>NC_069377.1:70997500-71627360 GCF_021730395.1 Mercenaria mercenaria
TGGAAAAAATGGAAATGAAACGCATTATAGGCGTTTTTATCACATGCCTCAATCACTTGATCATGGTTTTCTGGCATAACGGTTAATCCCATACATTTTGGTATTTTTTCGATTGCATATAGACAGACTTCCTACACAAAGACAGTCTCGAAGAAGTGAAAGATTGTAAATGCTGACAGAAATGTTATACATTGTCATTTTTATACAAAAATGTAGCAGAAATATTTAGGCCTTTTTGAACTGTAAAAGTCAAAATAAAATAGAAATACTTATTTGCTGCATCCAGTTGACGCGATTAAATTGCAGTTTCAGACAGAAATTTTTTAAATGATTGTCATGTTTCTAATTCAAATTAGATGTAAATAGCTGTTGCGTTATCAGCTAGTTTTAAATTTAGCAACTAAAATAAACTTAACGTTGACTCAAACTATGTGAGCATGAAATTAAATACCTATTATAACGAAAATAAATTAAAGAAACTACCACACCGTTACAAAGACAAAATTACTTAATGAAAATAATACAAGAAAAATGTCTAAAACGGAATGCCACATTCAAAGAAAGTAGTCACCCTTAGAACAGTCCATGTGAAAAAAAGATACGGGTAAATATATACATGTACACATGCACACCAATGGAGCACATGAATACAACACGAATATAATTACAACACTAACACAGAAGTAACAAAAACGTAAAAAGGGAAACAATTGTGAAGAAAGTTGGGTATGAAAAGCTGCATATTATGGACGCAATGAAATACAACATCATATGCAGTTCAATAAATAGGAAGAGAATATTACAAAGACAATTTTCTAAGATATACAGTCACTGACATAAAGCAGGTTAAAGTCCCGCCCACCAGTCCTCTCGGGCTTTGATTTTTATTTATTAGCTCTTGCAATCAAGTGAGGCATTTGAACCATATCAGGATTATATAGACCAAGTTTGGTAAGGACGGAATCCGGATCAACTTCCTCTCTGAATCCTTCGTTCAGATTTGCTAACACCCTGTGCAGCTCCTATCAAGTATAAAAAAGGGTCAAGATTACAAAAGGTAAAAAGTGATTTATTTATCTAATTTTTATAAGCAGTTTTTATTCTACATGCAGGTAATCGACAGTCAATGTTGGACCAACAAGTCTTTATATAATATAAACTCTGGCTGATAGTTTTAGATTATAACCGTAGTATTAAAACTTAACCTTTCACAATACTAGTAGTTCTGATACAAGTGTGACGAAGTAGTTATTGGTAATTTTACCGAACAATTGAATTTTATCCATACGCTCATTGTTCTTTCGACTCTCTGACATGTAAAATTTCGATGTTGCTTTTATCACACGTGTGTATTATTATATTTAAGAAATGATTTGTAGCAAAACGGTGCTTTAACACTATTTATACACGATGGGCGGTTATACGCCGGACGTAATAATTTCACGAGGGCGCGGCCGGAGTGAATTATTTCAAACGACGTATAACCGCCCGAGTGTATAAATAGTGTTAAAACAACGTTTTGCTATAAATTATTTCAATTCTAATATGAATTTTATTGTAAACTTTAGATCAAATATGACAGAACTGTTTCTTCGCGCGTGCATGGCGCCAACTGTTAGGTCGTCACGCTCGTTGTTTATGCACGCCAGGACCGGAAATGGTAATACGACTTGCGGAAGAGTTCAGTTTGGTCGCAGAAGGGTGGCAAATTATTCTGCAAAGCGAATAACCAACTTAATATATGTGTAAATTAATCAAGACAGTTGTCCAATGTGACATTTCGTTTTAAACATGCTATTAAGTAAAACATTTGATCAAATTTGAAAGCGTTATTTCTAGATGTATACATGGCGCTAAATATCACGTCGACGTGACGTCAACATTATATCGTTGTGATGATTAAAGCATTGTTAGTCATAATAGAACATATGTTTCGTCATCCGTACAAGGCTATAATAATGACATATTCATATGATGCTAGATTGATTCGTTAATTGGTCTGTTATATCGTTTAAATGCTGTCAGTCCAGTTGCAATTAAAAATAATTTGTTCCCTGATATTGCATATTTTATAAATAAAATCATCTCTAATAAACATTTCTGTCTCGGCTATGATTTTAATAACCCTTTAGACAAACAACGTCATTGAACATTTTTTCTGTGTCGCTTTGGGACAAGCATGTCATGGTGAATAGATATCACCAATAGAAACACGCGGCTGTTCTAGAAAAAAACAGAAACGCAATAACCAGACAACTGTGTACTTGTAAATTCTAAAAGGTTTTGTGAAATATTTTGCAATTTATAGCCTGTCGTTATCTTAAACTATATTTGATAATATAACAATTCTATGATGGTCGAAAGGTGTCATAATAGTATTAATTATGAGAAGGATCATAATAGTGTAACAGGTATTAAGGAAATGTTTAAATCCGATAGTCAAGAACGGAAGAAAAGTTTTAAAGAAATTCTAAAGGTAAGATTGACTGTTTATATTTACGTGTAGGTCGTTTTTGCTGTACTATTGTGACCGCTCAAATCACGCCGTCATTTTACATTTTCTGTAAATGACACCCTGAAACTTTTTGGTCCAAGTTCATGGACTTGGTATGGATGCTCCTTGGACTCTTCCAGAGAAAGAGATAAAGATCTTACAGTTGCCGCAAGGCAATTAAAACATAGAAGTAACAGATCGACCAAAATAAACACGAAGAAGGACTCAGCATGGCACGGTATGAGCAAGAAACGAACATATACAAATTGATATGGCCACGAATCATAGCAACAACAGCAAACGATTTGATTTAAATAAATTTGAAAATAGGTTTTATTGAAGACACACTTACCGTATTATCAGAAAGATTTATAGTCGTCGGACTAGGTTCCGTACTTGACGCTTTACTTTAAATATTGTGAAATGAGAACAAGAACACTTCAAAGTATTTATGTATGCAAACAACCTTGAGAGACCATTTACGTGCAGTGGTAAGGATTTGTTTTCGCAGTCTATAGCCAAGAACGTTTTTATTTTTGCTGTCGATTTTTTTTTTTCTGGGAAAATATTGCCTTATCCCCGATTCATGTTTGAATCAATCCTATGCTATTTCGTGTAATACTTTTTTACGGAATAAGGCTTTGGAAGTTTATTTTCCAGAATATAACATTTACTTTTCTACACAATGGACACATTGTTTTACTGTATTTATTTCATTTTTATTATACAGGATCTAGTCGAGTCGAGTTCCCTGCATGGAGTTCCCAAGATAATATCTTCACGACAGCTTGCCGTGAAAGCGTTATGGTGCTTATTGTTTCTTGGAACGTTTTCAGTTCTTGTGATGCAGCTGTCTGGATTATTTAAGTAAGATTTTCAGTTCAAACCGATTTTATTTATTGAAGTGCAAAGAAATACAGCGACGTAAGCGAACGGATCAGTTCGACTTATCCGTCAAAATATAGACATGTCAGATATCTTCGTAAAATATGTTTTATTGATAAAGATATTAATGTAATCGCTGCACTAGTAAGACAGACGTGTCATTGATTCTGTACCATGATACTTTAAAAATTCAGAGGTTCTTATATCTGTAATGAATTATTATACTTGTGTAGTAGGGTAGAGTATAAGGGTGCACGGATACTTCCTTGCTATCGAGCTAGCTTTTATAGCGGCGTGGTAGAGTGTCCGCCTTTGAGAGGTCCCGGATTCGATTCCAGGTCAGACCTGAAGTATTTTCAGTCTGTTACACTTATACCAGATTATATTGTGCCCTTTTCATGATAAACACGTTCAAAGGCGTGTTAAATAGCATTCGAACCCGAGTCCTTTGGATTGACGGTCAGTCGTACTAGCACTAGACCACCTGGCCACCTATGAACGCCTGTTATGAATGTGATATTCAGTTAGTTACAAGAAAATTGTTTCCTGCACACCGGACTGACGTTTCCTGCGATTTTACCCATGCCGGCAAAACCAATCTGCCCCCCCCCCCCCCAACCCACATCCTCCCTCTCCTCCATGCAAGAAGACGACTCACGTGCTGTTAATTACAACTCTTTAGCGATTCATGCATTAAGTATTATATTGTTTATGTAAAATACGAAAAAATCAGCCAGATCTAGGTACCTTGATAGTTTCTCTCCATCTCTTATAGTATATTTCTCGATTCAAAACACGTTATTTTACGATAAGAACATACCGTTACGGTACCAGCGATAAAACTTAAGTGGAACTTTGTTATTGTGCGTCACTGAAACGACATGACGTCACATCTGCTTACGCACGTTATTTTCCCGCGCTTTGTGTACAAACTCTACTATAAGAAAGAGTGCTACAAAGAAAGTAATTCTATTTGCTATATTTATTCTATTATTTGTAAAATACTGTACAGTATGCAAGAAAAATAATCCGTCAAAATAAAAAGCTTATTGTATACGATTTGCAAGAAAATATTTCGTCAAACATCGTTACCGCCCAAAGCACAGGTGCCCTCGGGACGGATACTTATATCCGATAAGTGAGCACATGATAGATATTATTTCGGCATGGATGTCCAATTACATTTCCCTACTTATGTCGTATTAATTTTTATTCTCCGTTAAATTACAACGGAATTTTCCATTAGTTCAACATGAATTATATACATGAATAATACTCCCCTTTGATTTAATATCTCATGTGCCAATGGTTACTTTGGTCTTCTGTGCATTTGATCTTAGTTTTCGTTCGTTGGGTGATATGATACTTTTGCAATGAGTTAAAGACTGCAACGATCAAAGTTGATGAGGCAGTTATATATCATAGGATTCAATTATTTTTTCTAGTATCCATGCATATGCAAACCCTGCCGATTTTTCTTTTAAATGATTTGCTGTCCGTGCTAAAAAATTTGAAAGCATTTTTTTTTTAAATCAAATATTGACTTTAAACTATGATCATCGGATATGAAATGATCTTACTAAGAAATTTATTCCTATATGTTTCGTTTATAAATAGGAAAATTATCACCGAAATATTTCTGCTAGGCTACTGAACGTGATACAAAGCTAATATCTTGAAATTATTGCCATTGTTAGTTAAACTCAAAAGTTTCCTATTGCAATGTAGACCATGACATTAGTAATATAGATATTGATTTCGGAAAAAATAGTTTTGTTATGAATGTAGTTACAAAAATCCTTCAGATATTGAATTTGATGCTTTCGTTGTCAGACTGCGAAATCCTTCAAGAGTTTTTTTAGCTGATTCTAATGCATTTGAACACACTTTACTATCAATATTGCCAGTTCTCATATAAATTTTTATTTTTAAAAGCAAATAAACCATGTTACCAGAAACAAACAAAAATGTTTTAGGCCTAAAAATTATATTGGTGCTTTTAAAGGGACGTTTTGTATTTTATTTGGAAAGTATTTTATTTGGAAAGTATAACCTCTGTGTACATTTTGCCTTGTATGTTTCTCATCAGCATGAATTAATGCCCTCCCTGTTATCACTTAGTTTGGCTTTCTGAAGTGGAGGCTGCCTTCGAATTAATATGCATTTACTCAATTATTCCAGTCTTATTTTATACTTTTGAATATATTCCTAGGAATCATTTACTTTGATGACAATGTATACATTGTTTTGGGCAATTTGTAAATAAACCTAGCAGGAAAATAATCTAACCTATAATGTACTAGAAGGAATGTTGGGGTTCATGATCAGTATCAGTGTCATTTTTGTGATTGAAGTTTAATTGGGTCGTGTTGTCAATAAAAACGTAAGAAACTGTGTGCATTCAAAAGACGATTGCTATTGCAGATGCAACATTACTTAAATATAATATTTACTACTGGCATAGTCAGACATTTTTCCGACGTTTGTAAATATATCAAGAACATTTACGTTAAGTTTCGGAATGCAGCTTTTCAACAGGAAATTGTTATTTACATATGACCCATTGTCGCAAATATGTTTCTGAGCCTTTCTCCAGATATGTAAGCAGACGTGATTTCTTAGAGGCTATAAGAGAAGGCTGGTATGCCTTCAGGCGATATTGGCATATAGGTATTAAGCCCTCGGGCTAATACCGGTCTAGTATGCCAATATCGCCTTTAGGTACACTAGCTCTGTTTTATAACCTTTTTATTGGTATTATTTAAATTAACTGTTTAACTGAAAAAATAAAGATTAAAATAATTTTATTGTATAGCGTCATTGAATGTTCATGTAATGCGCGGGAACGTCAACGTTTATCTGGTGACGTTGAGGTAATTTCCTTCCAAACATTTGTTATAAATCTGTGCATTCTAGGGCTCATAGTTTCATGTGTAAGCCTTTTGTTACCACGCTAAAAGAGAAAGCTAGCGAAATAATGTTAATTTATCACGTTTCTTATGCAACATAAATTTTAGTTTGAAGATACTTGTCCTCTTTCAGTGGAAGTAACCTTCAGTGGAAGTAAAACTCTGGTACACCAGCTCACATGCACATTAATATCGGCCTCATGCTGCTCATATAAATTTAATTCAGTGCACGTCTGTTACTATATTAAGTACCAGATGCAATAATATTTCCATCTTCATGACATTCTTGATATGGATAATCCGTTTATTGTCAAAAATATGTAGTACTCTATATTCATTTAAATCTAACAATATGGATACAGTGCCTTCTTTTTGTGATGTGCATCTCTCTATATCTAACAATATTAGTTTTATTATGTCAAAAGAGATGGTAAAATTTACAAGAAGATCCTTTGAAAACATAGAATGCAATCCAGCAAAATAATAGCTGACTCAGTTTCTTTGAGTATGTTCATGAGAGGTATTTGAAATGTGTGTGCAACACCCTTATGTCCCGTTTCTATTACCTATTACATAGAAATGAAATGCCTCTACGATTCCAAAGGACCAGAAAAATATAACAACTCTGAATCCAAGCATGGGAAGACTTTTTACGGTCACCACTCGTCACTTAAAGACTGTTGTTGTAATTGTTTATAAAATCTATTAGAAGATCTTTTGAAAGCATGGAATGCAACCAAGCAAATAAATATCTGACTCGGTTTGACTGAATCTGTTCATGAAAGGTAATGAAAAGTGCAACACCTCTCACGCCCCCTAATACCGGTGTTTGGTTTGATTATTGTTCATTCCCCTCATCTGGATAGGGATATACCCCGGACAACATCTTTTTAAATCTAAATATCTCGGACTTACTAGAGAGAATAAGAATAATGTTGAAAACTGCAATGAATTTGAACAATATATCACCATTCAACGCCTCCAACTGAGTTACCGCTATCATAACCTGTGTAAATACCTTACTAAATTCTACTATCGAAATTCAGATATGGTTTTAAGTTTCGTGGTAATTTGAAGACACGCAGAGACAAGAGGTTTCATAGCGTGAAACGGTTTATATAAACTGTCTTACATTCTTATTGACAATTCAGCCCAATGCAACTTTAGGTACGAAAATGACACTATTAAATGCAGATTAAACAAGTCGAAATATGAATCCCAACTTTCCTTCCAGTACAATTCAGCGTCATGTTAACTTTGAAAGTGTATTTGCTAAGATTATAAAATGTTGTATTAAAATAGGTTATGACCCAGCTGTTTTAGACACACCGCATGTTTAGCACGTTTACAGTTGGACTTTGTCATTGACTGTGTCATTTGTGACAGGTGGAACACTCAGTGATAGATAGTTTTTAAAAGCCTACTAAAACTGAGCTGCTTTGATATTTGTATTTGTTCTTAATGGTGTTTCTCTCCTGATTCTACTTTCTGCAAAAGCAATGCGTACATGCGTATTTCATTTTTTAGCTCACCTGTCACAAAGTGACAAGGTGAGCTTTTGTGATCGCGCGGCGTCCGTCGTCCGTGCTTAAACTTTTGTTTGTGACCACTCTAGAGGTCACATTTTTCAATGGATCTTCATGAAAATTGGTCAGAATGTTCATCTTGATGGTATCTAGATTCAGTTCGAAACTGGGTTACGTTCCTTCAAAAACTAGGTCAGTAGGTCTAAAAATAGAAAAACCTGGTGACCTCTCAAGAGGCCATACTTTTCAATGGATCTTCATGAAAATTGGTTAGAATGTTCATCTTAATGATATTTAGTTCAAGTTTGAAACTTGGTTACGTGCCATCAAAAACTAGGTCATTAGGTCAAATAATAGAAAAAACCTTGTGACCTCTCTAGAGGCCATATTTTTCATGGGATCTGTATGAAAGTTAGTCTGAATGTTCATCTTAATGATATTTAGTTCAAGTTTGAAACTTGGTTACGTGCCATCAAAAACTAGGTCATTAGGTCAAATAATAGAAAAAACCTTGTGACCTCTCTAGAGGCCATATTTTTCATGGGATCTGTATGAAAGTTAGTCTGAATGTTCATCTTGATGATATCTAGGTCAAGTTCAAAACTGGGTCAACTGCGGTCAAAAACTAGGTCAGTAGGTCTAAAAATAGAAAACCTTTTGACCTCTCTAGAGGCCATATTTTTCAATGGATCTTCTTAAAAATTGGTCAGAATGTTTATCTTGATGATATCTAGGTCAAGTTCAAAACTGGGTTACGTGAGGTCAAAAACTATGTCAGTAGATATAAAAGTAGAAAAACCCTTTGACCTCTCTAAAGGCCATACTTTTCATGGGATCTTCATGAAAATTGGTGAGAATGTTCATCTTGAAGATATCTAGGTCAAGTTCAAAACTGGGTCACGTGCCTTCAAAAACTCTATGTCATTAGGTCAAATAATAGAAAAACCTTGTGACCTCTCTAGAGGCCATATTTTTCAATGGATCTTCATGAAAATTGGTCAGAATTTTTATCTTGATGATATCTAGGTCAAGTTCACTATGTCAAATAATACAAAAAACGACATCATACTCAAAACTGGGTCATGTGGGGACAGGTGAGCGATTCAGGACCGTCATGGTCCTGTTGTTTACGTTTTCTTTTTTAGATATTATTCATAAGCAATTTTGTGTTTTACATGTATTACGGTATAGGATAGGATTTGATTATCTAACCGAGGAAAATATGTGTAGGCAGCCAGTTAGTTTTGTGGCTAGATTTGTATGCGATGGGACCACAGACCGAGTCCTTTCGACTTTTGGCACCCAACGTGGGGCCGTGCATATGCTCCGAGATCATGTTCACATTGTTCACTGTCTCAGTGGAACTTCGAGTATAAATTTCAATATAACGGGAGAGAATGTCAGTGTAAAGGGCTTGAGTACAAAGAATGAAAGACTATGTACAGACAGCCGGTAAGTTCAATTGGTAGAACATCCACCCTGTAAGTTAGTGGTTCTGGGATCGAGCCCAGACTGAACGTCCACTTTTCTCCACATTTTAGTTATCAAGACGTCAATCTTAACACAAAAAAGAAGCATTGTATATTGCTTAATTGCTATATAAATGTCGTTGTTGTTGTTGTTATTTCAAGGGAGCTGTGTTATATTGAATCTTTGTCCATGTTTACATGTTTGTTATTATCCAGTACAGTCTTTATCATTCCTTGAATCAAAACGAGTTTTATAATAATAATTGCTAATACATTGAATACTTCTACGTATAAGCTACTCCAGTTAATGTATCTATGCTACTTGTATAAACAAAAGATAATAGGTAAGGGTAGATTTCTCGGAAGCACAGAGCACCACAAACACAGCCTCAGAGCCATGCATTTGCAAAGTAGGCCCACAACAAAAAGAAGCTATAACGGAAAGATATGCTTCAAATATCCAACACGTACATCTTAATTCTATGCAAAATATAGAAAAAGGGGGAGGAAAGTGTAGGGGGTTGGGAGCGGGGAGGTGAGTGGAACAAAAAATATTCAAAAAGGAAAGCTACGTTCCTTAATCACAGCTACCCTACAACGTAAACCACAGCAGCGCAGACGACAAACACACATACACACATACGCACACACACAGACACACACACACACACAAAACTAACTTACATAGATAAACAGACAAGTAAGATATAACAACACTGTAGGGCACCGCACAAGACACACAAACGCACAAGCACACAAATGCACACACATAAGCAGGAAAAAAAACAACAATAGGGCACCGCCTTAGGATTCCGGCAGGCAAAATTAAGGTGGGCACGATAACTTACTCATATGTAAAGGGGGAGGGGATGCCAAAGCAAGGGAGCGCAAATGAAAGGGAAACGGATGGGGCGATAAGGAGAGTGAGGAGGGAGAAAGCGGACAACAAACAAGACAATATACGCAACAAAAAATACAAGACGGAGAGAAAACAAGTTAAAAATAGGGGCACCGCCTTGGAACGGTCAGTAACCTATATAAAGGAAACTGGGGGTTTAAACGCGTTTAGGGCATGCCAACCTCGCACTTACCCTGCGTTAGACAACACAAAGTAAATAAAATTATTCCCCGCTGAGAAAGGCTCTAACATTAGTGAAATAATACCAGATTATTTTAAGTAAAACATAAAATTATGGTAAATCTAAGGTAAAATTACACCAATGTACTCAACAACAAGTCTGAAGTCAGAACATCAAAAATCTAACTTTTAAGGGCACAACTAAGAAAGCTGCAAGGCAAAATTACACTCCCTCCGTCCGTTTTATGTAGGATTTAGGAGAAAAGCATCAAGGAGTCTTACACTTTATTAGTCATCGCACCATCAAATAGGAAAGCGTAGCGATTAACTGTAGAGGGGTCAATCACCAAACATGCACTGTGCTTCACGATGTTCGCATTGTATCCTCTTTTGATAAACTTTTAACACATTTTACAAATATCTAATTAAAATAAGGACTATGTTTAATTTTCCGAATTTTATAAACTAAATCCATAGTATTCCGGGTGTGTAATACCAAGTTTTAAAAGTGTTTTAAAGTTAGTATTATATTTCTTTAACAGTTCGGACGATTTGTAGTAAAATCTACTGAAAGCTATCCGTAGCTTATTATAACGGTAACCCTGTTGTAATAATATTTTGATGATACGAAGATTTCTATCATTAAAATCCTCTAACTTTGGGCAAGCTCTTGCAAAACGAATAAGTTGTGAAATATAGACACGGTACGATGTTGCTCGAGGGACATCTCCATCATGGTTGGGGAAGTTGACAATTTCAAAATTAAAATCGTCTCTTTTATCATATATTTTTGTTTCTAGGTTATTATTCACAATACTTAAATCCAAGTCCAAACTAGAATATGCTTTTGTAAAAAAGCGCATGTCTCCCCCAGTGCAAAGTCCTATAGGCAAGAAGTCAATAGGGTTCAGGAGCGAAAGTCAAAGAGACACTGATGGTTGGCTGCAATAGGGATCATCTACTTGGCATGTCCAGTCATCCCGCTAAATTTCAACACTCCTGGTCTAGTGGTTCTCAAGTCACTGTTCAGGCTCCTGTGACCTTGACCTTTGATCAAGTGATCTCAAAATAAATAGGGGTCATCTACTCTGCATGTCCAATCATCCTATTAAGTTTCAACATTGTAGGTCAAGTGGTTCTCAAGTTATTTCCAAAAAATGATTTTACATGAACAGGCCACTGTGACCTTGACCTTTAATAGACTGACCCCAAAATCAATAGGGGTCATCTACTCTGCATGTTCAATCATCCTATGAAGTTTCAACATTCTTGGTCAAGTGGTTCTCAAGTTATTGATCGGAACTGGTTATCAATGTTCAGGCCCCTGTGACCTTGACCTTCAACGGAGTGACCCCAAAAACAATAGAGGTCATTTACTCTGCATGAACAATCATCCTATGAAGTTTCAACATTCTGGGTCGAGAGGTTCTCAAGTTATTGATTGGAAATGGTTTCATGTTCAGGCCCCTGTGGCCTTAACCTTTAACAGAGTGACCCTAAAATCGTTAGGGGTCATCTACTCTACATGACCAATCATCCTATAAAATTTCATCATTCTGGGTCAAGTGGTTCTCAAGTTACTGACCGGAAATGGTTTTCAATGTTTAGGCCCCTGTGGCCTTGACCTTTCACAGAATGACCCCAAAATCGTTAGGGGTTATCTACTCTGCATGACCAATCATCCTATTAAGTTTCAATATTCTTGGTCAAGTGGTTCTCAAGTTACTGACCGGAAATGGTTTTCAATGTTCAGGCCCCTGTGACCTTTACCTTTAATGAAGTGACCCCAAAATCAATAGGAGTCATCTACTTTGCATGTACAATCATCCTATTAAGTTTCAACATTCAGGGTCAAGTGGTTCTCAAGTTATTGATCGGAAATGGTTTTCCATGTTCAGGCCCCTGTGACATTGACCTTTGATGATGTGACCCCAAAATCAATAGGGGTCATCTACTGTTCATGACCAATCATCCTATGAAGTTTCAACATTCTGGGTCAAGTGGTTCTCTAGTTATTGATCGGAAATGATTTTCCATGTTCAGGCCCCTGTGACCTTGACCTTTGATGGAGTGACCCCAAAGTCAATAAGGGTCATCTACTGTTCATGACCAATCATCCTATGAAGTTTCAACATTCTGGGTCAAATGGTTCTCTAGTTATTGATCGGAAATGGTTTTAATGTTCAGGCCCCTGTGACCTTGACCTTTGACGGAGTGACCCCAAAATCAATAGGAGTCATCTACTCTTCATGGCCAATCATCCTATGAAGGTTCAACATTCTGGGTCAAGTGGTTCTCTAGTTATTGATCGGAAATGGTTTTCAATGTTCAGGCCCCTGTGACCTTGACCTTTGACAGAGTGACCCCAAAAACAATAGAGGTCATCTACTCTAGCAGCCCTACAATCCTATGAAGTTTGAAGGTTCTAGGTCAAATGGTTCTCCATTTATTGCTCGGAAATGAAGTGTGACGTACGGACGGACGGAAGGACGGACGGACGGACGGACAGGGCAAAAACAATATGTCTCCTGGGGGAGACATAAAAATGACGCTTCAAAATTTGATGTATTACCCCTGTTAAGCTGTAACTCTTTTGGGTAAATGTGTTTCACCATTTCTGAAAAATATTTAAAATATCATCAAGATACCTCGAGGTTCCATTAAAAGCTTCAGTAATTTCAAATTGTGTCTCAGAGGACAAACTAAGCACTTCATAACAGTATAAGAATAAATCAGCAATGAGTGGAGCGCAGTTAGTTCCCATCGGGATACCAATTATTTGTCTGTAAGTTTTATTGCCAAATTTGATAATTATGTTATCTAATAGAAACCTTAGAGCTTCACAAACCTGATCACAACTCCATAGGGTGTATCTCTTAAATTTACCGTTAGAAAAAACATGCTCTTGTTTCATTGCATGCCAGATAATTAACGTTTTCTCTTGCAAATGTTTTCTCAATTAACACACACACACACATCTCCAGAGTTCTTGATGGTCCAAAACAGATTAACCCCCGAGTTATCATATATCTTGGAGCAATACTTCTGTACGTGGTCTTTTATTGCAGTAAGAAAAATAGAAAAATATTTTTTGTAGTACATACGGTTGAGTTTGCAATGAATGGAGCTTTATATGGAGTTTCGTGTAGTTTAGGGATCCAATAAAGAGTAGGGAGCTTCATCTGATTGTCGTCAAGTGCGACATTAAAATTTATACTCATACATTGATCTACATGACTTTTTACAATAGTATTCTCATCTTGTAGCGATAACTGATAAGTTTTCGTTCATTTTGTAATATTTCTGTGTAGGAAATGCGTCAGATGATAATTATATTATTTGAAGCTTTGTCTGCAGGAGTTAAAACAAAATGCGTATGTAACTTATATAAAGCTTTCTTAAAATTTCGAAGTGAAAACTTGAGTTTAGGAATAAGGAAGGTTTGATTCATAAAATTTTACTCGAGTTTTTATGATTTTAGAAATACTCTTTTTCCATTCAGTAAGAGCGTTCAGGTCGGCATTTTCTTTCCGACATCATTTTTAGCATAGTCATCAATAGACTGAATTATTTCAGAGAGATATTTTTCAAAGTTAATAGACGAAGGGATTCTATATTTTGGACAAAAATCTTAAAATTACCCGTTATGATATGGCCGGTTGGCTGGTAACAGTATTTAGATTCTTTACAGTTGCAATTGTCTGGAACATTAAGCTTTATGTCTAAATCCGAGATAATTTTATTGTAATTAAATATAACGTTTCTAACTGGTTTATTATATTTGTAACAGATAACAGATGTTTCCGAATTCTTGAAATATTTAGGAATAGAGTTAACAACAAACTGGTTTCTAAAAATACTAGGTTAATCAATAATCTCGATTCCTTTATTTATAAAAGATAATTTTAGAAAGTTGCGTTTATGATCGGATTCCGAATTAATATGAGGTCTAAGAAAATGTTGCGTATAACTTTGAATCAAAGACGCAGCTTCGTAAAATGGATATGTACGTATATAGATATTATTGGAACCAGGTTCTTACTGAATTTTTGGGGAATCATGAAGAACGCAACATTAAGAAGCAGTTTGCCAATAACATTTGATATTCCCATTTTGTCGAACACGATGAGAACGAGTTTTGCGTCTTCTTGGAGAATAGAGAGAGAAAACCTTCATATAAATATCAATAAACATTACATAAATTCAGATTCATCTTTGTTCTTTTTTATTTCAGAACGTTTTATTCATACCCGATCCAAACGAGTGTTTCTCTGGAATTCAATTCAATTAACTTTCCTGCTATATCCATATGCAACATGAATCCAGTAAGGAACTCCAAGCTGAATATGTCGGAGGCCTTACTGAAAATTTTAGCTGAGGGTAACAAGGTGAGTTTCTGATATACGTAAAGACAGATCTGACATTTTCCATTAACGGGCAGAATTATCTGAACATTTTGCTTATTTGTTGACTTCGACCAATGAATTACAATAGCCAATAAGACATAGGTCATGGTGTTAAATTTCTTGCATGCTCTTATATTTAACAAACGCAAAACAACCAACATAAGCACAAATGCCTTATCTTTTATCGTTTTAGTATTTGATTTTAACTATGTATAAGTTGTAAGTCGAATGTATCTCAATACTTAAGCAGACTTGACAAGAATTAGAAACATTAGGAGGTCATACAGTCAGCTTAAAAGGATTTCATTTAATTTGAAATGAAAAATACCTTATATGACATATAAAAATTATTTTTAAAGAGGTTTATTGACATATTTTGTTCAAATTGCTAAATGCAGTACATTACAATCTTTTAAAATAAAAAAAGTAAAACAAGATAGGTTTGCTCATTTGAGAAAAATGGCTTTTAGTTAGACTTTTACCTTTAATAGCAAAAACAAACCACACACACGAAACAGTTTGGGTTTCCAACATTAAAAAATTGATAAAAACTACTTTAACAATACTTTCTTAGTATGAATCGTAAGGTTTGATCTATTTAAAGCATTCAGTCATAACAAAACTAGCATGTCAGAGAAAACGAATGCCAAAAACTCTACCAGACGGACGTTCATAACATTCTTACTGTTTCTTGTTGACAAAGCAAGCAAGTTCTTCTATCTACACCTTGATTTATGTTTCTTGTAAGTTTGATAGATAATGAGAGGGGCGTCGGCAGCTCTGTTCTAAATACGAATAAATTACGAATGAATTCGTCCAATTTCATTTACATAGTCCATATTTGCGTGTCAAAGAATGTCAGGATCAAAGCCGTGCAACATACCTCATTTGTTATATTGCCCTTTGGGATAATAGAGTCCATTACAAGCACATGTGTTTATACTGAATTCCACCAAAGTCGGTGTTAGGCGTTATGTATTGCGCTCTATGTTAGGTCTCATGATGAACAGACTCAGTCAGTACATATTAACATTTTCCTCGGATATGTTGTTTGCTTTCATGCAAGTTTGCTATAAATTGTACTAACAATCTTAATCTCAAAGGAAGTCTTAAGTGCCATTTGGCGGTCATTAAATTTCTCCCAGTGATATATCATTTTTTCGATCCTTTGAGGTCATTGAGTTTATTTGTTTTATCTGTTTTGTAAACTATATGATAAAGGGCCGCTTAAGCCAAAGCTAAGGGTCTGAGGGGCGTTGCAGAATGAATTATCAGACTCACTAAAACCGAGTCTACTATTATTGGCTTTGATGGTTTGCTTTAGAAAGGTATTGTTTTAATCTTCATCACTCAGCACAAGAACATTATATATGACATTGGTATCATTATTATATATATATATTAATAATAGGGTTTGCTAGATATGCACTTGTGAATTGAAACTCTGAAAAAAATCTTGATTGATTGATTGATTGACCATTCACAGACTCTTACATTAACTAGTAATGGACATTTGTTACTTTTCAGAACACAACTTCAAGGAAAAAACGAAGTGTCAACAAGGAAATGAAAGTGAGTGCTAAAGATACTTATGAGGATACACCTATAAGGAAAGCTGCAATACTACACGATGACGATAAAACAAGTAGACAATTAGACAAAGACATGGGCACTTTAATACAGCCAACACCTGTAGTTAAAGATGACAAATCAGAGCGCATCAACAGTGGTTTACATGAAAGAGACATTTTCAATTTAAAGGCTTCAAGACTGGATCACGGCTTGTCCGAAAAGCAGCTTTCACCAGCTTTTCTAGATAAAGAAGTTCGCCGACGTAAAAGAGTAGCTATCTTGTCATCAGTTACCAGAGGTTTACAAGACCCTTTATCTTCAGTGACAAGCTCATTGCCGTTAGCAGGTGTGTCACTAGTTTCATCAGCAGGGAGTGCCTTGTCCTCATCAATTGACTCATGGCAGTCCTGGTATGACTCGACTTCCTCGTATTACTATGACTACGAGTGGTGGCTTTCCTGGAACTACTACTACCAGTACAGTAGTTATGATTACTATAGTTACCAAAACAGTTGGAATGAATGGTCAGATCCAAACGTCTACCTGTACTCACAGTTATCTTCAAAGAAAGATTTGTGGGATGAAAGAGTAGAACTCTTCAGAACCGTTTTCAAAAATGAGAGCATGTATGTTAATTTTTTATTGACTTTATTTACTAGTACATATATGTATACACGCAATGCCACCAAATCAAATGTAAGCCTAAACCGTAGTCAAAATATAAAGAGCCTCATCTTTGGTTTTCATTGTCCGTGTCCTTTGTCTATAGCATTATGTTTTCGGTTACTCTACTGAGTCTTAGTATGTATTTGTAGAGTTCGGTCGAAATCTGTTGTAGTTAAAGAAGCGCACTTTCTTACATAGAAACTAACAATTCCATTTTGTCTTGGTAGAGATATAGTTCATGATGGGAATATAAGTCTATGAAAGTCTGATATTCTATAAAATGTTAAAATAACGTTATTAGGTAAATGGATAGTATACGAAATATGAAATTACCTGCAAGAGCGTTGTTCAACCTTTAGTTGTTTTTTTTTAATGTACAAGAAAGGATTTGCTGCCGCAACGCTACCTTGGCTTTGAAGATCTATTCAGCTACTTTCATTAAATTCATGACGTAGTTTAATGCTACTAAAGGTCAGATAGAGAACATGTATACAGATACGATGTAACTCATTGCAGACTTGGAGCGGTCTTCTGCGCATGCCCGAAAGTGATTATCATTTCTAGCGCACGGCAAAAATATGCATATTTTTGCATGTCCGCATGCATTTAGTGTACAATATGCATAAAATACTGATTAAAGGTTAGGGTTAGTAACACCATGGTTACAAAATATATACATTTAAGATATTTTCGTTCAAATTTAGTTAATCCGGTATGTACCGGAGACTGTAATTTATACCGGCGCTCCAAGTCTGCATTGAGTCACAGTCATACAGATATATCTTTATTTTTTCGTTGACAGAGAAAACAGACGACAGATGGGCCACCAGAAAGAAGATTTGATAATGTCAGCATCATTTGCTGGATCTTTAGAAAATGTGACGTATGTATTACATAATCAGTTACCAGAACAATTATCATTGTTTTCAGCTTTTATAAATATTCTATGTGCTGTGAGAGCGGAACTTGATTACAGTCTCTACAAATCGTTACTAAAATGGAAATAGAGACTAGAAACACGGGTGCATTAAGCTTTCTCTTCTTCTAGTGTGAAATTATATTTAACCTAAATCATTAAGACTTGCATTCATGTTTTCATTTCAGGAAGTTTCAGAATTTCACCTCCTCTCAATATGGCAACTGCTTTACTCTGTCATCTCCGAGATATGTGGCCTGGAGAAGCGGTCCATCCCACGGTAGGATTAATCTTTGTAATGTTAAACTCATAATTCAATTGCTGACTGCCCCTTCATTTTGGCTGAGTAATAATTTTGTGCTTTTGTATTTTATAATAAAATATTCTTAGATATATCTAAAAGGGTATCTAATGATGATAACGTAGGTAGTTTCTTAAAAATAGTTAGATAAGGCATCAGCCTGATTGTATTGTGAACATATACAGCACAGTAAATATATGCAGTAAAACACCGTTCATATGGCAATTACTTTACAGTGTCATCTCCGAGATATGTGTCCATCCCACGATAAATTAATCTTCGTATTGTTAAACTACTGATTGTTTCCTTTTTGGCTGAGTAATAATCATGTGCTTTTGTATCTTAGATATATCTAAAAAAAAGTATTTAATGATGATAAAGGAGGAAGTATCATATATAAACATATGCAGTAAAGCACCGTTCACTCGAATATCGATAGCTCGAGCACTATGACTGACTCGAACTATTCATGTTGTTTTTGACCGTTTCCTTCTATTCCCTTGATTCGGATCTCTCATTAATTCCTTTGCGAATTCGAAGGGTCGGTGTTCACTGTAACTAGATAAGAGATACTCATGAAAAATTGTTGAAAAAGACGTTAAACCCAAACACACACACACACACTCATTACAAGTGTATGTTACCGTGGGTAGTTTCATTATGTGTTAGTTGTAAACTCATTTGACACAATCAGCGTACAATAACTGTGTTGTCATATGAGTTACTTTTTGACGAATTTCAAAGGCTGCAGTATTGTTTTAGTAAAGTTTCCATGTACAACTGTTTTGTGAATGATCGCTCTTGATCGAGTATGTTAGCCCTAAGAAACAATGTCAGTTGTTTTCTAACATAAATATCACGACCACTATAACCGACAATGATAACATTTATAATGATAACAACATCAACAACAGTGATAATGATAATGATAATGATTAATATAAACAAATTATGCATTTCTTCTGTATGAAGGGATGCTATTCATTTGCTACACGTTAGTCTTGTTGGCTTAACATTTCTGTGTGGAATCCTGTATAGGTGCCTGCGTGCTTTTAATGTTGTTTTTCCTGTTGAACGTTGTTTCTGTTCTTGTTCCAACATTTAAATACTTTACTTACTAACAATAAATTCTTATTATGATTGCAAGGCATCAAAATGACATTGAATTTAGAGATCGATGAATATGTCTCTAACTTTTCCACTGGATACGGTATTCGTCTGGTGTTACATGAGCCCGGAACCTATCCGCTACCTACAGATGAGGGCCTCACGTTGGGGCCAGGAACTGAGACGAATATTGGTCTAAAATTGGTGAGTATCAATAAAACTATCTACCTGTTTGTTTCATCTCTTTTTCAAACCTGACACTGTTCATTGAAATTAGTTTATACTTTAATGGTGAAGGTATAGACAGTTTTGCTATAATCTATCGCCGTGTTTTGCTTTGCCTTGGTACATTGCAATTAGACAGCAACAGGAGAATAATTAAGTTACACTACTGGATACAAAATGTTTATTGAAATAAGCTCTTTGATGAAGATAAACAGGTTTTTAATTACTGCATTGTTGAATTTTATCATACATATTGCTGCGCTGAAGTGCAATAAACTGCAATTAAACAACTACCAATGCCTAATCAATTAGATGGAACATATTGATTTGTAATGAATACCTTTTACTCTAATTATACTTCATGACACCTCGTCACCTCAACGCAACAAAATCGTATCTTATCACAAATTAATATAGAGATACGACTTTGTTGCGTTGAGGTTACGACCTTGTAATGTTCATAACTGAGTAGATATGATATATTGACATATAAAAAGCGACAATGAGTACAGTCATGAACATATCAAAACCCTTAAGATAAGTCATCAGTTACAGATGTTGCTCAACATTTTAATTTTCTAGATCAAAGAAATAAGAACTTAATGTGATAAAATGATATCATATTTATTCAATAGGTACGGTTATCCAGACTAGGCGAGCCTTACAGTGATTGTGTGAAAGGACTAGAGTTTGCAAAGCGTTATAAAAAGAAATACAGCACTTCGGTAGGAGGCGATAATTGTAGATCTGTTTTATTCCACTTTAATTACAGTGGTAAAAATTAATTACAGTGGTAAAGACCATTTGATTCAATTAACTAAAATTATTATGTGCCACAGTAACTGAATGTTTGTTTTAAACACATCAGACTGAAATCCTTCTCTCTGATGTATGATTTCATTTGATATAATGATGCTGTATGGTCGTATTATCTTATCATCCTTCTGTCTTACCATCTGATTATCGGTACCCTTATATCCAACATTGCGAAACTGGCAATTGATATGAAATCATAATAATGTCCATCCACAAGAAATATTCCTTTCATATTCTTGTAGCAAGTAAAGCTGTTAAGATTATATCATATCACATGTACATTTTATAGGAGAAACAGAGAAACTTAGATTAAACATGTGCCTTCAAAATAATATGCAGGATCCACAGAAATACATGTAACAAATTACTTTTAAAATATATATGACAGACCAACATCTTTAAATCATGAATATGTATTAGAGTGCGATTGTTTGTTGAATGAAACACTGTTTTAATTCACAGGCGTGTTACCAGTTTTGTCGTATCATAAAAACAATGGAGGTATGTAAGTGTATACCGGTGGACGCCCCGGACGATATCAGTCTCAACTCCACAGCATTACCTGTATGCAACTCCACTATTGTCTCTGGTAAACTGCCACTTTTGTCTTATTCTTAGATTTATACATTTTATTTTGACCATTCTGCTGTAACATACATGGAACACGCATGTTTTGCGAAACAGAAAGAAAACATGTGATAAACTCTAAGCTCTGCCATTGACGGCTCATACTAAATAAGTAAAACGCAATAATCCTTTGAAACAGCTATCAATCAGCAGAGACAGTAGTAAGTTTTAGTAAAACAGCTTTAAATCAGCAGAGGCAGCAGTAAGTTTTCAAACTCATTACTTTATCTGGGATGTCTCTAAATTGTTTTTGTACTTTAAGCATTTGTAAGTGTTCTGTTCAACCCCGGGCTAGAGGGCGTGGACGGTAGCATGCATTTCCACTACCGTCCATGAAGAGGCTCAATCAAACCGAGCCTGCAACGTTTTCGTTTTCGTCGTGTTGAGCGACCTGTGAAGTTTCCACTTTTTCTATTTTAATGAAACAGCTCTCAGTCAGCAGAGACAGTAGTAAGTTTTAGTAAAACAGCTCTTAATCAGCAGAGGCAGCAGTAAACATTAATAAAACAGCTCTCAATCAGCAGGGGCGGCAAGAAGTTTCAATAAACAGCTCTTAATCAGAAGAGGCAGCAAAAAGTTTTAATAAAACAGCTCTAAATCAGCAGAGGTAGCAATAAGTTTTACTAAAGCAGCTTTCATGCAGCAGAAACAGCATAAGGTTTTAATAAAATAGCTCTCAGTCAGCAGAGATTGTGATAAATTTTAGCAGATGCAACAACACATTTTAACAAAACAGCTCTTTATCAGCAGAGGCTACAAAAAATTGATTTTGCAGCTCTCAAACAGCATGGATAGTATAATAGTTTAATAAAACAGTTCACAATCAGCAGAAGCATGAGAGAGTTTAAAGATAACAGCTCTCTATCAGCGTTTGAAACAGCTGTCAATTGATAAAGGCAGCAATAAGTGTTAATTAAAAAAAAACAGCTCTCAATCAGCAAACCCATTATTTAAACTGGGGACCATATGCCGCTTTTCATGGAATTACACGCGAGTACATCATTGAAGGTTCCATGTGAAAACGTCTGCGGATGTCTCTAAATTGTTTTTTGTAGCATGTGTAAATGTTGAGTTCTGCTAAACCCGGGGCTAAAGGGCGTGGACGGTAGCATGCATTTCCACTACCATTCATGAACAGGCTCAATCAAACTGAGCCTGCAACATTTTCATTTTTGTCGTGTTGAGCGACCAATTGAGTTTCCAGTTTTTCTATTTTTTATTTCAATAAAGCAGCTCTAATCAATAGAGACAGCAAGAAGTTTTATAAAGAGCTCTCAATTAGCAGAGGTAGTAATAAGCTCACAAATAAGCATAATAAAAGAGCCTTCAGTCGATAAAAGCAGCAACAAGTTTTACTAGAAAACAGCTCTATATCAGCAGAGGCAGTAATGAGTTTTAGTATAACGAATCTTTATAAACAGATTGAAGCAGCAATAAATTTTAATAAATCAGCTCTCAATCCATAGCGGCTGCACTACGTTTTAATAAAAGAGCTGTCAGTCAGCAGAGGCAGCTCAAAGTCAGCAGATGCATGGCTCTATGGCTGTTTGCTTCCAGGAAATCTACCTTTGCGTTTTATTTTTTAATAAAACAGCTCTCGAGTAGCAGAGGCTGCAATATGTTTTAAATAAATTGCTCTCCATTTGTAGAGGCAGCTAAAAGTTTTGATAAAAGAGCTATCAATCCAGATAGGCTTCAATAAAGCAGCTCTAACCAATAGAGGCAGCCATACGTTTTAATTAATAAAGCAGCTCTTATCAATGGAGGCAGCAAGAAATTTTAATAAAGAGCTCTCAATCAGCAGAGGTAGCAAAAAGTTATAACAAAACAGCTCTCATTCACTGTAGAGAATGCAATAATCATAACAAAAGAGCTTTCAATCAGAAGAAGCATCATTAAATATTTACAAAGCAGCTCTCAGTCAGCAGAGGCTGCTGTAGTTTAATGAAACAGTACTCAGTCAGCAGGGGCAACAATAAGTTTTAATGAAACAGCTCTCAAGCAGCAGATGTAGCAAATAAAATGATAAAAGAGCTCTCGGACGAGGGGATGCAGTAAGTTTTAATAAACCGGCTCTCAGTCAGTACAGACTGCATTTTTAATGGAGCAGCTGTCAAGAAGCAGAGTCAGCAAATATTTTAATAAAGCTGCTCTCTATCAGCAGAGGCAGCAAAAACATTTTTGTCGAGCCCGCTTGCGGAAGCGAAGACATATTTGTCCAAATGGCTGTTCGGTGTATGTGCGTGCGTCCGTGCGTGCGTCCGTCCGGATTTGTTTGTCCGGACCATAACTTTGACATGCATGGAGTAATCTTGTTTATATTTAGCATGAATGTCACACTTACAGGACAAATGTCAAATTCAAAAATGACTTACTTTGTCTGGAGCATTTGTTCTTCATGCATGGAGGGATTTTGATGTAACTTGGTACAATTGTTCACCATCATGAGACGGAGTGTCCTGCGCAAGAACTAGGTCCCAAGGTCTAAGGTCAAGGTCACATTTAGAGGTCAAAGGATACAAGAATGACAATTTTGTCCGGAGCATTTCTTCTTCATGCATAGAGGGATTTTGATGTAACTCGGCACAAATGTTCACCACTATGAGACGGAGTGTCATGCGTAAGAACCAGGTCTCTAGGTGTAAGGTCAAGGTCACACTTAGAGGTCAAATGTCAGATACAAGAATGACTTTGTCTGGAGCATTTCTTTTTGATGCATAGAGGGATTTTGATGTAACTTGGCACAATTGTTCATCATCATGAGACAGAGTGTCATGCGCAAGATCCTAGAATTACTTGCCTTTGTTGTTACTATAAATAGCTTATATTCGTAACTTTTTATTACTGGTCGTAGGGAAAAATCAAGACCACTTTTCAGGTGAATTTTGACCTATCTCTACTGGTCAGGATTTTTGTGTGGACTTAGAATTTTTTATTTTTTTTATCTTTTTTTTTAAGATTTACGTCCCTTTGTTGTTACTTTACATAACTTATATTGTAACTTTTTGCAATCTCTTTTTTATTTGGCATAAATGTTTGCCTCAATGAGACAAGGAGTGTCATGTGCAACTCCCAGTCCTTTTGACAGTTGGCGGGCTCGACAAGTTGCCCGTGGGCATCTTGTTAAAACAGCTCTCAATCAGCAGAGACTGCAAAAGGTATGATAGTGCAGCTCTCAAACAGCAGATGCAGAAAGTTTATTTTTCCTTGTTTTTGATAAAACAGCTCTCATTCAGCAAAGGAAGCAATAGGTTTTAATAAAGCAGCCCTTAATCAGCAAAAGCAGCAATAAGTTTGAATAAAGAAGCTTTCAATCAGCAGAGGCTGCAATAAGTGTTTTGATATGGCTACAGTAAGTTTTGATAACACAATCAGCAACTGCAAACGTTAACATGTAAAAGACTCAATTTCGGTTTGAAATAACAGATGCAGAATAAAGAAGAAATTGTTGGATTGCTTTACCTGTTGTCATTTTAGTAAACTTATTTTGCAGAATAAATAACATCAGTGTTTAAAATGGGCAAATAAAACGAAATTCTTAAACTTTTTCGATTTCTATCCATGCAGAAAAGATTTGTCTTCTAAACATTGACATTGGTTTCAACAATGGAAACTATGAATGCGACTGTCAGGGACCTTGCAAGTAAGCATTTTTTTACAATTTTTATTTTTATTTTTGTGGGGTTTTTTGTGGATTTTGTGAGCTTCTCCTGCAATTACAAATGTATTTTTACACTGTCAATATACTATTTCTTTAATGGTAATAAAACTGTACATTCGTACTACACCAATTGAGGTTTCTGGTATTTTCAACTTCATGTTTTCGCATAACATTCTTTTTCAGAGAGGTCGTTTTTGAGAAAACAATGTCTTCAAGATATTGGCCGACACATGACTACATGGTATACAACTGTTATTTTTAATTTATACCTCATGATCTCACAAGTGAAAAGTTCTAATTACTAATGCAAATTATTATGGGTAAAGATAAAATAAACGGAATAGGTTACAGTATGTTGTCATATTTAAATTTTACTGCGCAGAAACAATAAACAATTAAATAGCGGTATTATTTTGTATAACTGTGCACACTTAAATAGTTTTTCATTACATATCCTAAGTAAGTTCAATCAAATAGAAAAAGCGGAAACGAATCTGCAATTGTTTTGCATTATTGCGTTCAGTGCTTCCATAGAATGTTTCTGTAGGTTTCGTCAACTGGGTACCATTAAATTGTGGGTGTTGCTATTGCCAACTGATGTTGTCTTGCCTTTCAGTTTTTACAGTCTTGAGGTTAGCAACATGCTTACTTATTTATATGTCTTCTTGCTAATGACGGTAGTCTTAGCTGTTAAGTTAGTATTATAGCTCGTTTCACAGGGTCGTTCATTCTAGCTTTACATATGGTTGGAATTATAGCTATACCAAGCTATGACAAAAGCAGTGTAGCAGTTTCATAATGATAACTTTGATGATATCATGACAACTGATTATTCTCTATGGAATTGCACAGTTGCATGACAAATCTGAAAATAGTTTTCAAAATGTGTTACTTTCATTATATACATAGAGGGTTTTACACGAGTCTCTTTTTATATTGAATTCATTAAACGACTTAAATAGAATAATAAAATGCGAGGCTCTGTCGAGCATTTTATCGATTTTATTCAATGAGTTTAATAAATTCAACGTGGAAAGATACAAATGTTAAATTCTTTTTATCACATGTTAGCTTTTCCTGATGAAACACCAATTTTTTTTCTTTCTTTACCTATTATAGACCAAGTAAATTCGACTTACATCTCCTATTCTTAAAACGACGTCAACGACAAAGCTTTATAACACCTGTGTATTATCAAAATTATGTAATGGCTATATTTCATTCACACGACATCAAGCATATGATAACTTAATTTAGTTTAAAGTTTTGTGGCATGGAATACCATAATCTGGTTTTGAGAATGTGTTTCTGCTGTTATGATATACCTTAATTTAGTTTTTAGACTACGGTAACTGTCATGACATATCTTACTTTTGTTTTCAGAATGTTTTACTCTCAGAAATCTGCGAGAAGAACAGTTCAAAAGATATCACTTACTTGAACGATATTTGTGAAAATATTGACAATTTGACTTACGAGCAATATGAAAAGTAAGTAGGCTCTTAGTCGATGTCTTTGCCTCGACAGTAAGTTACTGACGTTGTCGCCTAGGCTATAAGTGAATGACACTGTCATCTCAGCCCTAAGTGAATGAGAGACTTAGTCTCCTCGGACTTTTAGTGAATGTCGTTGTAGACTGGGATTTTAGTGAATGACGTCACCGCTTCGGCTTTAAGTGAAACGTCGCCTCGGTTTGAGTGGATGACGTAGCCGCCTCGGTTTTCTGTTCTGTTGTTCATATTGTGTTCGAATCATTTTGAAGATTATACACTATAATTGTTGATGTGATGTCAGGTGAACATTGTAGACACTCTAATACAACCTTTCTCTAATGATGGAAGACTTGTTTTATCTAATGGAATACTAGTATTTTAAAAGAAACTTTATTTTATCTAGCAATCCTTATTTCAGGTACAGAAATAATTTTCTTCGGGTGATCATCTACTTTGAAGATCTGAATTATGAAACAATATCTCAAGAACCCCTTTATGAGGTATGTATCATAATATCCACCGATGAATGATATTTAAATTAATGAAAAGAAAAACCATAATCAATTGAAGGGCAACCGTCTTGAATCTTATTATTCTCTTTAAAACATTAAATACCTAAAGTTTATTAGACACATAAAAACAGAAGCTTTACTGTTCTGTAAAAATGAAGACTGTCCCATCCTCTTTCTGTACTTAAGATAACTGTATGTTTGCCTATGTATTCTATTCTTAGGTACCAGTATGTTTATATCTCTTTATACCGTTCATTGTTTCCATTCTCAGATAACAGTATTATTTATTTAATTGAATTTTGTTATTACACAGATTAAACGGTAGGACTAACCGCATAGCTAAATTCTAGTAAGAAAGCTTTTAACAGTTTAAGGTCTTATCTAACAGTAAACTTCATTTATTTCAGAGTGAATCCATCATGTGTTAACAGTACATTTATATCAATACATTTCAGCGGGAATCCATCCTGTGTTAACAATACATTGATATTAATATATTTCAGCGCGAATCCATCCTGTATTAACAATACATTTATATTAATATATTTCACTGTCTTAATTCATCCTGTGATAACGGTACATTTTTATCACTCTGTTTCAGAGCGTTAGATTTCTGTCAGACATTGGCGGGGCAATGGGACTGTTTCTTGGTGCATCTGTACTAAGTCTAGTGGAGTTTCTACAGCTTTTTCTGGAGATTGTGCTGTACATACGGGGTAGAGTGATGGCAAATAAAACAACAAAAGTTCAAGTGATAAAAAACTAAATTTGAAAGATGATAATGTATTGTTTAAGCAAATCACTTTATCAGCAAAGACTATTCTAGAATAAGAATTCCAGAAGATCTGAAATTAGCAGCTTCACTGATATGCATATAATAAAATGAATTACGTTAGTAATTTCGAATGTAAAGGATAGTTTAATACAAAAAACAAGGACAAAAGTCCAACAAGAAAAGTCACATTTTAAGAAAATAGTCGCCCAAAGAGCACTCCACATGCAAATGTGGGTACTTGTGTGACGGTCTTGTGCACTACGCATTATACTCCTATTGTAGAGTTGTTTAGTTTATTTGAGCCGTGCCATGGGAAAACCAACATAGTGGGTGTGCGACCAGCATGGATCCAGACCAGCCTGCGCATCCGCGCAGTCTGGTCAGGCTCCATGCTGTTCGCTTTTAAAGCCTATTGGAATTGGAGAAACTGTTAGCGAACAGCATGGATCCTGACCAGACTGCGCGGATGCGCAGGCTGGTCTGGATCCATGCTGGTCGCAAAGCCACTATGTTGGTTTTCCCATGGCACGGCTCATATATGTTTATATACATGGTTCTTGTTAAACTTTGTTTGACATTTAAACACCAATAGGTAATAATACAAACTAGATATATGATAGTTTTGAATGTTAACCTGTTAAATAAAAGTACTAAATTCTGCCTTCTGGGAAACAAATGCCAAGTATACAGAGAACATAAGGGTACTAACTTATAAATCTAATTTCATTAGGTAAGTCGATGAAAATATAAAAATGAATGCTTCTAGCTGAAACTTATTTTTTCATAGACGAACCTAATAAACTTAAATTCCTAAGGACAGTAACCTAATGTTTTACTTATCCTACCTTCTGCTTTAAAATAATACTTTAATTAAAATTTCCCACCAACTTGGTATGTGTTGGCCTCAAAACCAGTTTGTAAATTAATACGGCAATAATGTATGTGACTCGTGAAAATCAATTAATGTATATGTCTTAAATATTTGTTCTCAAGATGTTGAAAAAATAGGTCAAAAAGAAATCTGGCAAAATTTTATTCAGTCACTGACCTCATAAAGCAAAATTTATAAGACCCCTAGATTTTGTTCACATGAAGGTAAGGTAGGATAAATTATTATACATTACGATTATGTAACATATACATTTAGATATGTCCTTACATTATATAATACTATTTCGAATTGCAGGAGGAAATTTAATTTTTTATACTACTACTGACCAATTTAATACGAATGTTACAATGTGTATTTCAACTTTTAAGGACGCAAAGTATTGATTAAAAGTCTATAGTACATACGTTAGTGTTGGTTGTATCCTTCCTAAAATATATACCAAAGAAACTGCAAGCGACTGATTGGATAGCGAACATCAAACATTACCTGTCTGACCTTTGAACCCGGAACACCTCAAACTGAAACAACCGAAAGATGTGCTTAATGTGGTAAAATACATCCTGTGTTGGCTTAAATCCATATGTTTGACCTTTTATTTCACGTTTTTAATAGTTTATTGAAATATAATGGTGGATTATATTTATTATTTTCAATGTTTCAAATACTAAGAGCGACCTTTGCCTGGAACCGAAATGGTGTTTTGGCGTACATTTGGTCAAAGGAAACTAAACGAATTTCCATGAACCGACATTGTGATGTTATTGTTTTGAACCATTGAAACTTTTGAGGCCGTTTAAAACGTAAATTCATTACAATAGGGTCATGATGACCATGGATTGCTCACCTGAGTTATTTGAGCTATATGGACAAGTGCAAGAGATCAGGTTAGAAAGTCAAATATAAGTTAGCATTGAAATCTTTTCCCAGTTGTGTGAACATGTTTCAGATGTCAAACTGATGTTAAAATATTAAGAAAGTAGGTCAGTAGGTCACATTCAGGGTCACAGAAAGTACGTTTTAAGATCGGTGTGCAAAACTGTATATGTCGTCAGAATTTCAAGGCCGTATCTTAAAAAACAAGAAAGTAGGTCAGTAGGTCAAGGTCACAGTCAAGTGACCCTAATTACTTGGGGTCTTTAGGTAATTATAATTAAACAGTCTAGGAAATATGATCAGATATTTTTAAAGTATTTTTTCCTATATAACTCATATAAAAAAATAAGTGACCACGGAACGGGGCTTTGATGGACCCTTGGTCATGATTTGAACAATCTTAGTAAAGAACCACTACACACTGCCACACGTAAAATATCTAAGCTGTGTGCCTCTTAGTTTAAGAGAAGAACATTTCTTTTATGTTTTTCTTATAAAACGCTATGTAAATTCAAGGGACCACGGGGCGGGGCCAATATTGGCCCTGGGATCATAACTTGAACAATCTTGGTAAAAGTCCACTAGACAATACCACATACCAAATACCTAAGCTCCAGGTTTCAGAAGAAAAGATTTTTGAAATTTACAATACAGCCATATAGGGAAAATAAAACCCGACCCCAGGCGGCCATGTTTTTTACCGAAACAGAACGGCTTAGGCAATTTTGGTAGAGAATCATCTAGGGATCATTTCTACAAAAGATTTTTGAAATCCGTGTAATAGTTCCAGACAAGAAGATTTTCATAGATTTTCCACACGACGGACGACGGACATCGAGCGGTCACAAAAGCTCACCTTGAGCCTTGGGCACAAACGTAACAGTAAAAATATAGGAACCCTGAAATAAAAAGTAACGTGGTCCTATATGGCAAATCGTGTTATCTGCAAAATTTAACTATTTTGCTGCCAACCTTACATTTTTCAACGTCCTCACTCAGACATTGGATAGTATTCAGCAGCATACATCAGTTGGTTAGCAAATTTGTATCGACAAATGTGCGCGAGCTGTGCAAGGAAAGTATAGCGATATTTTACTAATGGGTACATATTTCACAATGCAAAGCAAATTATCATATTTTTTGCATATTTATAATAACGTATATAAAGTAGATAATGGACGTAAGTATACTTTTTAGCGCCAGAAAATCTATTAACGTAGCGTCATTAGTGACGTTACTTGTACACACGTGATATTAAGAGTAGTATTAAATATAGCGTTTTTGAAACATCTGACCCCACTTAACCTTTTGACCACGTCTAAAAAACCGACCAATACCGGACAATTTAAAATCCACAGGTTTTAAACCCAGTAAAAACCTCTGATTTAACTAAAGATGATTTAATTAAAGATGATTTAAAATGAAGAAAACATATGTCTTTATTTAAAAATAGTTTCCACTTAAAAACTTTAAACACTACACCGAGAGACAAAATGTAGAATAAGTTTGGCCTAATATAACATACAGGAAGTAAAATATAATGTGGTTGAATTTAGACCACATTTATTTTCTGTTTAAATTACTCTTTTACTTCCTTGTTTTGTAATCCTTCTACATAGATAAAACAACTGTTAAAGACATTAGAAATGACACAAAATGTACACAATACCAATAAATACATTAATAATTATCCATGAAACAAGAAAATTTCAAACTAAAAATAACACAGACCGGGAAACCAAATGCTAAATATAACAAATATAACAAGGTCAGGTTATTTATAAATCTATCCCCCTTTTTAATAATTGAAATTAAAAAAAAAAACAAGTAATATCTCCCTTTGATAATTGAAATTCATACAAATTATTTTAATTAATATTGGAAGAATAAAATACTTTAGGAGCTGTTATTATTTAAAAACAAAAAGTAATTGAATAAATTATAACACATGAAAATAAAATTATGATAATTTCAAAACCATAACACTTTTATAATAAAGAATATACACTATATATAACCGGTTTCAACTTTTATATCATTGAGTCGTGTTCTGTTACGCTTAGTTCCGGAAGTCGATCTGACGCTTCCTTGTCTGTTTAAAGGTAGCTTGCAGTATGTTTTGTGTACTGGGTCGCCTTGTCTGTTAACGGTTACAGCCTGCTGTTATGACATTGACTGGTTGTGCACATAAAGAATTCTTCCGTCAATGTTGTAATAGCACTGAATTGCCTTACTTCGTTCTTGTCTCTAGTTTCGAAGGTTTCGGGAGGCAACGAACAATGGGGTTGAAGGTGATTCTGGCTGCAAAACCGGGCAGGTTTGATGATTTAGGAAAAAACAGCTGTATGGTGAGCCTACAGATGAGGTCTCTTAGGAAAGACTAATGGTTCACCCCGGCGTCGGGTGTGCACGTAATAAATTCTACCTGGTGTCGGGGTTAAAATAAATGTACAGAACACGGCTTTTGCATTTTTTAACAACTATTAAACAAGTATTACAAGATTTAAGTACAAACATCACTCAACCGTTTGAGTATGCTATAGGCATACACATGATTGAATATCATAATACTTTTATGTTATGAAAATCACTCAATCGTTTGAGTATACCATAGGCATATACATGATTGAACATACGCTTTTGAGAGTAGTATGGAACATTCCCATTATATTAATTATTCCAGTTAAATAAAAACACAATAATTAATAAATAAAAACTAAAGATTAACTTAAAAGTTTGTTTACAAATTCAGGTTCATTAAATATATGTTCATCCGATATGTAGAATCTGATGTAACTATCCTTCATAAGCGTAAATGTTACTTCTGTAGATGTTGAATCGTTATAAGGATGAATATCAAACATTGTCCCTTGTGTTAAATAAATTTTAATTTTTTTCTTATACATAGATATTAACTGATCAGTGTCATAGTCCTCAGCTGCTACATTTACACTGTTAATGGGAAATAATTGAAATGGATCATCATCATTATCATCCCACCACCTAAATATAAAATGTGATATTGGGCTTTTAGTCGGTTTATACGGTTCGCCTATAGGGCTCGAACCCGTTAATAAAATCTTAATATTTATTATATAAATTCCGGTTTTTTCGACCACAAACACACCTCTCAAAAGCACATCTGGTACAGCTATTTTATGTTTTTGGTTTATTTGTATAAAATCTTTATAATCTACAATAATTCCAGGTTTTAATTCAAATATATTTATATAGTTCAGACCGATCAGATTTTCATATGTTGAATATATCCAGGCACCATGACGGTTAAAATACTTTTTCATTTTTATGTAATCAATAAAACTGTTATTATAGTATTCGAAGAGAAACACTTCATGTCCCACTTCCTCTAACCTTTCTTCTATTTTCCTGTCTTTCTTTTTAAGTTGAAGAATTATTTCAGCTAAATCATCAAGTCGTTTTGTTGTAGCAACTTCAAAAGCAGATAGATTGTTAACAGTATTCTTTGTTCTAGCTAATTATGTTTCTTGTTTCAGAAAAGCATTTTTTACTTTTGTAATTTCTTGGGTATTAGTAGAAATTACTTGGGTATTAGCAGTGATTGATTCTCCTTGTTTAGCTGATATTTCAACTACAGAGTCCAGATCATTTATTATTTTTTTAATTTCATCATTAATTTTATCATTAAATTTATCTTTAAATTCATTAATATCTTTTTGTAATAAACCTGTAAGTTTACTTAAGTCTGCATACTTTATATTGTGACGTGTATCAACAGTACTAATCAAGTTCTGAAATTGTTTCTTAAAATTTTCTAGCTGATCATTAATTGTGTTAATTGCTTTAGTATTAGCAGTGATTGATTCTCCTTGTTTAACTGATTTTTCAACTACAAAGTACAGTTCACTTTTATGTTTTTCAATTTTAGCATTAAATTCATTAATATCTTCTTGTAATTTTTTTGTAATATTACTTAAGTCTGCATACTTTAAATTATGACGGTTGTCAACAATACTAATCCAATTTCTAATTTGTTTTTTAAAGTCATCTATTTTAGAATTAATTTCTTTTTTAAGGTTATCTAATGCTGTGTCATGATCATCACCTCTTTTTGAAGCTGCCTTTTCCAGTTCAGATTTATATTCTGCAAGTTTATTTGAAATTAATTCTAATAAATCTTTATGTTTATTTTCAGTTTCAGTATTTAGTTTATTTATTTCTGTTCTGATTTCTAACTGATACATATTTTGTAACTTTTTCTCAGCCTCAATAATCTTGTCTTTTAGTTCTTCATGTTTAATCATACTATCTTTTAATTCTTGAATTTGAGTGAATAAAATGTTTAAATTAACTCGAAATACTTCTTTTATGTTGTCATCTGTCAAATCAGATTTCTCTTCAAGTTCTTTAATAGAATCAACCATAGCTTTCATTTCTTTTTCAATTTTATCTTGTAATTCAACTATTAATAATGAATTCTTTTTAAAATCTTTTGTTAATTCTCCAATATTCTTTACTTCTTCTTCTAATGTCTGTTTTATAGATTTGATGTCTTCAAGATTATAGTCATCTATTACACTTTGAACTTTTTTAAACATAAATCGTCTTGAAACTGCATCGTTGGGTTTATCTGGATCTCCTAGGTTTATAAGGTTATTACCTCCCATATCTAATGCTCTGTTCATTGTGTTATCAAGTTCCTTATTTCTGTGAAGATACGATTCCGTTTCCTTTTTAAGTTTTTTGAATTGTTTTTTAGTAGCATAATCACTTAAATCAATATCAAATTTAACTTTACTATACTGTCAGGTTCACTTATTTGTTCTATATTATTAAAAACTCCCATTATATAATTATTATATATTACCAGTAAAGTTTTTTCTAAAAAACTTCCTTGGTTTGTCAATATATAAGAAATCATATTTTTGATTTGTTGCATTAGCAAAAGATTTAGGGTTAATATTTTGTTCATTACAAATCATATCATTTTCTCGTTTACCTGGACTTTCAAATAAAATATAATGTGAACAGTTAATACGAATATCTTTTGGTGTTTTATAGTAAGACTGGCTTAAATAAATAACACAACAGTTTTTGTGACGTCCTTGAATAAAGTATTTTGTTATTTCATTTTGAACCTTTTTATCTTCACATACAAAATCATCAAATATTACTACTTTTTGTTTTTCTGATTCAAGATTCTCACAAGGTTCAATTTGGTTGGAATCAGCTGAATATTCAAGTATTTCATTTGGATCTACTTTAATTTTTTTTGCAATTTGACTTAATTGGTTAATTAAATCTTGATATTTAGATTGTTCTAGGTTTTTAGCATATAAGTATAATTTATCATAATATATAAGAGGTTTTCGAAGTATATGCATTAATGTATTTGTTTTTCCAGATCCAGAAGATCCACATATTAACATTCTAAAACATGAATCTGGCATAAAAGGATAACGTTGTTTAAAGTTATTGGATTTATCACTTTTTGTATCATAATTTGGAATTTCCATTTATATAATATTACATTATTTTACATTATTTTACAATATCTTACATTATCTTACATTATTTTACATTATCTTATGTTATTATATAAATGCAATCAAAACTTAATGAAATGATAATAAGAAAAAAATTAGTCGGGCAAAAGATGAGAGATCTTAGAGAAGAAATAATGAGAGAGAAAATTAAGAAAGCTACAAATCGAGATATGTACACTGAAATTTATAAGCCAATTACTGAAAAAATAGAAAGTCAAAAAGAACAATTATCAAGTCAGTTAAAAGCATTACCTGGAATTAAGGAGCAATTAGCGCTACTTCCAAAAAGTATATCAGAAGATCTGACACAAGGTATTGCTGAATTAACTAAAGGAATGCAAGATGAATCTAAAAAGCAACAAGTTTTAAAACCGGTTTCATTGATAGATTGGGGAGATGAATTTCGGGAATTAGAAGATTATGGAAGAAAAAAGATGGGAATAACTGAAACAACTGATGATACAACTGAAGAATCAGAAGAATTGGGAGCAAGACCAAAAGAAAAGAAAATGCCTACAGTAGATTTAGATGCTTTTCTGGATGTTAATGTTATAGAAAAATATCAATATTACAAACCGTCTGAAACGTTTGACCTTTTAAATGCAAATATACTTGATCCTAATAAAAAAGATAAAAAAGATCTTGAAGGTATAATAAATGGTGTTACTGAAGATATTAAAAAATTAAATGGTCCAATAACTGGCAAATCAAGATCAGAAGATCCAAATAAGCAAAAAGAAGCAAAAGAATTAAAATATGAACAAGACGAATTATTAAAGTACAAACAACGGTTAAATCATATTCTTGGTATGTCTTCTACATATGGACAAGGAATAAGATATCATAATTCATATAAAGTTTCACCAAATGGACAATATGGTAATTTAATTATTAACTTAAATAAACTTTATGGTCAAAACAAATTAATTGCTAAGGATCAAAGAACTGGAAAAGAAGTAATTAATACTGAAGTAGATAATGATTTGATTGATTTGATTAATAAAAGATATAACAATAATAAAAAACATTCAATTCATTCTAGAAAAATATTTAAAGAATTAACAGAAAAGTCAGGATTACCTATCAATAAAAGATCTATGAAATTTAAAAAAGTAATTAGAGGACAAGGTTATGACGTTTGTCCATGTAATCCAGAAGAATTGGTTAATGAGTTGGAGTTAATTTGTGGTTCAATTAATGCTGGAAATAATAATGAAGAACTAAAAAATGAAGGTATTAGAATAATTGATGAACTATTAAAAATGAATTCACTCTTACCAAAAGAACATGAAATGTTATATAAAAAATATTTTTCTTGAATATATAAATGGAACAAAAAATAGTATTAAGTTCTGAAACAGTTAAAGATGATAACAAAAATACTCCGAGTGATTTTACAATTAGATTTAGTCGTTCTTTAATTTTAGATAAAAACAAAACTTATGTTGTTGGTTTGGATAGTATTAACACTATGACCTACTCTTGGCATAATATTAGTGATGAATATGATAATAAAAGAATTCGTTATAATAATGGTAAGGATTGGAAAGATATCATATTTACAAATGGTTCTTACAGTTACACAGATATTAATAATTATATTAGGGAAACATTAATAAGTAATGATGATTATGAATTTGATAAATCAGACATTGCTCCAATAAGTTTGGAATTTGATTTAAGTAGTTTTAAGATTTTGATTTCAATTAAAGATAATTTTATGTTGGATTTAGGAATGTCAAATTTTCTTACATTGCTTGGATTTGAGAAAAAAAATTGGAAAATACTGAATGGGGAACTACAACACCAAATATAACTAACTCTGTGGATACAATTTACATTCATTGTAATCTTATTGATAATTCACTTGTAGATGGTAATTTCAGTGATATTATTTATGCTTTAAGTACTGCAGATTTAACAAGAGCTTATCCATTTACAAAAGAACTACAAAGAGTTGGATATTCTGAAATTAATAAATATATTATAAATTAAATTAGAATATATATTACAGATGTATTTGGTAGAATAATTAATTATAATGAGGTTGAAACAAGTTTTACACTAATTTTAAAAGAAATTAATTAATTATGAAATTGTAAATTTTAGTTTTATATAATGTACAAAAAAGTTTATGACAAAAATAAAGGAATATTTATTTATGTTGATGCTCAGACCGAAGAAGAAATCATACACGGAACAGGTATCTTTGACACTTTAACGAAATTGTTTTCAAGCGGAGTTGCATCTTCAATTAGCACAGCTGGAAAAAAAAGCATTAGAAACAGCAGGAAAAGCCGCACTAGAAAGTGGAACAAAAAAGGTTGGAACAGAAGTTGGAAATTTAGCTGTAAATAAAATTTTTGAGAAATTTAAAAAGAAACCTGCTCCGGCAGTTGGTAATTTAATTGCTAAGGAATTACAAGAAAAGAATAACAGTAAATATAATAATAAAAATAATAAGGAGGAGGAGGATATTAATATAAGACTAAATAGATTATTGTCAGGATCGGGGATGCGTAAACGTATTAACAGATTAATTTATAAAAACTAAAGTTTTAACTTTAATAAAAACTAAAGTTTTAACTTTAATAAAAACTAAAGTTTTAACTTTAATAAAAAAATAAAATAATATATAATATATACATGTTTAGAACAAAACAAAATTGTGAAAGATATGAATTAACTCCTATTCAATTAGATACAGCCTTAATATCTGTCCTGGGAAATAATGTTAAGCAACAAAAAAACGGATATCACTTTACAATTAATGATAGAAGTTCATATTTTGATTGGTTTAATGGTTATTTTGAAGTAAGTTTTAAGGTAAATAAGCTTGCTAATGGTAATAATTATGCTGATGGAGATCAAATTGCCCTAATTAATAATGCAGCTTCATTAATTGATCAGTTAGTGGTTAAACAAAATGGAAAAATTGTTTATGATTGTAATAATTTATATAAGGTAGTAAATGTAAAGAGTTTGGTTGAACTATCTGAAGATTATGCAAAAACAACTGGAACAAATGAATTTATCCCTTTAGATACTTCTACTGTTGCCGAGAGCAGGAAGGATCAAGCTGGATATAATAAAGGTTTTGCTACTAGGAAGTTATTAATCGAAGGTGGTGCTGAGGTAAATACTAAAATTCCATTAAATAATTATTCATTTTTTCAGGGTTTAGAAACTAATATTTTACCTCCAAGTCAAATTCAAATAACACTACAGCTGACAGATGATGATGAATTAATTTTTAGAGCTAATGCTGCTGATCCAGGTAGGGTAATTGTAACAAAATTAATTCTATGGGTTCCACGTTTGGTTTTTAATGAATTTGGACTTAATTTAATTTCTGAAAGATTTACAAAAGCAAGATGGTCATACCTTCGGGAAATGATGATGCAATCAAGTGACACACAACAGATTAATACAACTTTTAGAATAACGGCAGGTGTAACAAAACCACAACATGTATTTGTTTATTTACAACGACCTGATAAAAGTAATGCACAAATACATAATCCACATTTATTAGATACATTTAAACTTAATGCAGCAAATGATGATTTTAATTGCACTTTGAGCTCCTGTCGTCTTGAAGTTGGTAATGGTGTTTTTTATCCAGAAACAATATACAAGTATATCAAGAATATATGATGATGTAATTAATTATTATTATAAACAAAATAACAAAACTACTGGAAGTCTCTTAAATAGATTTAATTTTCAAAGTTTGTATGGATTTGTTCATTTTAACTTGGAATATAAAAAGGAAGTAATAACAGAAGATCCTAAGCAGATTACATTAACAATTAAGTTAACTACACTTCCCACTGCAAGATATCGTATTTACGCAATTGTATTATATGAGGAAACAGTTGAAATAAATACTATTGGAAATGAACTTGTTATTGTTTAAATAAAATAAATATAAATTATATATAATGGTATCAAATTATATTGAATATAAAGTTAACCTTACAGATGGACAAAAGAAAAATTTAGCACAAGCTTATAATAATAAAATTCCACATACTTTTAGATTAAAACATGAACAATTACATGGAAACTTTCCTTTACTTTTAACAAAAACACAAATTAATCAAATTAAAAAAGCTGTTGTAAATAAGAAGGGATTAGAAATTAAAATTTCAAAAAAACAAATGTCCAGTCAAGGTCAAAATGGCGGATTTTTAGGAGCTTTGGCTGGTTTGTTAGGAAAAACAATTCTTCCAATGGCAGCAAAAATAGCTCCAAAAATATTAGCCCCTCTAGGCATCGGGGCCCTCTCTGGGCTGGCCAGTACTGGTGTTAGTAAGTTACTTGGGAATGGTATGATTTCAGTAGCTAATGATAAGAGAAATATGATATCACCATATCTTACACCTAATCAAAGAAAGCAACTAGTAGGATCTGGAGTGATTAAATTAACACAAAAACAAAAACAAAATGGCGGCTTTTTAGGTATGTTGGCTGCTAGTCTAGGGATACCTTTGATTACATCTTTGTTAAGTGGTAAGGGACATGGCCAGGGCATACAGATTGATTCTCAACGGAGACCTTACAGACGAATTCCTATAGTAAAAAAAAAATAAAATTTATAAACAAACCAATATCTAACTTTGAAATTGAACAATGGGTAAACCAATTAAAAATTAAAAACTTTAGGGGAGTGTTTAGTAGAAATAATTTATTAAAATTAAAAGTAAAGGACGAGTGTGGAATTATAAATTTGGACGACTCTATTGGTCCTGGAACACATTGGGTCTGTTACTTAAATAATATGTATTTCGATCCATTTGGACTTCCTCCGCCGAAAGAAGTAATTAAGTATATACCAAATGTAAAATACAACAATGTTCAATATCAAGACAAAACAAGTACACTTTGTGGTTATTATTGTTTATTTTTCATTAAAATGTTACAGGATAAAGTACCGTTGTATGCTTTATTGTATAAAATACTAAAAGTTAACAATCAAAGAGTAAATGAACAAACTATTATAAATTATTTTAATAAAAAAGGTTAAAACAATAGTTTTAATTAAAACTTATTAAAACTATGTTTTTATTTAACTGGAATAATTAATATAATGGGAATATTCAATAATATAAATGAAAAGACAATTAATAAGAAAACCTCCATTGTTTTTAACATGTTATACCCAAGATACCGATAGTGGATTATTTCAATGGAAAACTGTAAATGCTAGTCCTGGTTTAGTTCAAAATGGTAATAATGTAAGAATTAGTTTTAATTGCATTTTAATTATTCTTGTTGATGCAATTAAATTAGATAAAGGAGAAGCTAAATTACAACTAAAAAATAAAGAAAATGTAATTCTTCAAAGTTAGGATGTAAAAAATAACAGAAAAAATGAATCTATTTCTATTAATTATGCTAATAAATTTAAAATAAATGATGTTATTTATATTAATTCTTTAAACGTTAAAAATATTCAGTTAACAATTTATGGTTCTATAATTTAAGAGTTAATTTAAGAGTTAATTTAAGAATTAATTTAAGAATAAGCTAATGTATCAATACCATTATCAAGAATATATCTTTTATCATCATAACATGATAAAGATGTTTTATTTATAACATAACTGGAAAGATTATGCTTATCAGAACTAATAACTTTAAAGGTGTGATTAGTTTGGGTTGAATTAAACAAAGTATCTTTGTAATTTTTATGAACTATTGTTTTCTTAACAACAAGTTTTTTAATTCCTTTACATTTTTTAATATTAACTTCGTTTTCTAATAAATATGAATACATTTTACTTCTTAATCCGACAAATTCAACAATGGGAATGCCGGCAGCTTCGTCTTTAAATTTTCCAATTACTTTTTTATTATTGTCGAAATAAAATTTTGAGTTGTTATCGTAATCACTATTATCAAATAAGTCTTTGTCCTTATAAAAATCCTCATATGCATCTTTGGTTTTAATTTCATAACATAATGAATCAGTGTCAGTGAATAATAATTTACAATTACCCTCGTACTTTTCCTTAATGTAATTATAATGAAAATCATACATTAAATATTTTGATAAATCTAAAATGCACATTCCAACATAACAAGGTCTGTTTAATAACAAACTTTCTTTTATTCTATGAATACCAAACAAATTCTTGTTAAACATCGTTGAACTAACAAATGAAGGTTTGGCTATATATTTTAATAAAAGGTTTTCATCATGAGTTACTTTAATATTAATCCTCTTGCGTAAATTCTCCATCGTCTTACCGAATACAGAATTGTTCATTAACTTAAAAATGTCTTTTTCAAATGAATTTTTTGCTTTAGATCTTTTTTGAGTAATTATTGATCAATATACTTTTTTAACCAAGGAGATGAATCAAAAGTTAATATTTTGTGTATTTTTGTTACTTTTAACCCTAATTGTGTATATAGTTCAAGATTTTTAAAATGAATTACATAATTTTGTTTTTTCATTAAAGTTGGAACTAATTTTTTTACATTACTTTTTCCTATTTCAAATTCTTCTTTAATATTTTTACTATAATTGGAAAGCCATTCGTCTGGTATTTTAATTTTTTCAGGGGCTAAAGGATAATCGTTGTGGGTTTTATGTAATTCTTTTGGATATTCAAGGTCACATTCAACTATAAAGTTAGTTTTACCTTTTGCAATTAATTTCTTGAATTGTTTTTCGGATATAAATTTAAAGTTTCCAGAGGGTAAATGTTGACACATAGCCCAACCGTAAAGGTTATTGGCGTCGAGGTACATAATGTATTTGCTGTCAAGTTTAGGATCATAATCTTTCATATATTTATTGTTTGCTTTACTGTATCTGTTTGAAATATAACTTATTCCTCCTCTCAGTCCCTTTTCAATAAAAAGATACATATCAATATCAGTTATTAAATCTAACTTAATTCCAGTCATTTTTAACATTGCATCCCAAGCTAGCCCAGGACTACTAAAATAATGACAAGGATCTAATTTGTAGTACTCTAAACATAATTTTCTAAAATTTTCGAATACATCAGCTAAAAGTAATACGTCAGTTTTTAAATATAGATCGTGATATTCTCCCATTGTTTTTATTTTAAAATTTTTCCAGATATTTTTATCATGCTCATATTCGTTGTCTGATATGTGTGTTTCATTTAAAATTGAATAAAATTCTTCTTTAGAAGGTAATTTTGTTTCTTTGAATTTTTTAACATATGAATAAACACCTTTTGTTTTTAATAAATTAATGCTTTCACAATCAAATTCTTGAGATAAATATTTAAATTCTGGAATATTTTTTACTAAGTTATCCAATGATTGAGACATAAACTGGAATGAATCAATAAAGACCAAGTCAGAAATCATAAATGCCATATATCTTTCCATATTGTTAGGAATAACATTAATTTCTTTTTTGAATTTCCCTATTTGTTGCATAATAAAATGACCGTCATAACCTCTTAAATTGTGAAAAATAACAGGAATTTTGTGTGTTAGTCTAAAATTAATATTACATTCTGAGTGAGCACTTCCTCTGAATTTTCCTGTTATATGACAAATGATCCCGGACAGGATTTTCATTTTCCTTATATTCTTTTTCACAGATATGACAAAACTTTTGTTTTTTAAATTCACTTTCATCTTTTTTAGACATTCTTAGTTCTTTGTTAAAATTATCTCTAAATATTTCTTTACAATATTCCTCTTCCTCAAGCATTTTTTCAATAAACTTATAAATTGCATTAGGACCTCTATAAATCTGGGTTGGTTTAGTATATTTATCGTCATAGCAACAAACAACTTTATAGCCGTAACCACAATCTATATGATTTTGATATGGTTCAGTAAATGAAGATTCAGTTGATGGTAAAAAAGTTAAAACTTTTTTAGTTATTGATTCAAAATCAGCATAAATTACAAAAGGTACTGCTAAACCTTTATGATAATTTTTAAATTGTACTTTACTTCCCTCTTTTGGCATTTTTACACCTTGGATACCATTTATAGCTAAACAGTTTGGTATGTGTTCATTTAATATTCTTTCTTGAGTAAAGTGTTGTAGACAGCTTTTACAGAAGTGTTTTTATGTTGATATTTTGTTTTTTGAAACATTAATCTATTAAAGTCTTTTATCCAAACATAATGTTGGACTACAGTTCTTGAGGGCTTACAGTCATCATCAGTTATTTTATTATTTATTTTATCATTAGTAATTAGCAACATGTCACAGTGTTCTTCGTATTGATATTTTGATATGTACAATGGATAAATACTATTTTCTTCATATCCAAATATATTAAATGATATATCATTTAAAACTTCAATTTTAGGTATTTGATTTAATGTAACAGGAAATTTAATTCCAGTATAATCAAGACCGTTTATATGTTTTTTTATATTTTGAAACTCTATGAGGGTTTTCTTTAACAGGAAATTTGTAAGCTAAATGACACCATCTAAAACATTCGTTATCATCATTCTTTATATTTATTAATCCTTTCATTGAATTTTGTAATGGTTTTGGTAATTCTAAATAACTTGAAGCAGCCAACGGATTATACTTATATCTATTTATATAATGAGCATCAACTGACTCTATTCTCCAGCCACTTCCTTCTGAAATCCAATTACCAATTCTATTTATTATTTCATCAAAAGCTTGATGTAAAGTTTTTTTTATTTCTTTTGTGTTAATAATTTCTAAAGCCTTTGATTGAAAATAAGCTGATTTATATATTGTATCAGTTTTATCCATTTTTGCAAAAGTTATTTTTAAAACAACGTTTATTTTTATACCTTTTAAAGTTTTAAGTTCAGATTTAAGTATTTCATAAGAGTCGTTTATAGTTAAATATAATTGATTCTTTGGATCTTGTCTATATGTAATTTTAATTTCAAATTTCTTATAATATTGTTTTGTGGATCTCTCGATTTCCATCTATATATTATATTTAGAAAATAAAATTCGTTAAGCAAAAAAGGATTAAAAAAATAATTAAAAAAATAATTAAAAAAATAATTAAAAAAATAATAAAATAAATAAAGTTTTAAATTATCTTTAAGAAGAATTTAAATATTTAAACTTATATCTTTTTCCATTAGTTTTTGATATTCCACATTTTACTCGGTTTTCTCCTTTGCAGCACATTGTTATTAACCCAGAATTAATACCAAGGTCTTTAGACGCTGCATAATTGCTTTTATATGTTTTTTCTTCATTAGTATCACAGTCGGTTACAATAACTTTTTTAGGGTTGTTTCTAATATTATTTGGTCTGGGACAATCACATAATCTTTCAGCATTTTCTTCTTCAGTTAATAGACAACCACAGTTCCATTCAAATAAATTATTTTTTAAAAGATAAGGATCTATAACATTTTGTAATTTATCAATAACGTGATTTTTATATTCATCACTAACTATTTGATTAAGTTTTGATTTAATAACATTTCTTCTTTTAAGAACTTTCTTATATGAATTTTTGTCTGGATTCATTATTTCTCCTAAAGTGCTAGATAATTTTGGCATAATCATTCTATCTACCTTTCTATTAACCATCTATATATAATATACTTATAGAAAAAAATCTTTAAAAACGCACCTAATGAAATTATATTGATTTGAGAAATTTGTTTATATTATCTATAAAATGACCTGATCAAATTTACTGATTTTCAATGGACAAACTTCACCAAAAATCTAAAACATTTTTTATTAGTTGAGATATTCAGGTGTTATTTTCAGCAGATATTCTAAGCTAAATAAACATTAAAATGACAATATATCAGTACACTCTGATTAATATTGGAAGAGTGGTACACTCTCAAACTAGGGAAAAGTAGGTGGGGTAAATGAACATGCGAAGCTAAACATTCGAAGCAACAACTATAGGAATAAGAAGTTTGCAGTTCAAGAAATGGTCTCAGATTATCTACTACTTATGTTTTAGATTTTTGGTGAAGTTCGTCCATTGAAAATCAGTATATTTGATTAGGCCACTTTGTGGCTCTGTGTTGAAAAAGGTATTCAAGACAATTTTAAACGCAACATGTTGTATAAATGTCCATTGCATAGTTATTTTATCACGAAAGTTCCAGGTAAAAAGTTTGAACCATTTTTAATAAAGCGGCGGAGATTGTGTTCCTGGCTGGTTACATGTCAAATTACCCCACCCACTTTAAATGTGAATTTCTATAAAAGTAAGTCAAAACTGATAACAGTAACACTTGTGAATGAAATTTAATACATGTAGGTATATTTTCATAAAATATAGAGAAAATCAAAAAACATTTTGCGCAGACACCTAACTGGGACCCCTCCTTTGGAACAACATAACATGGAACATAATATATGTTGACAATATGTAAGCTAAGAAATAATCATTGTATTATCATTACTGGATATTGTAATATTACATACAGACAGTATCGTACACAATATTAGGAAACTATGCAACAGTGATTACATTCGACTGACGTAACAAGAAGGCGTTATAGTTTCAAAAGCGCTGAATATGCAGTACTCATAAGTTCAGTAAATTTCAAAACACTTGGTCTTACATAAAAATAAGGTTTAATATAGATCTTCCTGATATCTCTGTAAAAAGGACAAATTATTATAAAATGATATTCATCTTCAATATCACCAGTATGACAAAAGTTACAAATTCGTAAATTCCGGTCTATTCTATCAGCACCATAACGTCCAGATTCAATTCGTAATTGATGGGAAGGTAATTTAAGTCGCGACATAGCAATTCTATATTTATTAGGTAATATATCTAAATATATTTCAAACTCAAAGAGACATTTAAAAGTTCTATATGCAAACAAAGAACGACTGTTAGAAAGACTATTGTTTGAACAAAAACGTCGATTATTCATTGTTTGAACTGTAAGTGGAAAGACTGCAAGTTATAATCTAATGGGTTATTCCACATATATGAAAAAACATAGGTATCTAAAAGCATCTTAACATTACTAGCCCAATTTTTAACTCTCTATTGTTTAAACAAACAGTCTCTTTTTTAAACAAATAGTCATGACCGCACCCTGCCCTCTGAGGCTATTTTACCTCTATTGCCGAATACCATGCAGTGCTTAAAGCCTTACATGGTACGCCTAGACGGGCTGCATGTAGAGGTTTAGACCCCCTGGTTAATGGTGCCATCACTTATTATTTTCAAAAAAGAAATACTACACACTACCCTATCCATAGAGCCTGTACCAGCAAGTACATTTAATTTAACAAACCTTGAAAATATAAATGTTGAAATGTAGTTGTTTTTTTTTTTTTTTTTTTTTTTACAAAAATTTAACAACTATCCCTTGCTGTTATCGCATATAAAACAACTATCAAAAAATAAAACAATGCAATGAAGTCTCTGAAACACAGTGTCTTAAGTTTTTCTTAAGGTATCAAGTGATTAACTTTTGCGTTGTTCTAACAGCAGTTCATTCCACAGTTTTGGACCAATAGTACAGAAACTTCTATCATTAAATGTTTTGCACTTGTTGTATGGAACAACATAACGAGAGATTTAAGTAAGTAAGTGTGTTCTCTGAGAAGTGGAAAAGTGCTGTGATTAAACCTTTGTTGAAGAAGAAAGGTCTCACACTGGAACTGCATAACTATCGTCCGGTGTCAAACTTAACATTCCTCTCCAAAATTCTTGAAAAAGCTGCACTAAACCAAATCAATAAGCATATTGAAGCTAACAATCTCCTCCCAGCTTACCAAAGTGCCTATAGAAAATATTATGGGGTTGAAACAGCAATGGTCAAAATGTATAATGATCTTTTGGAAACCATGGATAAAAATCAAGTAACAATCGTGGTCATGATCGACTTGAGTGCAGCGTTTGATACCATCGATATCCCGATACTGATTCAAATCCCTCAAGATGACTTTGGTATTCATAACACTCCCATGAAATGGATAGAATCTTATCTCACGAACAGAACAATGAAAGTCTTAGTCGAACAGTCAGCATCTGACACGGAGCCACTGAGGTTCGGTGTCCCTCATGGCTTTTGTGCCGGACCAGTGATCTTTACCCTGTATATATTGGCTCTCAGCCGAGTGGTGCAGAAATATCTAGCTGATCTCTATGGATAGGCGGATGACCACAAGGTTGCGGTAAAAATTCAAGCGGGAAATTCTCAAAATGAGACAACTGTTCTTCAACAACTTCACAGTTGTCTCAATAAAATCATAAAATGAACTAAAAATGAATCAGTCTAAAACTGAAATAACTATGTATGGAACCAGACAATAGTTAGCGATATTGAACATCACAAGTGTAAACATTGGTGGGTGTGACGTAAAATGCGTCGATCATGTCAGAGACCTGAGTGTAACCATAACCAATACACTAAACTTTGACCATCACATCCAGAAAAAGTGTCAGATAGCTCATGTGCAGTTACGAAACCTTAGAGCTTTACGGAAACATCTCACACAAAAGTCAACTGAATCATTAGTGCATGGATTGGTTCATTCCCACACTGACTTCTTCAACGGTTTATTTACCGAAATTCCAGCCTACCAAATCAACAAACAACAGCGAGTCCAAAATCATGCCGCTAGAGTAGTCATGAATGTTTCCTATGAACAACCAAGTGTTGAACTTCTGAAAGAATTACACTGGCTTCCAGTTAAGGCTAGAGTCATGTTCAAAGTCCTAGTAATAGTCTTCCTTGTTATCAATGGTTCAGCTCCAGTATATCTGAGGGAAATGTTTGTACCTACTCGACTACGGGGCGCCGTTTTACTATTTTATAGGCATTTCTTGATATCAAAAATTGGATTTCATTTTCTGATATCAAGAAATCGATTTTCTGATATAAAAAAATCGGTTTTTTTTATATCAGGATTTCATTTTCTGATATCAAGAAATGCTGTCCATTTTTTATATCAAAAAATAGAATTTTTGATATCAGGAAATGAATTTTTGATATCAAAAAATTGTGTTATTTCTTGATATCATGAAATCGAATTCTTGATATCAATAAATGGTTTTCTGATATCAAAAAATCGACGTCTTGAGATCAAGAAATCAATCTTTTGATATCAAGAAATCAAGCCTATTTTTTGATACCGAAAATTCGGCACTTCCCGATCTAAATATAGATGGATTGAAAAGGATCATATAGAATTGTATAATCCCCGCTAAAGAACGCCTAGGCTGTCTTGACATGATGATTATTACTTCATCATGTGCATTTCCCAATATATTCGGTACAAATTATAATCTTTCTTGTAGATAAAACAGTTTGTTATGTACATTTACTAGTTTGTCCGGTACATTTCTTAGTTTGTGTTGTGCATTCACCAGTTTGTGCTGTACAGTTGATAGTTCGTCATGTGCATTTTCAAATTTATTCGGTACAAATTATAATTTGTCTTGAAGATTAAGCAATTTGTTATGTACATTTACTAGTTTATCCGGTAAGTTTCTTAGTTTGTGTTGTGCATTCACTAGTTTGTGCTGTCCAATAGATAGTTCGTCATGTGCTTTTCTTAATATGTTCGGTACTAATCATAATTTGTTGTGTAGATAAAACAGTTTGTTATGTACATTAACTAGTTTGTCCGCTACATTTCTTAGTTTGTGTTGTGCATTTACTAGTTTGTGTTGTCCAGTTAATAGTTCGTTATGTGCTTTTCCCAATATTTTCGGTACAAATCATAACTTGTCTTGTAGATAAAGCAGTTTGTTATGTTTTAATAAACAGATATGTATTAATTATCTTTTCAAAAGTTTCCGAAAATAGATAATTGCCGAAAAGAACTTATTTAACATAAGTAGTATATTTGTTGTATGTATGAGAATCCACTTGTAAAGACAAAAAATATAAGGGTACACGTTGTGTAATTTAACATGAAATCGGATATTTTTAAGCAATCAATTGGACAGCACAAACTGGCGAATGCACAACACAAATTAAGAAATGTACCGGACAAACTAGTAAATGTACATAACAAACTGTTTTATCTACATAACAAATTATGATTTGTACCGAACATATTGGGAAAAGCACATAAAGAACTATTAATTGGACAGCACAAACTAATGTATGGACATCACAAACTAATAAATGTACCGGACAAACTAGTAACTGTACATAAGAAACAGTTTTGTCTACAAGACAAATTATAATTTCTACCAAATATATTGGAAAATGCACACGACGAACTATTAATTGTACAGCACAAACTGCTGAATGCACAACATAAACTAAGAAATGTACCGGACAAACAAGTAAATCTGCATAACAAACTGCTTTATTTACAAGACAGATTATGATTTGTACCGAATATATAGGAAAAAGAACATGACAAACTGATAATCATTATGTAAAGACAGTCTAGGCGTTCCATACCCCGCACTGAATGAATTAATTAGGAGTTATCCCTAATTGCATGTCTTTTTTTAGAATAGCAGGAATTTTTGATATCAAGAAATACTGGCCATTTTTTGATATCAAGAAATCGAATTTTTGATATCAAGAAATCGAATTCTTGATATAAAGAAATGATTTCTTGATATCAAGAAATCGAATTCTTAATATCAAAAAATAGTCCGTATTTAGTGATATCAAGAATTCGATTTCCTGATATCAAAAAATATAACAAATTTTTTGATATTAAGAAATGATTTTCTGATATCAAGAAATCGAATTCCTGATATCAAGAAATCGATTTTTTAATATCAAAAATTCATTTCCTGATATCAAAAATTCGATTTTTTTTATATCAAAAAATAGACAGCATTACTTGATATCAAAAAATGAATTCCTGTTATCAAAAAAATCGATTTTTTGATTTCTTGATATCAAGAATCATTTCTTGATATCAAAAAAATAATTCTTGATATCAAGAAATTGAATTTTTGATATCAAGAAATCATTTCTTGATATCAAAAAATGCCTAGAAAATAGTAAAACGGCGCCCCATACTCGACAACGACACAGACTACGATCACAAAGTGACACTAACTGTTTAAACATCACTAGACGGCGAACAAAATTAGCAGACAGATCTATGGCCGTCGTTGGTCCCAAATGTCCTGTTCATATTTTGAATGTATATGTTTTAAATGTGTGTCATGTAATTGTAAAGCCAAATAGAATATGTTATGCTTTTTGCGCTAAATGAATGCCATAGTAAGTAAGTAAGTATATAAGCTTTATTTAAAGTCGGCAAGAGGATACAACAATACAACATAAGCTCATAAGACCTTTTTAACCGACTACATATAATACACTGTATATAAAAGCATCAGAATACAAACAGCTACAAAGCAAGACATATAATCAAGGCATAAATGCATTGTTAAGAATACATGAACTAAAGCACAAGAACTAAGATGAATTTTTTAAAGCATAGTAAACAAACAAAATTAAAAGCACACATAATGATAAAACTAAGGAAAGCACATTCATAAAGCAAAGCAAACAGACAAGAACTAAAAACACAAGAATGGTATAAGCAAATAAAAGCAGCACATAAGGATAAAAAAAATAAGGAAAAGCATATGCACGAAGCAAATTAATTAAAGCATATAACTGGAGAAACTAGGAATAGGATTGGCTAAAGAGAAGATTCATGCCTTTCCAGAGCTAACTATCCAGAGTTGCATGCAACACATTTGCAGTTTTTGCCATTCCAGAAAGAAATCAATTTTTATTTTAAACTGATTGAAATTGTTAGTTAGTCTGAATTCCTCTGGTAGTGAGTTCCACAGAACTGGAGCAGCATATCTAAAATTGTTCTTACCAAATCTAGTTGTTTTAACATGTGGTACCTGTAAAATATTTGTATATCTAAAATTATAAGAATCATTCCTCTTACATAAAAGATCATCCAAAACTGAAGGGTCTAACTGGTACGTTTAAGATTTTGAAGGTTTCAGTGGCCATGATTCTGATTCTTTGGATGTGCAAAGATGGTAACTTGGCTTTATCGAGCAGATCTTGATATGTACTTGTGTAATCCTCATATACAAAGCGTAAGGCCCTTTCCTGAATCTTTTCTATCTTAGTAGAGTTTCTTTTGGTGCAAAAATGCCATGCTAACGGGCAGAAATTAAAATTAGACAAAATAAAAGAATGAAAAATGGTACTCACTAGTGAGCCTATTGAGTCTACATAAATTTCTACCTATTCTTTTCAGAATGTTAAGTTGCTGGCCTGCCTTTTTGCATATATTTTGTATATGGGTATTAAAACTCAGGTTAATATCGACCCCTAATAGCTTAACCACATCATCACAGCTAATCTGTGAATTATCAATGTATTGCCATGTATTTGTATTTGTATAAATCACCCAGCACTGAATACTAGTCGGGATATCAGCCACGACCCGGAATCGAACGCTGCCAACCACTGCGCCACTGATTCCCTTAGAAGCAATTAATTTATTTTTTGAATGTATCTATATAGAGGAACCATAAGACACACTTTTCAACGTTTTTGTGAAATACGCATAATACACTGCTGCCGCTTGTTAAACGAAAAGATGGCGGCGCCCTTGGTTTGTTGTCATTTTTTTCATTTCCTTTAATTTCTTTGTATATTTACAAAAGAAAATCGTGCTTTGTGTATTTTTTTCTGGTTGAATTAAAGATATTTGCATTCAGTGCAAATATCCCAGCAGTTTGTCACTGTCAAATATAGTTGAGTTAAATAACACGACCACTACTCGGATTTTAAATATTCGGATGGATTAAGTTTGTGGCATGTTCTCACAGCAACTATAAGAAATTCATATTATTATGATGTTCCTAACAAGTGTATTACAGTAAAGAATAGTTAAATTCAATTTGATATAATGTCATTTTACAAACCAGATTGTGACAAAAGGATCTTGAAACTAATGAATGTATATTTATTTAAGGAAGTGTCTAGCTCTTCATCGGGTGTCAGACGTTTCACCCCCAAGACTGTTCCTCCCAAGACTTTTCCTCCCAAGACTTTTCACCCCCAATTTGGGGGTGAAAAGTCTGGTGTTTTATAGCATTTGAAGATTTTTCACCCCCTATTTGTTTTTATTATTAATACGATTATGTTTTTTTTGGAGGGAGGCGGTTGTATAGTTATGAATAATTTCATGTGTATTATAATTAGGTTAATTAATACATTAAAAAAAATATTTTATGATGTTTGTAAGTAGAGATGACCATAAATTTTAAACATAAGTTATTTACAAGGTTATCTTTTAATCCATTTGTTTGTTCAATGATTGAAAATGTGACTTTGATGATTAAAGGTACTTTTGATAATAGTTACAGGGCTTTTTTCCCCTGTAAATCTACCTCTGGTAAAAGGAGGTAATCCCAATGCAAAAAAGTATGGTTTTTTCCCAAAGTTGAATTTAAAATTCCCAAATGATTATACTTTTTAGGGTTTTGGCTGTTTTAAGATAGTTTTGCTAATTTGTATGTATATCTAGGTAAATTATAATACTGTTGAACAATTACTGAAATGCAATTCATTAATATTTCACACAAAAATACATTTATGTAGATTTTGGTAATTTGCAAAGTGTCCCAATTAAAGACAATTTCGGAGAGCATTTTCCCAATTCCACAGGTGTCGGTGGCATTCCTAAACTGATGAAAAAAAGGCTTAGTTTAATCATATTTTATTGTAATCATCACACAAGACATTATGGTAATGTACATCAAGACAATATTTTACAGATACATTTGTAAATATATATAGGAGAGATCGCCGTGACGTCACGCGTTAACATCTGTTTATCTGGTGGTTGGCAAAACAAATGATTTTAACACCGTTTGCGTATTGAATCAGAATTTTTAATTTTTAATAACTTTTTTGCTCATTTATGGATTTTCAAAATTCAAAAAGATTTGAAATACTAACAATCTTCATATTTTTGTGTCCAAATATCTTTTTTCAATGAATAACCGTTTTAAATGACATATAATTTTAAAAGCGGCGTAGTGATTTTCACAACCTTTAGAAAAACAGTGTAAGTTAAGCGTTCATAATTAATCCATTTTATTTCGAAATAACAATTAAAAGTAATCAATAAATTGCTTGTTTTATAACCTTTCCATTGATCAAAAAATTATTTATGTAATTTGTGTTTTAAGAAAGTTTAGACCGTTAGAAAAACATCACTGTTTACAAAAAACATGGACGGTCGGCTTCTGCCCACCCGATCACTGTCTTATCAGTTCTAAAAATAGAATTTGTATACAAACACGATCTCTCCTATACAACAGCAAACTATCATTATACAAGACATATATATTACTACTGTACATTAGGAAGTATTCAGTAACTTTGCGAATGTATGATAATACAAAAGGGTTGGACCACAAGTTTTGCCAACATTAGAAGGCTTGAGTTACAAAACTAAAAAAATATTTTAATCCCTTTGTTTGATGTTCAGTGATTGAAAAAAATAAAAGTACATTTGATAATAATAACCACAAAAAAAAATATTTTATTGATGTTAAAATTAGCCTTGTTGTTCAAGGTTTGAAAGTTTGCTATCAGTTAACAGTCAATCAGTGATATAAAAAAAAATACATTGCTAAAAGCTGCTATCAAATAATTTACATCATAGTATAGAATTATATAAATATTTGCAAATTTTGCAGGCACGTGTCCAGGTGGGGGGCCAGGGGGCCCGGGCCCCCTCAGCTGGCTGCCTAGTTACGATTTTTATTACTATGGGCCCCTCAATTAACAAATTTATACACCAGCGCAACTGGCTTGATTTGACAGCAATACACAGGCTAAAGAGCCATAAAACCGTGTCTGGTAGTGGAAATTAGCCCCAGGCATGTCACAGGTAAAAGTTTATCTGTGCATGCTTCATTGATCGCTTGATCTGTACTTGATTGGGTAGTGGAGAAACTATTATGTTTTTTTACTCTTTGGAATTGTTATAAAATGATCAGAACATTGTTGGTTTTGTTAAGTAAATCTTAAAATGAATCTGAAAATTGAAACATTATGATGGTTGTATCTTGTTTCTACATTAAGGCACATTCCCCAAATTTATTAAATTGATCTTTTTATTTTACAACAATTATGAATTTGAAACTACTGTATCAATTTTACTCTTTTGGGTCCAATAACCTTACTTAAAAACTCTCATAGTTTTAAAAGTAGTTTCTCAGTAAATCTCACAAAACGCATCTAAAACTCGTTACTTATGAGGGGTTTTATACATAAAAATATCACTTAATATGTGCTGTGATGTTATAGTTTGTACAGTCAAAGAAGTATAAAATACGCGTCTATTTATTTTTATAGATCTTTGGTACAGTTAAGAGTTCATTGTCATTTGAAATCTACGATGTAAATAGTAATTGTCATAATATTTTGTTTGTTTTGTTGGAAATCTAAAAACATTTCGCCATTTTGCAAATAGGATACCCTTAATAAATAGACTAGCCACTAGACTGATAATTATGACATTTCTATGATTTTTTTTTCTTTTTTATGTTCATAGAGACAAAAGCCAGTCTATTCTAGAGATTTTCTAAGAGGACTGATGTTAAAATTGTAATATTTGACATAGTATATAGACTGGCTCAGTTCACTACATGAAATCATAAAAATGGGGAAAAAATATCATAGTCTAGGAGCTAGTCTTCTTAATAATCATCTTAAAACTTCAACATTTTTTTCAACTGGGTATCATACAGAAAATAAGTCCATACACTGTGACTGTACAATCATACATACACTGAAAAAGGCTCAATGAAATGATTAAAAAGTAGACTTTTCCTTAAATATATGATACATTCATGCATCCTTAAAGGTGTTTCAGGTAGCAGGAAAATGCATCTATTCATGTGCCATATTAAAAAAATTTCGCAATCGGGAGGGGATAACCCTCCCGAACCCACCCCAGGTTGGGCCCCCCCAGCAAAAAAATCCTGCACATGGGCCTGTTTTGTACAATAAATTATCAATGGTAAAAAATAAGATTGAATGAAAAATTGACCCATTTGTCTTGTTTGTTATATTGTGAGAAAATAAATTATATAAGTCAATCAAGTGTTTATAGAAGATTAATGATTTGGCTGATTAAAACAAAGTTTGGGGATTTTCGGACATTAATTAATTTTGTCCAGATATTATGCTGATTTTGTGTAGGAAATAAGCAATAAATCTATTGTGGAAAAAATGTTATACTAAAATTGTTTATATCGCACATCGTTTGTTGTTGACAACTTAATTGTTAGATTTTGTTATCCTTAATAGGCAAGTGATGCAAGATAAATTAAGTCTATCAACTGTTAATTAATTGGCAGCATTCTCTTGCATGTTTTGGTATATTTTGTCCTTATAATGATAAACTGTACATGTTCAAGTTATATCAATAAATTGAAATAATAACAAATTCTCGATTATCTAATAAGTCGAAGTGGTTGGATGAATCTTGTTACATATATAGCAAAAAATAATTTCAAGAAAGGAAGAAATACATTAATTTGTGAAAGACAAAAATGAGGGAAACAGAATTAATTTTACAAGCATGCGTACTAAGTATAATAGAATAAGAAAAAAAAGGATAAATAATTAGTATTATATGGTAAGCTACTGGTTCCGTTTACTGAATTCGAATGAAAACTCACTACAAAAAAGAATTTATCATATGCTGCGTAACGATGCAAACAATAACATTACTGTACATATAATAATTCAAACTGGGCGTTTCAAATAAAAATGCTGTTAGAAAACCTGGGATTGTCGGATATATGGATAAGTCAAGATAGCAACAGTAATTCTTTATCTTCAGAGAATATTGGACAATTATTATCAAACTTGATATGCTAACATTAACCTGACATTAACAATTCTCAACGATTACTCTCTTATAGTAGATTTAAACATTCCTTTAATCTTGAAAAATACTTACCCGGTAAATATAAATTATAATTGAAGATAAAAAATTACGAACTCCTCTTAGTAGATTTAGATTATCATAACATAATTTTGAAATAAAAGGTAGATATAACAACATGGATCACAATGATATAAAATGTAAATTTTGTAATCTTAATTCTTTAGAAAATGAATATCACTTTCCTCTTGTATGTCCGTTGTATAAAGAATTACGAAGAAAATATTTAAATCCACATTACTGTAGATGGCCCACTCTGTAAATCTGATAATCTGATGTCTACGGAAAATAGGAAGGAATGACTTAATCTGTCAAAATTCATTTATTTTGCAAATAAACTTAGACAAGATATTGAAAGTTAGTTTCATTTTTGAAGCAACATCATTTTTGAGTGACGAGTATATTTTTTTATTTTTTTTTATTTCCATAAGATCAGCCAAGGTTTAGATTAATTAAAGTTTAATATACTACAGGTTAGCCGGTTAATCCTTTTATATTTTAACACTTATTCCTGTCAATCAAAAGGTGTTGATTAAATCACAACACCTATGAAGAGTTTAAAATATTGACTATTTCTGTCAATCAAAAGGTGTTGATTGAGCACAAAACCTATGACAGAAGAGTTTAAAATATTGACCTACAATGAAATGAATGACTTTCAAATTGTAATATTAGTTTATTTATTTATTTATTTATTTCAGTCTCATCAGCATACATAAATAGCATCACAGTACATACATGTATTACATATAATAACATTAAACATATCGAATGCTGCCATTCAATACTGAGTTACCTGAGACTATATATCTTGTTAAATATATAAAAATATATCATAAAAATAAATTCCACATCATATTGCACTTATAATACTTATAATACCCATATTACATGTTAGCACAATTGGGCTATCATTATTATACTAAAGGATAAACATATACCCTCTAATTCTAACCCCTAGTTAATATTTACATCTACTATTGTAATCTAAATCTACTCATATATTTCATAATTATATTACATAATTAAAACTTGAATTCATTTGAATAACATAGAAAAAAAACATTTAAAAAGATCAATTGATTAAGTTGATTACATGTATGTTGTCCTAAATTCAGTGTATATTTTATAGAATTATGGTCCGTAAAGTAACAAATTATCTTCATAAATGCCCTAACAACCTATACAAAATATATAAAAAAAGATTTTAAATATCAAATAAAAATATTTCACGATATTTTCACTATATTAAAAATTGGGGGAAAAGTCTAGGGTTTGTAAAATTGGGGGTGAAAAGTCTTGGGAGGAAATGTCTTGGGGGTGAAATGTCTAGGGGAGGAAAAGTCTTTGGGGTGAAACGTCTGGAATTCCTCTTCATCCCTGTTTCTATCTTTTAAATTACTAACAAATTATCCTTATCCTTTTATTTTGACCTGTTTTTCTTTTTTTTCTTACTAACAATTTTTGTGGTTTGGTGCGTACAAAAGTGTCTACATCCCTGTAAAGGGTTAGACAGTATTGGAAGATAGATAGGGGTGTGGATCTGTACCTCTAGAATCTGCTTGTAGAGATATGGATCCATACCTGTAGACAAGTCTTTTAGGGACTGTATAGGAGAAGTGGCAGTTTTTAGCTCGACTATTCATAGAATAGTAGAGCTATTGGACTCGCCCATGCGTCGGCGTCCGCGTCGGCGTCGGCGTCCGCGTCCGCGTCCCGATTTGGTTAAGTTTTTGTATGTAAGCTGGTATCTCAGCAACCACTTGTGGGAATGGATTGAAACTTCACACACTTATTCACTGTGATAAACTGACTTACATTGCACAGGTTCCATAACTCTGTTTTGCTTTTTTACAAAATTATGCCCCTTTTTTGACTTAGAAATTTTTGGTTAAGGTTTTGTATGTAAGCTTGTATCTCAGTAACCACTTGTGGGAATGGATTGAAACTTCACACACTTATTTACTGTGATAAACTGACTTACATTGCACAGGTTCCATAACTCTATTTTGCTTTTTTACAAAATTATGCCCCTTTTTCGACTTAGAATTTTTTGGTTAAGGTTTTGTATGTAAGCTGGTATCTCAGTACTCACTAATGGGAATGGATTGAAACTTCACACACTTGTTCACTGTCATGATCTGACATGCACAAAGCAGGTCCCATAACTTTATTTTGATTTTTTACAAAATTATGCCCCTTTTTCAACATAGAAATTTTTGGTTAAGTTTTTGTATGTAAGCTGGTATCTCAGTATCCACTAATGGGAAAGGATTGAAACTTCACACACTAGTTCACTTTCATGATTTGACGTGCAGTGCAAAGGGTCAATAACTCAACTTTGCATTTTACAAAATTATGCCCCTTTTTCAACTTAGGAGTTTTTGGGTTAAATTCTTATATGTAAGCTGGTATCTCAGTACCCACTAATGGGAATGGATTGAAACTTCATACACTTGTCCACTGTCATGAGCTGATAAGCACTATGCAGGTTCCATAACCCTATTTTACTTTTTTACTAAATTATGCCCCTTTTTCGACTTTCTTATTCATTCAAGCGACAAGGCTGTTAAATAGTCGAGCGTTGCTGTCCTCCGACAGCTCTTGTTTCTGAATATTGTGGGTTAGTTTTATCCTTAATTTTGTTGCAAAAGAAATACCAATTGATTAACACTAAGCCATATAATTTCACTCAGACTCAATTGAATCTAAATAGTTCAGAGATTCCAGCCTTCACTTGATTGTTTAGATTTTCTGCCAAAACATCAATAACCAAGGTAATGTTTCATTACCATGATTACTCAACAAATACTTTTAGAGACACATGGGACTCAAACTTTTAGACATTGAGCCCATTATGCATATATTTTTGATAAATTAAGGCCTTGAGATATGCACGGCATAAACTTTTAAGCCCTAAATGCATACTTTTTAGCTCGTCTGATTTTTTTTTTAAAAATCTACGAGGTATTGTTGTCACTTGATCATCGGCGTTGGTTAAATTTTTTGTTTAGGTCCACTTTTTCTCAAACACTGTAAGAGCTACAGCTTTGAAACTTTGCACACTTGTTTACCATCATTAGGGGACCATGTGGGCCAAGAATCATAACTCTGATTTACATTTTGTAAGAATTATGGCCCTTTTTGTACTTAAAAAATATGAGTTGCTTGGTTAAAATTTTTGTTTAGGTCCACCTTTTCTCAAAAACTGTAAGAGCTATGTAGCTTTGAAACTTAATTTGCACACTTGTTTATCATCATTGGTGGGGGGGGGGGGGGGGGAACTTAGTATAATGTATGTCAAAAACCATAACTCTGATATGCATTTTGTCAGAATTATGATTATGGCCCTTTTTGTACTTACAAAATTTTAGTTTATTGGTTAAAATTTTTGTTTAGGTCCACCTTTTCTCAAAAATTAAAAGAGCTAGAGCTTTGAAACTTTGCACACTTGTTTATCATCATTATGGGGCCATGTAGGCCAAGACCAATAACTCTGATATGCATGCACACTTGTTTATCATCATTATGGGGCCGTGTAGGTCAAGACCCATAACTCTGATATGCACGTTGTCAGAATTATGGCCCTTTTTGTATTTAGAAAATCTGAACTACAACTCTTTTCTTACATATTGTCCAGCACTTGCAGACGAGCGATGGCATCCGTAGGCGGTGCTCTTGTTTTGTTGTTTAAAGGTCATAACTCTGGTCTGGCAAGATGAAACCCAAAACAAACCACAGGTGCTCAGCCTCACATGTTGAGTAATAATCATGACTTGAGATCTAGCCTTTATAAGTTTATGTATATTTTTAACTGTCAAGGGCCAAAAGTCTGGTCTTAGGTATGTGAAATCTCAAATAAAACCCATGTACACAACTTCACTTGCTGAATAACAATCCTCCAATGTTTCATGACTCTGGGTCATAAACTTTTTGTGATACATGCATCACAATTAGTGGAAGAAATGTCATCATGGAAGGGGCGTCCTTTGTTAAAATAAATGGGAACATGAACTTCAGTTAACCTTGAAGGCTTCAAGACAATTTTCTATCAAATATTGCAGTAATCCTGTAGTGACGTAATAAAAATGTGACGTCACCAAAGGAGTATAATCATATAGTTTATGCAGTATAACATGACTCTATTCTCGAACATGGACTTTTCTGTTAGGCTATTATATATATTAATGTGTACATTATTCTTCAGATTGTTCTTCAAAAGGGGAGGGATGGGGAGTTTATTTATTTATTGTATTTTTTTTTGCGTATAAACTTCTATTAGGCCATTAAAAGTATAATGCTAAATTGTTAAATTACTCTTAAAAATTGGGAGGAAGGGGGATTTTTTTAGATGATATATGGTATCCTATATAACAAAAGCACAAAATGATTATGCAGTAAAGCTAAGAATGTGTCAGTTGAATTTATATAACAAAACTGCAGCAGTAATTTAAATTACTGAATGACCAATATACATGTAATCTTTGTGTCAGTGACCTTAACCACTCTGTCACAGAGGCCCCCTGTGATGGCAGAGGTTTCTTTATTGTTAAGTGCAGGTCTCTGTGTAAGAGATTGTTTTTGGTAAAGTAATAATCAGATTGCTGGTGTGATTTTGAAAGTTATCATAAATCTTTCATGTATGCCAAGGAGTGCACTGTCATTATAGTAGCATGTTGTTGGAAAAAAAAAAAATAATAATAATTGCAAGTGAAGAATAGCTCTGATTCTAACACGACCCAATTTGTTTTCCTATTAAACAAAGAAGGCTGAAAACTGTGTGTTATTATTCAACAATTCATTTTTCTGATGTCACACTTACGTCATGGCGTTAGACAGCATAGCGGCACGCTGGAAAAGAAATCAACAGAAATCATGCAAATATTTGATAGATAATAACCGGCAAGGACATACATAATAATCCTTGGTATATGTTAGAATCGAAATAATATATCTCAAACAGTGATTTGCACATGAATAAAATCATTGTTTGTCATTTAGATGCGTATTATTATATCACATCTAAACTCCAAACAATGATTTTATTCAACAACAAATCACTGTTTGGGAGAGATTATTTCTTAATTTTAATGTTTAATCAACATTTGTATTTGCAGGATGACAATGGTTTCGACGATGATGATTTTGGAGACTTTGGAGGATTTGAGGCAAGTCAATGTAACACCCTATATTTTACAGGAATGAGGATACACTTTTGTAATCTTTCATTAGTTCCTTTCAAAAATTCTTATCTAGTTAAATTATTGGCTTTCAATTAATTTTTTTATCAGGCTTTATGTACCTAGTAAAAGGTAAAAATTCCCTGTTAATGTTGCAAACATCGGAGGAACCAGTTTTACAACATACAGAAGGAAAAGTGGAACACATGGCTTAATAACCAACAAGATCATTTTAAATGAATTTAGTTTCATCTGTTGTACTTTAATTTTTATACTGACTACCAGTCTCTGAAATTCTTTTATGAAATTACATATTAATGACCTCTTATCTTTTAGGACTTGGTCAGGCCTGATTCAATGGTTTTTATAATCAGAATTTCACTATATAATTATATTGAGAATACTTCAGGCTTTGAATAGTAGAGATTTTCAGGCTCTTGATTTTCAGTTAAATTCAGGTCAGATCTTATGGAAAATGCAAAATCATTTATTTTTGTTAGCATTAAATTTTGATTGAAACTAGTGGATTAGTGCTGCCATGTAATTCGTGAAAATTGATAATGATTTCACTGTAGTTGTTTGTAGCTTTAGCAGATACATAAAATGTGATGTATGTTTTACTTGTTTTAGGCTGCTGACCCTGTAAATGTACCGGCACAGGAGAACCCGGCTGTGCAGGCAGCACCAAATGTCTGGGCAGCAATGTTTGTACCAGGTGAGTGCTGGGTTCAAGGTCAGAGACATGTCTGAGTATGCATTCTGGCCATCGGTCACTTTAAAATATATTGTATGAGCTCAGACACTGCCAATCAGATGCTGGAAGTTTTGGGACTCGTCGACAAAATCAGTTTTATATGTTTGGACTTAATTTTATTTCTGACTTTTGATCAGCAAACAAGTAGTGTGAAATATTTCTATTTGCTAAATTTGATTTACTGGTACTTAGTTTAGTGACACAAAATAGGAAATAGGAAAACTGCACTAAATTTACTGTATGAAGACAGACTGAAGGAAGGTATCCAGGTTGCACATTCATTGAAATCTTATGCTGTACTATGTTTATTTGCTGGTATTATTGAAGTCTGTCAGCTGTCAGGTTCTACTTGTTTATAGTGAAAATAATCTGATCGAAACAGCTAACCCAATATCTTATGGTTAAAGCATTATTTTCACCAACAATAAGACATATCATTTCATCAAAATTGCAGCCCTTTTGGAGATCATTTATGATAACTCTGATAAGAATATTTTTGATAAAACAAATGATAAGTGGGTTTTATTCCACCATTAATGAGATCATGCGATTGCCAAATCAAAGTCCTGAAAGGACTGATAGCCAGTGCTTATTGAGTGATATTTCAACCGATACACCTGAAGAACCAACATTTCATTGTGCGTAGACCGGTCATGATTTGAACAATGTTGGTAGAGGTCCACTAGACAATGCTACATGCCAAATATCTAAGCTCTATGCATTGTGGTTCAAGAAACAAAGATTTTTTAAAGGTTTTTCCTATACAACTCTATGTAGAAGTAAGTTTGCCCTAGGGTGGGGCCAATTTCAACCCTAACCCTAGAGCAGAGTGATTCCGAATATTTCCATGTAAATATAAAGTTTATAATTATTCTAGAATCCGTTGCTGCTTGTTTTTGTTGTTTCAAACAGTAGCCCTCAATTGCTCACCCCTCACACAATACCAAAATTATAAAAAAATACATATGGGACTATTTTTTTACACGTCCAGGATATTTATGTGATGAGGTCAAATAGAAATAGAAGGAAAACTTAAACAACACGAGGTTGAAACTTTGTAGTTGATTTAGAGGTATAGCCAGTAGCTAAGCACTGGCAATAAACTGATTGTCTGTTTCAAAAATGATGAGTAAGTAGTTTGCAATCAAGTAAATTATTTTGAATATAGAATTCACCTTATGGAATCATATTTCAGCGGTGCAGGGAACCAGCAATGTACAGCCAGATTTGTTGTGTGGACAGAACAGGTTCCCGCAGCATTTAGACAACCCACTTACACTGGATGTGGCAGGAAGTGCACAAGCTAGTATTCCTCCAGTAGATGTTGGAGGACAGGATGGGGCAGTGGGTGGAGCTGGACTCCTGCAGGAACCTGATCTTGGGGGTCTTCAGGACACAGATGAGGTTACAAAGACACCTAAATACTGAATGCTTCTTTATAATACGTACAATTATTCTGGAGTTTTTAATGGTTCTCGTAAGCTAATTTAAACGTTGTGAAATCATTGTGTTAAACTAGCACACTCTGCGATAAAGCGGTCACAGTTGGCACACTCTGTGGCGAAGTGGTCACAGTTGGTGACTTTCAGTCACTTACATGTCACTTTCTGGGTGCCAGTCCTTGGGTGAGGAACCTATGGTTTGTGGAAGTTGTCCACCCATATCTGAAATACGGTCTGGACAGTTGTAATCAGTCAGAAATAACATTTGCCATATGACCTACATTGCATTGATGTGACATGATTTCCCCAGGACCTTGTCTGTACAAAATTGACATGCATTTACCCTGCTGGCGGCAAGTGATTCTGCTTTTGTGACCAGTGAAGACCAACATCAGCCTGCACTTTCATGCAGGGTCATCTTGGTCTGCACTATTTGCTATTCAGTTGGTAAATTTTCAGTGAACACCCCTTTGAATAATAAATGGTACTGTCCAAATTGAATGAGAGAACAGTCCATTTTAGAAATTTAGTAGGCTAAAGGTTAAGTTCTTAATTTCTTTTCTTTTTAATCCATCTCAGTTAGAAAATGGCCTTAATCATGATTACAAATCTGAAAAATTGATTTACTAAAGTATAAAAAATCATTGCCACATATGTGAAATATGATACTATATTTGGTAACAAGTTCCTTAAGTAGCTGAATATTGGCATGGTGCCATTTTTATTTAAGAAATGTTAATAAGATACTTAAAATCGTAAAAGGGTGTTGATCATTTGTATTCAAGAGTCTGTATTTGTAGGGGATCTCAATTATTACACAAGACCTGTCACACGCAAAATCCAGACCTCTAGCTCAGACATTAAGGTTACACTTAGAGGTCAAAGATTTAGTCATTTTTCTTGTCGGCTCTATAACTGTTTTATACATGCAAGGATATTCAAATTACTTGGCACATTATATTCACCATAAAAAGACATGTTGCATTCTAGAGGAAAGGTCTGAAAGGTCCGTCCGCAGAGTCAAGCAATGGCTCTTTAAAATAGGCGTAATTGAGGTGCTTCAGTCTTTTAGACATGATTTCTAGCATAATGATGGTTTTTTGGCGAAAAGAAAAATATTTTTGAATAACAAATTTATTGTTGTGCTCTTTTTTGTGTAATACACTGTATATCATATCATGAACATTTCGCAGTACCTGACGAAAGTCACCCACTGACCTATATTATAAATTTGTTTTTAGCTCGACTATTCATAGAATAGTAGAGCTATTGGACTCGCCCATGCGTCCGCGTCCGCATCCGCGTCCGCGTCGGCGTCCGCGTCCCGATTTGGTTAAGTTTTTGTATGTAAGCTGCTATCTCAGTAACCACTTGTGGGAATGGATTGAAACTTCACACACTTATTTACTGTGATAATCTGACTTACATTGCACAGGTTCCATAACTCTATTTTGCCTTTTCACAAAATTATGCCCCTTTTTCAACATAGAAATTTTTGGTTAAGTTTTTGTATGTAAGCTGGTATCTCAGTATCCACTAATGGGAAAGGATTGAAACTTCACACACTAGTTCACTGTCATGATATGACATGCAGTGCAAAGGGTCAATAACTCAACTTTGCATTTTACAAAATTATGCCCCTTTTTCAACTTAGGAGTTTTTGGGTTAAATTCTTATATGTAAGCTGGTATCAGTACCCACTAATGGGAATGGATTGAAACTTCATACACTTGTCCACTGTCATGAGCTGATAAGCACTATGCAGGTTCCATAACCCTATTTTACTTTTTTACTAAATTATGCCCCTTTTTCGACTTTCTTATTCATTCAAGCGACAAGGCTGTTAAATAGTCGAGCGTTGCTGTCCTCCGACAGCTCTTGTTCTTCTTTGGTGATGTCACATCTTAATTACGTCACTGTTGGTGCATTCCATTCGCCGTCATGTACTACTGCCAGATACTAGTTAATCAGGGAACACACTGTCTCAGGCTTATTCTAAGTATATCAGGCCATTATTATTTGTATTTTTACAAGGATCCAACATCAAATTACAAAATTTAAAAGCAAAACATGTTTTGGGAAAGATCTATTTACATCTTTCATGAACACCCAGAATAAAATTTGGTAGACAAATCGATTACGACTTTACACTGTGGTAAATGCCATATACTCATGCATATATTTACCAGCTTTTTTTATAGGTCTAATGAAGGACATGCTAAAGAACATTTCTGTTCACGAGATAAATGTATAACCTACAGCAAATTAAAATATTCCTTTTGTTTCTGCACTCTGGAACTTATAATTTATGTTCAGATGTAAATAACTAATGATAATGCCTGTTTCCAGACGTAGCTGAGTTGGACGTAATGTAAGACTGAAATGAAATGAAAGTGATAACTATGAGTTGGACTACCCCTACCCCTACGTTAAAGGTCAAGGTCAAACTAAGAGGCCAAAACTTTATGGTCATTTCTCTTGTACACTATAACTTTTTTATGCTTGCATGAATATTTAAATATCCTGGTACAAACATTCACCAAAACATTTATGACCAATATTGTAACTTTACCCAAGTTTCATTCAGAAGTAAAAAAAAAATATATTGTTTAACATGTCAGGTCTATAACTTTTTTGTGAAGTGATGAATATTTATATAACTGGGCACATTACTAGATGATGTGTGTGTGTAATACATATACCTGGAGCTCAGAGGTAAAGGTCATGCTTAGAGGTCAATGGTTTTACTTAATTTTTCCAATGTAGCATGTAACTTCTGCATTTGTGTACAAATAGATGGATATTTAACTTCATTATACTTGTCTTATTGTCAAAATGCCATCACTCAAAGGACTCACATTTTGGTGTCTTAACATAATGTAGCAGGGGCGTCCATGTCCTCTGGATACATTTCTAGTGTTCTTTAGAAATTGTTTTGTTTGTTCTTTTGTTTCCTTTGTTTCATTTGTATACAAGTCCATAATGAATACAGATAAAGTTTGTTTGCTATGGTAAAATAACAAGATTCAGGGTGATGTTATAAATTTCTAAAATTTCATGAGATGTTTTTAATGTTAAGTTGTTTTGATAGGTCAAGAATCTTTTGCAGTTCTGTAGTCTATGCCTTAAAATTTCAGTTGGATCTGGACAATATCAACCTTGCAAATGATATTTTGGATGGAAGTTTCAGATCAGCTTCAACCAACCAATCAGGAGCTGGCTTCCAGTCACATGGTGTTGAACAAATGCCTGATATAAGTGGCCTTGATCTTGCTGCTGGAATTGTTAACAATGTATCAGAACCTAGACTTGAAGTAGAAAATACCAGCCAGCCTAGAGTAGAGAATGAAAATGTGCCTTCTCAAAGATTAGACACTGACAATATTTCTAATGCAGCACCTAGTCCAGAACAGTCTGAAAATAGAAATGTTGAACTAGCCAATCAGGCTCCTGCGTCTGCCCAGGATGTGACCAATGAGGTTGTGAGAAATGAGTTTGCAGCTGTTAGAATGAATGAAGTCTCAGAAAGAGATGCTTTGTTACAAAGGGCAAATGAGGAGAAAGAAGCATTGCAAAAGGTGACTTCCAGTTTATTATTGATTTTATTATAAAAAATGCAAAACTCTTTAAAAAGTAAGTGATTGTTTGATGGACTATCAGAGTATATAATTTTGCTAGGTAACATCCAGTTAGGATATTGTTTTTATAGTAGCTTTATTTAGACAATTGTAAAGAGTCCTGACAATTATTTTTTGTTGTCGTTGATATGTGAAAAATATAAAAATTACTGTTATGTCATTAAATCAGTTCGAAATTCGCAGATCTCAATAATCATGGGAAAATATCTGAAAAACAAGCACACAGACGTGTACATTTTATTTAACCAAGTGAAAGGTAATATCTAAATTTACAACTGTAGGAAATAGAGGATACATTTGTTGGTTTCAGTGTAAGATTAAAAATAAAATATCTTTCACAAGTGAACACCAGCTGCAATACTTTCACTAGTGGCTTAGCTACCAGTGAAAATGTAAGAATCTAAAGATACGGTGTTCATGAGTGAAAGATATTTTGATCTTATAATTATGGAAAACAAACAAAATTCTTTTTTAATTCATTACCAATTTTATAGTTTCTGACTGGTGAAAAACATATTTGATAATTTTCACTGATATAGGCCCACATGGAAGATTGGGAAACCAAATGTGTAGCCTCATTAAATAAAGTCTTTACTTACTTACTTACTTACTCTAATGCTTCGATAACTCACTGAAATCATGTTATAAGTTTCTTTCAACTTTACATTGTAGAAATTTTTTTGTATGCAAAAAACATCACTGAAAATGTGACTTTCAAATGGACTCTCATTATGAAAACTTGTGTTAGGTCTAAATTTTGCAAAGCAGTGTAGTAAAAGAATCAAGCACATAATACAATCTTTTTTATCTTCATGATTTTGTTAATGCATGTATATACTGGATTTGAAAAATCAGGGTTTAATCAAACTTTATAGTACAGAACAAAATTGATACAAACCTGCAGAAGTACATTATCCCTACTAGATTTTTTTGATTTTGTACCAGTTCTGACTTATTTTGCCTAGTAACTGACTCTTTCCCCACTTGAGAAGAGATTGAGGATAAGTTACTTCAGACGTAGGTCTTCTGTCAAATCATCTGAGCCCATATTCATCAGCATTTTTAAATCTTAGCTTTTAAAATGCTAAAATTTAATTTTGATCTATAACCTGTAAAAGAATCATGGATAGTTCAGAAAAATTTAAGCAGTATGAATATGCTGTAGGCAAAGTCATGGTAAATTGAACATTTATCATTCTTAAATCTAAGTTTCAAAGTTTTAATGTTGATGAATACTAGCCCTGAGAAAATATTTACCCTGCCAGAAGTATCTTGAGGGTTATTCTTTGCTGGGTGCAAGATAATGAAATTTAGTTTGGATACCAGTCTCAAAACATCAGAATCTGATTGGCTGTTTCTGGTCACATTTATAAAAGTGACCAATGGCAATGCAGCATTCTGTGACTGGTCTACAGTTTCAGCTTTATAACCTTGAAACCTGTACTTACTGAGCTGTTTAGGCCAGATTGCAAAATATTTTATCTCTTCAGTGTTCCAGACACTCAAAACTACTGCAGAAAGTTACATAGAGCATAAAGTATTTAACTGAATATTTACAGGAGATTGAGAAACAGTTGTCAGAAAATTCCAGGTTGTCAGAAGATCTTGCCAGAGCTCAGCAACTGGCAGAAGCTGCCAAACAAAGTTATGATGAACTGCAGGTATATTTTGTTATGTTCTATATTTGATATGTGAAGTTCAAACATTGATAAGCTTTTTTGGTAATTCTTTGAATATATAATTTAGTTTTGGTGTCAATAGGTCTAATGTCAAGGTAATTGTAAACAGTTTCTGCTTGATAATGCTGCTACAGAATGCTTTGGCCTACACTTGTCAAACTTCATATTGCCTGTGGTCAGTAGATGACCTCAAATGATTGAGGGGTCAGTAGAACTGAAAAAAAAGGTTTATTCTCAGTTACTAGTAACAATAGAACTAAAGAGGCATTTCACCTTGTGCCATCAATCTCAGTAGGTTAATTTCCTGTGGTCAGTGTTGTATTGACTAATGGGTTACTAGGACTGAAAAAAATAAGGGCCTCCTTGGTCATGTGGTTGATGACTTGGAATCTCTTGTTAGTTACTTGTAGGACAGTTGTCAGTTACTTGCAGGGAAGTTGTTAGTTACTTGCAGAGAAGTTGTTAGTTACTTGTAGGGAAGTTGTGAGTTACTTGTAGGGAAGTTGTTACTTACTTGTAGGGAAGTTGTGAGTTACTTGTAGGGAAGTTGTTAGTTACTTGGAGGGAAGTTGTGAGTTACTTGCAGGGAAGTTGTTAGTTACTTGCAGGGAAGTTGTGAGTTACTTGCAGGGAAGTTGTGAGTTACTTGCAGGGAAGTTGTGAGTTACTTGCAGGGAAGTTGTTAGTTACTTGTAGGGAAGTTGTCAGTTACTTGCAGGAAAGTTGTTAGTTACTTGTAGGGAAGTTGTCAGTTACTTGCAGGAAAGTTGTTAGTTACTTGTAGGGAAGTTGTCAGTTACTTGCAGGAAAGTTGTTAGTTACTTGTAGGGAAGTTGTCAGGTACTTGCAGGAAAGTTATTAGTTACTTGTAAGAAAGTTGTTAGTTACTTGTAGGGAAGTTGTTAGTTACTTGTAGGAAAGTTGTTAGTTACTTGTAGGAAAATTGTTAGTTACTTGCAGGAAAGTTGTCAGTTACTTGTAGTGAAGTTGTTAGTTACTTGCAGGGAAGAGGTCATTTACTTGCAGTTAAGTTATCAGTTTGTTACAGGGTTTATCGGCGCTATAATAATAGTCCGAGGACCTAAGGGTCAATAAGTTCTATTTTTCCACGTGAAAATGGTAATACTGACACGACTAGGTCAAATTCTATCTGATTTAATACAACCGTTTAGTAAAATGTAGTACTGCAACACATTCTGAAAACAAAGGTTAAAAAACACTCAATATATGGTCAGTCATAGTAAAAGCAAAACACAATACATAATGCACATGTTCTCGTAAGTACCGTACATTCCCACTTAGAGCATAGCAACAAACGTGTCTAGTGGCCAAATAACCTATTTGTCCTGTAACGTATATAACACATATAGTTACACATAATACATATCACATCATGTGACTTACTATCTATGGGATGAATGATCTGCAACTGCACAATCTCACACTTCACTCAAACCAGTGACTGTTACTTGATACTGCAAAGTTAAATGTTAGCAGTGAATAAGATAGGAGAAATAAAAATGTCATTCTGAAACTCACTTTTAATCAATCATGAAATTCACAAAACTCAAAGTGAACCTAATACAAAGATTTAACTCCTTGTACTATAAACCAACAGGACAAATACAAACCATTGGAAATACAATTCTTGACCACAGTAAAACACATCTTTACAACAATGACTAAAATGGCTGACTGACCAATTTTTTCATTGAAATCATATGTCAGGTAACTCTTGACAGGTAACAGATACAAGGTTGACAGAATTGTCTCCCTTACCAAATCTAAGTTTTCTCCCTTAGACTGATAAAAACTGACCCTGTTACGAGTTGCCAGTTACTTGCTGTGAAGACTGTCGTAAATAATTGAAATGCTTTTGAAAAGCAACCTAGAAGCAGCAAAACAAACAAATAAACAAACCTACATTTCAGATAGGTATGTTGTGATGTACATCAGGAGATCTAAGTGTAAATAATTATATCTTACTTCAACGGGAATAAATATTCATTAATTTTGTAAGTTTTGCCAGCTCATTGGTAGTAGGAAATAGTACATCTCTCTATGTGTTCATGGTGTTAACAATATTTGACAGAAATCATGAAATGAAGTAAATTCTGCAAATTAATGTTTTTCAACAACAGACAAAAAACAATTTTACACTGTTTGAGTATTTCTTGAAATAGCATTTAAAATTATGTATTATATAATAAATGTGCTAGGTATTTATACTTTTTGTAATGTCCCAAATACACTGGTGCACATTAATTGCATTTTGATTTTTGCTGCAATCAACCAGCATTATTGAATACCCATTATTCTTACTTATATTTGAGCTGATAGTCCTGTTTGTAAGACAGTGTTATTTGCATTTCAGTCCAAACATGAAAAACAACTGGAAGAGTTACGTCAAGCTGGTCATGAAACTTTAAGTATTGTTGTAGAGGAATATAAATGCCTTTTAAACTCTACAATACAACAACAACAGGAAGTCAATGAACAACGATTGTCACAGAGACTGAAAGAAGAAACTGAAAGATTGAGGGAGATTTTAAAATCCCAAGTAGGTATTGAGAATGAGGCTACTAGGTTATAAAACCCAGCTTGTAGGTCAGTCTCGGAATGCAGCTCTGCCATTGGTCAGTTTGAAAAGTTAGGTCATTAACAGCCAATCAGATGCTGGAGTCTGAGACTCGTCTCCAAACATAAGTTATATTATCTTTGAGCATAGAGTCCAGTCTTGAAAGATTTTCTAGTCACAGAAGCAATGAAATTTATAATTATCAAGTATATCATTCACTAACTAACATCAAATAATTGTAGCATGAAACTAGATTCTCTTGTTAATTGATGTAAAGAAATTGAAAATTTAAAAGACTTGACTAGCATAACTGACCGAGTGCTAGTAATTATGGAATATTGTTTTAAGTGCTGCTTAGATATGCCAAATCTAATAAGAAAATATTTCTCCTAAATGGCTGTCATCTTTGAAGCCTCACAAAAGTCTTGAGGTTGAAGTTTTCATTGTTATTTTTGATAAAATTATGTTTATTCCTTGTAATATTCTTAATACTTACAAACTCTTCTGGAACTAGTAATTACAAGATACGGTTGTAATGGTAGACTGACAGTGGGATTGTTATTATGATAGGCTGATCCATGACAGACTGTTGTTAGACTGACACATGATGGACTGTTGTAATTGCAGACTGTGTCATAAAAACCTCTTTTTTAACACTTGAACATTGAATAATCTTTTTAAATGGGTGCAGAGAAAAAAGCGTTTTAAAAAGAAAATATCTTAATGTCAGTATGGAAACTTTTCCTAACGTCCAATGAAAGGCCTTTCTTGCTTTCTCTTTTATTGCCTGCAGCCCTTGTATATCTCGAGTCACTGTAGATTAGGTCTCATCAGCCATGAACTGTGACCCTATTTGACTTCAGAATTTCTGGACTTTTTGGCTTATACTCTGGATATAGCATATAGGTAAATTATCTTCACCTCATGGCTTCAGAAATTCTCTTTAATGACATGCTAGGTGACATGTTGGTGGTCCGTACTCTACATAGCAAAAAGCTATACTTTGCCTAAAAGAGCTGATGGACCTTAATAATTATAAATTAAATGTAAATGAATGACCAACCAACTGACTGACCGCTTAAGACGTCTTGAAACATGGGAATTTAACTTCTTCAAAACTTGAGTGTTTTTAATCAACTTTTGAAATTATTTACAACTGTTTCAGAAAGAAGAGTTTGATAGTTTACAAGAGGAAGAAAGGAAGAAAAATGAAGAAAAAATAGGAAAGGCTGTAGAGGAAATGAAAGTCAGACAGAAGGTAAGCTGATGTTTTAAGTCTGTTATGCAAAGGTCAAGGCTTCTTTGTGTTGTGATAGTGCACACATTGATAAAAAAGGAAAAAAATGTAAAGCTCAGTTATACCCTGCTTTTGCAAATATTTAAGTTTTAAATTTGATAAAAGTACACTATATAGTTATAAAATTATAAGTGTGGTGTTTTATTATGTCATGACCAAAGTTTGTTTGGAAGCTATATAGGGATCACTGTCCCATTGGTTCCTTGTCCTGTCCCTTTCCTTCTCTGGAATTAATACAGATTATACTGTATTGCAAATGTTGACTACCTCCCTCCACACTTTCAGAATGAGGAAACTTACATAATATATAATTAGTCTATACTAATTTGTTTTAGCTCGATTGTGATGAAAGCTTCAAGCTTATTTGAACCACTCTCGAGTCCGTTTCCTGGAAAAACCAGTACTGGTGTCATATTAGAAGTCATGGTCGTGACCCCAGTGGGGCTCGAACCCACGACCCCTGGATTGAGCGGCCGACACCTTATCCACTAGACCACCGCTCCCCTTCACATAATATATAATTGCAGTTGTCAGTCCATCTGTTCGTTGGTACGCACTTCCCCAAATCTTGTACGTTATCTCTTTGTTTCTTATCTAATGAAATTGTGCAAGAAGACAGTTTGTCTGTCAGTCTAGCCTGTCCTGACTACTTATCATAAATGGAATATTCCGTTTCAACCAAACTTTGTAGGAAGGATAAGTTCTCAGCCTGGTCGATGTGTGTTTAACCTTGTTAAATGAATTTTGGCAAAATAATCATGACTGGTGTAATATACTTATTTTATACAACAACATACATATAACTGTCAGAAGCATGTATAGAAGCATCTAGACTAAGAATATTTGTAGAACATGCATGATTTTGAAATACATGAAGGTATTGTCCTCTCAGTTCCCTGACATGCTGTTTTGTGTTTGCAGTACAACTGTTTGAATTAATATTTCAGGAAGAGTTTGATGCTTTGCTGGCAGAGGAAAGAATAAAATGTGAGGAAAAGGTCAAGGTTGAATTACAGGTTTGTTACAATATATTTATAAGAAAGTGATGATATAATATCAGGTTGGAAAGGAGGTAGTTCCTCCGTTATGATTTGACAGGAAATATTTTGTCTGAAAATATTGGTCCACCTCAGAATTGCTTGCAGTTGACACTTACTTGTGGAGAACTAGTCAATACTGGTAGATTTCAAGTTAAAGTCTTACATGCATTAGGTAAAGTACATTCTGCACACTGTTACAAAGGCCAAGCACTTGTGATTGAGAGATTATTATCTCTTTTTGTGAAAGACAAAATTATTGTTGGTTTTTTTTTGTGTGAAATATTAAATAACTACACAATTTTACGCAGAATTATTTTATTGCTTTATAACAATGAGAGAGTAACGGAAAGCAGCAAAAATTAAATTCAGGTATGATTTTGAAAAATAACTGTATTATTATCGTCCTTGAAGCAGAGTTTTCTAAATGCATTTATTGTTTACAGAAAGAACAGGAAGCAACAAGTAAAGAGATCGAGAAAGTTATTGAGGAGGAGCAACTGAAAGCTAAAGAAATGCTTGAAACAGAACAAGTAAGATTTTCAAAAATGCTTAAAATTGAGATGTCAGTCATTGGAGAATTACTTATATTGCAGCCTTGAACTTTAGCCTGCTGGCAGCAAGTGATTTTGCCTTTGCGACCAGTGCAGACCAATCCTTGCAGGCTGATCATGGTCTACACTGTTCACTATTCAGTCAGTAAATTTTCAGTGAACACCCCTTAGAATAATAAATGGTATTGCCTAAATTGAATGATAGACCAGTCCATTTTAGAAATATAGCAGGCTAAAGGTTAGTAACTCAAAGTAATTGAACCATTTCTAACTCAATAAGTGGAAGCTGTATTGTTAAAACTAAATCATAAGTTGAAATCAATGTTTCCTTTGAGTAAGGTAGGAGTTACTGGTTATAAGAAAATATTTTGGAAGCATAGAAAGCTACCTGGTAAAATAAAGCTATCAGTTTTAACCCTTACCCTGCTAAATTTCTATGATGAACTTGTCCATCTTTCAGTTTGGACAGTACCATTAACTGTTAAATGGGGTGCTTACCAAAAAGATTCTGACTGAATGGCGAACAGTGCAGATCTTGATCAGCCTGCACAGATGTGCAGGCTGATCAAGATCTACAGTGGTCGCAAAGGCAGAAACAGTCGTGTCCAGCATGATAAGGGTTTAACTGTATCTGAACAAAATGCATCAAAAGAAGTTACAAATGGAGAGATATGATTACAAGAATTTATTCAAAGTGATGTGTTTTATTCAGAAACAAGTTGTTATTTTAGAAAATGACTATATAACCCCTACATTTGTGAAATGTCTTTGACTTATAATACATAGAGAGAATTATTTACAACTAATCTTTAACTCTGTAAAGTTACAATAGAACTAAAGACATTTTTACATATTTAGTGAGTGACATGATTTTGGAGAACACATTTATATCATGTTTATAATATGTATGTTATAAAAAAAATCATTAGATTTTCATTGAGAAATATACACTTACTTTTTGTGTAATGATACAGCAGTCCTGAATTTGCTCAATATTTCCTATGTATATTTGTAGTTCTCTTTTAATGTAATGTCCTGCAACTATTGATTTATTATGGCACTGTAACTGTTGAGATAATTGTTCTGCATTTTCTTGCCAAAGTGCAAATCATGAAATCTCTTATCTGATTTTTTTAATTTTAAGGAAACATTTAAGAATAATCTGGCAGGTGAGATGGAAAAACAAAGGAGTGAGATGGAAACAGCATTAAAGGAACAGAAAGAGAAATATGAGGTTAGCAAGGTTACAGATATTGAAAAAACTTAGAGGCACTAGCCTCCAGATGTTGGCTTAAAATGATCTTTCTTAGAAATTGAAGTTTGGTCATATTATAAACTTGAGAATATGAGTTTTTTTTTCTAAACTATTTTAGAAATGCCAAATCAAGAAAAGAAAAACATTCCCAAATAAAGAGTCGAACCTGGGCCATGGCGGCAATAAAATTTTTCCTGCATTCTTGACCAATACAAGACGGAGGAATACGTACTGAATGGCTGTTAAATATCTCTTTTGGACATAAATTTCTATATTTCAAAGTTTATAGTTATAAATTGAATGGAATGTTTTCATTCTTCTAAATAGATGATACCATAAAATCCACAAAGATTAGTCTCCCTTTAATAAGAATTATAATAATTACACAGTGATTGTATTCATTTTTGCTTTTGTGCTTGTGCAAAGAGTATGCATTTTTACTTGTCATATAATTATTTTCATGATTGTAAAATGCTAATTAATGCCTTCAGAGACAGGAATTCAATGAAAACAAGACATTGATTTTGAAAAATGAGAATTTTTCCTAGCCATGATTCATGTTGCATGGCTCTTCTCTGACAATGTCCAAAATGTTTGTCTAGGATAACAGTGAAATGAAAATGCATCTGTTTGCCTCCCAAAATTCTCATGGAGGTGCTTAGAATTGCTGATGTCCGTCTGTCTGTCCTGATGTCAGACTGTCCAGCATTTATGTTAAGTATTTGACCTATAGTCATGAAACCTGATAGGATCACTATTCGGTATATGTAGTTTCGTTTGGGACCCCCTTGAGTAATAGCAGAGTTGTGGCCAAGAAGGGCTTAAAAGTTTGTGTCATGCATATCTCAGAAAGCTATTTATCATGGGCAATTATGGAGCTGGTGTTCCAGTTGGGATTTTGCCCAGTAAGACTGGAGTTGTAGCAAATGACTTAGTGAACAAAATGCATAAAGGGCCTAAATGTTGTTTCCCATGTGTGTAAAAAAATATTTGACTAAGGGTCATCATATTTTTAGGCATATAAGTGTTATTTGGGATTTTCTCCCTCTCTCTCACCCCCACCCTCTCCCCCTACCTTACCCCCACCCTCTCCCTCTCTCAACCCCACCCTCTCCCCCTACCTCACTTAAAAAAATTTTTACTGCTTCAGTTTGTTGTATATTATGTTTCATGATAGTGTCTTGGCCTCCTTAATGGAAGTTGTATTATAAAGTATAAATTTTGTTTTTCTCAATTTCTTTCATGAAATACATTTATAATTACCATCAAAGAAACAAAAGAGAATACACTCATTCTGCCTTAGATCTTAAAGTGAAAGTAGCTAAGTGCCATGAACAAATATTTCAAGTAAAAGTAGCAAAGTGCCATGAACAAATAGTTCAAGTAAAAGTAGCAAAGTGCCATGAACAAAGTTGCAAAGTGCCATGAACAAATAGCAAATTATCAACATTATAGCTCTCCAGTGAGATCCTAGATATACTTGCACTTCCAGCTAAAAGTTGATACTATAGACATTCAGCAAGAAAGTCAAATTAAATTTACACTTCGGCCTTTATTATACTAATTTTCCAAAAAAACTACTGATTCATGACATAGAATTTAATTAACATAATTATTTAGTTTTATGAATACAGTGTGTTTTATTTTGACAGGACCAGTTACATGAAGCTCTGAAACAGGAGCGAACAAACTCAAAAGAATCTGTGCAAGAAACTGCTCAATGTGTCAAAGATGACATGAACCAGTATCTCAAACAACAAAGGGAGGTAATAATGGGTGATCTTAGCTTGTCTTGATTATTTCTCACAGAGTTACTTTTTAGATAGGAAACAATGAATGGCTGAGTACCATCATGAAATGTATGCTTTAGCCGTTTATAAATAAGAAATATATACTCGAAAATTTATCTTTGCTATTAAAACATTTTTGCACCAGAATTTGTCTTCATGAAAACAGCAACATTAATTATATTGAAGAGAAAAATATATTGCTTGTATAAATGGATTGTTTCAAATTTTGTGATATTTCTGTTTTCTGATGTGTATTATGCTACCTGAATATTATTACTTGAAGATTGTCAAATATAATTATTCAAGGTTACGTTAAAATCAGGTTTTGCAAGGGTTTTGCTGTTTCACTATACACTGTGTTTGCAGAAATAAATACTTGAAATAATGAAGGTGCTACTACCTATATAAATAGTAACAGACCAGGCAGATAACCTGCTTCATAGTACAACTTAGAAACTTCCAGTGGTAAGGTTGCATACTGTGACTGGCTATATACCCAGACTGGTTATATACCTAGACTGGTTATATACCTAGACTGGTTATATACCTAATTATTGTCAAGCCCGCTTGCAGAAGTGAAGACATAGTCATCCAAATGACTGGTGTATGTGCATTAGTTAGTGTGTGCGTGTGTCCGTCCATCCAGATTTTTTTGTCCGGATGATGACTTTGACATGCATGGAGCAATCTTGTTCATATTTGGCATGAATGTTTATCTCAATGAGACGGAGTTCCATGCTTAAACCCCAGGTTCCTATCTCAAAGGTCAAGGTCACACTTGGAGATCAAAGGTCATTTCAGATCATGTCTGGGCCATAACTTCGACATGCATGGAGCAATCTTGTTTATATTTAGCAAGAATGTTTATCTCAATGGGATGGAGTGTCAGGCACAAACCCATGGTTCATATCTCAAAGGTCAAGGTCACACTTGGAGGTCATAGGTCATTTCAGATCTTGTCTGGGCCATAACTTTGACATGCATGGAGCAATTTTGTCGATATTTGACATGTATATTTAACTCAATGAGACAGAGTGTCATGCGCAAACCCCAGGTTCCTATCTCAAAGGTTAAGGTCACACTTAAGAGTCAGAGTTCATTTTAGAGCTTGTTCTGGTCATAACTTTGAAAAGTATGGAGTAATCTTTTTTCTGTTTAGTTCACCTCCATTGGATAGAGTGTCATGTGCAAAATCCAGGTCCCTACCTCAAATGTCAAGGTCACACTTAGGGTTTAAAGGTCATTTTAGAGCTTGTCCTTGCCATACCTTTGACACATTGAACTATCTTATTTTTATTTGGCAAAATTGTTTGCCTCAATGAGACTGAGTGTCATGCGCAAACCCTAGGCCCCTGTCACAAAGGTCAAGGTAACACTTAGGGGTCAGAGGTCATGTAAGACATTAATTAGGGCATAAGTTTGAAATGCATTGATCAGTCTTTTTTTATTTGCCAGATCCCTTTTGTTGTGGACTTGTAATTTGTTTTAAGAATAACTTCCCTTTGTTATTACTATAAATAGCTTATTTGTATCTTTTTTTTATTACTGGCCGTAGGGAAAAACTGAGACCACTTTTCTGAGGTACAACATGAAAAGTACTTCAAATTTTTAGGTGCATTTTGACATATCTGTACCTGGTTAGGATTTTTCTGTGGACTTTGATTTTTTTTTTGTGGAAATTAGATTTTTTTTAGAATTACTTTCCTTTGTTGTTCCTATTAATAGCTTATTTTGTAACTTTTTATTATTGGCCATACAGAAAAAGCAACATCACTTTTCTGTGGTACAACATGGATGATACATCAAATGTATAGGTGTATTTTGACCTATCTCTACCTGGTAAAGATTTTTACATGGACGATTGTGTACATTAAATAACTTTAGTTTGGGTCAAGGTATTTAAATGAAACTTGTTTTAATTAGCTGAAATGTTCAAGTCATTCAGGTGGTGTGTCAACAAATAATGGGCTTGACATTGTTGCCATTTGGGCTGCAATATTCTAGTTAGCAGAAAAGAGGAAAGAATTTTTCTGTATGTACCAATGTCACTTTCATAGGTAAGCCATCTTGAGTGGTAGTAAAATGACAGGCTTTGTCTCTGCTGAATTTCAGGCTGACCGGTCAACACAGAGGCGACAGTTGGCAAGTTTGGATTTATTTCTGGAAAGTGCAAGACACCAGTTGTCATTGTTAATGGACAATAACTCCAGTGTTGATATAGATATGAACAAAGAAACAGGCAAAGACCAGTCATGATCACTGAAGGTTGTGAATTCAGTAATTGGTGTGATTTCAGTGGAGGGGTGACTTTAGTAATGTGATAGGTGTGGCTTCAGTGGAGGGTGTGGCTTCAGTCATGGGTGTGGCATCAATGAAGGATGTAACTTCTCATCTACTTGTAAATCCATACTGCAGCCAATGTTACTTGAGACAGGATGAATAAATGATAATATTTTCAATACTTCTGTAAATATAGGTCAAGATTTATGAATGCATTTATTTTGCTTCAAAATGTTAAAGGGATAAGTTGTACCATCAGTGGATTAAATGCGGGCTATTAGCAAGCTGTGCTTATATAATAAAAGGATACAGATGACATTATTACACCCATTTTTATTATTTTGTAAATTTGTCATAGTCATAACATTGGCCGGTCTGGCGTCCATTGTCTGTCATCCTGTGTCTGTCGTCCTGCGTCAACATTTTTACTTAGACATCTTCTCCTCTGAAGCTGCTGGTCAGAATTACACCAATCTTCATCAGAAGTATCCTGGCATGGACCTCTATTAAACTGGATCAAATGGTTCAGCTTGGTCCCTTTTAGGAGTCACCAAAGCTAAAAATAGATACAATCTGTTGTGAACCACATGATGGATCTCACCAAACTTGGTCTATAATATCCTTGTAAGGTCCTCTCCCAAGTTTATTCATATGGTTCCACTTAGCACCTTTTAGGGGCCCAAAAGCTAAAACCTTTACACAACTTCTTCTCGTGGATCTTCATCAAACTTGGTTTGTAGCATGCTTGTTTTACCCTCTTTCATTTCTTTTTCAGTTGATTCCCCTTGACCCTTTTTAGGGACTGCCAGAGCAAAAAATAGAAACAATTCTTCTCATGAACCACTAGATGGATCTTCTTCAAGCTTGGTCTGAAGCACCCTTGTATGGTTCTCTCGTAAATATGTTCAAATGGTTCTGCTTGGCCCCTTAAAGGTGCTGCCAGAGCATAAAAGAAAAACCTTAAAAATGACTTCTTCTCATGAACCACTAGATGGATCTTCTCTAAACTTGGTCTTTATTAACCTTGTAAGGACCTCTTTCAAGTTTATTAGAATGGTTATGTGTTGCCCCTTTTATGGGCTACCAGAGCTGGAAATAGAAAATCCTTTAAAAACTTCTTCTAATGGACCATATGATGGATCTTCACCAAAGTTGGTCTGTAGCATACTTGTATGATCCTGTCTAAATTCTATTCAAATGGTTTCACTTGGCCCCTCTTAGGGGCTGCCAGACCTTAAAATAGAAAAACCTTTAAACAACATTTTTTATGAACCACTTGATGGTTCTTCACCCAATTTGGTATGTAGCATCCTTGTATAGACCTCTTTCATTCCACTAAGTCGTTTGAGTGGCTGTCAGGTCTAAAAATAGAAGAAAAAAACACATTGAAATGACTTTTTCTCATGAACCACTTGATAGATCTTCAACAAACTTGGTCTGTAGCATCCGTTTTTGATTCTCTCCCAGATTCTTTCAAAAGGTCTCTTGCAGGAACTGCCAAAGTATAAAACTCTTCAAACAACTTCTTCTAATGAACTACTTAAATAATTTCTTGTTATCGTTCATGAGGCAGTGTCTAATGATATATAATCAATGTGAAATAGTTAAGATCAGGTCAAACATTTATGAACATGTGTGGGAGAGTAAATTCCTTTCTCATATAGTTATGGCCTCAGATTGACCTGAAAAATTCTGCCTGTATAGATCAGTGACATCTCGCCACAGCAGGTGTAGTAAATCAGTCAGTGACACGTTTCTGTCCCTGTGTTTCTCAATTATAAGTTTTCTTCATTAACTGTGGAAGTAACTATAGCAGGCTGTTTCTAGACTGACAGGTTGGTTCAATCATCAGTTGAAAATGTGCTATTTTAGAGTTAAATTTTACTTCCAAAATAACCATTCAGCCAGGGAACAAGGCTAAATGATCAGTATGGTTTAACATGATTATGAAATTTTATTTCCACATTTAAAGGGGATAGGGTAGTGTTAACATGTCTAATTAAAGTAAGTGGTTTTACAAGCTTGTGCATTATACATTTGAGATACCCAACATTGATAAGGTTTGATAAATGGAGAAATGTATAATAAAAACTTAGAACAGTTTGCTTTTTTTCTTTATAGGCTTAAGTAGCAATTTTAGTAAAGCAGTACATAATCTTATATTAAAGCTACTTGCCCACAGTTTGGGTGAAATTCTTTTACATGTTCATTTTCACTAGGTTTGGCATAGAATGTGTATATAACACTGAAAAATGATAAAGTGGATGAAAATAAAAATCAGATATTGGTAAAAATGCAAGAAGAATGTACATTTTCTGCATTATTTCAAAAGCATTGCAACAGTTTACTACCTTTTGCACAATATTTTTTGCTATATATAACAACATTGTGCAAAAATGTTATCAATAAGTTTGTACCACAAGTCATTTCAGAGTTTTGCAAGAAATTAGTTTATCCTTAAAATGTGTGGGTTAGTCCCTTTAATCACAGACATTCCTAAAATCAACCAATGCATTCTTTCTAAATGGGCTGTTTTGAATTATTCTACAATTTTTAGTAGCAAAGATAAATTTCTTTGTTTGATGGTCCTTGTAGAAGTGTATTTAGACTTTATATTACATGGGAGAATCTCAGAATTTGTTTAAGCTCCACCTTGAAAATATTTCATTGATATTGTGTTTGATAAATAACAGGGAAATGAATACTTTGCAAGTTCCAAATGGTCATATATTACAGATGATTTCTACAGCTTAAATCCCTTGCAGACCTCAGCCAGTCTGTTCAAAAGAACCAATGAAAACAGTAGATCATAGGGTGAAAATTTATAATAATGTAACTGTCCTTAAAATACTAGATAAAATTTCCAGAAACACCAAATATGTGTGGGGAGATTCAGTATGTGACAAAAATTACTTTATACATATCTTTTTTGGTAAGAATGGTTAAGGTTTCAATTATGCTAAAGATGATTTTTCATAGGAAAATAAAATTGCTAAAACGTAACTGTAGAAACAGTTTTTAAACTTGCAAGGACAAAAGTTAAAGATCCATCTTTGGTGAGCGACTTAGGCCCAATTGGGCCTTTTGTTAAATGTAGTGGTAATTAATAAGCCGCCTTAGCCATACATTTCTATTAGAAAACTCAGAAATCAGAATGAATTGGAAAGTTTATTTCTTTTCTACAAAGTCCAATATTGTGAAGTCATTACTATTTGTGGGGAAACTAATTTTGATGGATTTTGTGTTTGAGTTAAACTATGAAATCAAATACCAACAAATAGGGAAAGTTCCCATTCATTTTATGTTGATAAGACAAATTACAAAAGTTTATATTACCATGAAATGGACGTTTTGACTGAAACCAGAAAATGTGGTGCCCACAAAGTTGTCTAGTTTTACGGTATGTGGATATAGATCAGGCAAGGGAAATGGTCATAAATGACTGCTGTAATGAGACAGGTGATTAATACAGAATTTTTCCAAATCTTTTTTTACTTTATTTAATGTGGTTTAACATGAACTGTTGTGAATTTTGTAAAACTTTAAAAGTGTCACTTAGTGACTACTAATATTTTAAGAGGAAACCTTATTTGCTAATGTTTTGCTTCAGTTTTTAGCTCACCTGTCACATAGTGACGGGGTGAGCTTTTGTGATTGCCCTTCGTCTGTCATCCGTCCGTCCACAATTTCGTGTCTGCATGATAGTGGTTTCATTTCTGATTTTATTTTAACCAAACTTGCACACAACTTGTATCACCATAAGATCTTGGTTCCTTTCTTGAACTGACCAGATCCCATTATGGGTTCCAGAGTTATGGCCCCTGAAAGGGCCAAAATTAGCTATTTTGACCTTGTCTGCACAATAGCAGCTTTATTTATGATTTGATTTTTACCAAACTTGCACACAACTTGTATCACCATAAGATCTTGGTTCCTGTCTTGAACTGGCTAGATCCCTGTATGGGTTCCAGAGTTATGGCCCCTGAAAGGGCCAGAATTAGCTATTTTGACCTTGTCTGCACAATAGCAGCTTCATTTATGATTTGAATTTAACCAAACTCGCACACAACTTATATCACCATAAGATCTCGATTCCTTTTTATACGCCCAAAGGGATGTATTATGTTATCGCCCCGGTGTCCGTCTGTCTGTCTGTTGGTTAGCAATTTCCCTTCCGCTCTGTAACTCTTGAACCCCTTGAAGGATTTCAAAGAAACCTGACAGAAATGTTCACCTCATGGAAACGATGTGCAGAGCGCATGTTTCGGATGGCTCACTTCAAGGTCAAGGTCACACTTAGGGGGTCAAAGGTCATATGACTTTGTTTTGTGTGTATATTGCTCTGCATTTGCGTTGCATTGCAGTGCTCTTGTTTTTATTTGGCAGAACCTTCTTTTGTTCACTTACAATAATTTTTTTTTAATTACTTCCCTTTAATGTTACTTTAAATAGCTTATTTAGTAACTTTTTTATTATTGGCCGTAGGGAAAAACCGAGACCACTTTCCTGTGGTACAACATGGATGGTACCTCTAATTTATAGGTGTATTTTGACATATCTGTACCTCTTAAATTTCAACTATATTTTCTCATGATTCTTTTGATCTTGATTATTTTTTGACCTTCTTGTCCTTAAGTGCAATGATGACAGGTGAGCAATATAGGGCCATTATGGCTCTCTTGTTATAATATCTATACAGTTAATAAACATTGTTGTACATTACTGCATTATGAAACAAAATTTCAGCTTTTTAATCTGTTTTTGCTTGGGGTTTGGTTGTCAATATGTATTTTTGTTAATTCTCTTTTTAACAGAAATATGCAAATTTTTGACTACTTTGTAATAATTATGTGTTTTAGCACTCATCTTCTGTTATTGTTTAAGATTATATACATTCATTGCAGGTAGTTTGAACTACAATTCTTGTATGAATTATAAATAGATTATTTTTGTAGGAAAGGAGGTTTCAGATGTGCAATACATTTTCTAAAAATACCTAGTTTCTGTGGTTTCTAAACTCACTTTCATTTTTTTGAGGTGCTAGCTTAGGTCAGTAGGTAGTGTCAGTAGGGTGTGTCAGTAGGGAGTGTCAGTATGTAGTGTCAGTATGGTGCGTCAGTATGGTGTGTCGGTAGGGAATGTCAGTATGGAGTGTCAGTATGGAGTGTCAGTAGGGAGTGTCTGTAGGTAGTGTCAGTATGGAGTTTCAGTAGGTAGTGTCAGTATGGAGTGTCGGTATGGAGTGTCAGTAGGGAGTGTCAGTAGGGTGTGTCAGTAGGGAGTGTCTGTATGGTGTGTCAGTAGGGAGTGTCAGTATGGTGTGTCAGTAGGGAGTGTCAGTAGGTAGTGTCAGTATGGAGTGTCAGTAGGGAGTGTCAGTATGGTGTGTCAGTAGGGAGTGTCAGTAAGGAGTGTGAGTAGGTAGTGTCAGTATGGTGTGTCAGTAGGGAGTGTCAGTATGGTGTGTCAGTAGGTAGTGTCAGTAGGTAGTGTCAGTATGGAGTGTCAGTATGGTATGTCAGTATGGTGGGTCAGTAGGGTGTGTCAGTATGGTGTGTCAGTAGGGAGTGTCAGTATGGTGTGTCAGTAGGGCATGTCAGTAGGGTGTGTCAGTATGTTGTGTCAGTAGGGAGTGTCAGTATGGTGTGTCAGTATGGAGTGTCAGTTGGTATTGTCAGTAGGGTGTGACAACATGGGCATATGTTCCCTTTAAAAGAAGTCATTGTTTGTGAATTGTGCATCCTCCTTTTCTGATTTACATGTAAGTGGAGAAGGTGCTAGTTCTGATACAGAATTCGGGAGAAATCTTGTTGAAAAATAAGTTAAATAACCCAAAACGAAGAAACAGTCAAATATTTTCAACACCTGCTTGCCAGTCAGCACAGCTCAATAGGGAGAGCACAGATCTACAGATCACTGGCTCATGAGTTTGATCTTTGGACTTGGCATATGTTATTCGAGAAAAAAAGCATTGTGTCTGAAGTAATTTTAGCCTCCAAATCTGATTTATGTATACCGGCTGAGATCCAGGAACACTGCTTTGGTGAACTGCCCGCCCTTGCGTAGCTGAATACTGTTGAAGAAACTTTAAAGCCAAAAATAAAAAGTCAACACATGTACTCGCTTTCCTCATTGTGTATTTTTAGCTCACCTGTCACATAGTGACAAGGTGAGCTTTTGTGATCACCCTTCGTCCGTCATCAGTCCGTCCGTGCGTCCGTCCACAATTTCTTGTCTGCACGATAGTGGTTTCATTTATGATTTTATTTTAACCAAACTTGCATACAACTTGTATCACCATAAGATCACGGTTCCTTTCTTTAACTGGCCAGATCCCACTATGGGTCCCAGAGTTATGGCCTCTGAAAGGGCCAAAATTAGCTATTTTGACCTTGTCTGCACAATAGCAGCTTTATTTATGATTTGATTTTTACCAAACTGGCACACAACTTGTATCACAATGGGGTCTTGGTTCCTTTCTTGAACTGGCCAGATTCCTTTATGGGTTCCAGAGTTATGGCCCCTGAAAGGGCCAGAATTAGCTATTTTGACCTTGTCTGCACAATAGCAGCTTCATTTATGATTTCATTTTAACCAAACTTGCACACAACTTGTATCACCATAAGATCTCGGTTCCTTTCTTGAACTGGTGAGATTCCTTTATGGGTTCCAGAGTGATGGCCCCTGAAAGGGCCAGAATTAGCTATTTTGACCTTGTCTGCACAATAGCAGCTTCATTTATGATTTGAATTTAATCAAACTTGCATAAAACTTGTGTCACCATAAGATCTCAGTTCCTTTCTTGAACCGGCCAGATCCCTTAATGGGTTCCAGAGTTATGGCCCCTGAAAGGGCCAAAATTAGCTATTTTGACCTTGTCTGCACAATAGCAGCTTCATTTATGATTTGATTTTAACCAAACTTGCACACAACTTGTATCACCACAAAATCTTGGTTCCTTTGTTGAACTGGCCAGATTCCATCATGGGTTCCAGGTCCAAAATTGGCTATTTTTGCTTTTGCAGCCATATAGAAGACTTCATTTATGGTTTTGTTTGATACAAACTTCCAAAATATCTTCAACAACAATAAATATTGGATTCCATGACAAATCAGATCCAATCATAGGTCCCAGAGTTATTTTATATCTGATTACCTCCCCTGATTGTAATCAAAATGGATTTATATCAGTAAGTACTTCCAGGACTTATTTGAAATTTCATTATTGTTATTAGTTGGACTGAGACAATCAGGGTAGATAACTATGGACTGATTTTATGTCAAATTACCTCCCTTTATTTCAAATTAAACTTGTTATATCTCCATAACTACTGAAGATACTGATCTGAAATTTCATTTATGTCAACAGATTTATTTGGCAGATCCTTCTTTTGTCCACTTACAATATTTTTTTTAATTACTTCCTTTTTACGTTACTATAAATAGCCTATTTTTAGTAACTTTTTTATTATTGGCCGTAGGGAAAATGAGACCAGTTTTCTGTGGTACAACATGGATGGTATCTCCAATTTTTAGGTGTATTTTAACATATCTATACCTTGTAAGGTTTTTTTTAGCTCACCTGTCACATAGTGACAAGGTGAGCTTTTGTGATCACCCGTCGTCAGTCGTGTGTGCATCCGTCCGTCCGTCAACAATTTCTTGTCTGCACGATAGTGGTTTCATTTATGATTTTATTTTAACCAAACTTACACACAACTTGTATCACCATAAGATCTCGATTCCTTTCTTGAACTGGCCAGATCCCATTATGGGTTTCAGAGTTATGGCCCCTGAAAGGGCCAAAATCAGCTATTTTGACCTTGTCTGCACAATAGCAGCTTTATTTATGATTTGATTTTTACCAAACTTGCACACAACTTGTATCACCATAAGATCTTGGCTCCTTTTTTGAACTGGCCAGATTCCGTTATGGGTTCCAGAGTTATGGCCCCTGAAAGGACCAGAATTAGCTATTTTGCCCTTGTCTGCACAATAGCAGCTTCATTTATGATTTGAATTTAATCAAACTTGCACACAACTTGTGTTGCCATAAGATCTCAGTTCCTTTATTGAACCGGCCAGATCCCCTAATGGGTTCCAGAGTTATGGGCCCTGAAGGGGCCAAAATTAGCTATTTTGACCTTGTCTGCACAATAGCAACTTCATTTATGATTTGATTTTAACCGAACTTGCACACAACTTGTATCACCACAAGATCTTGGTTCCTTTCTTAAACTGGACAGATTCCGTCATAGGTTCCAGAGTTATGGCCCCTTAAATGTCCAAAATTGGCTATTTTGGCTTTTGCAACCATAAAGAGACTTCATTTATGGTTTTATTTGATACAAACTTCCAAAATATCTTCAACAACAATAAATCTTGGATTCCATGACAAATCAGATCCATTCGTAGTTTCCAGAGTTATTTTATATCTGATTACCTCCCCTGATTGTAGTCAAAATGGATTTATATCATGGCCCTCTTGTTTCTTTCCATTGTTGTTCCTGTCTTTTGGACTTAGATATTTTTTCTGAGGACCTTCTTGTCCTCAAGTGCAATGATAACAGGTGAGCGATACAGGGCCATCATGGCCCTCTTGTTACAGTGTGTATTGCCCCTGTCTCAACTCCAGTTTTACTTGAATTTACTCAGATATGCTTGTTTGGTAAAAGCGGACTACTTTTGTCAGAGAAGTTGGAACGTTAGACCAGGAAACATAGATTTGCGACCAGCCAGTGATTGGTTGTTTGGTTTCTCAGTAAAGCTATTTCACCTGGTCAGAAGTTAAGAAAAGTAATTTGCATTGTTTTAGTAACTGGAAATTTAAGCAAAAAAGTCATTTGATCTGATTTATTTAATTAATTATGGCTGAAGTTAAAAGAATGGGAGTATTCTAATTTAGAGAATGGTTTGCTAGATTGAGCTAATGACTGACACTATCTAGTAGATTTAGTTCATTAGTTCCATAGACCTACATTGTATATTCTTAACATGAACATAGATGTGACGTTTAAGTCATAATTAGCAAACAAGGAAGTTCTGTTATAAGCTGTAAATTGAGCAGATGAACTTTTAAACTTTGTTACAACGAAAGAAATATTGCCCTGGAAATCGGATAAGTAGCTGTATTAGACCGTTTTAAAGAATACTGTAAGGTTTTTGTCCATTCGAACAGCATTATTGGTAACTTTGACTGTTCTAGTGTAATACTCTTATTACAAAGCTGACTATACTTTGGTTTAGAAATTTCTAATATCTTATAAGGTTGTTATTGGCCACATTATTTTAACAGCAACTTTTGAAGGACTTTAGGTTTACACTTGTCTGTCCCTCAATCTGTACCATTTTTGATCGGTTAAAAGCTTGGCCATACATGGATGGATTTTCTGTAATTATGCCCTCCTTCGAAGAAGGTGGGGTATATTGTTTTGCAGATGTCGGTCGGTCGGTCGGTCAGTCGGAATGTAGACCAATCCGTTTCCGGATGATAACTCAAGAACGCTTGGGCCTAAGATCATGAAAGTTGATAGGGAGGTTGGTCATCACCAGCAGATGACCCCTATTGATTTTGAGATCTGTATGTCAAATGTCAAGGTCACAGTGACCCTGAATAGTAAAACGGTTTCCAGATGATAACTCACGAACGCTTAGGCCTAGAATCATGAAAGTTGATAGGGAGGTTGTTCATGACCAGCAGATGACCCCTATTGATTTTGAGGTCAATATGTTAAAGGTCAAGGTCACAGTGACCCTGAACAGTTAAACGGTTTCCGGATGATAACTCAAGAACGCATAGGCCTAGGGTCACAAAAGTTGATAGGGAGGTTGATCATGACCAGCAGATGACCCCTATTGATTTTGAGGTCAGTATGTCAAAGGTCAAGGTCACATTGACCAGGAACAGTAAAATGGTTTTCGGGCAGTAACTCAAGAACGCTTGGGCCTAGTGTCAGGAAAATTGATAGTTAGGTTGATCATGATCAGCAGATGACCCCTATTGATTTTGAGGTCATTAGGTCAAAGGTCAAGGTCACATTGGCCAGGAACAGTTAAAACGGTTTCTGATCTTCTTGTCTAAAACCACAGAGCCTAAGGCTTTGATATTTAGTATGAAGCATCATCTAGTGGTCCTCTACCAAGATGATTCAAGTTATTGCCCTGGGGTCTAATATGGCCCCGCCCCGGGGGTCACATGGTTTATATAGACTTATATAGGGAAAAACTTTGAAAAACCTCTTGTCCAAAACCACAGGGCCTAGGGCTTTGATATTTTGTATGTGACATCATCTAGTGGGCTTCTACTAAGATTGTTCAAATTATCCCCCTAGGGTCAAATATGGCCCCGCCCCGGGGGTCACATGGTTTACATAGACTTATATAGGGAAAAACTTTGAAAATCTTCTTGTTCAAACCACAAAAACTAGGGCGTTGATATTTATAATGTAGCATCATCTAGTGATTCTCTACCACGTTTGTTCAAATTATCCCCCTAGGGTCAAATATGGCCCCGCCCTGGGGGTCACATGGTTCATATAGACTTATATAGGGAAAAGCTTTTAAAATCTTCTTGTCAATAACCTATAACATTTAAATTTTGACCACATGTATTGTTTTGAGTGGCAAGATGAACCTTGACATGAGTTGACCTTGACCTTGACCTAGTGACCTACTTTCACATTTCTGTAGCTACAGCCTTCAAATTTGGACCACATGCATAGTTTTGTGCACCGAAAAATTTTTTGACCTTGAAACTGAAACTGAAACTGGTTTATTTGCTTAAACGCCTATTTCTACATTTAAAACATATTCAATGTCGTTTTACAATACAAGTTGAAATAAAATATTAAATATAAAATATTTTAAATAAGATTAATTAAAACGAATTAAAATAGCAATTATTAATTTAAAGTTAATGATAATACTATATTTTAAAATATTACTAACATATAATTATCACAGACAAACATTAACCTTGACATTGACCTAGTGACCTACTTTCACATTTTTGAAGGTACAGGCTTCAAATTTGGACCACATGCATAGTTTTGTGTTCTGAAATGAAATTTGACCTTGATTTTGACCTAGTGACCTACTTTCACATTTCTCAAGCTACAGCCTTCAAATTTGGACCACATGCATAGTTTTGTGTACCAAAAAAAATTTTGACCTTGAAATTGACCTAGTGACCTACTTTCACATTTTTGATGGTACAGGCCTTCAAATTTGGACCACATGCATAGTTTTGTGTACCGAAATGAACTTTGATCTTGAGATTGACCTAGTGACCTACTTCACATTTCTGATTGTACAGACTTCAGATTTGGACCGCATGCATATTTTTGTGTTCTGAATTGAAATTTGACATTGATTTTTACCTACTTTGTAATCTCTTGTTAGGTTAAAGGTCAAGGTCAGATTAAACCAGAATGGTAGAACTTTTGTTACAGTGAGCATATAATTTCTGTTCCTTGTGCAGTTACTAAATGCATCAAGGGGGGCATTTCGTGTTCGACGAGCTCTTGTTTGGCATAAATGTTGGCCATAAGAAGATGATATCTTAAGTGCCAAACAATGATCCCAATCTTAAAGATCAGGGTCACAATTCAAGGTTAAAAAAATTATCTCGTATTTCTTTTCCAAACTTTTATGCGTCAGTGAATATTAAAATAACTTTATTAGCTCACCTGAGCCAAAGGTTCAAGGTGAGCTTTTGCGACCGCTCAATGTCCGTCGTATGTCGTGTGTCAACAATTTCTAAAAAAAATCTTCTTCAAAACCACTGGGCAGATTTACACCAAACTTTACAGGAATGATCCTTGGGTGGCCCCTTTTCAAAATTACCCAATGAATTGAAAGCCATTCAGAACTTTGGTTGCCATGGCAACCGAAAGGAAAATCTTTAAAAATCTACTCCTCAGAAACATTGAGCTGGATTTCAAAAATATTTTGTAGAAATGATCTGTAGGTGACCCTCTACCAAGAATGCTCAATAAAAAATATGGCCGCCAGGGGGCGGGGCTTATTTTAGCTAGATGGCTATATTGTAAACTTCAAAAATCTTCTTCTTCAAAACCACCTGGCAGATTTAAAGCAAACTTCACAGGAATGATCTTCTGGTGGCCCCCTTTCAAAATTGTCCAAAAAATTAAAATCCATATAGAACTGTGGTTGCCCTGGCAACCAAAAGGAAAATCTTTAAAAATCCTCTTCTCAGAAACTGTGAGCCAGATTTCAGAAAAAAAATGTAGAAATGATCTCTAGGTGACCCTCTTCCAAGACTGCTTTAGTCGTTCTATTTCGGTAAAAAACAGAATTGAATTTCACGCCGAACTATGGTTGCCATGGCAACCAAAAGGAAAACTTAGTAGGGATGTTTGTCCTGACCAGTAGATGACCCTGAGGGTAAAGGTTATGGTCAAGGTCACCATTATTCAGGTGAGCGATATAGGGCCATCATGGCCCTCTTGTTTTTAAATAAACATTGACCATACTAATGTTAACCATGCCTTGTGTGCAAGACAAATACCACTACATAGAAGATAAATAAAAGGTCACCATCATAGACGTTAAAGATTTTGCGTCTTTTTTATGTTTGGCCTATTATTCTTTGGCCATAGGTTCAGAGTCAGCTATTTATATTACTGGATAACCAGACATCCATTGTCTAGCATCCACAATATTACTCCTGATGCACTAGAGATGTTTGTCTCCTCCTTGTTTGATAACCATCTGGATTGTCTCAGTGGCTCTGTAGTTAAATTCCTCGACTTACTTAAAATTGCAAAAATCGACAATGTCCAGTCTCTGATTTGGGTATGTCACGTCTTACCCAGTGTTGACGAAACTTGGTCATAATGTTTTTGGCACAATAATTCAGCAGAGTTCGATAACAATCCGGATTATCTCAGTGGCTCAGGCTGAATGATTGCTGAAAATTACGAATATTGTTTCCGTTTAATAATTAAAGCAGGTCTTAAACAACGTTCTGTCAGGTTTTGGTGGTCGGTGCAAGGCGTTTCCAATGGTTAGGAAAATAGTTTGCACCACCTGACTATGGCTAATGTTTACTTTTTTAGAAACTAGCATTTTATTGTTTACTTATTTATATGTGTATGTGTGTATATATTTGTAGTTATTATGTATATTTTTCGTTGTATATGCATTATATACTTAAGCATGGTGACTTACAATTTACACCTAAATCAAACACACACCACACACATTCTTTCCACTAATATAATTAAATTTGCGCCACTTTTCGGCAAGCTTTATCTCACATACACGCACGTATACAGTATATGGTGAACAAAATTACCGCATATATTTCAAAACTTATGCTCGGCCGGCGCAAGCTTTAACTAAAACCTATTCAAAACCTAGCAATCGGTCTCAATACTCCGAACAAAACATACATTCGAAACAATTCACAACCAGACAGCAGAAGTTATAATTTATACACCTCTAAAACGCAAAAGAACTCATCAATACAAAAAATGCAAATGATCAATCGAACCTTGTAACAACAAATACAAAATGAAACAACAATTCTAACTGCCAGCAAACAAAGTATCAACTTGAAGAAAAAAAACACAACCAAACAACCTAAAACCAAAATATTCGCCGAACAAATCAAAAAATATGAAAAATGAAATGTACGCCACCAATCTCCGAAACATAGCTTTCCTTCAGTAATCGACCAATAACTTTAAAGCTGCATGTATAAATGAAACTGAAATGTTGTCCCAACATTACATACAATTCCAATGACTCCGACTAATGGCCCAGTTACCACGTTTCTGATGCGCCTGTGATATATTACAGACTCCGGTATAAACTTGAATGACTTGTATCTTTAATGTATATATTGTGTAACCATGGTAATCCTAACCATAACTGTTAGTCAGTAAAGTGTATATATTACACACTAAATGCATGCGGGCATGCAAATATTTGCGTATTTTGAAGTGCACTCCAATGATAATTCTTTTGTGACTTGCGTAGAACAACTGCACTAGATCTGTAATAAGAGAAGGGGGCAAAGGACAATAGATTTGAAAATTCAACAAATTTTGCGCTGATACCAGTGCGAAAGTTTGTCGGGGTGACATTCGGAGGGGCTACGTTTGGTGGGCGCCATAACGACGTTCGGCGAAGCGGCATTCGGTGGGGTGACGTTCGGCGGGGCGCCATAACGACGTTTGTCGTTCTGTCGTTGCGGGTCAGACCACCAATTTAAAAAGGTACAGGGAACTTACTGGGAATGAGGTAAGTGTGTACCTGGGAATAAGGTAATGTTTGTCCGTTCAGATTGGTCAGTCATGTAAACATACCCAAGAAGTGATTATTTTTTCAAAATGGAGTATTTTTACTGCATTTACAGTATTTCATTATACATTTTGACAAGATTTGCTACATTTTATAAACAGTTTAACTTCTTTTTATCTCCAGCCGTTAAAGCTTCTATGCAGTATATATTTACAACACATGGTCTAGCGTCGTTTTGATAAAGCAACAAAGAATAATTTTCCCACCAAACTAAGTCATAGAATGTTTATGCACATAGTTTGATAACCAGCCGGACAGTCATCTGGAATTATGGTTTTGGAATCAGTCGAAATTTAAAAACATTGACAGCTATAATCTACTTCTTAAGCTTAAAGGTAAAATGTAATTTGCTATGTGACTGGCGTTATTGTGAGTTTGGCGCTCCTGCTATTTTAGTAAATTTATTTATTTATTTGGGTTTTACGGCGCACCAACACAGTATAGGTTGGTGCGCCGTAAAACCCAAATAAATAAATTTTACTAAAATAGCAGGAGCGCCAAACTGTCACAATAACGCCAGTCACGTACACTGTAAAAAAATACCGTAAAATTTAATGGGTTTTACGGTTAAATAGTAACGGGTACAGACCGTAGTATATGATTACGGTATAAGACCGTTGGAACGGCGTGTATTCTGGGATAGCGCCATTATTGATTCGACTTTCAAACAGTTTGAAAAATGCACGTATGAATGGAAGAAACTATTTTAAGACACACATACTAGTGCATCTGTCTGGATTTTGATTGTCTAAAACAGTTCCGTTCAATGTTTACATCGAAAAATGCAGTATTTGTATGAGTAATGCAGATAAATGTGGACTCTGGTTCGTTCCAACTATATTCGTAACCATGTTGAAGGTCGGCTAGACGTGGCTACTGTGAAAGAAAACAAATGTAGTACTTGCTCATGGGTGCAGAGTGTGTGCGTTAATAAGCTGGAGGCAGCTTTGAAGAATTGTACTCTCAATAAACAAAACAAAACAAAAAAAAAACAGCAACAACAACAACAAACAGACAACAAAGTTTGTGAAGTTCAAAAGTATGTTCACATCAACTTTTAATGTAATGATAAATTAAAGCAATATTCAGTTTGACCCTCACAGTATAAAAGAAACTGTCGGATTAGTTCGACTAATTTACACAAAGAGTAAATGTTGGGATTCATAGATTGGTTGTTAAGCCACCTGAAATTCTTCAAGTTGAAGTTCAACCATGACTGATCTTAAAAAGCATTGTTGTCAGTATCAGTACATATGCTCTAAGAGTAGAGGATATGAAAGGGGAATGATGGTGGTTCTGTCGATGAGGGCGTCGTTTCTTATAAATGTCTTCAGTATTGGTGATATCAGTATGTTATAAGTTGAAAACTACCATGAATGGTCAGACACAAGTGTAAATTTTAATATTGCATGTTGTGAAATTTGTCGCTGGACAGGTTAACAGATTTCATATATTTTTAAGTTGAAAAACCGCAGAAGTGTGTAGAGATATGTTCATATCAGGTGATCTTACTCCATTGAAAATGAAGTTTCAATGAGCCCACAATGTGTGACAAGGGGATATATATACAAAGGTGTATACCAGGGATGGTATCATTCAGTGCACGTATAAAATGAAAAAGTTGTTGTCCTCTCTTTTGAGGATGTTAAATGTTGAAGTTTACTTGGAAGCTGTTGATTTGAGAAGACACCAACTTGTGACCAAGTGTAAGCTCACCAACATGGCCAAGAAAACATTTAATTTGTTCGAATCGTTGCAACACTTCTTTTCGTTTTGAAGTTGAAACTAGTTCTATTTATTCTGGTTGTGAAAAATGTGAGATTAATTTGCACAAATCTAGTCAAAGAAAGACTTATTTATTGACTTAAGAACTCTTGTTATACTTATTCTATACAAACCATTTAAATCAATAGTATATTATATACATGTAGTTCCTTTGCAACATAAGGTCATTTCGGAGAAAAAGTGATATTAATTTATGTAGAACTAGTCAAAGGAAGACAGATTGTATGAAGTACACTTATTATACTCATTCTCTTCAAAATATTCATAGTTTGTCTCTGTGCATTATTTTTTGATAACCCACAGAAGCTAGTAACATTTCACATGATCATGTATATTGGTCATTATCTGATGACAGACTTGTCTACTTTGTATTTGAAATTTCTTTTGTTAAAGGTATACAAGACCTGAATTGTTAAAAACATTAAATTTAGCAAGTTTATGCATATTAACAGTACTATACATTAGGTTAGAATTAATACACACTGCAAACATGTATAGCTAAAGACAGTATAAATTTGTACTACCATTAAAATTTGAAGTATATGATTGTAGTTCTACATGTACATATACTATAAAATTAATAAGTATATATTAGGTTAAGTTATATACTTGATTGTAATCTTCTACATCTGAGCTTAATATCTAAAGTGAAAGATAGCTATCTTTTTTAATGTCTGAAGCCCATTGTGGGGTAACCCCATTAAATATGATTGGATATTTTAATGTTTGTTGGAAAATGACAAAACTACATAATCTAGATTTTGCTATGTTTGTTAAAAGTTAGGATTATCTTGTTCCATTTCTACTTAACACGTGTACAATTTACTACAAAGCTACATCGTTTAATCTGTATATAATTTAATAAGTTATAAGTAAGACATGATACAAGTGTAAATGTCGGGTTGAATTTTTAAGCTCTAGCTCTATTTTCAAAGTTCATTTCATTTGGAACAACATGTAACAGGTTATCATCTAAAATTTATTCCCTTTGTGAATTGTGTCACTAATACTTTTGAATGGAATACCTTCCTTTATTGAGTGTTGTAAAAGAAAAATACCTTTAGAAGCTTTCATTTGATATATGAAATTCTAACACGATCCGATTAATTTTCCTATTAAAAAAAAGGGCTGAAAAAAGTGATTTATTAATTCATTATACAAAAAATTCACTGTTCTGATGTCACAATCATTACATCATGGCGTCAAAAGGCATAGCGGTGCACTAGAAAAGAAACCATCTGAACTCCAAACAATGATTTATTCTACGCCAAATCACTAAATGAGATATATTTTTTCTTAATTATATATTTTTTAAAATTCTATTTTCTAAATTAATGGCGTTAACAAAAGGTGTATAGATATAACCCACTAGAAACTCACTAGAATTTTAATTACCGGTACTTTCAACCCGTATCATGCTGGACACAATTAATTCAGCGACCAGTGTAGATCATGACCAGCCTGCACATGTGTGCAGTCTGATCATGATATACAGTGTTTGTAATCAGTCTGTTAATGGTAGTGTCCAAATTGAAAGATAGACAAGTTCATTATGGAAATTTAGCAGGGTAAGGTTTAAAAGAGTTTAGAAAAATAATATACATGTATGTTTAACAGTTTTATTGCTTGAGCATATCAAATTACCTAGAAAAGTCTGAAAAACAGGCAAGATTTAATGATGTAAGAATCATATTTGTATGTCAAGTCTTTTATTATAATTTCTTGTTAAATTTATATTCTTTCGTGAAGAACTTGCTATGCTTGCCTCACTACATGTACCATAAATACGGTATGAACAGTCAGGGTTGTAACTGCTTCAAGTTGTAATATGGCAGTTCATAACCCATTTGAGTTATTGCTTAATATACTTTCATAACTTGTTTTAGTTATCATAAAACCTGTGTTTAGCTAATTCCTCATTTTGAATGAGACTAATGCAATTATTTCCTGAATCCTTGAATTTTTATCTTTCCAGCCATGCAGTAAATTTTTTTACACAAGGATGATAAAGGTTTATAAAAGTTTTAAAGCTATAAAACTCTTAACATCCCTTTTATGCTTATCAGGTCATGATCAGACTAAAAGAGAATTTGATTAACCACAGTTTGCTACTAATTTTACTTTAAAGGTCACTTTGTGAATACAGCAAGAAGACTTTTTGAATAACTTACCTGAGTTAACCATATACTTATATGACTAATACAGGTTATAAAAGGCTTGAAAAGTAACTGAAATACTGTAGGTTACATAACTTAAAACAGTTACACCCCTGACTGATGAATACTTGTTAAAACACATGATATTTCAATTGTATGTTTAATAGAGAAATTATAAGAAAGAGTTGTAAATTTACATGTACATTGTACTTTGTTACTGACCTGAAACATTGAGTGTGGAGAATTTTAACATTATTGATCAGTTTCAGTTGAAATTACACACCAAATTGTATAATCTGTTATGAGCCTAAAGTGTAATTATAGGTACATAGATTTGTATCAAGAAATCTGCAAGAGTTCTGCAGCGGAAATATTGCACGACTTTAGGAGCACCGTATTATCCTGTGAAAAGGGGCCTCCGTGGCCGAGTGGTTAAGGTCACTGACTTCAAATCACTTGCCCCTCATCGATGTGGGTTCGAGCCTCACTCGGGACGTTGGATTCTTCATGTGAGGAAGCCATCCAGCTGGCTTACGGAAGGTCGGTGGTTTTACCCAGGTGCCCGCTCGTGATAAAATAATGCACAGAGGGGCACCTGGGGTCTTCCTCCACCATTAAAAGCTGGAAAGTCACCATATGACCTATCATGTGTCGGTGCGACGTTAAATCGAACAAAACAAAATATCCTGTGAAAAAATGGGGGCAGGTTTCTTGATGTAAATCTAATAATCTTTTTATTACATCCATGTCTACACTTAAATAACTGCATAAATGAGTCGTATTTGTTATTAAGCCTGAGTGAGATTGAAAATTATTCTGGCAACAGAACTGTTTAAATGCGACGGCATGCACGAAATTTACATCACAAGTTACGTCAGATATCCAATATAAAATTTGAGCGTCAATATGGAAAAAAAACATTGATGTTTCAGGTTCCAGTGATAATAGTTTTTAGCTCTCGACTATTCAAAGAATAAGTAGAGCTATCCTACTCACCATGGCGTCTGCGTCAGCGTCACACCTTGGTTAAGTTTTTCGTATCAGTCCACATTTTGACAAAGTCTTTTGAGATAAAGCTTTGAGACTTTCAGCACTTGTTAGTCACCACCATGTCCAGTTATAGGCAAGAGCACATAACTTCATCAAGAATTTTGGCTGAATTATGGCCCCTTTTGCCTTAGAAATCATGGTTAAATTTTTCATACCAGTTCATATTTTGACAAAGTCTTTTAAGATAAAGCTTTGAAACTATCAACACTTGTTTACTATCACCATGTCCAGTTATAGGCAAGAGTACATAACTCCATCAAGGATTTTGGCTGAATTATGGCCCCTTTTGACTTAGAAATCTTGGCTAAGTATTTCGTACCAGTCCACATTTTGTCAAGTCTTTTAAAATAATGCGTTGAAACTTTCAACACTTGTTTACCATCACCATGTCCAGTAAAAGGCCAGGAGTACATAACTCCATCAAGGATTTTTCCTGAATATGGCCCCTTTTGACTTAGAAATCTTGGTTAAGTTTTTCGTACCAGTTTATATTTTGTGTTAAGTGTTTTACATATGGCTTTGAAACTTTTATCACTTGTTCAGTATAATAGTCTCTATCTGTAGGCAAGAATACATAACTCTGTCATCTACTTTGGTTAAATTATGGCCATTTCTGCACTTTTAAATTGGTTCAGTTTTTCATACACATTGCCATTTAGTGCAAGACTTATCAAAATCCACAAATACAGGAACATTGTTTGTTTATTAATCCTCCGCCGTGGCGGATGGATTATAGGAATGGTCTGCGTCCGTCCTTCCGTCTGTCTCTCCGTCTGTAACAAAATCGTGTCCGGTCCATATCTCCTAAACCCCTTGAAGGATTTTCATGAAACTTGGGTCAAATGATCACCTCATCAAGACGATGTGCAGAACCCATGAGTCAGCCTTGTCGGTTAAAGGTCAAGGTCACAACTCAAGGTCAAAGGTTTGAGCCTGCCATTTTGTGTCCGCTCTATATCTCCTAAACCCCATGAAGGAATTTTATAAAACTTGGGTCAAATGATCACCTCATCAAGACGATGTGCAGAACCCATGAGTCAGCCATGCCGGCTCAAGGTCAAGGTCTTCCATTTGGTGTCCACTCTGTATCTCCTTAACCCCTTGAAGGATTTTCATCAAACTTGGGTCAAATGATCACCTCATCAAGAACTCATGAGTCAGCCATGTCAACTCAAGGTCAAGGTCACAACTGAAGGTCAAAGGTTTCAGCTCTGTATCTCCTAAACCCCTTGAAGGATTTTCATGAAACTTTGGTCAAATGATCACCTCATCAAGACGTTGTGCAGAATTCATGAGTCAGCCATGTCAGTTCAAGGTCACGGTCACAGCTAAAATCAAAGGTTTACCCTTAAACTATCCATAGCAGTGGCGGGGGATTTAGCTGTCGTTCAGACTGCCTTGTTCTATTTGTTTTCTTTTGTCTGAAAATTCTTGGTAATATTTTGACCTCTCTTTCAATCAATTCTTTGAATAATGGAGCGCGCTGTCATACGACAGCTCTTGTTTATATATAATTATGTAGTTTAAAAGCAAACTTTTTAACTTCTAGTGTAAATTACTAAATAGAAAAAATGAAATAAAAAACTTTTGTATATAAGTCTATGCGTTCCCTGTTATTGGTTCTAAATATCAGTCGATTTGTTGTAATACTTGTATCAGGGGATGGCGGTGGACATTTCGTGTTCTACTATGAGCTCTTGTTCTATTGGCTTTGAGAAACTAAAATTCATGATGAGTTTGTTGAAATATTGTTCAGAATTTGAAATTTCATGTTCAGACTTTGAGTTCAAATGCTGGAATTACTGTTACAGTGTTTTAATGCCCCCGAAGGTGGGCATATTAAAATCGCACTGTCCGTCCATGCGTGCGCCTGGTAAATTCTTGTCCGGACTGTAACTCTTCCATCCATAAAGGGATTTCGAAATAACTTGGCATAAATGTTCACCATAATGAGACGAAGTGTCCTGCGCAAAACCCAGACCCCTAGCTCCAAGGTCAAGGTCACACTTAGAGGTCAAATGTTAACATGGTCTGTTTCATGTCTGGTCCATAACTCTGCCATCCATGAAGAGATTTTGAAAGAACTTGGCATAAATGTTTACCATAATGAGACGACATGTCATGCGCAAGACCGAGACCCCTAGCTTCAAGGTCAAGGTCACACTTACAAGTCAAAGGTTAACAGGGTATGTTTCGTGTCCGGTCCATAACTCTGCCATTTATTAAGGAATTTTGAAGTTACTTGGCATAAATGTTCACCATACTGAGACAACATGTCGTGAGCAAGACACAGACCCCTACCTCCAAGGTCAAGGTCACACTTAGAGGTTATAGGTTAACATGATCTGTTTCTTGTTCGGTCCATAACTCTGCCATTGATCTAGGGATTTTGAAATTACTTGGCATAAATGTTCCCTATAGAGATGAGGTGCCATGTGCAAGACGCAGACCCCTAGCTCCAAGGTCAAGGTTACACTTGGAAGTCAAAGGTGTTTCTTGTCTGGTCCATAACTCTGCCATTTATCAAGGGATTTGAAAATAATCTGACACAAATGTAAACCATATTGAGAAGATGTGTCACATTTTTGACCGAGGTCTCTTAGGTCAAGGTCACAAAATGATATGTGATTTTTTTGTGAATACAACTGTGGCATTCTTGGGCCTACTTTGGGAGCATTTGTCACCAATAGTGACAGCTCTAGTTAAGACTGACATTGTTTCTGGACAGAACTTTAATATTTTGCCATATGATTTAGGTATCATATTCTTGTGACCAAAATTTGGTATGTTTCTTAAGATGTATGTATCTAATTAAGTATATGTTGAAGTAAATATTTTTTTATTATTCTAACTAAATAAAACATCAAATTTTATGTTCCAACATAGCAATATACATGTATGTTCTTTTTCTTTGATTATTGTATTTGTTATTATGTCATATGCTCTAAATGAGCAGTGGCTTTGAAATAAAAATCTTGAAGTCTTAAAAAAAATCTTGAAATTGATTATTTTATTATGTCTAAGTAATATGTTCATTAAACTCCTTGTCCGCCAACCATTTTTCACTGACTTCAGCATGTTTTGTCTAGTTAGCTTGACTATTCAAAGTATAGAGAGCTATCCTACTCGACCTGGCGTTGGCATTCTTTGCATCCGCACTTTGGTTAAAGTTTTGATGCACTTTTACTTTATCTCTGTAATTACTTGATGGATTTGTTTCAAACTTAAAATAGTTATTCCTCATCATTCCCCTTTTTAAATAGAATTTCAGGTTAACTTTTGATGCACTTTTATTCTATCTCATTTATTACTAAATGGATTTGATTTAAACTTAAAATAGTTGTTTTACCTTATAACCCACATCATAAAACACAAGGTCCATTACTCTGATATCAATGTTTCATGAATTGTGCCCTATTTTACTTAGAATTTCAGGATAGAGTTTTCATACACTTTCACTCATATCTCAGTAAATAGATTTGATTAAAACTGTAAATAGTTATTCAGCATCACTCACGGCATTTACAAAAGTGACATAACTCTTGCACAAATAGTTCGTGAATTATCCCCCTTTTTACTTAGAATTTCAGGTTAAAGTTTTGAAGCACTTTCACTCTGTCTCAGTTATTACCTAATGGATTTGATTCAGACTTGAAATATTTATTCCACCTTATCATCTACAAAGTCCATAACTCTGGTACCAATATTTCATGAATATTGTCCCCTTTTAGTTAGACATTTAGGTTAATTTTGATGCATTTTCACTATATCTCAATTACTGCGGGAACCGTTATTTTATATTTTTACGGGCAAAGTCCCGGCAGCTGGTTTCCAGGACAGGACCGTATCCTTACGGGGAGACTGTAACTTTTGGGTACCGTAGTAACTACTACAGTATTGCCCGTTATTTATGATTTATGATTTTTACGGGCAAAGTCCCGGCAGCTGGTTTCCAGGACAAGACCGTATATTTACGGGGAGACTGTAACTTTTGGGTACCGTAGTAACTACAGTATTGCCCGTTATTAATACTGTTACAGTCGACCCGTACAGTTACGGAACTGTCCTGGAAACCAGCTGCCGGGACTTTTCCCGTAATATTTTACGGTATTTTTTTACAGTGTAGCAAATTATATTTTACCTTCAAGTTTAAGAAGTAGAATTAAATGCGGTAGTTCCTTCCGCACCGTTTCAACTGATCAAATATTTGAAATGAACGGATTAATGGTAAACAGGATATAAAACAGCTGTGTCACAGAAAACACTTTGTTCAAATGCAAAAATAGTTTTAATATACAAAATTTACACAACAATATTTTGGCAAGATAGTTCGTTGTTTCGACAACTATTTTTGGCATGTTTATGACATTACAACACTATTTAATCACGAAACAAATATTTGTAAAGCAAAATGATTGCACATGTTTATCCACATTTGATTCTGTATAGCAAGTGCAACTAGTCTGATTCTCTGGAACACTTTTCTTGAATCAGTTTAACAAAAGATTGCAAAGAACTTCTTATCTTTGATTTTCTCCTCTTAGTACACCTCGTCGGCAAATGAACAGTTTCTTTCTGATGTACTATTTTCTCCCCGTATAGAGCAGGAAAATAGTTTAATACTTCATTGAACACTTCACAAGCTTGGTCCGTATTATTTGCTGAAGTGTCGTGATACTTACAACCCCAGTCTATGCAAACTACAGAATCGGCGACTTCGATTGGGACTTCCCGCTCTTGCGTGTCAGCTTTATTCCCAACAACAATAATTGGTATATCTTGGCCCCGCATCTCAGTTATTTGTTTTCTTATCGCTGCTACTCTGTCAAATGTTGTCCAGTCATCTACGGAGAAAACTACTACAAAAATATCTCCCGCCATTATTGCTATTTTCATCATTTCCGGAAAATTATGAGAACCGGAAGTGTCGATTATCTCCAGACTGAATTTGTCACCTTTGTAGAGAAATATGTCTTCAATAGTTCTGGTATAATCATCAGAAAAATGATGATAAAGGCACTGTTTGATAAGCGAGGTTTTGCCAACGGCAGCTGCCCCCATTACGACAATTCTGACATGCTGATGAACATGCGTGTATGTATCGTCATGGTGATGGAAACTGTCATGGTAACCAAATCTGAATGGGCAAAATAATGAACAAAATTTACAATTTATCATTTACATTCAAAATGAGTTATAACTGAACTAGTTTGTTTCTGTATAAACTACAATACAAAACTTTAAAACTTGATTTTATTTGATTTGTACTTAATAATTACAAAATATTTTTAAAATATTTTGCAAGTGTAAATAAACTATTAATGTAAATAGTTTCTTTTTTTAAGTTATAATTTACAACACACAAGAAGAAAATACTTACAAATGCATTTTTCGTCTGTTTTCAAACTGTTTCATTTATTGTATTCCGTCTCTGTGAGATATGTGTTGAAATAATTTCTTGCAATGGCAGTCTTATATAGGCCTAGGGTAGTTGTAAGATCACGTCAGTATCTGACACCAATAATTGAAAATATGTTTACCTAATTATATACTGCTGTGCGTTCACCTTATGTACGGTCAAAGACATCTTTCCGTTGTTTAACCTGTGAGATATCAATACCTTTATTAACTTCAAACAAAAACATATCTTCAGCATTTTGACTATCAACCGTTGCAGTATTTTAAGATTAACAATCACGACACGTCTTAAATTAAGAAGAAAGTCCTTTGTAGTTAAATTCATTTCGGATAAAACTGATTGAAATCGTCATTAAAATACAAATACCTGAATCCGTTTTAGGAAATAGGTATAAGACGGGCTATAATTTATATTGCAAAAATTGAATTTAGTACAAGGGGGATTTTTTTTTATCAAAGTAACATTACATGCTGGGGCCAATGTAATTGTTTATACTGGACTGTTTAGTATAAATCAATTGCATACTAGTAATTTGGGAAAGGTCCATGGATTTAGTCCATTATGTAAACAATAGCATGCCATCTCGCAACGCGGGCATTGATAACAAGGTTAAATATCAAGTTTGGGTTACTGTATCATGATCATGACTAGATACAATGTAAGCTTTACCAGTGGCTGATCAAATAAGCCGGGTGTAACCACTTCATAAATTAAATCGGAACAATGAAATAAATAAGTTTGTCAACCGCCGTTTTGAATAAAACTTTGTCATTCCACCCCGGTGAATGATCTTTTAACATTCTCCATTGAATTGCCCTCGTATTTGTTGATCATACACTGTGACGGGTATTCACTCAACTAAAATATGTAAAATTAGAATCCACACGCTAACAATTTGTTATGTTGTTTTTATACAATTTATTGTTATTAGCTTTTCACCATATTCTCCAGAGAGAGGAGGATCTGTTTAATGGTCTGTGTAAAGAACTAATGTAATAGATTAAATAGGGATCGTATTACCTACTTTTAGTTTTACTGAAAAATAATCATTCATTATCATGCAGTGGTTCTACATTTAACATTGCCAGTATTTGTTATTATTGTGGTAGGATGAAATATTAGAGTGTAAGAGGACTCGTGCAGTACTCCACACTACTATATTATATAATACAGCGATACCTTTCTATAGCACACGCCTCTGAGAAGACTGAAACACGATTGATGCAAAATGATGTTGTACTGGGTTGCTAATGGTAAAATAAGTACATGCCTTTATTAGGAGGCAGTTACTCCTCGTAGGAGCCATAGCTAGAGGTTAGATACATAACAAAAAAATCAAAACAAAGCGAAGGTTGCACGTGTTTATTAATAAAGACAATTATGATCTGTAATGGAAGTCGGCAAATTTGCGATTTCGGCAGTCTTTGTATTTTTACAGGAATTCAATTATCACAGTATACTCTTGTAGTTGCGTTATACATTGCATAAAAGGGCTTCACAAGTACGACACTGTCTTCCGTTGTAGACCACCCAGCTGTTATAGAACCAAGGACGCATACATGCCCCCGGGGGTAAAATTTTAGGACATGGAAGTTGTGGGCATCCCTTTGAATCTACAGGTGATCCTGAAAGAAAGAACGACTGTTGTTTTCTTCATGCAATTATCTAAGCCAACGACGATAATGCACTTATTTTGTGATATTCAACCAATAACATTAGCTATTAGCACAATTACAATTTAAATAACTAAGTTTCTACGAAGATTAAACTATATTATATTATATTATATTATTATTAAATCTACATTTATAGTCATTTCCATTGGTCTAGATGTAGTCACATGATCAATGATAAAAAGTCGTATTGACTCGAAGGTGGAGCCAAAAACACGTATTGACGGTTTGACGTCAAAACAATGCGACGCCGTACACAATTTACCACGAAAAATGACCAAAGGCTGCAGATATCTGTATTTAATCTTTATACTTATGAGTAGGCTGGATTTAATAATAAAACAATTGTTGCCTTTTTAGTTCGGCTGGTGGATTTATCGACCTGATAAAAAAAAATTCCTTGGTCGATATCGCTTTTATCAGGTCGATAAATCCACATATCGACCTCACCAAAAGGCAACAATTGTATAATATTTTTAGTGACAATAATGTGTATAATCAACTACTTGGCGTTTACATCAGACAAAAAGAGGTTAACGAAACATTTTCTTCTTAAATAATGTAATAACTACCCTCTCTCACATTCTATTTCCAGCTTTTGATGGTGGCGGAAGACCCCCCCCCCCCCCCCCCCCCCTCCGCCACTCCCACCCTCAGTGCATTATTTCGAGACATGCGGGCACCTGGATGTAACCACCGACCTTCCTAATACCACCTGGATGGCTTCCTCGAGGCAAGGGGCAAGAGCACGACCTTAACCACACGTCCACGAATCCCCTCCCCCCCCCCCCCCCCCCCCCCCCCCCCCCGAAACTTAGCTTAGGGTGTAGACTTCTTAATCCAACTAGCTAACGAAAGGTCACTGGTTCTACTCGGGTAACTAAAATAATTCTGGAGAGACCGCCGCCATCAAAACTGGAAAGTCGCCATATGGCCTATAGTTATGTCTACTCTGTGCGTTTCGGGTTTAACGGTTTTTTTTCAACATTTTTTTCAGTCATATAAACGACGGTGTCTACTTGTAGCCCAACTTTATAGTGCTGCCTCAATGGAATATCACACCGTAGACACTTGGCATGATACCCCACCCAGTTACATTATACTGACACGGGGCTGACAAGTCCTAGCACTATCCTCTTAATGCTGAGCGCCAAGCGAAGAAGCTACAAGTACCATTTTTTACGTCTTTGGTATAATGCGGCAAGAATCAAACCCACGACCTCCAGCGCTGTCGAAGCGGGCTCAAACTAATGGAAGAAGAATACTGCTTACCCTGTTTAATACAAACGTTACACCCGCGACAAATTTTCCGCGTGGCAATATTTGCGAAGAATGACCTATACGGACAAGCAAGGGTTTTAGGGTCACACTGCAGCCTGGGACATTCAGGGTCGTCCGCAGATACCATACCTTGAAGTAAGAAAATAAAAGTGTTTATAATAATAATAATAATAACAATAATGATTTATTTATAGAAGGTAGCACATGAAGATATGAGATAAGTTCAAAGTACAAATGATACATCTTAATTTTAAATGTGGCCTTCTGAACAACAACATCAACCAAATGCAATTTACACTATCACATAACCTAATTAATATAACATTCATTCTTTAAAATAGATATTGCCTTCAAGTATCCATTTATACAATTTCCATTTTAAGCAATCAATTAGTGTCATAATATATACATGCATAATTATATTATAATGGCATAGTTATAATTCAGCTGATATAAACAACGAGATTCTTTAAGCAGTCAACTGTATAGATATATACATTTTATATTTCTTTTGAGAACATGTGGAGCGAATTTCATTTGGAATTAGATGCAATGACTTTTTTTAAATATAACAGTGAATATGTCTGGTATCAAATATATTTTGCACAGAAACCACAAAGTATGTAAAATGTGATTTAAAACTATTAAAAATGGAATTAAGGAAATTAGTTTGTTTTTCAAATAAGATCAAAATATCTGTCACTAGTAAAAACGGAATTTTACAATTGCAGTTTATTTGTGGCTACGCATTTCAGTACATTATCGTTCTGAAATTGCCCGTTATTTCATAATTTTCCGTGTAATCATTTTTATGCTGACCAAAGATAAGGGTGACCTTCACCAACTGTATCATTTTCAGGTTTTTATATCTGGTTTTATTATAATTCGCTCTAAACTATATTTCAAATTTTAGAATAATGATATTTCAACAAAAGTTCCTATATTTTATTTTTCATATCATTACACATCATATACCTTGTCCTAAATATTGCACAAATAGAATGCAGATTATATAAAACTTAATTCTAAAATCCATAATTTCAAGTTTTCAGTTTATCCTCCAATTACAATGACTATAATGAATAGTATATGATAAGTATTCTGAAATAATATAAAATGTTTGTGTCTACTGGTAACATATTTTTAGGAACACAGTAACGGCCCCAGGACGTAACTATTTGTGTACGTGGCCATATTATAATGTCCGGACAGTATGTTCATCCGACAACAGCTGTCGCTGAAAACATCCACCGGTTCTCAACCTGTCATTTGCAAACTGGGGAATGCATGTACACTTTTTAATATCCCATGCTTTTTTGTCTTTCAAATACTTCGATAATAGGATTTATTTCCGGAACTGAAATAAATATTTTCCCCCTAATTTAGCGGACTGAAAAGAAAATAACCAAATTTAGCATTACAATTTTTAAAATACAAAACTGTTTACTACAATAGTATTTTTAGGACACGGATTATTTTTAGATTATAATAATTTCTTGCACTCAAAAAATATCAACGTTGTAGAAGATTTATTTTCTCTTTATTTAATAAGCTTTCATCTATAATGTAAAATTTAATATACACTTTGATTAATGTTTTCTTAAAGTATAATGCACCATTGAGTATTAACAAAGTTATGACCAAAAATAGTACCTGAAGCGAGCCAATTTGTTTACAAATCGGGCTCCGTACCATACCTTCTGGTCACGTGGGTTCCCCACAGTGTGTAATATGCATCTAGTTATTTTGCGGACCCAAATCCATTCCAAATTAGGCGAGAAAAGCAATGCCCTCTCTATCCCGATGATTCTAGTATAATTCTAACACCACGTACACACTTATTATTAATTTTAACGCGTTAATAAAATATCTGTAACTGTAGCTTATATGTAATTATTATGTATTGGCTATCTTGCCATAGATGTTATATTACTTTGCATGTTTATTGAAGATATGCTGATGGATTTTGCTTGATTTATTGCATTATCAAGATTCTTCTTCTACAAATGTACATTAATTTTAGTTAGATTCTATATAACAATGTAATATTCTCATACTTCGAGAGGTTGCCCGTAACGAGGATTATGTGAAGGCAGTGAGTCACTTATATTCTACAAAATTGTTTTCTAAGTACAGGTGACTTGTAACATATTTAGTACATAGTGTTTTGTTGCACATACTTGGTATAATTGAACTTTGTTTTTGTTTTTTTTTAAATATTCATCTTTTGTTTTTATTCAAATGTCACATTTAAAGTTTAGAAATGAAAGCTATTCAAAACAGTCCCACATGTTTCAGGATATAAAAGGTTTGTTTGGTCTCCATGCAAGCATTTGATGTAACATCAATCATGTTGTTCTACTTGTCATGTGTTTTACTGCTACTCGGAGTTACACAAGGTACTCATTTTTATTACTAATTGACTGTTTTATAGAAGGAAATCTCAGACTGGACTTGTAATATAGAGAGGATATTTGTTTGTTTCAGTGTAAGGTTGAAACATCTTTCACGAAATAACACCAGATGTAATATTCTCACGAGTGGCATAGCCACGAGTGAAAATATAATGTATGGTGTTCATGAGCCTGAAAGATATTTGGATCTAACAAGTCTTTTTTTTTTTTCATTTCAGGTTTTGGTTAAATTTACACAAATTATAGTGTCTTACTAGTGAAAAATATATTCACTGAAAAAACATGTATTTAAGGCGTTAATAAGGGTTCTTCCTTTTTAATTAATTTGTTTATATATATAAAGGAATGTTTATGTATATAAAGGAAATCCCAGAGTGAAATGAAATGGAAGTGTTAGTAACGTCTAGTTACGACACGTGTTGGACTTTGCGATGATATACAAGTATTTTTAAACAACGTTACTGTCTCCCAAGGGCACAGCCACCACAAAACAACGCACCTGCGCGCACATGTTCCATAAAAATTCAAAACATTAGAGGTCTGAAAGAGGCAGTTTAAACAGTGGTTGTAGTATAATATGTTATATGTTTTAACATTGACAATTTATTCCGTTTTGGAAATGTCTTTGGTTGACTAATGAAATTTTCATCAACATTTAACAGGCAAGCATTAGTTCGATCGTACTTAAATTCTCTAGTGCTCATCTCTTCAATGGTTCTTGTTCTTATTCCAAAAATGTACCCTACTTAAAAAATCTCATTTGCATAATTATTTAAACCTAAAACATATTTTCTAACATACATACAGACGGAAAGACTTAAATTTGAGACACTTGCAAAATTCCTTATGTTCTCTATGGGCGGTCATGAAAAGAGCGCTTTATAATCTGACCAGTGTAAAATGTGTACATAAAATATGACAGATTTTTACTATAATGTATATATAAACTATATATTCTGGAAGAAAACAACTTCAAAACTGCTTGCTTCGTGACTTCTTTAAAGTTTAAGTTTGAAATATTTTTTCAAGGGGCAATTTTCATACTTTTCATGTTAGTGCTTTTGCACTTCAAATGTCACTATAATGAGCAGGGCTACATTTATGTGTAAGGGGGAAATATCTATAAACTTCGTTAGAAACAGACAGAAAAAACTACAGGCTAACACACACAATCTCGCGGTTAACATTTAATATTTGAATATGACTCATTTTTACAGGAGAGGCAAGTGAGGACTGTCCACCCGTGTCGTCTCTACAATGCACGAGTGATGCCAGAGCATGTGACAGAATGAGCCGGAAGCAAGCGTTTATCACTCTGAATAATGGCGAGAGATGTCCAGGCTGTATGGTATGCGTCCGTAACCGTGGTAATCGTGGTAACCTTGGTAACCATGGTAACCATGACAGATTTCCTTCCCGTGAGTCTTTCTGTAATTGTTTTTACTTAATTTCTTCTTTTTTCATAATTGTGATCGGCAATTAAAGAATGTAAACCCTTGATAATTGCAACGTTCTGGAAGAAACGATTTATGTTGTTTTTTTCTGCAAGTTGCGTTCTGACGTTCTGCCCTCTCCGTATTATAAGAACAGAACAATATTTTGCTTCCAGTATTTTTTAACAGAATGAGACAAACAACTGAAAAGCAGCAAAACTTCGTAGTTGCAGGGGCGACAGAACTACACAACAAAACCATAGCAAACCATCGTTCTATCGTTTTGAAAGTATTTTTGAAAGAGATAATTGCGGGATTGCAGTAAATATTGTGGGGTGGAGGGTGAGGGGGAGGTGGGGGCGTTGTTGCTTGTCGTGACCATAACTGTAATTTGAATATGAATACAGTATTAATTTATTTATAACATTATTTAGGATAGAATTCTTTTATCTGCATTTCAGTAAATGAAGAGTGCCCGCGTATAGCATGTTACGCGATGCATATTCCAGCTGACTGTGCCCCTGTAAGCTACACACAGAAAGTCATCATAGGGCTAAGATTGTGTCCAGTCTGTAGTACGTTCCGCTGCACAAATATGTGAAATTTCTTGTGTAAAACGAAGGAAAATAAATGATAATAAAATGTGTTGATTAAATGTTTTTTTCTTTTCTCAATTTAGATCTATATGATTACTTTGCCTTTAGTAGTAACTTTTCTCATTTATTATAATCAATACCTTAACTTACAAAATACACATGCATGTTATTGGTAAAAGCCCAGGTGTTAAATAAATATTTGCTGTGCTTAACTATGTGGTCAGTCCTGGTGCAGGTATCAACTCTTTAACGTATTACCATTCACATAACCAGACACTAAAATGTAAAAACACATAAGAATGGAACATCTGAAAGAGAAAACAAGGTTCATGCCAAGATCAAGTAAGTCCTAGAAAAGCCTTAATTAACGCCAGAGGTATTGATATGCAACCACGTGATTTGCGCTCCTTACTTAGAATTACCCTTTCGCTTACGATGACTCATCGAGAGGCATTGGGCCTATTCGTTTCTCTAAACCCGGGACATGCCAGTCACGTGAGCGGGAAGAAATAATCTATTCATAAACGAACGCTCCTGCAAACGTGAGCTGCAAATAAAAAAAGAAAATCCAGTTTATTATGATTTTTTTTATTGTGGCCTGTTACAAATAGGTTAGTAAAATATGTCTTGCAGTATGTTTCTACCTTTACTAGTATTAACCCAAATTTCCAAATGTTTATTCGATTTTATATCGCGAAAATACACGATTTGCCGCTTTGCCTATCTCGCAAGACCGGCGCACATCGGCGTACGCCGGATAGACCCGCGCAGTGTCGGGAAGCCAAACGAACACCTAGCCGGTTGCCCGCGGCGAAACGGTTAACGTCGCTAAAAACAGATTGGCTTAAAACAGAATATTACAGAATTAGACTTGATAGAAGACCATTTATCCTCCACCTCTGATTCATGTGAAACCGACGTTCAAGTACTGACCAGTATACAATCCAGGAATACTGGCTAGGTAACTGACTGCCGTTACATACCAGTACACAATCCAGGAATACTGGCTAGGTAACTGACTGTCGTTACATACCAGTACACACTCCAGGAATACTGGCTAGGTAACTGACTGCCGTTACATACCAGTACACAATCCAGGAATACTGGCTAGGTAACTGACTGCCGTTACATACCAGTACACAATCCAGGAATACTGGCTAGGTAACTGACTGCCGTTACATACCAGTACATAACTGAAACACGCTAAACCCAGAACAAACACATAATTCAGCAGAATTTTAAAGACCGAGATACCAACAGTGTGACGATACTGTATAACCTATAAATCCCTAACATGCAATGATTTGTCGTTGAATAAAACTTACTATTTGCAGCCCGAGTAAAGAATACGGATCTGAACGACAAAAATGATTTTATCATCCGGCCCCGGAGCTTTATCTGGTTTCAGATTTGATAGTAGTTTCAACAGCCCCTTCTGGTCAAAGGTTATGTTTGGCGAAGTAGGAAATTTTCTTGATGTGTCCGGTGCAATCTTGTGGTTTATCGTCTAATTTACCACGGCTCATCGTTTAGATGTTTGGATACTAGTACTAAACAACTTGCTAATGCCCTCGTGGTTCAATTCCTGTGCGTCTTAATTGAAGGTAAAAGTAAAGGTTAATTTTATTTACCATCGCTTTGTGCAACAATGTACATAAGACCTGTAGAGCTTTTGAGCGATTCTATTTTAAGAACAGTTCAAGCAGTCAAATGTACTTTACCCCCAGCAAATTGCTGGTACCCATTTTCACCTGGGTTGACTGAAACAATCGCAAAAAATGCCTTGCCCAAGGACAGACCGCAATGGGAGTAGCCAGGAATCGAAGCCGGGGCTTTCACCTCCGTAGGAAAACGTCTTTGCCCTTTCGACCAATAAACCGTGATAAATCAGGCGACAAACCACTCCCACTCGAATGCCTTGATTATTTCATAAACAGTGTGGGGAATCACGTGACCCAAAATGGTACGGAACACGGAAATCAAGATGGCGGATTTTTGACTTTTTTACCAATTTTCAAAGGTTTGTAAAAACTACAGCATCTATTTCGCTCGTTTTATAGCGTAGTCTATGCGCATTTTAATGCTTTTTCCAGCGATGTATGTGTCTTGTCTACGTTCTCTCTAGTTTCAGAGTTACGAAGCGAGGATAATTTTCTTTAAAAACACAATGGTACGATACACGTAATTACTCTTTGCACACAAAAATCTATGTAATTTGCTGCTGTTTAAACTTGTTTAAATCTGTAACTGTTAGATCTTTATCATAGAGTAACTATGCACAGTGTTTGTTAATAATTGTTCGCGAATTCTTGAGAAAAATCGACAAATTATCGAAATGGTACGCGACACGTGCTATGATACGCAACACGTACTAACTGTTGGCAGTCTGATACGCAACACGTGCATGTGTCACCAACGGCGATTTAACTTCAAATTTGTGTCATAATTAATTTACTAATTGTTTCAAACGTTGTTTTCAGTTTTTAAGATCGTTCAGAAGCACTGCAATCATTATTTATGTTTAAAGAGGTCAGCACGCTAAGACTTTCAGGTTTCAAAATTACATAAAATGTTTATTTTATTTCAGAATGGCGCAGTGATCTAATCTTGTATACTTTTCCTTTACAGACATGGCCAAACCTAAGAAGAAACCGGGTCTGACACTTGGGAAAAAGAAGTGGATAAAGAAGCAAAACAAGAATGTCAATAACTTTCCAATTGCCGCAATCCGTCAAGCAATCACCAGCGAGAAACCATCTAAATCACCTCTGTACAACTCATCTCCAGCAAATAAAAAACAATAAAGTGAATTTGGTCACCTGTCGTTTCCAAAAAACAATTTACAATAACTCCCGATAAAGGTCTTCAAGATCACTTTTTGGACATGTAGAGGAAAACAGTGATACCAGAGACGATGTAGAACATTTCTTAAACACTGAATTACTGTGTGAAGAAATCACATGTTCGATACTGCAAGCAGAAAGAGACTTCCTGTGAAAAGAAAACAGGGAACTGTTAGTACATCAAGGAACGCAGTTCAGAAAGGAGCTCTGTGTATAAGGTGAGAGAAGGCTAGGACGAATGAAATAAAATGCTGCCGATGAAGAGGATGGGACTGGACTGAGAGGTGCTTATGAACGAGAAAAGAAATAGTTACGATATCAGTACCGAAAATAAAAGGAAGATGATATAAATACAATTGGAGAAAAGAAACATTATTTGAGTACTTAATGTGAAAGGGAATGTGATATAAATATACACTAAATGAGAACAAATACCGGAAGTGAAATAGATACTGAGTGAAGAAAGAACCGATGTTTTTAATAGTAAATGGTAGGGAAAATTTGATACATTCAGTAAACAATGTGAAAACAGTGTGATTAAAATCATGGGGCTAAATTTTATGCAAAAGGACATTATGTGATATGAATTGACATACTAAATGGGAATAGAAAGACTCAGTGACATTGAGAAAAAGAAATTTTAAGAAGTTTTAATTTATTGTTGGAAGTTTGCTATATAGATTCTGTATAGATAATGAAAATGAGCTTTGATAGCTTTTTTGTCAATTGAAAAAATGATATGTTCTTTTTTTGCACAATCATGTTTTTGTGACAAAATTTTGTTTAATTATGTTTTTAATTGCAATAAAGAAGTAACCGAAATGTTATTCAAGTTTCTAATCACTGTGAAATTGAAAAGATATGAAGGTTTATGCTATAGCCCCACTAATACCAGCCTCTTTATATGAGAAAACTAGGTAGGATCTTGTGTTGGTTCTTCCAAAGCCTCTTTCTGCTCGTAAGTATTTGGAATACTGTTTCAATGGACAATATAGCCACCAAAAACAACGTCAGTTTAAATTATTATAATTATTTATTAATTGTCCATCTTTTGTACGTAAATATAAAATACGTATTTAACTTGAACTCCTGGTTAAATCACACTTTACTCACACATAAATAATACTTGAGCAAATTGCAAGTATATATATATATATATACACGGATATACAAAACTGAAACTAGAAACAATGTCAAAATGGTGATACCGTCACATAAAAATGCCAACTATAAACATAGTAATACAAAATCCTTAAAATCGCGAGAAGAGTATTATAAAACAATTACAGATATATAAAGACGATGTATTCGCTCCAAAATACCACTGTGAAAAACATACCCCCTTGGCCAGACCCCCATATTAGCTACGCCCATATACAGTATTGTACATTCCGAGACATAAACAATCGTACATAATATAAAAGCTCACCCAGTTCGCAAACATGGTGTGGCGGGTGAACATTTTAAAACGTGATCCGATGAAGACTGTTTATTTTGTATGATTGTTTTATGTCTCGGGATGTACCATAACGTTAAAATATACTGTACAGGGGGTAGCAGATAATGTTGGCTTGGCCAAGGGGGGTAGGTTTACCAGACCCAATATACAAAATGTAGTGTAGTATTTTGTTCAATGAAAAAAAAAAAAAAACGTTTTCTGTTAAATGTTTCCATGAAGAAACTATCGGAACTATCGACTAAAAATGCGTCAGAAAGGTATATATAGTAACATTTATTTAGAGTTCAATAATTAGTTCAAATTTTAGATGATGTTATTTGTTACTAAATGTTATGTACACTAGCAAACCTGGTACGGCAAAATTTATCAAATATGTTTAGGGTGATGCCAGCCCTTGATCTGACATTCCCAATACGTTCTCTACCCTATTTTTGTATCCGCTCATAAAACGAATAAACCGACCGTCCTCCGAACATTCTCCAGCCAAGTATCCAAACATCTTAGTTTTGTTCGAGTATCTCATTTGTGTTGTATTAGTGCACCCAAACCAATAAACAACCTCCATCCACGAAACAAAATGCTATACTGTTTACTGGGATTTTTTATCTTTAGCCAATTTTAGAAATTTTATCATTACTTCATCAAGTCCATCTTCCTCTTATAATACCGAGAAAACCTCTGACAATAAATTTTCATTAATTTCTTCATCAGTCACATCAACGGGGACTACATTGTCTGTATTATGCAGCTCTTCACACTTGCAATCCAGTGTTTAAGAAGTGCTCTACATTGTCTTTACATATCACTGTTTTCTTCTACAGGTCCAAAAAGTGATCTTGAAGACTTTAACTTTAATCGAGAGTTATTGTGTGTTTGTATTTTTTTGGAAGCGACAAATGACCTAAATGCCTTTTTTCTTCAGTTTGCTGGATATAAGTTGTAGAGTGGATTCAGATGGCGTAAACAGTCTTTTTGATTGTTTTCTCGCTGGTGATTTCCTGGCGCATTGCTGCAATTGGAAAGTTACTTTGATATTGATATTCTTGTTTTGCTTCTTTATCCACTTTTTTGCCAAGTGTCAGACTCCGTTTCTTCTTAGGTTTTGCCATGTCTGTAGAAGAAAAGTATACAAGATTAGAAAACTAAACAACTGCGCATTTTTGAAATAAGATTAATAGATTTTATGTAATTTTGAAACATGAAAGTCTTAGCGTGCTGACCACTTTAAACATAAATAAAGATTGCAGTGCTTCTGAACGATCTTAAAAACTGAAAACGTTTGAAATAGTTCAATAGATTAATTGTGACGCAAATTTGAAGCTAAATCGCCGTTGGTGACACATGCACGTGTTGCGTATCAGACTACCAACAGTTAGTACGTGTTGCGTATCATAGCACGTGTCGCGTACCATTTCAATAGTTTGTCTATTTTTTGCAAGAATTCACGAAAAATCATAAAGAAACATTGTGCATGGTTACTATATGATAAAGATCTAACAGTTACAAATTGAAACAAGTACGAAAAGCTGCAAATTACATAGATTTTTGTGTGCAAAGAGTAATTACGTGTATCGTACCATTGTGTTTTTAAAGAAAATTATCATCGGTTCGGTCAAAACCTCGAAGGTAACTCAGAAACTAGAAGAAACGTAGACAAGACACATACATTGCTGGAAAGAGCATTAAAATGCGCATAGATTGCGCTATAAAACGAGCGAAATAGATGCTGTAGTTTTTACTAACCTTTGAAAATTAAATATAAGTTAATTAATTCGGTCGGGTCGTACTTCTACAACTTGTAGTGTTTCAAATGTCATGTCTCTATGTAAAATACTGATCAAATCTACAATAGAACTATTTACAGTGATTGATATCTTTCCAATGACTTCATTCAAATAACTTGAAAAAATACCCTAAACATTAGGTTACAATGATAATTATCAAACACCCTTTACAAAAAAGATTAATCATGATAAGATGATTAATTGTTTAATGTAAGATAAATATAGGTTATTGCCTTAACCTGTATATGAAGATATCATTATGTACTACATGTATAATATAACTTAAACAATCCTGCTTCTTAATTGAATAGAGTGATCGGACTGAAGTATTCAAATATGGTAAGGCTTATATAAATACATTCTTATTCGTTTTCATTAAATCTTATTTCATTTGCAGAATTTTTATCCTTTTCCAATTTCATTTGTTTTTTTTTGTTTTTTTGTTGTTGTTTTTTTTTTATTTATTTTATTTTATTATATTTTTTTTATTTAGTTTACTTTTTTGTTCTTTTTGTTTTTTAAATACAAACTAACATGGTCAGATGTTTTCAGTGCAAACGAGCTGATTTGAACATGTTAAAAGTTTGGACCCCTACATGTTTGACAAAGTTTAACGGGATATATCACTTGTAATATTTGTCACAGTTGAACAACTGCATTTCTGTGTCAAACAGACTCGTAATTTACTTTAAAGTTGAACCTTCTAATAAGAAGGCTCTTTTAAGTATGGACAGAAATGCTTGGTTTACATAGAACAAGAAAACAAACAAGTCTTTCGCAATAGATCATTTGACGCAATATATGTATCCATAAGACCTTCCGCCGAACGCCAAGTATACCAGAAACACTGACAATATATTTAGAATTCATTTTAATGCCACTTTTATAAATTAGGTATTCGTGCTTAACATTTCTATCATATAAATTTAATTCCATCTAAGTACAAGTTGATGAAATGTGTTGAGGCAGGAACATGTTAAAAATATTCATCATGCAACTATTATGTAAACTGCCCAATCACACTTGCCTGATATACTTTTGTTGTCACGTTAGTAACCTTATAATAAAATTGGCCTCATTGTCACTCATATAACGAGAGACATCTGGTACACCAAACATTGCATACTAGCACTATGCTATTTACGTAATATTTAAGCTAAGAAGTAGGCGTTAATCCATATTTAAGGGGATATTAAAAGGAGCGATTAAAACAGTAATATTTCAGGAAAGGCATAGCGCAGATTAAAAAATTGGGCTTAAACAGATATCATCCCAATCAGATCATAGGCGAACTGATTAGCACCTATTTCTTAGGAGTAATTAAGAGATACAAATAACACATAAGAAAGAAATTACAATATTTACATAGATAAAACTGTCTTCTGTTTAAAATCTCATAACAGGTTTTGGCACAAATTCTAATGAGTGAATGATTTGAAAACACAAGTTTTTACTTATCGGGATTTTGTTTTTTATGGAATTATTTGAAAAACATTAGCCCATGGTTTCGGAGTAGCTTACAGACAGCTATTTGGAGAGGAGATTACATAAAAAATAAGTTGGGACACAATTTCGATTAAGAGATCATATCGGGCTTTCTAAAATTTCTATTGAAAAAAAGCCAAATCTCTCATCGACATCGAAAAGAATCTATTCCTCTATCGCGACACTTATTTAAATGAAGTTGCGAACCACCTTCAACGACAAGGAACCAAACTGTGAACCACCTTCAACGACAAGGAACCAAACTGCGAACCAACTTCAACGACAAGGAACCAAACTGCGAACCAACTTCAACGACAAGGAACCAAACTTCGAACCAACTTCAACGACAAGGAACCAAACTGCGAACCAACTTCAACGACAAGGAACCAAACTGCGAACTAACTTCAACGACAAGGAACCAGACTGCGAACCAACTTCAACGACAAGGAACCAGACTGTGAACCAACCAAACTGCGAACCAACTTCAACGACAAGGAACCAAACTGTGAACCAACTTCAACGACAAGGAACTAAACTGCGAACCAACTTCAACGGCAAGGAACCAGACTGCGAACCAACTTCAACGACAAGGAACCAGACTGTGAACCAAACAAACTGCGAACCAACTTCAACGACAAGGAACCAAACTGTGAACCAACTTCAACGACAAGGAACCAAACTGCGAATCAACTTCAACGACAAGGAACCAACTTCAACGACAAGGAACCAAACTGCGAACCAACTTCAACGACAAGGAACCAAACTGGGAACCAACTTCAACGACTAGGAACCAAACTGCGAACCAACTTCAACGACAAGGAACCAAACTGCGAACCAACTTCAACGACAAGGAACCAAACTGTGAACCAACTTCAACGACAAGGAACCAAACTGTGATCCAACATCAAACTTTGAAAAGGCCAATTTATTGTACATATTTTGAATTTTTAAGAAAGGCGATGTAAAAGATGCAAAGAATTATCGAGGAATTACTTTGATCAATGTCCTAGCGAAAATTTATTCTCAACTATTACTGAACCGATTAACATTTTATTTATTGGTTAATCGGCACATAATAATGCCTTTGACCATTTACAAAGCATACAAACAAATATGGCCAAGACAGAAAACGAATACATATTATAACTTAAATAATTAACGAAATGGACTGAAAAGTACGAAAAGATAACAAAAAATCAATTCGGATTTCAAAAGGGACAATCAGTCATTGACTGTATATTTATTTTGCACTCTGTAATAGCTAAGGTCTTAAATTCTGGAACAAGACTGTACTGCGTGTTCATAGATTATGAAAAATGCTTTGATAAAATTGATAGAACATTTCTGTGGCAAATACTTCTTTTAGAAAATGTAAGCTGTAAAATGGTTAAAGCTATTAAGTCTATGTACACGACAGTGAAGTCTTGCGTAAGATACAAATCAAATACGTCCGAATTCTTCAGGTCAGATATCGGCTTGAAGCAGGGAGATCCCAGTTCCCCTTTACTCTTCATGCTCTTCGTTAATGATATTATAGATAATATAAACACAGATTTAGACAATATTTTTTCCATAAACGAGTTAAAACTGTTCATTCTCTTATATGCCGACGATAAGGTAATTTTTGCCAAATCGCCCGAAACACTACAGTCTATGCTAACTGATGTTGAAAATTGCTGTAATTTGTGGAGTTTGAAAATTAACACATCAAAGACAAAAGCAATGATTTTTGGAAAAGGAAGGCACACTTCTCACAATTTCATGATCTACGGTAATGTGATAGAAACAGTGACCTCTTTTAAATATCTAGATATGACATTCTTCAAAAATGGTAACTGGTATCGCACTCAGAAATGTATCGCTCAACACGCATCTTTCGCGCTATATAACCTATTCTGCATTTTCAATAATGTAAAATTACCAATAAATCAAAAATGTAAATTGTTTTATATACTCGTTTCTTCAATTCTCAATTTTGGATCAGAAATATGGGGTATACATGAAGCCACTGATGTTGAGGCTATTCACACCAGATTTTTACGACGCATATTAGGTGTAAAAAAATCAACCAATTTAGCAGCACTTTATGGAGAAGTTGGAAGAATCCCCTTATCAGTCCTTCGAAAAATAAACATGATAAAGTACTGGATAAAGATTTTAAAACAAAATGACTCAGCACTTGTAAAAACAATTTATATGATGCTAAAAATGATTCAGATCTTAATTCTACGTATAATGGACAGAACTGGGCCTCCCAAATTAAAAATATTTCACAAGAGCATGGTTTATTATATGTATGGAATCAACAGTCTGAATCTGAAATTCCTTTTGAGGTAATTTAGAAAAGAATTATTGACAACTTTTTACAAAAATGGTATTCTGATATTAACAACTCTAATCGGTTACAGTCATACCGTATCTTTAAATTTGAATTTGAGCTAGAAGAATATTTGAAAGTACTTACTGATAACAAATATAGATTTGCTTTATCAAGATTTAGAACTTCATCACATAATCTTTTGATAGAAACTGGAAGGTACAATGATACTCCGCGAGAACAGAGACTCTGTAAATCGTGTAATATGAATACCATAGAAAACGAGTACCACTTTTTATTAGTATGCTCGATGCACCGTGACTTAAGAAGCAAATATTTTAAGAAATATTATTGCCACTGGCCAAGTATCATTAAATTTGAAAAATTAATGTCATCAAAATCAAAAAATATTATCTGAAACTTAGCGAAGTATATATATTTTGCAACAAAAACCCGCATTTCTTAGTCCCCTATCTACATTCAGTCTGAAGAATATATGTAATATGGTGTACAATATACGCTATTGTTAATTTGTCAATTCTACAATTGTTAGTTATAAAAATTATAACGCTCCTCCGATATTATTTTCGTAAAACTTATCTCACTTATTTAATTTGTGCATTTTCGAGAGTTGTTAGCGCAACCTGCTACAATTCTCTCCCAGTTATATTTCTATTAAATATGTTTATCATTGAACATAAATTTTGTATAGGCTGTAAGCATGTGTTATGTTTTATGCTGAATAAACTTTTGTATTGTATTGTATTGTAAATAATCAAAGTGCCAGGTAGTCAAAGTGCAGTTAAAGAACACTGTTACTAAACGTTGACAAATGGCATCTCACTTAATGGCCCGTCGATAGCTTGCGGTCCAGATCTTATAAGCCCTCAACGGTTTACAAATAGCCATCACAGAATTCGCTTAATAGTTTAAAGCGCTATCTTCCAGATTTCTTTCTAAGAACTTGTCCATCTAATCCAGATGATTTCAGATAATGTTCACTTTTAAGTTGTGGGGGCAAGGTAGTGGAACTATTTGATTAATTACACTATTACAGTCTCAAATAATTCATTGACTACCTTGTATCAATATCAAATCAACTTACGTTTATAATGACATTTGCATTGCTTTAGAAATAAAAATGTTCTTTTTGCGACATATCAACTACTTTTGGCAGCATATGATACTGAGTGTAGTAAGCAAGTCTAGAAGACTTGTTATAGGAGAACCGCTTTCATTTTTGGTGCATATAGCGCGTCATGATCAGGAACACTAATTCGAACCCGCCTGGATAATTTATTTGTTATTTATCACTGACATTTTTGACACTTTCCTCACCATGTCAATGTCAGTCAATGCTGATAAAATGGAAACATTAAAACCGTTACAGGCTTTGCTGTCTTTGTTCCATTGCAAAGGTTATGCATTACATTTGTTTACTTTTTTTTATCTGTTGAGGTGGCAAAGAAAACATTAAAAGAATAAAATACAAAATTGATGAAGTTTCAAAGGTCTATGCCAGCCTAACTCGATTACTTTATCTTATGAAATGCTCACGTGGATGGAGTAAAATAAAACCATTACATATTTTTGGATTTTATATTTTATTCAATTCATTTAAAGAATACAATCATGTTATATCCTTTACATATCGTTGCGACTAAACTCCACAAAACAATGCCTCTATCGTTTCTTTTCCTTCACCTTTATTGAGCGTATCATTATTTTAGTACTGCTAGGTCAACAAAGGTCCATATCACATCAACGGCTTTATTCAAACATTTGAAAAACCATTTGAGTTTACAATCGATTAATATCATTTACCTAATTATCAAATATACAATTGAAATACCAGCTTAATAAAAGATTAACGGTACTGTTATACTGATAAACTGTTTTAATCTAAGGTCAATATACGCTGTCGTCTTTAAAGACCCACTACGATCTAGATCTACTTTTTTCACTCACAAAAACTTAATGAAAATCATTCTTATATAATAATACAGATAATATACAGCTATAATACAAATTTTCAGGTGGACAATTTAGGCCCTTCGTGAGTAAATGTGGTTTCACAACTTCATCTGCAAACTTATTCAGTCAATCTCTTTTCAGCATAGTTTTAAGAACATAGATGAATAACTATCTTACACTGTAGAAAGAAAATATGATTGAAATTTAACTAAATACGCAGATTTCTGTACAAATTGCTACATTAATTCAATAAAATATTAAATAGAAAAAGTGGAAACTCCACAGGTCGCTCAACACAACAAAAACGAAAATGTTGCAGGCTCGGTTTGATTGAGCCTGTTCATGGACGGTAGCGGAAATGCAAGCTACTGTCCACGCCCTCTAGCCCCGGGTTGAGCAGAACTCAACATTTACACATGTTAAAAGTACCAAAAAAAAAAACAATTTAGAGACATCCGCAGATGTGTTCATACGGCGGTGCACATGGAACCTTCAATGCTACACTAGTGTGTAATTCCATGAAAAGCGGCGTATGGTCCCCAGTTAAAATAATGGGTTTGCCCTAAACGAGAAAACAATGAGCAGAACTAAACAAACTGGAATTTAGAAAGGGGATCTGAGGTTAAAACATTAAACACATTGTCTTGGCCTAATATATGTCACAGCAATTCTCACATTCCCACAATGCTAACTTCTATCTTTTTAAATGAACATTTTAAACCATGTTTAACAAACGTGTGCATTCCAGGTTTTAAAATAATTCCAGTTTTGAAACTTCAAATACAACTGACCCTGTGAAACTAGGTTGTTGTCTAATTCACCCAGTTAAAAATTACCCCAACCCATCATGTCGGACCGAATTACACACTGGTTGGAGCGTTCGCCCGACAATCGAGCGATCATAGGTTTGGTGTCAGGTGTAGTCACTCTGTCCGTGACTAACAGTTTTCAATGGGACAGTTGTAAGTTACTGAAGAAAAAGAGTTTAGTGCTTGTAAAAAAAAATGTTGACGAAAACGGGCGTTTTTTACCAGCCTTCCCGTTATGCCACGACTGTCTGCTTACACGTCTAACCAGCAGGCACTCTCCGTAAGAAATTGACAACTTTTCCACTTCTTGGAGCGCAGTAGCTAGTCTGGCTCGAACTAACACCTCCGGATTCCGGGGAAAATTATATTTAAACAGTTGAAATGCGCTTAATTAAACCAAATAGATAGATAAATAGATTCATTCAGGTATAAGATCATATAAACACAATTTAAAAATACAAGTATCGCATTAAGTAAGATATTTAAAACTAAGCAAACGTTTACTAAAACTAGCATGTGACTTACATTTACATAGTATTGCATAACATAGATAAAAAAAAAACACGAATAGATAGTTTTAATAAAAGTGATAGAAATTGTCAATGATTTAAAGATAATAAAAAATATATAAAAGTTATTTCAAGTTTGGTTCTGTTTCATAAATTATTCTCCACTGATCTTATACCATGCATAACCCATGAAAGTAGCTTGAAAAGCACTTATTTTTAATGGGCTCCTCGATTTATTACGGTACCGATTAGGTTATATGTTAAGTAAAAGAAAGAAAACAGATCAATGAAAAGCTAAAACGCGAAAAAAGAATAAACAAAAAAGGAAGTACCTCAGTAATAAAAACTAAAAGGTTAAATAACAACTGAATTTAAAAGCTACATATTAATATCTTATGTCTTGGCTTTTCTCAAGTGATTTACCTTCTTAAAAAAGATGTGCTTTTAAAACAGATTTAAAAGTTGAGTTACTTTCTATATTTTTGCATGATGACCTTCAATTCAGGCTTGACCTTGACTTTTTGGGAAAACATCTGCATTGCTGACTTTAGCTGATATATACACCTTACATAAATAAAGATCACTGAATTATGACAAAGACTATTTTAGAAGAATAAAAAATAAATTCAAAAATGCCAATTTTTGTGATATTTACATACATTTGACCTTTGACCTTGAATATCAAGTTTGACCTTCATTCCTTTTCGATGAAATTCTTACTGCTGACTTTGTTTTATTTAACATATATACATTTACTGACAATCAGATAGTGACTGTAATCAATCAGTGCAAAAACTGTGGTAGATGTAAACTTTACCCTTTTTCCTAATTTTTTACAAGCGAGTTTTACCTCCCCTATCAAAAGCATAAGTAAACAAAATATAGATACGCACATCTTTGACACTTAAGAAATGAGATTTCATGGAGGATATCATGCCATGAATTCCCAGTCCAATACTACCACTTTATATTTTCCACAGTAGCGTACTATGACAAGTCTATATCTGCATGTAGTTTTCGTGTGGCTATCAGTGTGTAACATTATCGCATTCACATTAACCGTTAATAAATAGGCTATAGTATTTTTTTTTCAATCATCGGTATTCAAGAAATTACTTGAAGTGTTGAAGACCCACCACGACCTAGTGACATACTTTTTCCTCCCACATGAACTTGGTGCAAATAATTCTGGTAATACTGGTATAATACAGCTATTCTACAAGATGACAGGTGGACACTTTAAGACCTGTTTTCAAAACTTCATCTGCAAACTTATTCAGTCATTCTCTTCTCAGTATAGTTTTATAAACATAGAATAATACTATCTTACACTGTAGAAACAAAGTGTGGTTTAAACTCACCTTAATACATGAAGTACCGTGCACTACTACATTAATTTAATAATATATTTAGACATTAAACACACTGTCTTAGCCATATATATGTCACTGACAATTTGTAACTACATACTTGTTATTTCTCATTTTCTCCATGCAAAAAATATATAATTACCACTATGGAAATACAAAAGAATACAGTTATTTTGTGATGAGTCTTTAAGGTAACTTGACAAACAGCCACTACTGACCTTGACATTTTGTAGGGAAAAGTACAAGTATATATAACTCTCAAAATATACTAAGTATTCAAAATTGAACCTGAAACAAGAGCTGTCACTATTAGTGACAAACGCCCCGAAGTGTGCCCATGAATGCTACAGTATGCCAGAATAGTTTAGGTATGAATTTGTGACCAGATAAAAAAATAGTTCTCCAAAGGTAACCTTGACCTTGGACCTAGGATTCTGGATCTTGAGCATGACACACCAACTCATTATAGAGAACAATTGTGACAAGTAATTTTAACATCCCTTGATGAATGGCAGAGTTATTGACCGGACAAGAAACATACAGTGTTAACCTTTGCCTTCTAAGTGTGACCTTGACCTTGAAGCTAGGGGTCTTGGTCTTGCGTCTGACACGTCATCACAATATACGGGACGTTTAAGCCAAGTAATTTTAAAATCTCTTCATCGATGGAAGAATTATGGAACGGACAAGAAACAGACCATGTTAACCTTTAACCTCTAAATGTGACCTTGACCTTAGAGTTAGGGGTCTGATTTTTGTGCATGACACGCTTTCTCGTTATGGGGAATATTTATGAAATCCCTTGATGAATGGCAGAGTTACGAACCGGAACCAGACCCTATTAACCTTTGACTTGACTTCTAAGTGAGACCTTGATCTTGGAGCTAGGGGTCTGGGTCTTGCACGTGGCACATTGTCTCATTATGGTAAGCATTTATGCCAAGATATTTCAAATCCCTTCATGGATGGCAGAGTTATGGACCGGACACAAAAACAGACCCTGTTAACATTTGACCTCTAAGTGTGACATTGACCTTGGCGCTAGGGGTCTGTGTCTTGCGCATGACACGTCGTCTCATTATGATAAACATTTATGCTAAGTAATTTCAAAATCCCTTGATGAATGGCAAAGTTACGGACCGGACACGAAATAGACCCTATTAACGTTTGACTTCTATCTTATATCTATGATCATAAAGTACTTGTTAAAATAATGCCAAAATAAATTAACAATGATAACATCACATTGGTTCATTGTTAAGACAAGAATCAATACAGGTCATAAATTGTCTTTAACATACATATAATGATTCCATTAGTTTTGAAATATCCAAAAATATAGGTATGTAAATTTTTTGGCTATATTTTACGGCATATCGATTTTACGGAGATATATTTTTTGAAAGTTCAAACACTCATTCTCTGAATATCGATTGGTAACATTTTTCAACATCATTATTTGGGCGACCATCTTGATTTCAAAATTTCCGCCTGAAATTATGTCATTTTCCTATCAATTAGATTTCTTTATAATGTGCTGTACCCGTTTTGTACTTTACAAAAATGATAATGTCTGTTAAACAAATTCAATCTGGTGTCTTTAAGATGGAGTTATATGTGCTTAACGTGAGATAAATCTCGTGTAATTTTACAAGCTAATTCAACAAAGCATTTACTTGAGATGAACGAATTATATACTTTTAAACATAATATCTAAATCAACTATATTGTATGTATTATAAGATAATATTTACCATGTTAAGCATATCTATAAAGCGATAAAGAGAAGATAAACTGAGGTGAAAATACTAAAATATGTTTTTGCTTCTTGGCATCATATATTATCAAAATTATTCAGTTATCAGTGAATTGCATTGCATTCGTTTTATAAAATAAGCCAAGGTAAGCTTTGTGTGTTATTATCAGTATTTATGTTTTGGGTTTGGTTAAAAGGGAGATAATCACAAAATGCAAGAGAAATGTCCAGATATGTTACAATGAACGTTCAACCCGTGCTTTTTTCTGCATAGTCGATGTAAATCTACTAGTGTTGTATAATACACACTGATTTATTTACTAACTTAAATAAAATAAAATAAAAAGGACATACCAAGAATTTCGAAATTACATCTTCATTTGTCCTATCTTGTAATCTGCCACTAAACGTGTTAAAAGGTTATTTTGTACTAAGCGTCCCTTAGGCATAACGTAAGAGAGATATAGTTCAACTTCTATGATAATTGTTCTTCCTTTTCACGGTGACCGTCGTGTTTTGTGCTGATATAAATTATAAAACTTTTTGTACTTATTTTTTCAGGTTGACACTTTCAAATTTCTTCTGTTATTGGTGACAATATTTGTTTTGATGAAACAAAGCGAAGGTAATATTTGTATCTACAAAAGCTTGTATAAAATTCGTTGTTGTTTGCTTTTCCCCAGTTGAGTGACTCGCGAATTCAAATCAGTCGCGACTATTGACCTATCCGCATATTTCCAAAAGTATGAACAGGGTGTGAAGTACGAAACACGAAAATGTCTGTTGCCTATGAAATCGCGGAAGAAAAAAGAATGACGCATAAAAAGCTCCAGTCTGCAGCGGTATGCTATTCTGTTTAGTCACTGCAAACAGAGGCAAAATTCTGCAATTGCAAGAACCAACATTGGCATAAAATGCAAAGCAACTTTTATTTTATACTTTATGTATATATGTATCAGACTTTTAATAGATCAAAATAATGTTACATTATGATAGTTACCTGTCTACGGTCAGTCAAAGAAGTCTGTAAGAAGACTCTCGGTAGACAGTTATATATTTAGTTCTTTCCACGGTTATACCTACCGTAGTCGAACTATGATTATGCAATGTTTTATATTTGCAGCTGTTTTAGAAACGGCATGTGCGGTAGACGGAGACTGCAGTGATCCCAACGCAGAATGCGATACTGTCACTGATACAGACGGTAATGGAGATGGTGAATGTGTGTGTAAATCTACACACAAGGATAACAGTGGAACCTGTGACCCTAAAGGTATTTTATACAAAAAAAAAATATAAAACTGTATTTCTTCATAGCCTAAAATTTATATGACACATTTAGTGTATCTGTTAGGTCATTTATTGAAATATCGTTTCAATCGCATATCCATGATATTTGTTTCAGAAAACAAAAACATTTAATGTTACCGTTTAATTTTGTCAGCATTTCTTTTCACATTCCTGTGTGTCATTCATTAATCATTTCATTCACTTTTGTTTTGTGGGTTTGTTTTGCATTAGTTTACTTGCTCGCTTTTTATCTTTAGAAAAATAGAAAGACCAGCTTGTTAAGCACATATACTGTATTTAGGCTATTGTTGATACGGTTAAGCCCACAAACCATTTGCGTGGCTTTGCAATCTCCCTAACCGGTTACGTTGACTTTTAGAATATGATAACTCTTTTAACAAGGTATATAACAAGTAAAAAATTCACATGTCCATCATGAAATATTTTCCCCAGCACACATATACTTGTCCTATTCAAAATGATCGCGGCCTCATCGGCCGCGATCAATAAATCAGTTAAAGATAAGAAAAACTCGACACCACAAGTATGGTATATGCTTACCAGAGGTTTACGTATAAAACAGAGACTCTCATTCGTGGGAATGAATGTTTTTTCTCTGCAATTAACGTTTATATATACATGCGTTTAACTATACTAAGGGTGTAGAACCAAGATTCCTACCAAATAGAGAATTATAGATAGATAGATAACTTTATTACTTTCATATAGGCTACAAAAACCCATGATGACATATAATTTACATAATACAAGATACAGCAAAACAGTGGTGAACATCACACTATGCGAACTTTTTTTAATTGGAATTTAAAAAATTCTTCCGGAGAAGGTCAGAAATAGCTAAGACCCGTGGTGACATTTCAACTTCATTATTTCACGATTTCTGCTTCATGATTTCACGATTTCCACTTCATGAATTCACGAATTCACGATTTCTGCTTCCTGATTTCACGATTTCCACTTCATGAATTCACAATTTCACGAATTCACGATTTCACGAAAAAACTTCACGATTTCTTGATTTCACGATTTCATAATTTCACGATTTCTTGATTTCACGATTTCAACTTCATGAATTTACGATTTCACGATTTCTGCTTCCTGAATTCACGGTTTCCACTTCATGAATTCACGATTTCACGATTTTCACTTCATGAATTCACGAATTCACGATTTCACGAAAAAACTTCACGATTTCTTGATTTCACGATTTCCACTTCATGAATTCACGAATTCACGATTTCTGCTTCCTGAATTCACGATTTCCACTTCACGAATTCACGAAAAAAAACTTCACGATTTCATGATTTCACGATTTCACGATTTCACTATTTCTGCTTCATGAATTCACGATTTCCACTTCATGAATTCACAATTTCACGATTTCCACTTCATGAATTCACGATTTCCACTTCACGAATTCTCTATTTCAAAATTCCCAGATCATGCATTCACGATTTCACGATTTCCACTTCACGAATTCACGATTTCCACTTCACCAATTCACGAGTTCACAATTTCTACTTCATGAATTCACGATTTCACCATTGTGAAATCGTGAATTCGTGAAGTGGAAATCGTGAATTCGTGAAGTGGAAATCGTGAATTCATGAAGTGGAAATTGTGAAATCGAGAATTCGTGAAGTGGAAATCGTGAAATCGTGAATTCATGAAGTGGAAATTGTGAAATCGAGAATTCGTGAAGTGGAAATCGTGAAATCGTGAATTCATGAAGTGGAAATCGTGAATTCAGGAAGCAGAAATCGTGAAATCGTGAATTCATGAAGTGGAGTTCGTGGAATCAAGAAATCGTGAAATCATGAAATCGTGAAATCAAGAAATCGTGAAGTTTTTTCGTGAAATCGTGAATTCATGAAATCGTGAATTCGTGAAATCTTGAATTCATGAAGTGGAAATCGTGAAATCGTGAATTCATGAAGTGGAAATCGTGAAATCAGGAAGCAGAAATCGTGAATTCGTGAATTCATGAAGTGGAAATCGTGAAATCATGAAGCAGAAATCGTGAAATAATGAAGTTGAAATGTCACCACGGGTCTTTCGTATCTAACCGTTTTACTACTGAAAATAATGCTAAAAAAACATTTACTGTAAATTGTTAAACAATTTGGGACTCGTGGCAGTAACTACTCCAAAAGTGTTTGTTTTACCTGACCTTCAGTATAAAAAAAAAAGATACTCTTAGATATTTCTGACATTATCAAAATACCGACAGTGTAAAGAGTGCAAAATTTAAAAATTGTTATCGGTATATAATAGATATATTTACATACATGAAAACAATAACAAACACATATTACACCTATCTATACAGATATACATGTGGCACATATCAATATATAATTAAAAGATTACGAAGAAAATTACACTCACAATTTTACATATACATACATATAATTATGTAACACATATAATATAATGACAAAGATGATATGTGACTAAAAACAGAACAAAACTAAACAGTTAACCTTTAACGAAAGGAGACAAAAGACAAAGGATAACTGAATGAGTTTCATTCCGACGAGATAGTACAAAAATTCAAAATTCAGGGATTTTTATTTATTTATTTTATTATTATATATATTTTCTTTTTTTTTTTTTTTTTTTTAGAAATTTTGGTAGCTCTTACCGAAAACTGAAAGCGTAAGAGTTTTTTTTTTTTTTTTTTTTTTTTTTTTTTTTATTTTGCACACTATCGATGCTTAAAACAAAAGTCTTTCCTAAATATTTATAATGAAGATGAAAGCAAAATGTTTTGAAAATGTAATGTCCTACAAAATTGATTTTCTGATTTCAAATGCATTATGTATGAATTTTCCTAAATTTCGTACTATATTTTGATTTTCTGAATTTAAAAGTTCTACGAATTTGAACATATTCGGTCTGTGCCAGTATATTTTTGGTATGAATTGTTTTCTTAAGTCCTTAAATATTTGACACTCTAATACAAAGTGGTACTCGTCTTCAAGTGTTTGACCTACAATACATTTGCTATCATTTACAGGAATACTAACTGGTCTAACCCATCTTCCTGCCTCAATCTGTAACCTATGAGAGGAAACTCGTAAACGCGTAATTGACTGGCAAAATTTATTAGTATTGAAACAACTAAGATACGGTTGAAATCTAAACGACGAAATGTGTCTGTACAATAAAGCTCTACTTGAATTATTTAGTCTTTAATTCCAATTTTGAATAAACTGGTCACTTAGTCGTTGTTTAACTAAACACAAGAACAGATCTGAATTGCCCACACCTTGAAATATCCAAGCATCAACAAAACCTAAAGAACACAGTAAATATCTAATTAAAGAACACCAATTACGTACATTGTTTTGTTCAAGATCATCCTTTAACAAGTTATATGTCATATACACATACTTATTATGACTAAGTTGTAGTATTTTAACCAGTATTTTATAACATTATACATATGAACTGTTCTAAAAGCGTGAACATTTTGAGAAAATGTCACTTCACATTAACGATGACAATATGACAACGCGACATTATCCATTCACATTGTCGTCCGTCGTTTGGCATTGTCGAGCGTCGTTTCCCATTGGCGTTTGTCTATCGCATTGTCGCCATGTCACTTCGCGTTGTCATGATTATCGTGTGTCGCCCTCAAAGCGCGATGGACGACATTACAACTGACACGAACGAGATATAAGTAAGAGAGAGTAAGTGTTGTGGTTAACACAACATTCTACTTGTTTGTTACATTTCCCTGATTTGCTTTGTCATTAAAGTATATTCTAATGATATACTATTTACAACTTGCCTGACTGACTTTCAACGTGAATGAAAGCATTCCCGTGCAACAGACGGACATAAATTAATAAAAAATTGGGTGGGCAATTTGAGGCGAAGTTTAAAGTGGTGTACAGATGAGGATAATTGTGTTTTTGGTTGAGATTTGACCTTTAAAATTCTTGCTGTGTGTTTATTAGTAAGATCTTTGACATAAGACAGGAAAGTTCAGAAAGTCAAGAAACAGACCATGCGAAAACTATAATTCTTGATGGAAATACAGGGGGAAATATTTAAACACGGAAAGCAGCAGATTTAAAACTTAAAGACAGTTGCATTTCATAATTATGATAAATTACACACTTGAAAATAATTTGCTTTGTATTTTTTGTCTTAATAAAAAAGTGTATTCTCGAAATGAGCAAAATGAAGTTTCATAATAATTGTTATTGAATATTTAGTGTAAATCTTACAAAAAAACAATTGATTTTCCAATACTTGCATCCATCGGGCTTTTTCAACCTCGTTCATACCCTAAATGAAGACTTTTTTTTAACGGAATATTTGAAAATATTCTTTTATGTTGATTTTTTTTAAATTTGAATGCGTTGTTTTTCAAACAACATCAAGTACAAAATTGATAATTAGATAATTTCTAGGCTCTTATTGTTAGCAACTCAACATCTATAACTAGTAATGTTGAATGTATAAGGGGAAATTATTTATATATTTCGAAATTATCTATATATTTCTTTCGGAACATGGCATTTCTTGACCACTATATCTTTTCATATGCACTACTTTGTAAACAAACTAAATATGGTCTTTAAGCTTCGAGCTTTCAGTATGCAAAATGAAAATAAAGAAAGTGAAGTTATTACTTTTTAGCTCACCTGTGCACAAAGTGCTCAGGGTGAGCTATTGTGATCGCTCACCGTCCGGAGTTCGTCCGGCGTCCGGTGTCCGTCGTCCGTCCTTCCGTCCGTCCGTACACACTTTCCTTTAAACAACATCTCCTAAACCACCAGGTCAATTTTGTTAAAACTTCACAGGGATGTTCCTTGGATGATCTACTTTAAAATTGTTCAAAGAATCGAATTCCATACAGAAATCTTGTTGCCATGGCAACCGAAAGGAAAAACTTTAAAGATCTTCTTGTCCAAAACCACAGGTCCTAGGGCTTTGATATTTGGTATGTAGCATCATCTAGAGGTCCTCTACTAAAATTGTTCAAATAATCCCTCTAGGGTCAAATATGGCCCCGCCCTGGGGGTCACATGGCTTATATAGACTTGTATAAGGAAAAACTTTGAAAATCTTCTTGTCAAAAACCACGGGGCCTAGGGCTTTGATATTTGGTATGTACTCCTCTACCAAGATTGTTTAAATTTTCCCCCTAGGGTTAAATATGGCCCCGCCCTTGGGGTCACATGGTTTATATAGACTTATATAGGGAAAAACTTTGAAACATCCTATTGTAGTCCTTTACAAAATGTGTTCAAATTATCTCCCTGGGGTCAAATATGGCCCCGCCCTGGGGGTCACCTGGTTTATATAGACTTCTTTAGGGAAAATTTCGAAAATCTTCATGCAGAAAACCACATAGCCTAGGGCTTTGATATTTGGTATGTAGCATCGTATAGTAGTCCTTTACCAAGACTGTTCAAGTTATTCCCCTGGGGTTAAAAATGGCCCATCACCGGGGGGCACATGGTTTAAATAGACTTGTACAGATAAAAACCTTTTTAAAAATGTTAAGACCCAGAGCTTAGATGTTTAGTATGTAGCATGCTCTAGTGGTTCTCTACCAAGATTGATATTGACCCTTGGGTCAATATATGCATATCCCGGGGGTGGGGGTCCTTTGTTTGACATTGACTAATATAGGAAATATCTTGAAAAAATATTCTTGTCCAGAACCATAGATATTTGGTATTTAGTATTGTCTGGGGTCAAAATTGACTACATCCCAGGGTCAACAGTTTTTACATTGGCTTATATAGGGAAGAAACCTTTTTAAAAATTATTTTCTGAAATCATAAGGCTTAGATATTTGATATGTGGCATGCACTAGCGGTTCTTTAACAAGATTGTTCAAATCATGACCCTGTGGTCTATATAAGCCACGCTCGGCTGGTCCCTTGTTTTACTGTACATAGACTTGTTTGTTGTTTTGAAGCAGTGGCAAAGACATTTGCACCACAAGTATAATGTTTGATACAGATTTCAATATTCATCTTGTATTGTCTTAATCGTGACCTACTGACCTACTTTCTCGTTTTTGAAGTTACAGCATAAAAATTTGGACCACATATATAATTTTTTAAACAGATTTAAAGTCTCATCTTGAATAGTCTTAATCATAACCTACTGAACTACATTCTTGTTTTTGAACGTACAGCATAGAAATTTGGACCACATATATATTTTTTTAAACAGATTTCAAGTCTCAACTTGAATAGTCTTAATCATGACCTACTGAACTACTTTCTTGTTTTTGAACGTACAGCATAGAAATATGGACCACGTGTATAGCTTTTGATACAGATTTCAATAATCATCTTTAAAATTCTTAACCCTGACCTACTTCCTTGTTTTTGAAGCTACGGCAAAGAGATTAGGACCACTTGTATAATTTTTGATACAGATTTCAAGTATCATCTTGAATAGTCTTAATCTTGACTACTGTCCTACTTTCTTGTTACTGAAGTTACAGCAAAGTAATTTGGACCACATGTATAACTTTTGATACAGAGTTCAATAATCATCTTTAAAATTCTTAACCCTTGCCTACTTTCTTGTTTTCGAAGCTACGGCAAAGAGATTTGGACCACATGTATAATTTTTGATGCAATTTCAACACTCGTCTTGAATAGTCTTAATTGTAACCTACTGACCTACTTTCTTGTTTTTGAAGCTTTAGCAAAGAAATTTGTTCAGCACAGAAATTATGGACCAAGTTTATAATTTTTGATACAGATTTCAATACTCACCTTTTATATTCTTAACCATGACCTACTGACCTACTTTCTTATTTTTGAAGCTACAGCAAAGAGATTTAAAGCACCTGTATAATTTTTCATATATATTTCAGTAGTTATCTTGAATTATCTTTACCGTGACCTACTCGCCTACGTTTTTGTTTTTGAAGCTTTAGCAAAGAAATTTGTTCAAGCAAGCAACTAAACTCAGGTGATCGGTATAGGACTACCATGACCCTCTTGTTTAATTAGTTTTTGTAGGATATTGATAAATGTTTAAGAAAAATGATTCATACTACTTAAAAATCGTTGTTGATTTTGAATGTTTACAATGGGCCATACGTAAATCAATGTTAATCAGCAGAAAACATTTGTTTTCATGTAAACTCTATTACCATTCTTTGCATAGTTCACATAAATAGCCTTTTACACTGTGCGACACAATCTGTAGACACTTACATCCAACATTAATGTTCGCAGAATACTTTTACCCATAAGCTTTCAAAAAATAAAATAATACAAATAATAAAATAAAGTTTCAGAGATTTGTTACATGTCTTGCACATCAAAATCATAAAAATAAGTTAACATTTCTTCCATTAGTTTTCCGCTCATTTAACACAGAAATTTACAAATTCAGTTTCTTATTGTCGGACAATTAAATGATAAAGCTGAAAAATGAAAAAGGAAACCGTATCAGATTTCTTAAATGTGATATTTGTAATGCCAGTAAAATAGAAAATAGCTGTAGCGTTCACACAAATATGAGAAATACACGTTGGGTATATGGCGAAAATTGTTAACTGTACTGTCATTAAATTCTTCAAACTGATCGATCGTCTCCTTGTACTACTTTATTACTATCCGTTTTATAGAAATCTGCACTTAATTAAAATTCATTGGTTGAGACTTAAGAGGACCACAAAGCGTAAATGCATTTTGATAGATTTCTTTAAACGTTGTACTTTCCCTAAAGGTCTAATCGATGCATGCAGTGCTGATTGGGACTGTGTGGCGGTTTCACAGGCTATCTATGGCTTCTTGTCATACTAATTACTTTTTCCCAATTCGTTTCAAGAACCAGTGGAAACGTCTGGAATTGGAGTACCGTCTGTGCCTTGTACTCAAAGACTGAATAGAATACAGCAGTCAACAATCAATACGTATCATTTAGAAACACTTGATTAAGAATCGACCAACGTCTGGAAAATTGTGAGCATAACTATATAAATTTATCATAAGCATTATAATTTAATGTTGGGGTAGAACACAAATGCATGAATGACAATTTTAAACCACCTAGGTAATATTTTTAGAGCATTGTTATTATTTCTTTTGAAAACTTTGATATAGCTAACTTGTTCAATACATAATTGTCTAGCTGTACATGACTCGTGCATGGCTTGAAAATTAAGATAACCATAGGGTACCAGTAATTCTAAAGACAGCAAAGTCGGGTAATTATAGAATATATTTCAAGAGAGATATTTTTTCTGAAAAAAAAATAAGTTCGGCACTGTGAGTGATATAGAGAAATATCTCACGGATAATTTTCAGTATTTCACCAGTTAGCATAAAATAAACTACAATATATCAACGATGCAAGGTTCTCAGATGACATACCCTATTTTTTCTTCTTTATCAAAATTACATTTTCCAGCTTGGCGAGAAAAGTGTCTAATTTTCATCCCTTGTTTAACTCATCAGATCTTTTACATTATTAATACCATTTCAAGGAATACATGTCGGCGTCGTATATAGGCACAAGCTGATGTCTCAGTTTTTACTCATCACAAACTCCATACATGTTCCCCATGATGATAGGTCAAACTGAATGACATAGGTTCCATAATTCTTGCTTTTATTTCGATGAAGTTATGCCCCCTTTTTGTACACCGGAACCGGAAGACATCGAAAAAATTGCCTCGGTATATTTAGACAACAAAGACGAATAATTATATACGGACGTTACTGTCTCGGGGATTTTCATCCTCTATTAGTTAATTATCGAAAAATGCGTTCTGTAAAGGGAAGATTCCAGATGAGAGTCGTTCGGATTAGCAAAACGTTGGATATTTTTCCTTGTTTTTTGTTTTTTTTTTTTTTTTTTTTTTTTTGTTTTTTTTTTTTACACAAGCGTTATGTATATAATTACTTGAAACATTCGCATTTTTTCATTTCTCTATAAAGCATATGTGTGTGTGTGATATTTGTGACAAACATAGGTATCTAATGTATTTAATCAGAGATATCTAACAATATCTGAGAACTATCTTTGCGTACTTGGACTCGGTGTTGTATTTTCAAGTTCTTTAGGACTACATTTTATAACGGAATACTGCTTATGCCGGTGCTAGATGCACGACGATAGGTGCAAATTTGTATACCTCTCATGAACGGACTCTTATGATACTTCTGTTCCCTTCTACATTTGCGATTAGAATGTAGAATACAAGGGTGCAATTTTGAAGGATTTTTGTTTATGTCACATAGAGTATGTAAATATACTTCAGAGCTATGCAGAAATATACTGATTTGTATGAGACTTTACTGCATTTTTTTTCATTTCAAAATCAGTAATGTAAAGAAATGATCAACTTTTGTTGCTTTTAGATATAGTATGTTTCTGTACATTGGATTTCCGTTATTTTTACCACCCTGTCACTTTAGAACATGGTAGGAATTAAGAGTGAGGTTTGGTGCACCATTAAAGATTGTAAATCAACATTTTATGACGTTTTGCACTTTCCGTATACATATTCTTTCATATTTTTTTAAGGGGGAAAATACTCATTACTAAGATTATGATGCCTGTTAGAAATGTATTTTTGAAATTTTGTAATTACACACCTTTAATATGAAAGTAGTTAAAAAGCTGACTCTTGCGTTTATTTTCAGTATAGTTTTTAGTTTTTCATTTGCGTTTGATTGATTTTGAATAAATCAACAAAATGAACAGGATGACTGCGCTTACAAGTTAAGCAAAGGGAGGTAATAGTAATTTAACAAACTGCATTTCTATTGAATTTTTGCAACTTTCATACGCAAATCTTATATTATATACAATAGTTATAACATTCTTATCATGTTATCATTCCTTAGGTAAATTATGTTTTTCAAATTTATACATATGCAAAAATAACTCTTAGTTGGGCAGTCAGGATGGGGAAATTTAATTAGTGGAATTCAGCTGTGTATTGAGCACTAAGTGAACATAAACAGGTGTAAATGAACAGCCACGAACGAATTCCTTGCTTGATCAAATCTTTACCGATTCAGAATTCCTGTTTGCTTACTTGTCTTCTCTTCCTATGTATTTTGATTGTCTGTATATTTGTGTGTACATTTCAACCTATTGTGGGGCCTACGTTCTTAGAACTGACTTTTTCTGACTGGATTATTTTCCTTGTTTTATAATAATTTTGCTTTTTATAGCCGATGATTAATTATGAAATACATGTATATGCACAAAAATTTAAGTTTACGCAGAATTTCTTTTCCTTGTTCATTCAAATAAAAGAAGAACATGCGTGCAAATGAACATGTGTCATCTTCAGAGAAGGCCTGCATAAAGTTAGATCTTATGTGGCGGTCTGTTTATGATAATTATGTGTTCATATGTTATATAGGTTTTGTTTTGTTCAAATGAAAAATAATAATATTTGCATAACTAAAGAACGAAATATAAACAAGAGGGCCATGATGGCCCTATATCGCTCACCTGTTATCATTGCACTAGAGGACAAGAAGGTCCTCAGAAAAAATATCTAAGTCCAAAGGACAGGAACAACAAAGGAAAGAAATTTAACCAAAAAGAAAAAAAAATTCTTACAAGGTACAGATATGTCGAAACACACCTAAAAATTGGAGGTACCATGCATGTTGTATCACAGAAAAGTGGTCTCGATTTTTCCCTACGGCCAATAATAAAACAGTTACTAAAATAAGCTATTTATAGTTACGTAAAAGGAAAGTAATTAAAAAGAAAATTATCATAGGTGAAAAAAGGAAGGATCTGCCAAATAAATCTGTTGACATAAATGAAATTTCAGATCAGTATCTTCATTAGTTACGGAGATATACCCATTTTAATTTGAAATAAAGGGAGGTAATTTGACAAAAAATCAGTCCATAGTTATCCACTTTGACTGGCTCAGTCCAACTATTGACAACAATGAAATTTCAAATATGTCCTATAAGTACTTACTGATATAAATCCATTTTGACTACACTCAGGGGAGGTAATCAGATATAAAATAACTCTGGAACCTACGATTGGATCTAATTTGTCATGGAATCCAAGATTTATTGTTGTTGAAGATATTTTGGAAGTTTGTATCAAATAAAACCATATATGAAGTCTCTGTATGCTGCAAAAGCCAAAATATCCAATTTTGGACATTTAAGGGGCCAAAACTCTGGAACCCATGACGGAATCTGGCCAGTTCAAGAAAGGAACCAAGATCTTTTGGTGATACAAGTTATGTGCAAGTTTGGTTAAAATCAAATCATAAATGAAATTGCTATTGTGCAGACAAGGTCAAAATAGCTAATTTTGGCCCTTTCAGGGGCCATAACTCTGGAACCCTTTATGGGATCTGGCCAGTTCAAGAAAGGAACCAAGATCTTATAGGGATATAAGTTGTGTGCAAGTTTGGTTAAAATCAAATCATAAATGAAATTGCTATTGTGCAGACAAGGTCAAAATAGCTAATTTTGGCCCTTTCATGGGCCATAACTCTGGAACCCATAATGGGTTCTGGCCAGTTCAAGAAAGGAACCAAGATCTTATAGTGATACAAGTTGTGTGCCAGTTTGGTAAAAATCAAATCATAAATGAAGCTGCTATTGTGCAGACAATGTCAAAATAGCTGATTTTGGCCCTTTCAGGGGCCATAACTCTGGAACCCATAGTGGGATCTGGCCAGTTCAAGAAAGAAATCGAGATCTTATGGTCATACAAGTTGTGTGCAAGTTTGGTTAAAATCAAATCATAAATGAAACCACTGTCGTGCAGACAAGAAATTGTTGACGCACGCACGCACGGACGGACTGACGACGGACGAAGGGTGATCACAAAAGCTCACCTTGTCACTATGTGACAGGTGAGCTAAAAAGAAACATGTGATGTTTTAAGTTTTCCTACGAAGAGCCGAGGCCACCAATATCCGAATATGTTATGAAATGCTTTTCGCAACGGAATATTCATGTGTTTTCGTCTTGAATCTTAAGTAAAGTGTTCAGAACCACTTAGAAGGTTGATATGTCATTTGCCAAGATTACCTGTCATCCGAAGCAAAGTAACTGTAGCTGCTACAATCTTTTATTTCAAGTCATTTATTTTTCCTTTTCAAATGTATAATATTTGCATTAACATTTTAAAACGTATATATACCATACATTTTACATACAAGAAAACAAGAACAGGTTGAAAGTAAAATTTTAGCTTTCAATGAGTAAATTTACAATACCTACTTGGTAAAAAACAACTTTTGAATGAGGAACTTGTTTTTTACGCGGATTCATATAAAATCGTAAATGGTACACAGCAATAATGTGAGCAGTTCTAACCATATTTCTTCCTTATACGGTAATACTTGCACTAGGATTTCCGATAGCACTATGCGAAAACTAGTTTACTATTTTACAATCTAATTTTATTCCTTATATAAAAAGGAAGTCAATAACTATTTCTTGTTTGCAAAGTAAGTTTATGTATAAAGCTGTGATTTATTTGCTAAATTTTATTTTCAGTAGATGTACAGTATTCTGATACTTTTGAACGATATTTTGATCACAAGGTCCGCAGAATTTTCTTTGAATCTCAGTTGATTTCCCACCAATCAAGCACATAATATTCCAGATTAAGTCTTTGCTTTTACACAATATATTTATACAAGTCGGACTGCGGAGCTCGATTTGTGAAATTCTATTTCATAAAAAAAGGAATAATGGAAAGAAAAATGAATCAGCGACTGTAACTTTGACGAATTTATGTGCACATATCATTCCTCGGTAGTGCCACAGTACCATCGATGCAGAACACCACTAGAGTTCGAATTGCGGAATTCGACGCGTGCAGAACACTTCAACCCACAGACAAATCTCAGTGCATTTTACTTGTCTTTCTCAAAATCATAAGCAGAGTACTATTAGAATATTATGCATTTGCAATGAAGTGATGTACCTCAGAAAATAAGTTTTCATTTCTTCCATAAGATTTTCCTCTCATTTTATCATTGACGTAAAAAAGTCATATTTTGTTTCTTACTGAATGACTTACAAATACATGCTGTTTTTGATTATTTGATAATATAACTAAAATTTGAAGAAGGGAAAACGTGCCAAACATCTTGAAATGTAATATCTTTAAAGCTGGTAAAAAAGAGAAAAAAAGCGCTGTAGCATTCACAAAAGTATGAGAATTACACCGGCTTCTATTGGAAAAAATTGTCTTTGGACTGATCGTCTGTCTGTACTTCTTTATTACTATGCGTTTTAAAGAAAACTGCACTTAAATACAATTCATTGTTTGAGACTTAAGTGGACCACAAAGCTAAATTACACTTTGATAGATTTCATTAAATGTTGTACTTTCCCTAAAGTCCTAGGTGATACATGCGCCGCAAATGGGGACTGTGTTGGGGTTTCACAGGCTACCTGTAACTCCGGCAACTCTCAATGCGACTGTGAAAATGCATACAAGACAAGTGGAGCCTCGTGTGTCCAGAAAGGTATATGTTTCTGTTTATTATCGTTTCTTCTCATACTAATTACTTATTCGCAATTCGTTAAAGAACCAATGGAAACGATCGTCTGTATCTTTTACTCTCTCCGAGCAATACTTATCATTTAGAAACACTTGATTAAGAACCGGCCAACTTCTGGACAATTGTGAGCATAACTTCATAAATTGATCATAAACATTATAATTTATTTTAAATATGTTGTGAATGCATTTAATGAAAAGTTCCACAGCACAATCTGTAAAATAAATTAATTGTTACAATATACACACGATGCAAGATATCTTAATCGTCCCCAGATTTTGATATATTTGAACTGGCATATCATAGCAGGTTGTCCCGGTTGCAAGTAACCAGATAATCAATATTGGTTTCTCGATTGAAACGTAAGTTACATCTGTTCCATAATATTTTCCCCTAATTTTGTCATCGACGTTAAAATTCAAATTTTTTATTACTAACTGACATGCAAAGTTTTGATTAGGTGATAATACAGCTGAAAAATGAATAAGGGAAAACATATCAAATATCTTGAAATGTTATATTTTTAATGATGGTAAAATAGAAAAAATGTTATAACGTTCATAGAAATAAAGAGAAATACATGGGATTCTAAGGGAACCATCATTTTGTGAGCTGTCAACAAATTCTTCGGACTGTTCGCCACTCTGTACTTCTTTATTAATATGTATATTAAAGAAAACTGCACCTAATTAAATACAATAATATTATTGATTGTTTGAGACTTAACAGGACCACAGGAATAAAACATTTATCAATAAACTTTGTACTTTCCCTAAAGTCCTAGGTGATACATGCGCCGCAGATGGGGACTGTGCGGGGGTTTCACAGGCCACCTGTAACTCCGGCAACTCTCAATGCGACTGTGAAAATGCATACAAGACAAGTGGAGCCTCGTGTGTCCAGAAAGGTATATGTTTCTGTTTATTATCGTTTCTTCTCATACTAATTACTTTTTCTCAATTCGTTAAAGAACCAATGGAAACGACCGTCTGTATCTTTTACTCTCTCCGAGCAATACTTATCATTTAGAAACACTTGATTAAGAACCGGCCAACTTCTGGACAATTGTGAGCATAACTTTATAAATTGATCATAAACATTATAATTTATTTTAGATATGTTGTGAATGCATTTAATGAAAAGTTCCACAGCACAATCTGTAAAATAAATTAGTTGTTACAATATACACACGATGCAAGATACCTTAATCGTCCCCAGATTTTGATATATTTGAACTGGCATATCATAGCAGATTGTCCCGGTTGCAAGTAACCAGATAATCAATATTGGTTTCTCGATTGAAAAGTAAGTAACATCTGTTCCATAATATTTTCCCCTAATTTTGTCATCGACGTTAAAATTCAATTTTTTTATTACTAACTGACATGCAAAGTTTTGATTAGGTGGTAATAAAGCTGAAAAATGAATAAGGGAAAACATATCAAATATCTTGAAATGTTATATTTTTAATGATGGTAAAATAGAAAAAATGTTATAACGTTCATAGAAATAAAGAGAAATACATGGGATTCTAAGGGAACCATCATTTTGTGAGCTGTCAACAAATTCTTCGGACTGTTCGTCACTCTGTACTTCTTTGTTAATATGTATATTAAAGAAAACTGCACCTAATTAAATACAATAATATTATTGATTGTTTGAGACTTAACAGGAACACAGGAATAAAACATTTATCAATAAACTTTGTACTTTCCCTAAAGCCCTAGGTGATACATGCGCCGCAGATGGGGACTGTGCGGGGGTTTCACAGGCCACCTGTAACTCCGGCAACTCTCAATGCGACTGTGAAAATGCATACAAGACAAGTGGAGCCTCGTGTGTCCAGAAAGGTATATGTTTCTGTTTATTATCGTTTCTTCTCATATTAATTACTTTTTCTCAATTCGTTAAAGAACCAGTGGAAACGTCTGAAACTCGAGTACCGTTTGTGCCTTGTACTCAAAGACCGAATTGAATACAACACACTCCGGGAGAAGTAAGTTCCAACGTAAGTCATGTCTCAACGATATCATGTGACAAATCTCTACAATGGCTGGTTACTGCATCGCTCAGTATGACACGGCTGATATAGTTTTCATCTATGATAATTACTTTGATTACATTTACTTGTGTCTTTGCAAGAACATGTATTCAGATTATCGCATAAATTGATTAAAACATTTAGATTTTAAAAACATTCGTCTGTTTTTGAGTAAATATAAGTATTTTGCTATTTTTCAGAACAAAAATGATTATATTACACGTTTTCAAAAACAATAGTAATAGACAGTCAATGATAAAATAAATGCAATGTCTCAGAAATATATTACTGCAACTGCTTTATCAAAAACACTATTGATCTAATATCATGTTCCTGACTCTATCCGATGATATTGCAAACTCTAAACGAAGACACAGGCAATCGTTACTGACACTCATCGAAGTAGTGCGGCTAAACACATTTGAGTTAAACATACCAGCAAGTCTAAATATGACTGAAAATTTAGATTTTGTTCTGAGTGTAGTAGTTTATTTTGATCTCGTTTTCCCATTACACGACCTTAGTCAAAATGAAAGCAACATGTACGGTGGCACAGTGTTGACTTATACTATTGCTTGCACTAATCTTAATTATAATACAGTCTGTAAACAGATCCATTTGAATCACAGGAAGCAAATAAGCAACATGAAGTGAGCAAGTAATTATAGGTTATTAGATTTGCATCGAGAAATATGTATGTTATGCAACAGAAATATTGCTCGACTTCAGGAGAGATTTCAAATGAAATATTTCAAGTAAGTTGTTCAAAGATGCCTTACAACGGCACTTTTGCAAAACGATTTCTAAATGAGGTCTATGTTTTCTTTAAGAATCCCTAGTTCCTGTTTATCACTACCAAATGCAATTGACTTTGGGCTGAAATCGTTTAATACTCTGTCTGACGGAACAGGAATATTGATGTCAGATGCTGATGAATTGTAGTTTTCTTCACTGAACAAGCCCCTGTTGTGCAAATTTCATGCATGAATCTGACAAATTGTCCTTCCAGTAATCCCTGGCCTGTGCAAAATTATTCTTTACTTTCTTCAGTTAGCCTCAATTAAGAAATCGTTTTGCAATCGTACCATTGTAAAGTATCTTTAAACAACTTAAATGAAATACTTGTTGTAGAATATTTCCCATCCCGTATCAAACATGTAAAAAATGAAGTCGCCTCATTAATTTTACCTAAAGTTTGTTGATATTTTTCACTTTTAATCATCGCTGGTATATTTATGATTGCTTAATGACGGTACACTATCAATTGTTATAATTTCTTCTTCTTCCATCTTATTTGAATGATTTTTGCTCCAAAAGTTTCACATTCTTTTGTACTTTCCACTGATTGGTCTTTATTTATACCACTTAAGTTTAAACAGTCCATCGTGAATTTTAGCAAAACATTTTCGTTTTGTTGCTTTTATTGGCGAAAAAGTTATGTGTCTCTAAGACGAAAATCTGCACTTTATGAAACTTAGACATATAATAGTACATATCTTTTTTTTAAAATATGCATATCCTCCACCTCTTCATTCGTTTGCTAAATTTTATATATTGGCGTGATGGAAACTCGTCTTCAACCTTAAATATAAAAAGGAAATTTGAATTTAAGTTAAATTCGGTGCATTTAATTGTAAGTCGCACATTACACTTCAATTTTCAAGCTGTCTATCTTAACAAATTTTCATTCAAAACATCAAAGGGCCGCGTGTTGCTACATGTAACACAATCGACATGCATGTTCCGAGAGTTGTACACCATTTTCAAAGTAAAAGTTTGCGTCCGAAATTGCTTGATGTACCAGTTTGTAGCAAAAATAGAGCTCGAACAAGATTTAGCCCTATTTGGATATAAAATCATTTGTGAAACATGCAGAACCAAACTTTTATGAAATTCTGCATAATTAGGCCTAGTTGTTTTGTCTCGTTTAAGGGTTTTAGTTTGAGTTTGATCAGGATATTTAAAAATAAATCGGCAAGAAACAAGCTCGTTCAAATATCAAAACATGCACATGACCATTTTATACCTTCAATAATTTCGAAAATTCGAAATCTACAACGCTGAAATGCAAAACCGTGCGTGGCGTAGACATCGAAATGATGCATGCACATATCCGTAGAGTTCAAAATACCATAAAAAGCCACTTACCTGATGAAAAATAAACGTATATGCGATCATTTTAGCAAACACCCAACAATTTTTTTAAAGTTTGCATCCATTTCGCTCTCTTGAAGTAAGTTTGCAACCACATCACGGACTTGATATTTCTCGATGCAAATTATAACATTCACATACTACAATTGTAATCATAATATAAATGACAGAGATTTGTCTTTAGCCTAAGTAAAACTGAAAATATCGTCGCTAACGAACTTATAAACGTGACGACCTGTACTAAACTGACGTCACAAATGACCTCAGGCACCCGATATGAAACTGGAACGTCATTATGCAAAAATATTGACGTCTCAAGTTCCACTGTAATTAAATTGAATGTGTAATTAAATAGCTAATACGTTTATACTTTCTTACTAATGTATTCCCACGTAGTAAGTATTACGTGCGGACGAAATGAGTGATACGCCTGTGCGTGAAAACAAAAACATGTGTACGCAATACTTTTAACTTCTGTGCAAAGTCTTAGAAGTAATGCTTAACTATCAGGATTATCTATGCAATATTGATTACTGGCGTACGCATGTATCAGTAATTACATGTTCACGTATTAGCTATTAGGTGCACACGTATATATTTATGAATGTATAAGCATTTTAGCCCACTTAGTTACATTAATGAAGGCTTTTACGTCACTCCGAGACAATTAGAGATAATATGGCGACTTTTAGGCGTTTCGTGCTTGTGCCCCTCTGAATACGGACGGGCACCTGGGTACAGCAAACGACCTACTGTAAGCCGACTGGAAGACTTTCTTACATGAGAGAATCCCACACCCAAAGCGAAATTTCAAGCACATGGCCGAGAGGGCAAGTGATTCGAAGTCAGCGACAATTCGGTCTCGGGAGCCTTTCACGGCGTAATAAATTACTTCGTGCACATAGAATATAATATTGCCTTTTTAAATGATTTTTTGTAAAATTTATACAAAATTTTATTAGAGATCTTGCGGATCATACATGGACTTTATAAGAAGATATTTTGAAAGCATATCTATTGCAACGTAACAAAATCTTTTGACAAGAAAATATGGGAAAATGTGAAATTATACGGGATTTCAGTACTTAAAAAAAGCGAAGGGGGTAAACAGATGTAGTAAAATAGCGTAATTATGAAGAATAAATACTTGAGTCACTGTGAATATAGATTGGAGGGAAGAAATAAACGAGATAGATGAAGTTTTATTTTGTGTTTAGAGAAAGGGACACGCAGTAAGAGAATAAAATTAATACTTATCTTTCCATGAATTTCAAATTAAAGAAAGGAAAATGGCGATTCAGTAAAATGCGAAAGAAACAAATCGAGTTACTGCACGACTTTCATGAATTGAATTTGAAAGGTGATGCAATAAGCTGTAGAAATATGGCGGATTTTAGTAAATGCACAAGTTTCATGAATTTCCATCTTTAAAGGAAATTGGGAGATGAAAAAAACGCGAAATAACAAAATATTTTAGTATGCCTAAATGCACGTTTTTTAAATAAAAAAAAATCGACGAGGCAGAAAGAAATGCAGTAAAGTATGCAATTCTTAAATTGTTGTGTCCTTTCAAGTATTAAAATCTTAATTACTTTTTGTTTAAGATTGTACCCGCTCTGTAACGTAAAACGTAAACACTGTAATGCATAACATGTATACACTTTTTAAAACTGAATGTATAAGTAATGTTTCAGCTGAACAACAATATCTGTAGGATTCACCGACAATGCTTGCAGCATCCTTTGATATTTAAAATAAACGGAACACCTGAAGATACTTGTTTCTGTAGTAGAGCATTAACTTAACGTTTTAATTCATGCTAAAATTTATAATAATGAATTGTATGGATCCATTTCGAAGACTTTTATTCCAGTCTGCTTAAGAATATAATGTAAGGTGATAGTTCAGCTTGTGAACGACAAATACATTTGTCATACTGATTAAATTGTTATACTTTGCTCACACATCATCCAGTCATTTATGAAAGTGTCCAAGAAAAGGTCTCGACGAAAAGAGAAAATGTACATACGAATTTTCTACCATTTCAGATGGTAATTATGAGACTTTGCAACTCTGTATGTGAGACGTTGTCACATATTTTCTGTTATCGTTGCGACTTTTGGTTAAGTCATACTGAGGATGTAAATATTCTTCAGAGCTATGCAGAAATGATATGATTTGTATGAGATTTGACTGCATTTTTTCATTTTATTTTGAAATGAACAGGAATGTCGAGAAGTGACCACATTTTATAGTTGATTTTAGATAAAATATATTTCTGTACTTTGGATTTCTGTTACTTTCACCGTTTTGTAACTTAAAAACATGAAATTAAGAGTGGGGTTCGGTGCGCCATTTATTATTGTCGGGCACATTCAAACAACATTTTTTGACGATTTGCACTTTTCGTATACATATTCTTTCAGATATTTATTTAAAGATATCAACTGGTCATCTTTCACTAAAGTATTTTATCTTAGACATTAACTTTAAATGTATAAAATCCTGATCAAATGTATTTAAATCTACTAAATATATAAATTAAGTTTGCATACAGCGCTACTTTCATAATTAACTGTCACGTGTTAACCCTTAACATGCTGGACACGATTGATCCTGCCTTAGCGACCAGTGTAGATCATGCTCAGCCTGCATATCCGCACTGTTCGCTATTCAGTCTGTATCTTTTTGGTAAACAGCCCTTTTAACAGTTAATGGTACTGCCCAAATTGAAAGATGGACAAGTTCATTATAGAAATTTAGCAAGGTAAGGGTTAAAAAACATTTTTAGTGGTAGTACGCATTTATAATGTGCTTACCTATGCATGTATACATTGTATACTGTTTAAAACTTAACACATACTAATAAGCTTTGATAATGTGGCAGTTGAGTCCAATAAGTCCAGGGGTGTTCGATGATAATCCGTCATAGATCCATTGTAAAGCAAATATTTGATTTACCTGTATCGGAAAATAAACAGTGTCGATTGTATTTAGGTCAACTGCCACATTATCGAAGTTTATAAGTAGTACTGTTAATACACATAAACTTGTTAATTTTATGTTTAGAAAACTATATGAAGTCATTGTTCATGTTTTTAAATATGACGTTTTGGATCTTAAATACCTTTACCTCATTACAAAGAATTAGATGCTTATTATTACTTTTTATCAAATTTTGTAATTACCTAACTTTAATATGAAAGAAGTTAAAAAGCGGACTGTGTTGAAAAATAGCTACACATAGCTAATGCCTTCTGTTTATGTACTGGTTTCCCAGTAGTTTCCGGACCGAAATCGCTATTTTTTGCCAGTAACTTTCAAAAAAACTTAGAAGAAACATAAAATTTTCACAGAAAAAAGCTAGGTTCTTCGTTAACACCATGCAGAATTCGTATTAAACTTGCGTTCATAACACAAATATAGATGAGGCCTCAAACGGGACAGTTAATTCCATTAATATTTCAGTTAGTCCAAGTAGTTTTCCGGACCTTTCATGGTAAAAGTTGTAACCTTTATGCAAAAGCAAGATTTCCGATTTCGTTATATATATTCAAAATTAAAACATAACTGAGGCGTGATGATGATTTGAAAAGTATATTTCAAGAATTTAACAAATACTAGATTTATAATACGCTCATTACAGTTACGTCTTATTACGTTTGAATGACGTTTGCAACGTCACGCTAAAATGGCGGAACGTATTTAGCGGACTGGTAATATTACAAAAAAAGAAATTAAGAACTTTTAATATAATTAACAACATCTTTTTTTAAAAAAAAAAGAGAACAAGACCGGTCTCAAAATTGGCAGACTAACGCCCGGACCTCTCGGGCATTGACACTGCTGCTAAACATTTGATAGATAGAAGGTATTTTAGGTAAATCCCTGTCTATTCTGGTTCCTATTTTTAATCGACTATTTAATGCCGTAGTATAGTGAATAGGTCGATTTTTTCTGACTTTCATTGTTTTATTTTATTACTATAGGAATATTTTTACTGTATCGTCTGTAAATGGGAGCATCAAATGACTGATGTTTACCTTCAGGGGGCCTCAATTTCTGCACATGCGCACTGTATGAAATTCCCCTGCTGGTGACAATCTCTTGTGTTAACATTACATCGAAGTAAGTTAAATCAACCGGGATATTCAAATAATAAATAAGTTCTGTAATGCTAGATTTTCGCTGCTGTGTAAAGGCAACAAAGGTCTAAATGATATGATATTGTTACTCAGATGCTTTACGACGGCATAAAGTCTATACAGCATGAAATGTAAAAGGTCCGGAAAACTACCTGGGTCCGGAAACTACTTGGAAACCAGTATGCACAAACTTTAAATAAAATTTGTATTGTATTGTATTGTATTGACTCTTAATATTGCTTTCAATATAATTTTAGTGTTACATTTGTGTTTGACTTATATTTGAATAAATCAATAAAATGATCTGAATGGCTGCGTTTACAAGCTAAGCAAAGGGAGTCAATAATAATTTTACAAACTTGCATTTCTATAAAATGTTGGCAAAATTTATAATTGTCAGTCAAATCTTTGACTAATAAAAACAATAGTTTTAAACTTCTTGTCATTTCTTAGGTAAAGTATGTTTTTCAAATTAAGTATATTTGCTAAAATAACACTTGTTTGGGCAACAAGGATAGGGAAATCTAATTACTGAAAATCAGCCGTGTACTGAGCACTCAGTGAACACAAATGGTGTAAAATTTCGAACAAATTCATTATTTGATCAAAATTTGATTTAAACACCTCTAACCGACTTAAAGTTATCTCTCACACCCTCCCATATCATTTTGCCACTGACAGTACTAAGGCGGTGTCCCACTGCATTCATTTATTTGCTTGCTTATCTCACTGTCTGCATGTTTTGCTTTGTCTGTATATTTGTGCGTACATTTCAACCTATTGTGGGGCCTACTTTCTTAGAACTGACTTTTATGATTGGATTATTTTCTTGTTTTATAATAATTTTGCTTTTTATAGCCGATGATTAATTATGAAATACATGTATTTGCCCAACCATTTCAGTTTACGCAGAATTTCTTTTCCTTGTTCATTCAAATGAAATACGTACATATGTGCAAATGAACATGTGTCATTAGCCTGGCTCCACGGCTGCATGGTTATTTTTTCTAACACTGCAAATATTTTAGAAGTAAATAATATGAAATAAGGCACTGCCTCAATCCGGAATCGATCCGATTTCAACTCATCCCATAACATTTGAAAACATTTGAGGGCCCCCGATAATTTTGTTATAACTTCTGGCCCAACCCTTTTGTATATTTAAATTGATGTATTTATGTATCCTTGTATGTGTGAGTATAGAATATATATATATATATACAATAAATTATGATTAAGCTGATTAAATTAAACATTTGATGAAGGCACGGACCGAAGGACACATTTTTCAAATCGATAGTAAATATCTCATTCGGTATTAGTATAGAATCTATCCCGATTTTCGTCGCTTCGCGCATGATCGATTCCCTATCAATTTAAAGGTAGATTTTGTAATAAAAACAACACTGCCCATATTTGTACTGATGTCAAGACGTTGCGGTTCGGACAAGTTATGTGAACGCTTATTAGGCACAAGGAAAAGGTTATTCTTCCAAATAATCCGAAATCAGACGCTCTGTGCACGTGCCGGAAGTACACATTTTTTAATTCGATAGTATATATCTCATTCGGTATATCGCGTGTTACCGTAAAGGGATCGATCCTGATTTTCGTCGCTCTTCGCGACGAAAGTCGATAGGATCGATTCCCTACTAAGCCTCTACAATAGCACATTTGATCTGATGGCTAAATCTATTTTCGGAGTCAGGTGCTATAAAAATGTCACTATGGAAACATCCTGCTGGAGTTGCTTCCTCTGTTTATGAAGAAACTTCTGTATAAGAACAAACATAGGAACGGGAGCCAGTTTAAAGTTCTGATGATCTGCCAGTTATCATTTTGACTGATTGGTCGTTTTTTCGATAGTGATTAAATATACCTTACAATATCGTTATGTTTCGTAAAATATATTTTCTTTATATGCTTCTATATACAGCTTCTACAAAAGACAAAAGGTAAGGGTACAACCCCGTAACTCAACTTTGGGCTATATTGAGCTCGTGGTATCATTTTTGTAGTAATGGTACTCACCTGCTTGTAGAACCAACCTAAATAGGGTAACCCGCAATTCCACATACCCCTATCTCGCTTTTTTACATCAAAATCTAATTCCAGACACCGCTTACTAGGTATCGTATCGGAAATTCAACTTAAGTTCCACGTGATATAATGTTTTCTAGGTTTAGACGATACTTGCTCTGCTGATTCGGATTGTAGTGGTGTGTCCAATGCGGTTTGTGATACAGCTGATACAAACATGTGTAAATGCGGGACAGGATACGAAGCTAGTGGTAGTGTCTGTAGTAAGTATCTTCAAAAACTGCAGAATTACATCTATATTGTAGATTCGTGCAATAGTTATTATCATTTTTCTTAAAACCGGATAACAATCTAATATGTTGATTTTTCCTTTTTGTCCCTTATTGTATATATTTCGATTCATAATACGTTATTCTACGAAAAAGGCATAGCATTACGTTGCAGATGATAAAACTAAGCTGGAATTCTGCGTTGTTGTTTGCCTTTGAAACGTCATGACGACTTTACTGTTTACGGCGCAAATTTCAAATACGCAAATTCGTTTGATTTTGTTTCTATTAATATATGTATCACTGGTTTTAGGGACGGATGAGAATATCAGGGTCTCGGATAACTGTTTATATGAATTGTTATTCATCACGTGAAGATGTGCACCTTGTGCTTTAATTTGAATCTCACACAGCCGGACAAGAGATGTGGTCCTTGACTTAGTCAAAATATGCATACAAATTTTGTCTCGCATGTATCTCAAATAAATATTTGACCCAGGATAATGAAACATTACAGGAAAGTTATTAGCCTGTGAAGTTGGGCTACTGTGGTAATGTTAGAGATTTCATTCAGCCAGACAGATTTTATGCCCCTTGACTTAGTAAAAAAATATGCAAAAAGGGCATAAAAGTTTGTGTCGCATGCACCTTAAAACATATTTGACCTAGGGTCATGAACGTAATAGGAATACTATTCAGCGTGTAAAGTTGTGCATCTTGGGTTTTGTTCGGGATTTCTGTCCTTCAGACGGGAGTTATGGCCCTCGGTTATATAAAATATATGCAAAAATGTCATACAAGGTTGTGTCGCATGTGTCTCAAAAAGTATTTGACTTAATGGGGATTGTTATAAATGTCACGGTATAAGACTTGAATATTAAAACGGGAAGAAGATGTGTAGGCGGCGGGTAACTCAGTCGGTAGAGCATCGGAACTCAATTCGGAGGCCCCGGGTTCGAGTCCCGGTCTTGCTGCACATTTTTTTCATCCTGTAATATAAATGTAGCACGTGAAGTTGAGCACTTGGTGTTCTGCTTGGGATTTCACTCAGCTAGACCTGAGTTAAGGTCATTAACTTAGTGAAAAATAAAGTGCGCAAATATTTCACCTAGACTCATGAAACCATGTATAGTGACAGGTGTGTGGACACCTGTGTCCTATGGATACACATTTATTTTCAAGTGAAGAATATTATTGAGCATTGTGTAGGTTAAGCTTGTGGCGACTAGCATCGACAAGATGTTCGATAGGATTTACTGTGAAAACAAACTACCACTCCAAATCAATTCCGAAAACATTAAGTATGACTTAGCTCATATAAACACAAACTGCTGAAGGTGAGATTTGTGATCATCCTCCGTCGCCGTCCGCTGTGTGTCGTGTATCATCAACAATTTGATTTTTAACATTCTAGAGGTCACAATTTTAGCCCAATCTTAATGAATCTTTCTCAGAGTGCTACCCTCAACCAAACCTCGGATGAGTATGTTACTGGGTAATCTGAAGTCAAGAACTAGGTCACTAGGTCAATTAATAGGAAACAATTGTTAACACTCTAAAGGCCACATTTTCTAACTCGTCTTCATAACACTTATGAATGTTTGTCTCAATGAATTATAGGCCAAGTTTGAAACCAAGTTATCAGAGGTCTTGAACTAGGTCATTAGGTCAACTGTTTTATAAAAAAGAACCTTGTTAACACTCTTTAGGCCACAATTTCTACTTTATTATAATAAATCTTTGTCAGAGTGTTTGTCTATAAAATATAGAAGTTTAAAATTGGATTATCTAAGATAAAAAACTAGGTCACTAGGTCAACTCATAAAAAAACTTGTTTACGGTGTATGGCAAAAGTTTTCACTCGATCCTCATAAATCTTTGAAAGAATTTTTGTTTGAGCTTATTTACCTGAAATCAAAAACTAGGTCACTTGGTCAAAACACAAAAAAAAACTTGTTAACATTCTAGAGGCCACATTTTCCATTTGATCTTTAGAAATAACCTTGTCAATGTTTGCCTTGCGGAAGTATAGGCGAAGTTCAAAACTGGGTTACCTGAGATCTTAAACTAGGTCATTAGGTCAAATCATAGAAAAACATTGTTAACACTGTAGAGGCCACATTTTCCATTTAATCTTCTTAAAAACTTTGTCAGAATGTTTGTTTCCATATAATAAAGGTCAAGTTCAAACTGGGTTACCTTAAATCTTAAACTAGGTCACTAGGTCAAAATATAGAAGAACTTTTTAACTTTCTAGAGTCCACATTTTCTACTTGATCTTCATAAACATTTGTCAGAATGTTTTTCTCTATGAAATAAAGGTTAAAATCACAACTAGTTTACCTGAGGTAGAAAAATAAACTAGGCCACTTGGTTAAGGTAGTTCTGCACGTTTGGATCCAACTTTTTTCTACAATGTAGAATTTGATTAAAATCTGATTTTTCAAAACTTCAGATTATACCTAGAAACTTCAGCAAATAAAAAGAATAGGGTCGTGTGCTTGATTTTTTGCTAGTCTGATATGAAAAATTTGGACCTCACGCAGTTTTTCATAATGGAAGTCTATGGGAAAATCATAACTTTCAAAACATTTCCGCGAACAGAAATTTTCCTACAGTGTAGATTTTGATGAAACTTCTTACGGTTGTAAATAAACATAAGGCCTATAATGTGGTAAAATAAAATGTATAGGTTCGTGTGCTTATTTTTGAGATATTTGACCATGTTTAAAGTGTACCGACTATTTCACGCTAATTTTAAGACAATTGTATTGAATTATTCAACATGAATTTTGTTTTAATATCATAGTTTGATTTTAGAAATATAGTAACAGTGCCATTTTAATAAATTTACTTACAGGTTGTCATTAATTCATAAAATGATTTTCATTTCCGTACGCCGAATCCAGGCTTTATTCTACGTTTTCCGGATAACTGACGTTACACCATCACTTCCGGTTTATCAAACGTGCAGAACTACCTTAAATCATATATAAAAAAAACTTGTGAACACTTAAGAGGCCGCAGTTTCTATTTGATCTTCTTAAAAAATATCAGAATATTTGTTTTCATGAAGTCTATGTCAAGTTTGAAACTAGATTAGGTAGATCAAAATCGAGGTCACTAGTTCAAATCATAGAAAGTCTTGTTAAAACTCAAAATGCCACATTTTGCCTGATCTTCACGAGACTTTGTCGGACTGCTTATCTGTTCAAAATCTAGAATAAATTTGTAAATGGGTCACTGGGGAAAGCAAGGTCATTAGGTCAAATCATAAAAAAAAATCTTGTTAACACTCTAGAAGCCATATTTTCTGCTTAGTCATTATAAATCTTTGTCAAATCGTTTCTCTATAAGATCTAGGTCATGTTCAAAAGTGGGGTACCTGAGGTCAAAAAATATGTCACTAGGTAATTTCAGTGAACAACCTTGTTAACACTCTAGAGGCTACATTTTCCATTTGATCATCACAAATCTTTGTCAGAATGTTTATCTGAATGAAATCTAGGTCAAGGTAAAAAATGGGGTATCTGAGGTCACAGTTCATTTTGGGTACATGAGGTCAAAAACTATGTCAATTCAGTAAAAAAAAACTTGGTAAATGATTAACCTAATTTAAATAAAACATGGTCAAAGTGTTTGTCTGTATGAAATCTAGACCAAATTATATACTCGATTATATTGGGTAAGAACTAGGTCAGGTATACGATACAGGGCTTTCAGGGCCCTCTTGTTAAAAGGTCCACTACGAAAAGCCACTCTTATGTAGGTCATATAGATTATCCAACTGTAACGTCCAAAACTTCGCAAGTAAATATTTTAGTTATTGCTTGCCACTGCTACTTCCATAATTACTTTTCTTTTTAGGTGATGCTGTTTCTGTCAGAACTTCAACAGTTTTGTTTGCTACTATGTTCATATTAGCCTTGATCCAAAAAAAGTTTAGTTGTACTGGCAAGTAAGTTTATAAGGTAAGAACTAAGTTTACAAGGCAGTTATCTAATCTTAAAAAACACATTCAAAACGTTTTCCTTGTCGTCTATAATCGCTTAAAGAAATAATGGGTCACACTATAAAAAAGGAAAAATAGCGGATGCAGTGATCCAGTGGTAACACTGTCTGACTATGAAACCAGTCGTGAGTTCGAACCCCCTCTTCCTTAACTAAAATTACTAACATTGGAATAAGAGTACCATGTATGGGTGCTTTACACCCGGCATGCTAAAGAACCATGGAATCTCCTGAAATTAGAGCGTCTTCTGTATCTTGCACTATCCTCAAACTAAATATTACTAACAGTCTTCTGTAGTTGCCGCCCATATTGGTTACAAGCGGCTACAATAAATAAGCTTAAACACGCAAGAACGCATACATACACACACCAAATATACAAGCCTAAAGTTTTGTATGTATAGATCATTTGCTACTAAACACATATGACCAGCCTATGCCTAAAAGTAATTTTTCTTTTCGTGGCGTCATAAATATTGCTGTTTTATATCATATAAGTCGCTCGACAGATCCATATCACGTAAGTCGCTCAACAGATCCCGATATGTTCTATATCTACCAAATAAATTGGCATGTGTTAATATCTATCTCTAGACATTTTTAATGCAATGTTTCAATTGTACACGTATTATCTAACACATGCGTATGTTTCATAAATGACTCAGCTGCAACAATTAAAATGGTTTCCTACTTTATCTATTTTGTTTCAGGGCAAAACAGACGTTCAAGTGAGCAAACATGTACAACATCAGTAGTGCCGAAGATACAAAATAATACCTTTTTATCCGCTTCACGTAAAAAGTTTTTATATTCGGAAATATATTCATGTTACATTATTCAAGTAAAAGAAATTAACGGTTACAACAGAGGAAATATTTTTATAAAATGCATATTCAGTCTTGCCTGAATGACGAAGTAGTAGTCTATGACCTTCAGATTTTGTCTTCTAAGGTAATTACAGGAAAAGTGAGTACCAAGCTTTCTTTAAGATCATGAAAGAGGAAACTTCGAGATTTCTTTGATTTATTACAATCTGTTCATTTTGTTTAAAAGCTGAGCCTGGTATTTTAACTGAATGAAAGTAATTATCGTGTTTAAAATTAGAAGAGAGATTATTTTCGTCGTTTTGGTAAGATGTATATAGTTGACTCACTTTTCTCTATTTCAAGTTTGTTCTATAGTTTATTCCATTAATATTTCAAATTTATGTAAATATGTAGTGTCTAAAGCTTGGAATTTAGATGGTAAAACTCGATTGCCTGGCGCAGTTACGGAATAACTGCCTTAAAAGTGCTTAATGACCTAAAAGATATTATTCATTTTGAGGACAATAATTCTGTAATCGCGGCGCCAGGCAGTCAAATATCAAAGTATTTAACACCAAACAAAAGCATCGAATCGATTTTATCATGAAATCAGTTTGTAAAAATTGATGTCATGTAAACTATGTCATCACAATATATATATGGTATGTGTACACATTCTGTAATTTTCTGTGATTTTAACATGAACACACGGAAATTATACTTATTCAAAAGTTCAAAATGAAGCTGACTTCTACATGATAGAGGACCACAATACACAGTTTTACTGTTTATGTGTATTATAGTTGTTAGCAAATGCAAAACACTGACAAGGCGACCATTGTAAGTTCACCTAGGCTATAAATACCTATATTTCTATATCTAGTAACGAAAATAGTGCTGCTAAAATATCAATGATGCCGAAGTTTTAAGTTTAATCATATTTTATTGTATATATATATTCACACATGTATACATCACATTTAATGCAAGCATTAAATTAAATACATACAAATGGGTTGGGCCAAAAATTATTCCAACATTATCTAGGGCCCTCCCCGAAGATACAAAAAAGAATAACATTTGTTTATTTTACCTGTTCACGTGAAAACGTTTTTATATTCGGAAATATATTCATGTTACATTATTCAAGTAAAAGATACCAACGATTACAATAGAGGAATTTTTTTTTTATAAAATGCATATTCAGTCTTGCCTGAATGACGAAGTAGTAGTCTATGACCTTCAGATTTTGTCTTCTAAGGTAATTACAGGAAAAGTGAGTACCAAGCTTTCTTTAAGATCATGAAAGAGGAAACTTCGAGATTTCTTTGATTTATTACAATCTGTTCATTTTGTTTAAAAGCTGAGCCTGGTATTTTAACTTAACTGAATGAAAGTAATTATCGTGTTTAAAATTAGAAGAGAGATTATTTTCGTCGTTTTGGTAAGATGTATATAGTTGACTCACTTTTCTCTATTTCAAGTTTGTTCTATAGTTTATTCCATTAATATTTCAAATTTATGTAAATATGTAGTGTCTAAAGCTTGGAATTTAGATGGTAAAACTCGATTGCCTGGCGCGGTTACGGAATAACTGCCTTAAAAGTGCTTAATGACCTAAAAGATATTATTCATTTTGAGGACAATAATTCTGTAATCGCGGCGCCAGGCAGTCAAATATCAAAGTATTTAACACCAAACAAAAGCATCGAATCGATTTTATCATGAAATCAGTTTGTAAAAATTGATGTCATATAAACTATGTCATCACAATATATATATGGTATGTGTACACATTCTGTAATTTTCTGTGATTTTAACATGAACACACGGAAATTATACTTATTCAAAAGTTCAAAATGAAGCTGACTTCTACATGATAGAGGGCCACAATACACTCTTTTACTGTTCATGTGTATTATAGTTGTTAGCAAATGCAAAACACTGACAAGGTGACCATTGTAAGTTCACCTAGGCTATAAATACCTGTATTTCAATATGTAGTAACGAAAATAGAGCTGCTACAATATCAATGATGCCGAAGATACAAAAAAGAATAACATTTGTTTTATTATACCTGTTCACGTAAAAACGTTTTTATATTCGGAAATGTATCCATGTTACATTATTCAAGTAAAAGAAATCAACGATTACAACAGAGGAAATATTTTTTTTATAAAATGCATATTCAGTCTTGCCTGAATGACGAAGTACTAGTCTATGACCTTCAGATTTTATCTTCTAAGGTAATTACAGGAAAAGTGAGTACCAAGTTTTCTTTAAGATCATGAAAGAGGAAACTTCGAGATTTCTTCGATTAATCATAATTTGTTTATTTTGTTTTAAAGCTGAGCCTGGTATTTTAACTGAATGAAAGTAATTATCGTGTTTAAAATTAGAAGAGAGATTATTTTCGTCGTTTTGGTAAGATTCAATGTTTACTCTATATTCAATATAAAATTCATTAGGCATTTATTTTTATGGATATTTATCACGCTGATTAAAATATCCATTTAAATGGTAGATTTAGCTAGGAGGACTGAATTGGAAGCTTGTGAATTGAACATGAACACACGGACATTATATATATTCAAATGTTCAAAATGAAGCCGACTTCTACATGATAGAAGGACAAAATATCCTGTTTGTATTTGTAAGTTTACCTAGGCTATCAATATATATTTCTATATATAGTAACGAAAATATTGCTGCTTTGTCGGCATTACGAGCCACGTCCATCACTTATGCATTTTTTGCTTTGTTTTTAACCAATTACTAAGAAATATAACACTTATTAACAGAAAAAAACAGTTTGCTACTTTAATTTTATCTCCCTATCACTGCAGTAATATCAGATTCTTTTCAAATGATTATTTTTAAATCGCAAGATGCCGTCTTGGTAAATGAATATGTTTAATGTGCGTGCCAGAGCGTCTACATAATTCCTCATGTCACCCTGTGCGATTATGGGTTAATTGCCCGAAGAAGTGAATAACGACCTTCAGAGCTACAGGCAGGTTGGTATGTACTTCTTTGCAATTTACCCATAATCGCGCTTGGCAATAAAGTATTAACCTCAAATTTACAGCTTAATGTGATTTTATGATTATGAAGTAAGAAAAATGACGTCTTTGTCTATGATCGTCAGCTTTGGTCGGAGTTTTGAGACAGGAATCAAATGCTTCGCTGAAAAGTTAAACTAAAATACGAGGGATATTCAACAAATACGTAGATATGCTCTACAACTTTATTCACGTTACATGCAGTATGTTACAAATGGTACCATTATAACCAGTAATACATTACGATTCTGACTGTACGTGTAGAATATTGCATTTGGAAAGGGATGTTATTTAATCAGTCGTCGAGGAAACGGGTACCTATATTTTCTTTTAAGTGGCGTTATGGCCAGTCGATAAATTTAACCCAGGTCTAACGGTTATCCGACTAGCAACTGAACTTGGGGTAAAACTTCTCTTGGCATCAAGTTCAAGTTATTTCATCATGTTAAGCAGTACACAGATGTCGGGTACAAAACGTAAGGTTAGCCTTAGTTTTTTCTCTTTTATTTATCAAGTTAGGGATTTGTAAGAGCTATTTTTAATCAAATTACCAAAGAAGCTGTGTAATTGTCCACACATGTCAGTGGCATATAAATTTTCAAACTGTTATAGCCTCGACTTTTATATTTTCTTCGACTCCACCTAATACAATTAAATCTATAAGACAGTAACCTCATATTTTCTATATATTTACATGCATCAGTATCCTGGCTCCCTAGTTACATGGTTATTTTTTATATAAATACTGCAAAAAATATCTTATAAGGAAATTGTAAGCTTCTCAAATGGCGCATTTTTATATGATGACTAAATGTTCGGAGCCATGGCGGGGGGAGGGGGGGGGGGGGGGAATAAAAATGTCAGTATAGAAACAATCTGCTGGAGTTTCTTTCACTGCTTGGTAATTTTACATCAAACGATGTGATGTTGATATTTCAATGAAAAAATTGATATTGTGTTTGTTCTAAGTTTGTTTTGCTTTTCTATAAGAAAAGGTTTTTAAATTATATTATAATTTGAAAAAAATAAATTCGTCATGAAAAAATGTCGTAAACAAATCTGACGTCATACAGACAGATGTCGCTGGTGTTGGCCAGGATGCCTACTCCTTGATTCAAGGAAAGACCCAAAAAAAGTAATGTAGATTGCAAGATAACAGTTTCATATTTGGTTCGTCTGTTGCAGATACATTATCGTTGAAACTGATACAAATTTAATACGTCTACGTCGATATGGCAAGTCTACGTATTTCTGAACGCCCCTCGTAGTCTAGTTTTTTGGAATATGAATTTGACTGAATATTGATTGCCAAAAGCATTGATTGTCCATAGCATGAATCTATTGTGAGTCTCTTGTAATTTTGTAAAAGAATGACCATTTACATATATTAATGCTGTTTTATATATGTTTTATACTTTTTGTAAATGGATGACTCTAATAAACAATACAATGATACCAGTTATTTCGGTTTGAAAAGGGAAAACAGTTTTTGTTTGATGATTGTGATTATCGATAAGGCCAAGTTTGATAAGAGATGAATGATTTGTCATTTTCTTAATTTGATTGACTTATATGTACATATTTATTAATTATTTATAAGTTTTGTATGCAATTCAATCAATCTTGTAAACTGTTTTGTGAAAGAAAAATGAATAAAATGTACTATAAATATATTATACGTGTCTTTTGTTACGAAAACAATATCATGAACTCTGGAACAGTGGTATCTTATAAAAGATATCAATGCTGTGTTAAGGTAGCTATATTTCACAATGTCAGGATACTTTATCTACGTTTATTCGAGTTTCAAAACCTAAGAATTACGTATATGTGGTGTTCTGTTACGGCTGTCGTTGATTCGATCCTTTGCATTATCATACATTTGTAAAACGCAATGTGAAAAAAACGAAGCGAACGTGCGATCTTGATATCGCATCTTCTTATTGTGTTATCGCGTTTTAGCTTCGTATAATCGGGCCATCACATCGTATCTTGGCGTCTTCACATCGTAACATCTGGCGATCGCATCGTATCTTTGCGTCTTAACATCGTATTATTGGATCATCGCATCGTATGTTTGTGCTTTCACATCGAATTATCGCACTATTGCCCTTACCAGTCTACAGGGTGAAAGGGTGAAACAAAGATGGCCTTAACGGCACTCAGTACGTATATCACTTTTGTCCTGTTTCTTCAACAGAAATATGTTATATTGTGTCTTCGCATCTTATTGATACCGCGGGTTAAACCGTCCTAAAGTAAATGTATCTAGGCTTCATTCAATTCCGCATACTATGTGCCTCGCCTGAACGGAAGGTTTTCTTTACACCTTTTTCCTGAAAAGCATAATGGATCTTCCCCAAATTTGACCAAAGGCATCCTTGTATATACCTTTCTCAAGGGTGACCAGTTTAGAGGCCTTCACAAGTGTCTAAACATACAACTGACTACAGAAAATATAAAAGATATTAAGGCAATGTACATAAGGTTTGATTAAGAGCCGAAAGCAGATAAATAGAATATAAAGAGAGATTGTTTACACAGTTTCATCTAAAAGATGCAGTTTAAGATGTTTTTAAATTATCAGGAATTCATTTTTTGATATCAAGAAATGCTGTCCATTTTGTGATATCAAAATATCGGATTTTTGATATCAGGAAATGAATTCGAAAAATGGGGGCGAAACGTGTAAGGAGGGTGAGCTGACTGGAGAACGAGATGATTTGGGGACGAGTTGACTGTAAATCATCAATCCCTCTATTTTTGCAGGTGCAGTGTTTAATAATTTGTACCGAATATATTAGAAAATGCACATGACGAAGTAATTGTACAGCACAAACTAACAACAGCACAACACAATCTGGAATGACTACGTAATAAAGTAAAAAATATCCTGTTCAATCCATCTATATTTAGATCGGGAAGTGCCGAATATTTGATATCAAAAAATAGTCTTGATTTATATATCAAAAAATGGACAGCATTTCTTGATATCAGAAAATGAATTCCTGATATCAAACAATCGAATTTTTTTATATCAGAAAATCGATTTCTTGAAATCAAAAAATGAATTCTTGATATCAAGAAACCGATTTACTTATATCAAAAATGTGACTGATTTTCTGATATCAAGAAATGGAATTCTTGATATCAAGAAATCGAATTTTTGATATCAAGAAATAATTTTTTGATATCAAAAAATGCCTATAAAATAGTAAAACGGCGCCCCATACATATACACATAAAACATATACAAAATAAAACAAACAGAAACAAGACAACAAAACAAACTAAGGATCACAGTGTGGCACCGCCTTGGAATGGCCGGTGGCGGAGCTTGAACTGGTTAATTTCGTGCAAACCATCACTCTTTATCCCTGCCATGTTCCAGAGTCAGAGGAGTGTACATGGAATTAGATTGTTTAAAAGATATACTTCATTTCAGTTGATAATAAATTTAACAATGATCTAAAATAGGTGTTCTACATTAATGCTATACATCTACACATTGATACACGTCGTGCTTCTTGTTTTGTTAATTGTGTTATAGGCCATTAAATAGAATTGTGCTATACCTAATAATCTGTGAGTAAAGTAATGTGTTTGGTAATCGATTATCATATTGGTTGTAAATATTTATTATAGACAAGAAATATTATTTCAAATTAAAACGATTTCTAATGTCCGCTCATTATGAAAAATATGCATCTTAAATTTTCATGTTTTGTTAATTTTCGTTAGTGCACTCTGTTCCCTTTACATCATCAGGGTACTGTATGAAAATAAAAGAACCAAGAATATTTAACTGCAAATCAGGATCTAAGCTTGCAAGGATTTGTATGTGCAATCACAACCGCCCTGTATGCATAGACACTGTGATAGTGTACTTCAGTTCGTAAAGAACTCTTACCTCACAAACGTCTTTTACATGATAACAAGAGATCACAGCGTGATCTTGGCGCCCACCATTGAGCCATTTTTGAATGTTCCAAATTTCAAGACTAGCTCAAGGTCAAAATCAAGGTCAAAGTTCATTTCAGTACACAAAACTGTGTATGTGGTCCATGCATGTGGTCCAATTTTGAAGCTGTAGCTTGAGAAATGTGAAAGTAGGTCACTAGATAAATTTCAAGGTCAAAGTTCATTTCGGTACACAAAACTATGCATAGGCTTCAAATTTGAAGGTTGTAGCTTGGGAAATGTGAAAGGAGTTACTAGGTAAAATCAAGGCCAAATTTCAATTCAAAACACAAAACAATGCATGTGGTCCAAATTTGAAGCCTGTAGCTTGAGAAATGTAAAAGTAGGTCACTAGGTCAATCTCAAGTTCAAAGTTCATTTCGGTACACAAAACTATGCATAGGCTTCAAATTTGAAGGTTGTAGCTTGAGAAATGTGAAAGTAGGTACTAGGTAAAAATCAAGGTCAAATTTCAATTCAGAACACAAAACTGTGCATATGGTCCAAATTTGAAGCCTGTACCTGCAAAAATGTGAAAGTAGGTCACTAGGTCAATGGCAAGGTCAAAGTATATTTCGGTACACAAACGTATGCATGCGGTCCAGATTTGAAGGCTGTAGCTACAGAAATGTGAAAGTAGGTCACTACGTCAAGAACAAGGTCAAGTTCATTTCGGTACACAAAACTATGCATGTGGTCCAAATTTGAAGGCTGTAGCTTGAGAAATGTAAAAGTAGGTCACTAGGTCAAAATCAAGGTCAAATTTCATTTCGGATTGTCACGTTAAGTAACATGTACATTTAACGACGCGCCGTATTTGGCGTCACGTCACGTAACGCGCTCTTTTGTTGTATGTTATGACGTCCTGGACGTCACTTGTTGTTCTTCCGGTCTATGAAGTAAACAGTCAACGTAAAACGGACAACAGTTTTGTCTTCTTTTAATGTCTCCACGACATTTTGGTGCCGTGACGAAAAACATTAGCAATGGCAACTAAACTACGATCAATCCAGAAGAGGCACAAGGTTGCAGTTACACGACTTTTGTCAAAATTCGAGATGATTCAGCAAGAAGCAGTTGATTTGGAAGAGTTGCAGACGATAGAAGATTCTCTGAGGAAGAAACAGCAGACGATCACCGAGATCCATGAGAATATCATAGATGTCATTCCAGAAGATGACGGGGAACAAATCGAGACGGAGATACTGGATCATAATGAGTACATCTATAATTTACAGAGAAAGATACAGAAAATAGCAAGTTTCAAACAAGAGGGTCATGATGACTCTGGATCGCTCACCTGAGTAATATGAGCTACATGTTTCAAATGTCAAAAAATGATGATAAAATATTACGAAAGTCAGTAGGTCACATTCATGGTCAATAAAATTCAGTTTTACGATTTGTGTGCAAAACTTTGTATATCATCAAAATTTCAAGACTGTATCTTAAAAAACAAGAAAGTAGGTCAGTAGGTCAAGGTCACAGTCAAGTGGAATAATATTACTTGGGGTCATGAGGTAATTATAATTAAACAGTCTTGGAAATAGGATCAGATGATTTTTTAAGTATTTTTAATATATAACTCACATAATAACTAAGTGACCCCAGGGCGGGGCCTCTATTAACCCCAGGGGCATAATTTGAATAATTTTGGTAAAGGACTACTAGACAATGCACCATATCAAATATCAAAAGCCTTGGTCGTATGGTTTTAGACAAAAATATTTTTAAAGCTTTTTCCTATATAAAACTTGGGACCCCCAGGGCAGGGCCTCTTTTCACCCAAGGGGTACAATTTGAAAGATTTGGTTGAGGACCATAAGACAATGCTACAAACCAAATATCAAAGGTCTAAGTGTTGTGGTTTCAGACAAGAAGATTTTTAAACATTTTTTTTCCTATATAAGTCTATGTAAAACTTGGGACCCCCGGGGCCGGGTCATATTTGACCCTAGGTGAATAATTTGAACAATCTTGGTAGAGGACCACTAGATGATGCTACATACCAAATATCAAAGCCCTATGCCATGTGGTTTTGTACAAGAAGATTTTCAAAGTTTTCCCTATATAAGTCTATATAAGCCATGTGATCCCCGGGGCGGGGCCATATTTGACCCTAGGTAGAGGACCACTAGATGATGCTACATACCAAATATCAAAGCCCTAGGCCATGTGGTTTTGTACAAGAAGATTTTCAAAGTTTTCCCTATATAAGTCTATATAAACCATGTGACCCCTGGGGCGTGGCCATATTTGACCCTAGGAGGATGATTTGAACAATTTTGGTAGAGGACCACTAGATGATGCTACACACCAGATATTAAAGCCCTAGGCCCTGTGGTTTTGGACAAGAAGATTTTTAAAGTTTTTCCTTTTTCCTTTCGGTTGCCATGGCAACCAGAGTTCTGCATGGCATTCAATTCTTTGAACAATTTTGAAAGGGGGCCACCCAAAGATCATTCCTGTGAAGTTTGGTGTAATTCTGCCTAGTGGTTTTCAAGAAGGAGATTTAGAAATTGTTGACTGACGACGCACGACGCACGACGGACATCAAGCGGTCACAATAGCTCACTTTGTCACTTCGTGACAAGTGAGCTAAAAAGGTAACGCTTTCTAATTTGAATGTTAATTCTCATGCTTTCCGTGTGTCTGTCTACGGCGAACCATCACAAACTAACCACGAGGACGTTATCCACGGTAATTCTTCCCAAAGAGAACCTAACTTTAACTTCACCCACAGCTCTGTATACCATAGACTACCGAAGCCAGATTTACCGCGATTCGATGGCAACATTCTTGACTGGCAGTCATTTTGGGGCTCATACGAGTCGACTACTAGTATTCACACGAAACCTTCACTCAGTGGTGTACAGAAATTCAACTACCTGAAGTCGTCTCTGAGAGGAGAAGCTGGACAAACAATTGCAGGTTTTGCGTTAACTAATGCTAACTATGACAAGGCAGTGTCGTTATTACACGAAAGGTATGGACAGAAAGACAGAATTATACAGACCTACATGAAAGCTTTGCTTGAAGTTCCCGCTCCCGTGAACACCGTTACCAGTCTGAGAAAGTTCTACGATACCACAGAAACATACATACGGGGACTTGATTCACTTAACCAGTGAGAGACCATATATGGATTTCTTCTCACTCCCATCATCCTTCAGAAATTACCAACGGAAGTCAGAACGAACATGACACGTGCGCACGGAACATTATCTTGGTGTTTGAATGAGTTAATGAAGTGTCTCATAAATGAAATTAATATTATGGACGCCAGAAGTGCATTGAATACGGGGCAAGAATTCATTCCTACAGCAACCTTCCTGACGAAATCGGACACGCGAAAGACGGAGAGAAGAAATATTCATAGACCAAGTGTGAAATTTAAAAGCGTTCAAGTACCAACCTGTGTATATTGTAAGGGAGACCACTCAAGTACAAATTGTGTAAAAATTAAAGATCGTGAAAAGAGACTCAATATTGTGAAAGAAAAGCAGTTATGTTTTACCTGTCTACGTAGTCACAAGGTTAGCGAGTGTAGATCTAAATTCAATTGCATGATATGTTCGCGTCGACACCATACTAGTTTATGTGAGGAAGAATCAAGGACCAAATCCACAGATGAACCCCCTAAAACACACGACGCGAAGAAAACCCAGTCATCCGTGCTTCACTCAGCCCATAATTTCGCACCAGGACCCGTTTTACTGAAGACAGCCGTTTCCATGGTTACATCATCTTGTACCTCCACAACCGCGAACATCTTGTTTGATGAAGGTTCCCAGAGTTCGTTTATCACTGAACGTCTAGCACAGAAACTGCAGCTACAGCCAACTGGCAGTGAAACGCTATGCTTATCAGGGTTTGGAGACACAGAGGGAGGCGTACGACACCTAGATACAGCCACCGTCTATTTACAGACTCCAGACAACAGATTATGGATGCATGGTCCTAGTTGGCTGAACGACGAGACAACATTTTCCGGATATGACTTAATGCTGAGTACGCACACCGGCAGTGGACACGAATGTACCAATTATTCCGCATATATGACTACATCGCGAGAAAATACACCCGATCCCGGCATTTTAGATGTTATAGACATCAATAGATTCGTCACATCCGTAAGCTGATACGTGTTACAGCATATGTTCTAAGATTTGTGAACAACTGCAGAAATACTGAGAAGATCTACGGACCTCTAGAGTCGCACGAGATCAACGCAGCAGCCAAGCAGCTGATAAAGTACGTACAGTGCCGTCATTTTTCAGACGTGATACAGTACATCTACCAGAATAGAAACATCCAGATGAAAAGACCCAACCTAGTGAGACAGCTTGATTTGTTTCTTAATACGTTGTGGCGGTAGAATGTCCAACGCACTGTTACTACACAACACGAGATTTCCCTACCTACTTCCTTCCAAAGATAACCTTACAAAGCTGATTATTTTGGATGCACACGTTACATATATGCATTCTTGTACTGAGAGTACAGTCACGTATCTTCGCCAAAAATTTTGGATTCCGAGCATTCGCCAGCGTGTTTAGAAAATAGTTCGCTCGTGCGTTACGTGCCGTAAGGTAACAGGAAGAACATATCGAGTACCTGACCCCCACCGTTACCTAGCAACAGATTAAAGGTTGAGCCACCATTCACAGTAACCGGCATAGACTTTACCAGAGCTTTAACAGTAAAAGCGTCGAGCGGAGAACTACAGAAAGCATACATTTGCCTTTTCACATGTGCCAATACGCGAGCTGTCCATCTAGAAATAGTACCGAACATGACTGTGGACTCATTTATTTTGGCTCTACGACGTTTCTTCAGCAGAAAAGCAATACCCAAGGTCATTTTGTCGGACAACGCCCTGACGTACATCGCCACCGCCAAAATCCTGAAGGAAGAGTCCTTGGGACACATGGTATAACATGGTCATTTATTCCCCAGCACGCGCCATGGTACGGAGGCTGGTGAGAGAGGCTTATTGGCATAACGAAGACCTGTATCAGAGAAGTACTCGGGAAGTCGTGTTTAGCATGGAAGTTCTTCAATCAATTACTGCAGAAGTAGAATGTATCGTAAATGACCGCCCACTCAAACACACATGGATGAGGAACCACTTATCCCTTCTCATCTACTGTATGGAAGAAGAGTTACCTCCCCTGTTTATCCAGACGACAAGGAGACCGCAGCAGACGACCTATCCTATGATTCTGCAGACAAACTCTATAGATTTAAGTCAGCAACACTTGAGCACTTCTGGTCGAGATGGAAGCAAGAATACCTCACATCTCTGCGAGAGTTTCACAGAACATCCGGTAACCATGGAGGTGCTGTTACGTTTGGTGACGTCGTGCAGATACATTACACCAACTTACCGAGAAATTGCTGGTCCCTTGGCGTGATTGAAGACGTTATCGTTGGAAACGATGGACTTGTTCGAGCAGCCCGTGTTAGATCAAGACGAGGTGTAACTACCCGGCCCATATCAAAACTATATCCGCTCGAGCTGAAGCAACCAGATGTGCGTGATTCCTTATAGAACAGTTACCTTTCCCAGTGATTATTACACAGAACTTACTTAGTGATTGTAACAGTGAATTTCTAAGAGATCAGACAAACTGTAATACGCGTAATGTGTATAAGAGATTGTGTTTTGAGTAAAAGTGACAGTAACACTTGTTCAGCAATATGTGATTATACAGTAGTTTGACTGAATTTCTAGTTTAAACATTATCCACAGAAGTAATATAACATATTCTGGAGTAAGCAAAGACTGTTATTTTTCAGGGAAAGTGATTACTATGTTTTATGGCTTTTTGTAATTGTTCACTTCAGTCAAGTCGTACTTTGAATGTAGGGATAATGCATGTTTGTTCGTGTTATAACATCTGCAGAATCCCGAGGGAATGGTTGGCGAGCCCGTTCGGGCGAGGGTACCAACGATTCCTGGGGGATTCTGAAGATGTTACAACACGAAAAGAACATGCGCTAACGCTATTCTAGCATAAAACGCGTAAAAATCAGATAAATGAATATATTTCCCTCAACGTCATTAAATTTCCATGAAATGCGCGGTAAAGTGTACGTTGTTTTTTCACGTTGACGTCATTTCCTTTTGAATTATCCGTTTTTGGGTCGTAATACGTTTACGCTTTGCAACGGAACGCGCATATATAAAAAGGTGTTATAACAGCACGTGAGCGCGAGAATCTCTCTGTTAACACACGTTTTCTCTCCTGTTAAAACACCCCCGAAAGGTGACAATAACAGCAGTTTTATGCGAGAATGCCTTGTAAATACTCTAAATAACATGTTTACGTTTAAAAATCAGCATCGTGGCCCCCGGAGTGTCACGTTAAGTAAAATGTATATTTAACGACGCGCCATTCTTGGCGTCACGTCTACGTAACGCGCTCTTTTTTTTGTATGCTATGACGTCCTGGACGTCACTTGTTGTTCTTCCGGTCTATGAAGTAAACAGTCAACGTAAAACGGACAACAGTTTTGTCTTCTTTTAATGTCTCCACGACACGGAACATAAAACTATCATGATAGTCCAGATTTGAAGCCTTTACCTTCAATAATGTGAAAGTAGGTCAATGTCAAGGTCAAAGTTTATTTCGGTACACAAATCTATGCATGTGGTCCAAATTTGAAGGCTGTAGCTACAGAAATGTGAAAGTAGGTCTCTGGGTAAAGATTAAGGTCAACTCATGTCAAGGTTCATCTAGCCACTCAAAACTATACATGTGGTCCAAATTTGAATGTTGTAGATTATGGACAAGAAGATTTTTAAAGTTTTTCCCTATATAAGTAATTTGAACAATCTTGGTAGAGGACCACTAGATGATGCTACATACCAAATATCAAAGCCCTAGGCCCTGTGGTTTTGGACAAGAAGATTTTCAAAGTTTTTCCCTATATAAATCTATATAAATTATAAAAATAAACAAAGGGCCATAACTCACTCAAAAATTGTTGAACCGGTCTTATTTTCAGAGGGACACAACTAGGGTACCAATACATCATTCTGACAAAGTTTGGTCAAAATACCCCCAGTAGTTTCTGAGGAGATGCGATAAAGATAAATTGTTAACAGACGGAAGGAGGGACGGAAGGACGACTGACCACGGACGCAGAGTGATTTGAATAGTCCACAATCTGATGATGGTGGGCTAAAAATGTACAAGACAAGAATTCGGACAAAACTACAGCACATGTATGTAAAGTTTGTTTTAAGGAAGCATAAATAACAAACGTAATCTGAACAACAACGTTGAGTGAAAAATACAGAGACCGACTGATTAACAAACTTTACTGAAGAAAAGATCAATTTTAATTTATGGTTTTATGCACGCCGTATTATCCATGGTGATACATATATACGAGACCTGAACGAGTGATTTTCGGACATTTGAAGTTGATGCATTTGGAATGTTTTATTATGTCTTTGGAAAGTATTTTATATTTTGATTTTATTTCCTTCCTTCATTCATTCTTTCATTCATTTACGTATTTAGATCTTTTCTAATTTATTTATTTATTTATTTATTTGTTGACCAGTAAAGTATAAAATGAAATGACGTTAATAAAATACTGGCAGTTTATCTATTGCAGCTATTCAAGCACAAGTACACCAGTTAATAAACCCATATTCATTTTAGATACAAAGCTCTTTTGTGATTTAGTCAAGTATATAACTTCCTTGTAATCTAACAATAGATGTAAAAGTTAGCACGTACAATAAATGAAGATCGACTTACCTGCATACTTAACCTTTCCGGATTAAACACATTCTTCGGTAGTGATCTAAGTTAAAGGGCGTGCCTGCAGATGAACTCTCAGTAGCCTAACTACCTATGTAATAGGGTAGAGTATAAAGGTGAATTTATACTTCCTTTTTATAGCGACGTGGTAGAGTGTCCGCCCTAGGTGTGAGAGGTCCCGAGTTCGATTCCCGGTCAGGCCTGAAATATTCTCGGTCTGTTACACCTATATGACATAAAGGCTCATTATTTTCACAGATATGATTTATCATTTTCAAAATTTAAAATGTATATTTCTAAATATTTGTCCAAATGCATCAGAGCTTTTCTTCACATGAATTTTATACGGGAGCATAATTCCGACAGCCATCTTTATTTTGGCTTCAGCATCAAAGGCAAGCTGCCTACGCCCCTGACAATGTTATAATTATGAAAACAGTAATCAGGAGTATTTAAGTTGTTACGTAGAACAAGCTAAATTCTCACTTTTTCACATCTCGCTTTTACTGCGTGACTAATGCATTTGACAGCTTTTGAATATTTTGAACACTGCCGGGTATTTAATACATAAATACTGCCAGGATAGTGCTACCGTATGGTTGTACTGTCGACTCCTGCAGAGGTCAGGGCGATAAAAGATAACATGATACGACATCACGACATCACGATGGGACACGACATTAATATTGCGTGATCGCATCCAGGCATATAGTTATGCTATCGCATCGTACTGTCGGATCGTCTTACATCATGTAATCGTAATGTAGCGGGCAAAGTACGACATTAATATCGCGCAACAACATCTTGTTGTGGAGACTGGTAACCAGGCAACCTTCATTCCCAATGAAATAAAGCGATAATGTCCAACCAGCTTCTGAATTAGAAATCGCTAACAAAGTAATGCACACTGATTTCTTCACATTTTAGGTATGTTTTATTTGTACCGTATCACTCAGTGCACAGAAACAAATAAATTTGTTCTTTTGTACAAGACTTCTCTAGAAGACGTTCTTCGACGTTGCGAAAACTTATGACACTTTTCATATAAAAAAATAACTATTAAAAAGTGGTAGCTATTAGACATATAAACAATTCAAACAATTTTCTCGTCAGCTCATTACTGGAAGTACATAAATCCAGTTATCAAAGCCTAAAGTTGCCACCCAACCAGCCTCTTGAGTTCTGATTGGGTGATGTGATCTGTTGTTAATGATTCTTTACTACGGGCATTCCATTTAGTTTCTCTCTGTAAGAAATCACAACGGAACAAAATCACGTACCAAGTTGTAAGAACATGTGCAAGGTTGTAATATTATGCAAAAGTGATTTTGTCCACACTTCAAAATAACTGAACTGTATTAATACAGTCACCGAATTATCATTGGGTTTGCCTTGATCACGAGTAAATAATACTCAAACAGTATTTATGTAGAAATATTTCGTTATTCAACATCACTATGCATAAATACAGGGATTGGTAGCTATGATGAAGGAAACACCTGAATCTATATATCAAATTAGGATAAAAGCAATGTATTTTTCAATTTTATAAAACTTGATAAAATCAATTACAATATCCTAATCTACCATTTGAAGAGCCATGAGCACTGCCTTCTTAGCAATCGGTACTTCCTGGAAACCAATTGAAAACAGCAGTTACAAACAATTGAATGTGATGTCATAAACCAATCTATAACAACAAACAAAAGAATCACCTAGGACGCACCAATAACGGAAGCACGCACAACCGACAGCTTAATTCGGTTTACGACATGCAACACTCAAGTGTACATAACATTGTCCCTAGTGCATTTGCGATATATCTGATAGCTTAAAGGTCAAAATCAATTTTTGGAGAAAATAGTACACGGTTGTATATATCTGAATGCATAATGCACAAAACAAACTCCTTGCTGAATAATAAATAAACATAAGACACTAAGTTTTAATCTAAAGTTTTAATGAATAGAGAGCACAATAATTTAGTTTTTATATTAGCAGTGGGAACACATGACAACATGATAAAGAAAAACAATAAATAAAGACAAATTTATATGTTAATCATGCTCACCCGTGTTGTCCGCGGGGCGGGGTGGAGGGGGGGGGGCGGTGAGGGTAAACAAACGTAAACACGCACAGGCAATGTTGTTAATCTGGGTCTTTCAGTTGAGTTAAGCTCTATTAATAGAGTATATTTTTTTTAAAAAATACCAAAATCTTCTGCTCCATCAGACATAAAATGCAAAAAAATTTTCCTTCGCCCATGTTTTCATTGCCTGTTTACCTTACAATTTAGTTGGTTCCAACGATTTCTGTATCAAGACGTCGTGAAAGCGTATCTCTTTGAAGGACTCGACAACACTTACACTAATGGGACGTCTTCTTTTCATAATCCAACTGTGAAGTTACAAACATAATTTTCCGGCATTTGTTTGAAAATCATCCCAAATATGAAACGTAGTTTAGATATACTTGAGATCGCATTGTGTTAAAGTAGAATCGCAATTATACGCAATTAAATGTATATACATGTAGACGGTTGCGTCAACTATTCGTTGCAAGTGTTTATATCCTTTAAGGAGGGGATTTTTTCCTGTAATTTAAAATAATCTTCATTTCGTATTGCCATTCATAAAAATCTTGATTTTACTTTAATTTTAGAATCGGTTTTACCATGGTTCGTACAGTATAAAAACGCACAGTTCGCTCGAAATTTTACCAGACATATGTATGCCTTTGGATAAGTTTTAAAACTTAATACAAAAATACAGAAAGGTAAATCTTTATACGAGAATTACATATTTGAAAAATTAATACTGATCTGCTTTCTTAATTTCTTACTTAGATTTATATTTCAGTTTCTGTTGGCACCTAAAATATGCATCGATGACGTTTAAGATGAAATATACTTTTATGCATAGAAATGGTTTTACGTCCGCGTCTTTGTAAATGGTTATGAATTAGAGAAAAATGCTGCTTTAGCATGAAATAGCTGCAACAATTTGATTAATCAGTATTCCATTTATAAAAGTATCAACAAAAGATAATGATGTACCATAAATATTCAAATTAAGTTTACAAAAAGCTGAAAATAAAACTTAGAGTAAACATTGATCTTAGAGTAAATGCATATATTTATGGCATTTTCTTTGAAGCCGGTGTTTTATAATGTTATACAAATTCATAATGTACTTTATTTTGAAAAGTTTAATGATTAATGTTTTTTCTTCAGCGGAAAATGCGGCTCAACGTGGTATACTGTACTTTGTGGATGTTTTTGCTACTGCCATTAAGCACATCCGGCAAAGTGTGCTTGGACTGGACCAAACGTTGTTATTCCGAGCGCAGAACATGCCACGGAATCATTTCCGGGTTAAATTTAGATAATATGCAAAGTTGTTCGCATCGATGTTGGAATATGGGATATTTACATGGGAACTGTATGAAAATAAACGAACCAAGAACATTCAACTGCAAAACAAGATCGAAACATGCATGGATATGTATGTGCGATCACAGCCGCCCTGGATGGAAACATAGACATTGCCGATAGCTAACGTTACTACGTAATGAAAACTTGAACTACAAAACGAGGTTTGATCCTGCAGAGATGCTCTTACAATGGGGAGTTAACTATGGGACATGAAATTTAAACTGTTTGAAAACATAAAGAGAAAATACAAATTGAACAACAGTTCTGAGGGAAATACAAAGAGACCAAGCGATTGATAGCCCATATCCCTTGGCACGTAGACCTCTTTTAATGTAGATTTTCACGTCACATATGAACAGTATTTCACAGTGATTTAATAGATTGAACACGAGTGGTTACAAGCCGAACGGATTCGTAAAAATTAAATAGATTTATGTTTAATTTTTAATTCACAACTTCCTTACTGCCAATTTGACCGTTAGATTCAGTTTTATTAACTTATCTATATTTCGTTCGTTCGTTCGTTCGTTCATTCATGCATTCATTCATATTTATTTATTTATTTATTTATTTATTTATTTATTTTTCATTCGTGTATATATCGGGCTGGACCACTAACATGTGCTGTTACCCATAAATTGTACTTCTGTATCACATATAATTGTGTGCTTTTTATTGTTTTTATAATAAAATATGGTTCTGACTATTGGTCTCTTGAATTTATTTGCATACCAATTAGCAAGTACAATTAATGTTAACTCATAAAATGTTTTTTCGAATAAAACTGATATTTATCCAAACTGAACCTTATAATTATGTTTTCCCTAATTGAATACTGACAAAATTGATAACTTCCTTGTGATCTATATACATGTGCATGTAAATAAGTTAAATAATAATAGGATTCTACTACCAACTATACCTTCCTGATTTTTGCCATAAGCATATCACTATACCATAATTATTAATACAGTCTACAAAGTGTAAAAAGTCGCAAATCAATAATGTATTTTAGTGGATTTTTAAGGTAAAAGTTCAGCTGAATTCTTACATTTCATTGCGTGACCAACGCTTTATATGTTTGCTACATACCGATAAAACTGCTCAGAACACACTGAATCAGTCTTGTTATTTACTTCTTATTACAACAAATGAAAATATGTTCCGGAACAAGGATTGAAAGTCTTGAGGCATTTAATATGGTATCTATTCTATTTATGAAAAAGTATAACAGGATTGCAACCTCTACTACAGAAACACTGTGAGGGTCTCGTTTCCATTTTCTTTTCTTTTTGTTTTGTTTTTATTTAGATATTGTTGTGACTTTTGCAAAAATTACATCATATTTAAAAGGGATGATTGCAATAACGATTTACAATGTAAAATGGAATTAAGAATTAATTTATAGCAAAGCAGTGTTTTAACACTATTTATGCACGGTCGGGCGTAATAATTTCACGAGGGCACAGCCCTCGTGAAATTATTTCGAACGACGTATAACCGCCTGAGTGTATAAAAAGTGTTTAAACACGGTTTTGCTAAAAATTATTTCGATTCTAATATGCCTTTATTTTAAAATTTAGATCAATATGATAGAACTGTTTCTTTGCGAATGCATGGCGCCAAATGGTAGGTCGTCACGCTTCTTTGTCTATACACACCAGGACGTGAAATGGTTATAAGTCTTGCGGGGCGAAAATGATGGCGAATTAGTCTGCAAAGCGAATGACCAGCTTAGTATGTGTGTAAATTAATCAAGGCAGTTGTGCAATGTGACATTACGTTGTTTTTTTTTTAAATATGCAGGGGGTTTGAATGCATAACTGTATATATCACCAAATCACAAAATCACATGATATAGCCTAACCAAATCCTATACTAAGTATCAAAGCGCTGTTAGCGCTTGTGTCATTTTTGGAATGAATTCTTTTCATACACGTAATAAAATAAATCATCTTCCATCAGTACTGTACTCAATACATTATACTGATTTAATATTGACGCAAAGCAAATGAGACTGGTAAAATATTTCTCGTCTTTAGATGGCGCGAACAGGTAGTGAACTAATGATTTTTTGCACTCGAAGCAGCTGCACTACCACTTGGATACAGAGGCGGTTTTAGAATACAAAGAAACGGCATGCGATGTGGCATGTAGTTATAAAAGCTCACCACCAGAGTGTCTCCACCTTTAAACAACATCTTTGAAGAAAATGTTCAGACTGATCCTTCACTGTCACCTTTAAGCAGTAGGTCCTGACTGCTATAAACGAAGTGCTCGCCGAGTACATTGTGTTTATCGGATACTAGTATTCTTAGAAATGATACTGTTTTAAAACAGATATTTTGGGAAATTAAAACACGTAATACAATTTACATTAGTTATTCAAAGATGTACTTGACTCATCAAATAAGTCTCATTTGTGAAAAAAGTATATGATGCAATGCTGACATAGATACTATTTATTTCGCTGACAATGCATCTGCCACAATTTTCCAAGAATCAACAATTAACAAGGTTACCGAGGTCGTAATTTAAAAACAACACCACTTTCTTTTAACATTTTGTACAAATATGCCTGTATTTACAATTACTGTATACAAGTACAGTGTTATAAAACGTGAAAGGAAGGCCTAGTCTTCGTACATTATTAATATTTGTCAGTAATCACACGTAAATGATTCTATCTTATTTGCGGAAGCTTTTGAATAGATGTTTACTCTCACAATTCGCGTAGCCATGACCGATTCCGTGAAACAAAATTATCAAATTTGTCAACGTTTACAGAAAAAAATGGTCTACCCGTGAATTCAAAGAGAATATTCATGGATTTTGGCATATGGACATTTCGGCCATATCTTTCCTGGTTTAAAAATAAAGGAGCTCTCATAAAATACCACATTGCCGGGTAAAAGGCCTTTGTTCAATGAATATGGTAGACAGATTACGATGGTTTTGTCCTGGAAAGTGTTTTGGGTGGTTTTTATCATGTATAACATTGTTATTGACCATATAAATGAGCCCAAAGCCGTGATTGCTATAAATTCGAATTCTAGTCTTTGGTACAAACTAATGGCAGTGTTTTGTGACCTTAATTAAGTTCCTATCTAGCATGTCTGCACGCTTCGATCACGTCCCTTCAATAGACTGGTGAATGATCTGTTATAGTGTTACAAGTGAGGGGCAAGTTTGCATTGTACCCTGTATTCTTGGAGTAACCAAGAAATATTACACAGCGGACCGTAGTTCTAGTTTAGTTGTGTGTGTGCGTGTGCGTGCGTGCGTGCGTGCGTGTGTTCGGGTTTAACGTCTTTTTCAACAATTTGTCAGTCATATAAACGACGGTGTCTACTTGTAGCAGTGAGCACAATGCCCAACTTTATAGTGCTGCCTCACTGGAATATCACGCCGTAGACATACGCTACCTATTCCGTGTAGCTGTGCATATCCAGACCGGCACACTGTATTGATTTGGTGGTGGTTTTGCCACTGACCGTTCCAAGGCGGTGCCCCACTGTGTTCCTGTATTTGTTTGTTTTGTCCTTTTGTGTTCATTTTTGTGTGTGGTATGCGAGAGTTGTTCGTGTGTGTCTTTAGGGAGGCTGCGTTTTTGAACGTGGCTTTCCCTGTTGGATATTCTTCCTTTTTTTGTCTTGGTGTTCCATATTAATACTGTTGTCAAATCACACACACTAGTAGTGACGTTGGCGTAATTTAAAATGCTCAGAGTTGCAGCCTGTCCATTATACTTTTGGTAACCCTCCAATACCGTAATATCTTCATGGTGTTTGATATTGTCGCTTTAAAGGGTTTTAAAGGAAAATTTTGAGTGACGTCTACTTTCGCGCACAAGAAATGTCAAAACTGATTCAATGAATGGAAATTTTGTTAAATAGAAGTCGGGAAATTATGAGAAAATGATTGTTCTACTGTTTGTAATCGATTTTGATATGTCATAAGATTCAATTGTTCTAAATGTCGTGCTGTAAATTTTGTATGACGTGAATTACGTAAGACGGGATGAAAACAGTCAACTAGAGAATCCGCCATACAGTGTATATTGTTAATTAATAATAATAAGTGAATATTAAACTGTTTGGATTGAAATAACTGCCATCTATGCAGTACTTGAGTGTATGCATTAAACAATATATTTACAACTTGCCTCAACTAGTAATTTTAAAATCCAGTTAATTTTTGACAATCGAAACAATTTGGCTAGCCTAAATGGCATAGAGCTAAATTACATTTAATCTAATTGAAAAGAAAATTGAATTTATTATTTTTCGGTATTGGGTAATCTCTTTCAAAATCCAAGTTGTGCAATTTATTTCGAGATATAACTGGGTTATAATGATAAGTTTAAACAGCACTATTTCTGATAAAAAAATATTACCGTAATGTGAAGACCGGCCGATGGACAAAGATATGAACTAAAAGGCGTTGATATGTGAGTCTGTCTAAAGAGAATCGTTACGGACTGGAGTTCAAGACCGATTGGTATGGACTTTGTTTGTCTTTAAGTATTGTTAATAAAATATGTAAAAAGATCCCTTTGAAGCATAGAATGCAACAAAGCAAGATAATAGCAGACTCGGTTTGATTGCGTCTGTTCATGAGAATGGGAATTGCAACACCTCTCACGCCCCCTAACACCGGCTTAACCGGAATTCTACTACATAGAAATTGAATGGACTCCATAACCCCAAAGGACCAGAAAATATAAAAATGAAGCATTTAATATTATTTGAAAGTCCCGTAGATACGCTAGCAAATATTATTACTATATTTGTCAATACACTATCCTATCTGGACGATATTTAATTGTTTTATACTATTTATACCTTTCAAACGCTTTTTTTGCTCAATTTGTGGATACTATTCATCCCAAGGATCTCCAGTTAATTAAATCAAAAAGTTCTGATACTACTGTTTCCTTTTAAGATTAACATCTCTCTATTTATTCAATATAATACATACCAAAATTCATGACTAGTTGTTGAGTATCGTAATTCCTACATTTGGATGGGGGTGTGCACCAGGCAACACGGGATATATATGTCTCAGTTAGTTCGGTTTGCAAGACCGTGTAAGCATGTTGAGGAATTTAATGAACGTAATCAGTATATTACAAACAAAGTTCTTCAGCAAGGCTACCGTCGAAATAAATCACTGCGTAAATATTTTGCTAAATTTTACTAACGTAATTCAGACTATTTTAAACTTCAATAGTAATTTAAAGACACTTCTGCGAAAAGGTATACCGAAACTGAATTTCTATGGGTATTTTGTTTACAAACTTTGCAAGATTTTTGGTCAAGGTACTTTTTCAACTTGTAAAATGGTTATAGCCCAACCTTGAGGCACGCTGCATGTTTAGTGTTTAACCCTTTTACAGTTGAATGCTATGTTTCCCTTCTGTGAGTATGTACAACGGAACTGAGGACTCTATGGTAGGTAGTTCTTAAATGCTCTTCTAGCCTGTTTCGTCGGACAGTAAACGGTGTTTCTCTTGATGCTCTGTCTTCTGCAAAGGCGTTTTATATAGATAACAACAGTACTTCTGTGTTATACATATCATACCTTTTGCTGTCATTGCGTGTATTAGGGATTAACCTTGGGAGTGGAAAAAATCGAGGATTAATATTCAACAGGGAAAGTTATGCTCCAGAAATGCAGTTTTCCTACACTTTAAACCACGCTTTGAATAATATAGAGTTTTCGTATAATTATGCAGAATGTTTATACAAGTGGAAATAATCCATTTAACAGATACCATGTGTTATTCATATCTTGATATGGTTTTATTATTAAACGTGCGAATATAATCCAACAGGATACAGAGGTGAATATTTTAACATTCCGCTGATATTTTGCCAGATATCAAGAAAGCTAATCAAGGTTGTCATTTAACAGTTTGATTTGTCAGTTCTATCATCCCTTTTCGTATATAAAGTAATTACTTAGATAAAATGTTTAACCCTTATTTCAGTGAACGAACCATGCGACCAACAGATCTAACTTCAAAATGCAAAGGTGTTTACACTGGCATATTTAGGACTGGATGTCCGAGTCTTTGCAAAATGTCAGTAAAATGTAATGATGACTTTAAAAACGTTGGTGTCTAATGAATGCAATTAAGCGTTATACTGGCATAACCTTTATTTTGATGCTGAAAAAGAAAGTGATATGGCATTCCAAATAACAAAGCTTGACTTTTCTTTCAATTAATAATTAATATTTTGCTTCGGTGGTTACAAAATACAATTTTATTTATTACAAACCGAATAAAAATGTAAAACGTCGGGGTTGACTTAATCCACCCACCATGAGTACATTATACATTTTTTGAAAGTTTTAAGAACTTGTAATCATTTATAAAGAAACATTATCATCATGTCTACAATACAGGAAACAAAATTAAGTAATTATTATCTAAAGTCAAATATATTTGCATCCTAATGTCAGTCAGTTTACACTATGATTCCCGTTTAATGATTTTTACATGTTCGATACCTTTTCAATAAATTTGTTAGCAAATATCTCTGTACACAGCAACTTGCTAGGAAAATGAAAGGAAAGGCCGATGGTTGTTTAGACCCTTGGTCACATCAGGCGTTCCGTCTTTCAGATATAAAAGTCGACGGTATCTCAAAAGTTGGTACTTAATCAATAAAAATGGCTCTCACTTTCTAAGATTTTAGCTGAATTCCGTCATTTATATCTAGAAGTGATATTTTCCGCACATCGTATACCTTCAACCTGTTTGACCAAAGTAGCCACATAGTGAACGGTTATTCTTCCATCTTTCTTGCATTTATTAAAATTATTAAATCTTCTTAAACAGTAATTGATGTTTAAAGTAATTTTTATCGATGCATCTTTCCTATTTTCCATTGAAATCCGGCTCAAGCGGGTAACCAATCCAAACAGTTTAGAGCAAATACGTCCTGTTTACAAGAATGAGAACTAAATCACAGTAAGACGTGCTCCGGGTAGAGTATAACAATTCAAGTAACATGCCGAGAAGGGGCGATTTCTTTGAACAAACATTTTAGGAATTTTATAATAATGTTTATCTGACATTGTAAAATAACCAAAGCAGAAAATGAAAACCACGATTAAACATTTCCAAAACCACATGCAAAAATAGCATGTTTGTAAAATAATTTATAATTTGAATGGCTGATTCTAAGTACTTTAATGTATTGACTTCCAGTTGTTATGTGAATTATAATATTTTAATAAAGACCGAGTTATGCGAAATACGAGGCCACAAAACGGGATACTAGTATATCAACTGACTCTGTAGATCTATTATATAAATCTCTTGTCCAGGAACAAGATTTTTTGAGATGTTTTTGATTGGTGGAGGTCACTACTGGTGGTTCTTGCACGGAAATATAGGTGCTGTACACCAGACACGTTATGGAAACAGGCTAACACACGCCTGATACTTTCTATCCATATCTCTGTGCTCTGACAACCATCTCCCGCTCTGTTCCTGTAGTCAGAGCGATCTGTATTTGAACTGGTAGAGGATGTATTTATAGTAGTAGTAGTAGTAGTAGCAGCAGCAGCAGTGGCAGTAGAAATAGTAGCAGTATTATTATATTTAATAATATTGTTCTTATTGTGATCATTATTATCGTTTTTGATTGTTTTTATGATACCAGATGTTACAAGAAGCCCCAGTGGCCATACATCGCGGATCGAGTCTTTGGCGCAACTAATGACACAATGTCTTTAGATCTTTAGATTTTAAGTTCATAACCAGCCTTAAAAATATAGCATACCCTTAATATAGTATCAGGAATGATGAAGTAGAGCCTTAAGGTGTGAAAAGGAACTCTGTTCTGTACACTGTATTCCGTTGGTAACCCACGGAGCTCCTTTAATTAAGGGCAATAAGAATATGAAGGCATAGGAAATAGAGATCAATATAATTGCACCTTTACTAATCCTATCAGGTGTTCTGTATTACAAAAGTGGATCTATTGTGACATTTTGATACAAGCAAAACTGTATTATCTGCACTATTATTTACCTACTGGTACTTCGTTTTATTATTGGCTTGTTAAAAGTTAATTTTTTACCATATGTAAGTTGACAGAATCATAGGAACCATGTCTTGAGGGGTAAATCAAACACAAATGAATAAATCCTTAATGATTTTGTTGTGCAAAAAAGTATGATATTGTGTCTTAAACAGTTTTCATTTTCCACTCAATTGTGTAATTGCAAGGGAAGTAAACTAATAGATCTCTACTTATAAGTACTAGCCCAAGGCAAGAGTTGTCATTCTTTGTGGATCACAACTTTAAATTAAAAATTAAAACTTCTGTTATTGATATTAACAAAACTATCATAAACTTCACATTTGTAAAATCATTTTTGGTTATTTCAAGGACTTGGAAATTAATTTCTAGACTTTATTTAATGTAATTCTATCATTGAAAATTTTAGGGCCTATCTCTAGAATATGACAGCAAGTCCAAGTTATAATGCAAGCTACCGGGACATATTGTAGTTAGTACAATATAGTGTTAGGAATACCACATAATATTCACTAGGAATTAGTGGCATCCCTGGTAATATACCGTCAGATGTGACCTGCCCTGCGTAGTATTGTGCATATCCATGCCTGCATACGACATTGACTTTCATATTCATATTAGAGTGTAGCACTGTCGCGAGATTCTTCACCTGGTATGTTGATTTCATCAAATAGTTTCAAATGTTCAAAGGTATGCCACTAATGTGTCCAAAAAGCTTTGATGAGAACAGAACTTCTGTTTGTCAGCATTGAGATTCAGCATGTTGCGATTATAAATTACATGATGAAACTTTTGGAACAAAGTGCTGACCCCTGAGGTACACTATATAGTACGGTTCCATTCACACAGTTCCTTTGATAGTGGTCACTTTGATATGACTACATCTAATCACATGCTTTGCATGCAACTCCGAATTTGTGTTTAAGGCGATGTAATCTATGGTGTCAAACGTTGTTAACAGGTTCGATACGGGCCTGTCCTTTTTGGACGTATTGGATTCAAGGCCATAGTTTTAAAACACCTTTGGCATATACCCTAATTCCGTAGATATCTTTATGTTTTTTGTAATGAATGGCAAGAATGTAAACCTTAATTCATGTCGATACCGTATCGCAGGAGTCTAATAGATAAGACAGTTCAATATAGTACAAGGAAATGCATTGGTGCAAGCATCAAAGAAATTCATCCTCTACTAGTACAGACACAGAGCGATCTGACCAGAGGGACAGAGTGAGACAAAGCCTCCACGACAGAGAGACCAGAAATCAGATAAGGCTTGTCCGGCTAACTTAGCCTAGCTCGTTGCGAATAGACAGCCTGGTTCTTTAACGTGCCCTAGCACTGATACACGCAAGGATTGCCTGGGTTCCTGACCAGTACACCTCTAGTTGGTGGGAAACACTGAAAAGCGTTTCTGAAAATTCCCGAGTAGCTGCCCTGGATCGAACCCCCGACCTCAGGATTGGAAGAGACAGATATCAGGATTCAGATTATACACAGCATTTTACTGTTTCCGTTGCCAAAGCAACCAAAATTTTTGTCCAAGAAAAGAATGATATAACATGCATAATATCTATATTGCCGCTATACACAAAGCAAATGTCATGAACCTTTCTTATATATACTTTTGGAATATTATAGAATTCAGTTTTTTCGGACGAACGGTGAACCTGAAGTCCTCTTTGGAACCGTAAGGTTACTAGAAATATGTCAGTGTCTGGATTCAAATCTAATATTACAAGAAATTTAGCAAGCGTAATAACCCACTGCCAGATTGTAGAAAATGTTTTAATGAAAATATTTTTTTCTAGTTAAACAGGAATGGACAGATACAAAACAAACTATAATAGAAATTATATTTATAAAAAAGTAAAAAAAGAAAGAAACAAGTAACAAGATACAATACAACCAGAGCAACTGACTAGTCATATAAAAATATTTACATTCGCCCTATTCATTTCCATTGAAAATTATGACGTACATTTCGTATGAACAGCAAAAGGAAAGGCACGAAAGTTATGTCAACGCTGCTTAGTGATAACGGGCCGCTGTTTGACGACGTCCGCGTATAGTCGGGGAAAACGTTCCATAGATGACGTCGCAGTTCTTCCGTCTGGTGAACAGAATAGCCGGGAAACTGATTTTAATGATTTTAAATTTATGATATAATTTTGTTTACAAATGTAAATATAAGAAATGAGACTTTTTTTCCGTGTTCATGCGAAATGAACGAAGAATAGGATCGGCAAATTAAACATGAATCGCTAGCGCTATTCATGGATTTACCGATCCTATATTGTCGTTAATTTCGTAAGAACACAAAGGTTAGAATCAAGATGACTTTAAAAATATTTAGAAATATTCTGACCAGTTGAACATGTGGTCCCATATGGGAGACTCTAGCTTCAATAACAAACAGCAAAGTAAAAACTTCAAAATTAAGGTAACCATAAAAATATTTAAAAATACAACTGTTAAAGAAATCTGCAAAAATGTGCACATTCTGAAATTACATTAGCCTACTGTACCTATCAACAAAGAAAATAAGACAAAAGTTTAAAAATAAGTTAACTGTGGAATAAATGTCATCGTTTCAGGTAAGTAGGTCATACTAAGATCAGAAATAGGGAAAACTTGACTTAGAGTAACCTCCCTTATCAAAATCAGATCAACATTTTGACGAAATTTTATTTTCTGCTCTTCAAATAAGGAGAGGAATGACAAATAACATTGATTTCTATCACATGATAATTTGCATTACATACATTTTATGTTTTCTTTTTGCCATTTTTTTGTTAATCCACTAATTTAAAAAATCTGTTGTGCAATATCGTGGGTCCTCTAACAAACTATTCACTGTGTTCAATTTATCGTTTCGAAACTATTCATAGCCACCTTACAAAATAAAATTGTATCTCATATCGCGACGCCGCCAATGATGTTCTGTTCAGTTTGAGTCAATCTTATCTTTGTCATTTTTTATTTTTGATACCATCTCGTTTTGTTTTTGTTTTTTGTTTTGTTTTTTTAATGAAAGAAAGGAAAATGCAGCATCACCACTGTCTCGTAGCGAATGTTTTGTAACTTGTAGTCACGAATTCATGACTTAATAATATTACTGAAGTAGTTGTTTCGAGCCTTTATTAGAAGCCTATAGAAATACCAAATAGCACATTGCTTTTTTTTACATTTAGTGATTAGTTATGAATTTGGTTTCACTTTCAGACTTACACTTTAGAAGTTTAGCTACGTAAACCCTGCAGGATCAGCTGTGTAGAAATACAACTCTAGCGCAGACGTATGGGGTATGCATATCCCCCATTGAACATAGAACATTTACTTATGCATTCACTGGCTTATCCAAGGCAGAGCCTAGTGGATACACGTTGAGTACACGTTGAAGAAATGTCCTGTTCAAAAGAGGCGTATAGTTTTCTAAATATACTGTCTTCTGTATTGGATCTAGTCCAAGGATTCAACATGGTCAAACTTGATACCAGTTACCACAAAGACCAGGATCAGCAGCGTTATCTGTCATGAAGTACCAGAAAATATAGAAACACAGTCCAAATACGGGGAGACATTCTATGGCCGCCACAGTGCACTTAAAGACTGTTGTTATAGAACGCAACTAATCATGTATTGGCTGGCTCAATTTAATTTGGACCTATTAATGACAGGTAATGAAATGTACAACCAATAACACAAGATTTTCATGTCAAATCGTAACCTGACATACGTATCCCCAGTTGTCAAAGTCCAGAAAAAGTCCTCCAAACGGCAAAAGGTTAGCAGAGGGATGCTTATTATGTTTTTGTGAAATATGCATCTTTGCGAAAGAGACCACATACTGACCCCACAACGGCGTATGTATTTGTATAACAAATAGAAAACAAGAACAAAACAAACATTTAGGAACACAATTGTTCGTACATGAAAGTACTCCACAATTCTTGGCAGTTCGCCATATGGTTGTACAAAGAAAATGCATATCATTCTTGTTAATAATATTGTTTAAACCAAGTGTATATACAAGGTTGGGATATCATGCATAATGATTTGTTCATAGCTATATTGTATTAAAGACGGCCACCAAACCCTCGACCCTATTACTGGACTCGGCTCGAAACAGCTGAACTCCTATTTCATGAGAAAATGATACTCATACTATATTTTCTGAAGAAATATTACTTTATTCACTATCGATATCAGATACTGTAGCTATTTAACAAGTATATATCAAGTTAGGAAAAACCAATTTATATGTTAATTGTTTAATTTTGCAACATTCACGTACATTTATAACAATAACTTAAAACCATAAACAGTGCTTTTTAGCAAACACTACTTCCTAGAAACCAATTCATAGCAACTGAAATTGACGTCATAAATAAATCGAGAACAACAAACAGGGGAATCACCGGCGGAAACAGGTGCAGCCGAGATGAAATCTAACAATCACGTTAACATTCTGTTGACATATTTCGTCAGCTTAGTTAAACTCTATTATTAGAAGTTAACTTTGTAGATTTTAATTTGTAATCAGATACCATCTACTCAATCCTTTCTAAAATTTGAGCATTATAGCTACTGCGTGCTAAGAAATAAAATCTGTAAGAAGAAATCCTTTGGAAGTATAGAATGCAACTACGCAAAACAATAGCAGACTTGGTTTGAATACATTTGTTAATGAGAGGTAATGGAAAGTGCAACACCTCTCACGCCCCATAGCACCGGCGTACACGGAACTCTATTACACATGCATGTTTCGAATGGACTCCGTGATCCCAAAGGACCAGAAAATATAACAACACTGAATACTTGTGACGATGTGATTGGCGTTCGCCGGTGCTAAATCCGTTTAACGTGTTCCAATGACATTCTCTAGCACTGTTCTAAACTTAAAAGGATTCTTTTATAAAAATAAAACAGAACACATTTCCACCATGGTTTCTGTTGTAAATAAACATAAATAATCGATCGGAACTAAAACACTAATTTAATTTAACCGAAACTGGTGGTTTCTCTGCACCAGGGCTTATATAGAAAAGTGCGCACAAGTTTCAAACATGTAAAAACCCGATTCTGTTTTACTCCATTGATTTAAAATTTGTGCAAAGTACCATTTTTAAGAAATTTCAAGGGATAAATACCATTTATCTAGCTCCGTCAAAGACTCAAAATACACTGTGTAACTACTATGTATTGTATTTTCCGGCGAACGTTTGGTTTATATTACCCTGTTAATTTAGTTTTGGTGTAATGTTTTCTGTGATTTTATAAGCTAAAAGCTACATTGTAAGCAATATTGGACGCCTTATATTGTTAATACTACAATAAAATTGCAATATATACTTTTGGCGGTATGTTAAGCTGTTGTTGTTTTTCATATCATCCTGGATAAAGATATTTTTGAGATAACAGTTAAATGTATAAACGGTTGTATGACGTAGGCGTAGCTTCTGTGGTTTTGTGTAGTTGATATCCTATAGATACAAAATGGGTTTTTCCAGTAAATTTAAATGTTCTACATTTCTTATTTCCATTCATAAATATCTTTTTTTTAAACAATTATGATCGCGTTTAACCATGGGTAAATTCGCCCCCTTAATGCAAATAAGGTACCATAACCTTTAATTATCAGCACATGGTACATTTTTGCTTTAAGGGGGCGAATTGTAGTATAAAAAGGGACACTCCGAACAATATATATGCTTTTGAATAAATTTGAAAACTTACTTGAAACTTACTTGAAAATATAAAAGGTAAATCTATAGATGATATGTATCTTTTTTATAAATGTACATTTATTTGCTTATTGAAATACTTAATGTTCATTTTGTTCTTTGTTCCGCACTATACATCAATGAATTTTATGTCGAAATACTTTTATGCACTTTTACATGTCGCAACTGTTTTTCACGTTTGCATATTTATGAAATTCGTTCAAGTATGAAGAAAAGAAATACTGTTTTTTCATGGTTTGACTGCAACAAATCAACAGAAAATTGATAAAAATATATGTACAATATATTTTAACTTTTCCAAAATTAAAATAAAACTGAAAATAAATATACGAGTAAATATTGATTTAAGAATAAAACCATGTATTGATGGGATTTTCCTTGAAACCAGAGCCTTATAATTTAATTTACATGCATAATGCATTTTTTCCTTCAGAGCAAAATGAGGTTGAACATTGTTCACTGTGCTTTGTGGATAGTTATACTTCTGCCATTGAACACCGGTAAAGTGTGCCTGGACTGGACCAAGAGCTGTTATTCCGAGCGCATAACATGTCATGGAATCATTTCCGGGTTAAATTTATATAAAATGCAAAGTTGTTCGTATCAATGTTGGAATATGGGATATTTACAGGGGAACTGTATGAAAATAAATGAACCAAGAACATTTAACTGCAAAACAGGATCTACGCATGCATGGATATGTTTGTGCGATCACAGCCGTCCTGGATGGAAACATAGACATTGCCGATAGGTAATGTTACTACGTAATGAAAACTGGCATCACGAGGATTGGTCCTGCGGGAAACGATTTTAAACATGAATCGTAATACCTACGACATTTAAAGAACTAAACAGAGATTTCACGGGATGATTAAACTGTAAGTTTAAGAGTAAATACATTTTGAGAGGGAAAATACATCGATAGAGCGAGTATCGAAATGCACTAATTGATCTGACATAGTTACATACACTCTGAAACAGCGATTTTAGGAGTCGAATTATTGGATCTTTTTAAAAGGTTTTTTCTTACTTCACATATTCATTGCTGCCAACTGCATCAACTTTATTTATTTATTTATTTATTTATTTATTTATTTATTTATTTATTTGCTGACCTTTCATGTATATATTGGGCTGGGGCCACTTACATATCAATTGACATTCCTGTTATGTTTTTAAAATACAAATAATTGTGGATTTTTTATTGTTTTTGTTTTGTTTTCTTTTGTAAATAAACTGACCTAAACATAAAATCCTCTTTGTTTATCGGATCTATTCTTTTACTAAGACAATGATGAGCTTTCGTTCTGCCAAAAATTAGTATACCCCCTTATAGTTGCCAGTGTATTTCACTCATTCTTGTGTATATTATGAAAAGTTATACCTCCCTTCGATCTATATTACATGTTTGTTATAGGTAGCACTAAACCTTCCGGGTTACGCACATTTTTCAGTAGCGATCAAACGCTTAAAAGGGAGTGCCTCTTCATAAATTATGCTCCATCGACTTATCAGGCCTATAGGTCCGGACCTAAACATAATGATCATAAGGTTGAATGCCTTTTGACCTATAGCCCCAAACCTTAACATCACATATCATTAGCGTTGCTACCTATATGACCTATAGGCCAGAGTCTAAACAGCACATATCATTAGCGTTGCTACATATATGACCTATAGGCCGGAGCCTAAACAGCACATATCATTAGCGTTGCTACCTATATGACCTATAGGCCGGAGCCTAAACAGCACATATCATTAGCGTTGCTACCTATATGACCTATAGGCCGGAGCCTAAACAGCACATATCATTAGCGTTGCTACCTATATGACCTATAGGCCGGAGCCTAAACAGCGCATATCATTAGCGTTGCTACCTATATGACCTATAGGCCGGAGCCTAAACAGCGCATATCATTAGCGTTGCTACATATATGACCTATAGGCCGGAGCCTAAACAGCGCATATCATTAGCGTTGCTACCTATATGACCTATAGGCCGGAGCCTAAACAGCGCATATCATTAGCGTAGCTACCTACATGAATTTGGTCTTCAGTCCCGAGTCTAAACAACACGTATCATTAGCGTAACTGCCTATATGACCTATAGGTCCAAACCAGCACAAACTATCATCGTAGTTACCAATTTGACCTACAGGCCCGTGTATAACAGCACATAACATTAGCATGGCTAACTATCTGGCCTATAGGCCAGAGTCTAACAGCACATATCATTAGCGTAGCTACCTATATGACCTACATACCCGAGAATAACAGCACGTATCATTAGTGTGGCTACATATATATGACCTACAGGCCCGAGAATAACAGCACATACCATTAGCGTAGCTACCTATTTGACCTACAGGCCCGAGAATAACAGCACGTACCATTAGCGTGGCTATATATATGACCTACAGGCCCGAGAATAACAGCACGTACCATTAGCGTAGCTACCTATATGATCTACAGGCCCGAGAATAACAGCACGTACCATTAGCGTAGCTACCTATATGACCTACAGGCCCGAGAATAAGAGCACGTACCATTAGCGTAGCTACCTATATGACCTACAGGCCCGAGAATAACAGCACGTACCATTAGCGTAGCTACCTATATGACCTACAGGCCCGAGAATAACAGCACGTACCATTAGCGTAGCTACCTATATGACCTACAGGCCCTAGAATAACAGCACGTACCATTAGCGTAGCTACATATATGACCTACAGACCCGACAATATGCATACGTTAAAACACTGACGCACATGCACAGATTTAGCAGAACAATGATAAATTTTAATTAGGAAATTTTAGTTCCTTAAATCTGCAAATCGGATTCTGTTTGTCTTCTGTCTCGGAATCTCACCTAATTAAGGTCAAACATCAAATATTCTCCTGTATTTGATTGGACTTAATTTCAGGATATGGGATCACGCGATTAAAATGCACAGATGCAGATACCGAAATACACAGAGGTAAAAGTCATATTTTTGTTGCTTGGCGTTTTTTATTACTTTCAGACATGTCCCAGTCTGGAGATATTTTATGCTGTTTCTGACGATATATCTCTTTTTGGCTTAAACTTTCTACTTCGTTCTAACACTTCAAAAATGAACATTATAGTCCTCGCTTCTACATTAATTGAGGTGTTTGGACTAAGTAGGACGTTTAAGCTAAAAAGCGATATACCTAAAGAAACAGCATAAAACATCTCCAGACGTTTATCTGAAAGAATACACGCCAAGCAATAAATAAATAAGAGAACCAACTGGTCCTGCGCTTACCTGAGTAAATGCAGCTTACTGCATTTAAACAATAAGAAGACAAGTTTTTTTCTAATATAAGCCTATGTAGCACTAAGTGGATGGAGCCAATTTGACCCTGGGGCCATGATTTGAATATCGTTCATAATTATCTAGTAGACAATGATGCAGACACTTAGGTGACCTATAAAACACGAGTTTTTAGCTTAGTGTATTTCGGCATCAGTAAATTTGTATCCGTGTATGGTATCCAAATTCTGTCATTACATAATCACGTGATCCCATACACACCAAGGGTTGAGTGGTACAATGTACCAAATGATATGTATCAAAAGAAGGTAACTATGCACCTTTTAATTAAGGTTCGACAATACTTGATTCCGATTATCATACTCAAGCATACTATGAGACTTACACTATAAGTTGAAAACAAATAGAGCTATAATTCTTACTTCCTATGATAAATCGGCAATCACTCTGCATATCAGATCATACCTTTAGGATGCCTGTTAAGTTCTAACATATATATTAAAACATCGTGTTTTCGTGGTTTCGCCTTTGCGGTTGAGGCTATATACCAATAAAAGAAATTGTTTTTTGTTTCATATAAAATCGTAGACCTATTTTCCAAAAGATATCCATACATTTGCTTCAAGAAAACGAAAAGAAAAAGGGGTGAATAGTATGCAGTGAAATGCAAGTCAACTGAAGTCAGGTACCCTCATATTGCCGCACGCAGAATAAACACCCTACTTTCGTTTTCAAGTAAACAACCCGAAAACATGCGAACATAGGCATGAAAAGTGTCCTCTTTTATCTACAATTCATCCCATGAGTAAAATAATGCCCACTTGGCCCCCGATTTACGCGCAAATGCGCAAAAAATTGAAAAATTAGAATCTTTTATTAAGGACTTCTTTCGACTGCACTACGGAAGCACATTTTAACCTTGAGAGGCGAAAACACGATACAAGATATTTATTCCATAAGGCTATTGGCCCATCATGGCATAACAAGCATACATACAGGTTGAAGGTCAGTAATTCAAATCCTTCTTTTTTATAATAAAAAAACGACAACTTCAGGTCGTTTTTACGTATCTTTATAGAACATCTCTTTTACGTACAATGAATGAAAAGAAAATAGGGGGTTGAATAGTTCCTAGTGAAATGCCAGTCAGTTGTGGTCTGCTACCCAAAAAATGGCGCATATTTACTCTTGTCCGCGCAATAAACACCTACGTCCGGTTTCTATCCGCAAAACTTGCCATGTTGGGTGTATAAACATGAAAACCGTCTCATTTCATGCAGAATGAATTCTAGCAGTGAAAAATGTGATTAAAGCACTCGTTCTACACGAATTTCAGCAAAAAAGTGGGAAAATTAGGATCTATTTATATATGGACTTCTTTCGATACACCACGGAAGCACATTTTCGACCGAATTACTGACCTTATTCCTACAGATATGACGAACAGTGAAAACATATATATAATTACATTATTGTATTACGTCATTTAAATCCTATGAAGGTTTTGAGGTATATGACTGCATTGAACGTGCACGTGCAATTTGCGTACTATGTAAAATTGTAAAATAATTGTTAGCTTTTTGTTAAATATAATCCAATATATTTTATTTATCTATATGACGTTATTATTGACGTTCATGTCGTAAGAGTGTTTTAAAGGGACAGGTTCAGATACAGTGCTATATTTAGTTTAAGTAAAAATGCGTGTATGCACATTTATTAAGTCACAAATCATTAATCATTGCACACTTTTATGTTTGATTTATCACTGAAAGTACATTAGCCAAATTTCTGTAGATTTTACATTTACAATTAGCCTAAACGTAAACATTCTGTGACTGATATGCATAATATAATGTTGCTTATTACCCTCTGCTCTATCTTGATTGATAGTGATTAAACGGTCTTCTGAAAAAAGTAATACAAGGAAAATATATTGTAACTCACGTCTTAAAATAACTGATTTTATAAATCAGAAAGCAGGTATCTTTATAAAATTTTCAGTACATGTGCCGTAAGGCAGCCGTAAAATGTTTCCATTGGAGAGTTTAAACAAGTTAACGCTGCGCATCAACACACAATTTTTCTAAAATTATTGGTGTAAATGAAGTTATCTCCACCGGTACGAAATCATAATGTTTTCATTAAGGGGACGCATATTGCTACATTCACAGTTCATAAAGAAATGCGGAAGGGGTGCATATTCAAGAAATCGATGGTGGGAAAATAAAAAACATATTCCTTAACTGATATAATACTGATGGACACCTGTAATATTCAGTATTTTGTGGATAAGGATGTGGTACTATGAATGTAATAGGAAAACAGAGGTCTTTGTGAAAATACATTCAATACAAAATATTCAGCTTTTGTATAAGGAAAAAACAGGTTTTTTACAATAACAGTGTTCCAAATAATGTTGAAGGGATGAGATTTTCTTTCTAACACACCAGGTTTGCTTAAACCTGTAAAAATTTAACGCCACGTCATTTCAGCTCGGGATGGACGCCATATTTCTCATTGATAAAAATGTAAATAAAAAAAATCAGAGTGGGATTAGCATTGCAAGGGCATAACATGACATTCTACACAATGAATACCTTAGAACAGATATCTAAGATGCTACACAGGTCAGGCGGGTTAAATGCATAATGGCGATCACTTGAAATTCATCTTGAAAAGGTGGTTAATTTTAGTTTATTTACATGGTTTTTAATTTTCCCACGACTTCTCGGCGATTCACTGCAAATGTATTACTGCGCCGGACGAAAGGTAACTCTAATAAACAACGGGAGACAACTTAGGTGTCAGCACGTGTACGATTTTTAAAAAAAAACATGTCGATGATTATAATTTCTTTATCAAATAATGAATCCTATTCAGATATTCGTTTAATATTAGAAAATTATTAATTTCTGTGGACATTTGTCAAAAGATATTACTTACATTGGACTACTTTGCGCATCAAACTGGTTTCCGCTCAGTTGTGAGGCACTTCCGTTATACTTTTTGACAACAATAACAAAACACAAAAATGAATCAATAAAGTCACTTATAAACCGACTGCTACTTAAATCAGTGTAAGTGAAGTTGTTGTTTCAACATTAAACATGTTCGTTACGTTATGAGATAAAGTTTATCTTGAACTGCATAATCAATCAATTACGTTTAGATGATATTGCATTTACAACTTATTTGACCCCATTTTTTTACGTGAATGACAGCATTCTCGTGCAACTCGTGCAAACAGAGTTATGAAAAGTATGATGGAGAGTTCAAGGACAAATTATAAATGACATTAAAGTGAGGATAACTGTGTATTCGTCCAGTTTTGATCATTGACATGCCTGCTGTGTATTATAGTAACTTTTGTGAACAAGATTAGAATGTTACTTTTGCACATATACACACTGATTGGACCTCTCAACCAAATTTCATACCTTATTTTAGGGATTTTTAAGACAATACATTTTCAAAAGTTTGTTGAATGTGTTTTGATATTTAAGTGCATTTTAGTTCATGAATACCAAGTTAAAATTAATAATGGCAACATTTCTAGGCCCTTATTGTAAGCCACTAGACTTCTGTAACGATAAATGTTTAATGTATTAAGGGGAATATACTGTTTTAGTTTTGGAATGTGGCATTCCTTGACCACCGTATCTTTTCTTATGCACTACTTTGTAAACAAACGAAATAATGTGTTTTAGCTTACATATGCGAAATGAAAAGCAAGACAGTGACCATATTTCACATTCTTTCTTTAAATTAGAATCTGTAGGACATTGATAAATGTTTGGACAAGGTGAAGCACTATTATTTTTGCACCAAAAAGTCTTAATTGTTGACTTTGAATGTACACAATAAGTTTTATGTAATTCAACAATAACTTTCTTGTTTCAGTTTTCTCATTTTTATTTTAGTGAGCAATCCTTTGTGTACTTATAACAGTTGAAACAGTATCCATTTCATGTACCAAAACCTTGTACTTTTTTGCAGGTAAATTTTATCATACCCCACCCACTTTTTCTAATTTCAAAGTATGCGTCCCCTTAATCACATTTATTGCTATACACGTAAAATACAATACTTGTTTAAATCTGAAGCAAATGGATTGTGCTCAAGTTTGTTTTATTTGTTTTTTTCAATATAAGGGGTCGGTCCTTCCCACAACATAGAAATGTTTTAGTATATATGCACTGCATAGTACGAAATACAATGTAACGAAGAACATTCGATTGCACTCTGCAGAAATCAGAGCAAAACGGTAAACACCAGTAAGGGCTCGACCAAACATGCAAACAGCCGCTCAGTACCTGCGGGGTTATGGGAACTATATGCCGTGCTTCTTCCGATATGACCAGGAAAGCGTAATCTCCAATCATATAATTGCTGAACACCAAATACGTCGCGTTTAGAATTCTGAAAACGAATTGAATTAAGATCGTAAAATTTGGTTAAAATGTCATATAAGATAGCCCTGTTGAATGGGTTTATATTTCTTTTACTTCTGTATAGTACTGTGCAAAATTAATTTGTTTCGAACATATTGTAAACAGCAAGGAGTTTCAAGGCCATGCATTAAGTATTTTAATGTTCGCAGTCATGAACATTACCTTGTAAAGAGATACTTCATATGTATAAGTTACTGAAATAAAATTATGTTCTGTTCTGTTCTGTAAACTGATTATTCTTGGAAAAAATACGTATAAATGGTACCAAAATAATAATGCTTTTTCACTGAATTTGAAAATTAACGCCTACATTTATTTGATGATATCGGTGTAAGCGCACATATTTTTACATACTTTAGTATTTGTGGGTATTAATCTTTTCCCACCCACCTGCTTTCTTTTCACGTAGATAACCTGTAAGTATCTTAAATATCTAAAACAGAAATGTACGTGACTGAGGTAGCATATACCTCGGGAAGATGTCGCACTGTTTTCTATTAAAAAACATAATGGAATGCGATATTTTTACAGTGCAAAAAAGTTATCATTTCCATTTTTAACAACATGTCATGCAAAACATGAATGCCTTTAAATAAATGTTGGCCTTTGCGTCTGTGCAGATGATACTGTCATGGTAAATCTCGTTTACTGTTCGCGGAAATATGCATGTATGATTGATTTGCACCTTCACAATCAAATATATCATATATAGTTTGTTCTTGGCATCAAATTCATGTGCGCATTATAATAGCTCCTGTCATTTCAGTGTCGCCATTGTGCATCTCAATTTACTTATACCTCAACTGCGAACAAAATCGCAATTAGAACCGTTATAAATATCTAATGAAGTAAAAAAAAAAAGAAATTTTATTGCTTCATGCGTTCGAAAAAGTTCACCTTTTAATGCACGAAATTCGTTGGATGTCCATTGCCCATACGTTGTCGTCCACAATGTCTTTAAAGAACATTCCCTCCTAAACCACTCCGTCAATCCCAACCAAACTTCACAGTTGAAATATGTAATTTGAGCAGATGTACTTGATAAACTAAACTTTTCTTGCATAGACGAGGTTGAATTTGAAACCAATAGAAAATACTGTATAGGTCGTTCACAAATATACAAGTGAATCACACTTACCGGTTACAGTAACTTCGTCACGGTGTAATCAATTGTGACTGAAAGTTAAAATATAAAATGCTCCTGGTTATAGGGATGGTTGGTAACGTAAGTCAATATAATTAATGTAATAATGTAGCCTTTAAAACAACACCATCTCATTGAAGCGCTCGGTAGTTCAGGGGTGCATATGCAAGTAAAATTACATTATGTACAATCAAACTAGACATGTTAGTTCATGGTTCGAATCTTTCTCTCCTTATATTTTGATATATATGTTTATTGTTTTTAGTTATGTATTCGAGATGGCTTACAATCAAACGATATAGTGTTGGATAGGGAAATGGGTAGAAAAATAGACCGTATTGAAGATATTCCTAAAAACAAAATTCAAGAGCCCATATCAACTACTTACCAAACTGTAAAGATGACATTAAAGATTGTACAGATACATACAGTGGGTGAAAGAAAATTCATCAGGTCAGGACTCGAACTTCTTTAAATAGATTTAAAACCTAACCATTTTACTTATTGATCTATCCATTCATTTTCCAGTTTGATTTAATAGATACCCTTTCTTGCATACAAGATATGACAGGCAGTCTGGATATCTGACTACCCGTTCAAAAGGTCCAACTCAAAGGTCAGTGAAGAAGTATACCCTATTTCATGTTTTGTACGTTTCGTAGACCATCTCGCTGTAGCCATTTCTTCTACAGCTTAGACTAAAAGTCATCTGGCGGGAATTTCACATGTTTTTTTCCTCATCCTCTTTATTGCAATGTAAACGTCCTTTGATGAAACTTGAAACAGTTTTTTTAGACTAGTTTGCAGTAGAGCATACTTGCAAAAGTATTTTACGAAGTTTCATAAAATGCACTTTTTTCGGTTTTCCTATGCACAAGGGACGGTCAGAACTAGAAAAGATAAGTATTCTGTTCTGTACCGCTTGTTGGAACACTTTTCCTTAGCATCCATGCATCAACAAAATTTAAGGAACTGTTGTTGACCTTATTCCGCAGTACTTATCATTCCAGACTTAACCAGGAAGGAAAAAATGTTTCTTCGACGCTAGATAGTTTTGTTGCTCTGCCTTCTGCAAAGGTATTGAGTACTTATGTATAAGGTGATTTTGTTTTGGAGTTCTCGCAGCTTTTTCAATAGTATTTAAGGGAGAGTTTATGAGAGTTTATTTTCTTTATTCCATAAGGCTATCAGCCCATCATGGCATAACAAGCATACATACAGATATGACGAACAGTGAAAACATATATATAATTTCACACACTTTAATGTGGAGAAGGTCTGACAAATAATTTTTCGACCTTTTCATTTAACATTAATGATTTAAATTATGGTACAATGTTTCTGTTAATTACATCAAACTATATAGTGATATGGTACACATTCTTATGAAAAGAAAAGAATGTCAACAGATTTTAGGAATTATACATCTTGAAATTTTGCATTTCTTGGTGAAAGTTTTGCGTTACATTTATTTTGTCAAACGGTAAACATACAGCTCGTTTAAATGGGTCAGCCGTGTTGTTGTACTTATATAATTGACTGACCCGGTTTATAGGTTGGTCAGGACTACGATATGTATTGCATTTTGCCATCGAAATATTTCTATAAAATGCTTCTTCCCCTTCCGTTTGGATCCGTCCATGTTTGCAAATATTTTATGGACTGTAAATAGGCTCATTAAAAAGCACTGACTGTGGCTAAGTTACCGATCCTACCGAAACGAAAAGTAAGAAAGACTACTTATTTTAACACCAATAAACTATACTATATCCACAGATTTATCAATCTTAACCGGAAACGAAAATGCAAGACGGACAGCATGGATAAATATCTTCTAAACACATACAAGATAAAATAATGAAATAACCTCGAAATGACTGTCTTTCATTTATACAAAAACCTTATTGTAGTGAAATCCAATTCATGTCTAGAGACATTATTCACGTGTATCATATAACATGTCGTTTCTTCTTTGAAATGCTTTATATACATAAATTCCTAGTTTTCTTATATTGCATAGTTAATGTGTATATATATAATGAATGGATATTTTGATAATGTTTAAAAGAGAAATTAACCAGTAAATGTTTGTGTGCATGTCAACCGGCGTCGAAAACCCCGTATATTCATTTTTTTTTTGCGAAAACAATCTTGTTGAGCCGTTTAGAATTTAGTTATAAAGCCACAAGTTCTTCGAAAATAATGGATGTTCTAGCCAATCAGAAAGGGATGAAGTGTGCGTTTCGGAAAGAACTGGCTTAATTATAAATTGCCAAGTTTAAAAAAAAAAAACATTTAAACTTTGTGTACTAAAATGACCATAAAATATTATAAGTAAGTGCAAAAAGTAATTGAAAATATCTACAGGAAGAATTGTGAAGTCAGGTTGAGACAGATCAGAATGGATTTTGGAAAACAATTGGAACAACTGGTGTACTAGTAAATGAGACTAAGAAAGTTAGAACTCTAATGGAAATCATTGATAGTGATGGTTATTTGGCAACAAACTTGACAGAAGGTCTAGATTTTTGGAAAAATTATAAAACTGCGACCGTACCGAAAGCTTACATGGTAATACTGAACAGGTCTTGATTGAAAACACTGTTTGATAAATCTAGGTTTTGATATTAAACCTTCAATGCAAGATCTTTAGAAATAACACGGCAGTGAGTTTACATGTCCTTTCCAGTGTGTGTTTTTAGACTAGTAAAATATTAAATGGAGAAAAAGGTTTCAGTAGTCCTGTGTCGAAAGCTGGCTCTGCAGACTCAAGAAATCCAATGAACAACCGGGAGAAACTTGCCCCACCATGTACAAGTTACATTGTTAACGATAGGTTATCAGTTTGGTTTGGAAGAAACAATAAACTGATCGAAGAAGAGAAAGGGTAGTTGACCATCTTCCAGTCTTATATTTATCATTTCTTCCAGTCTTATATTTATCATTAAAACCTGCTCAAAAATGAAAAGGCCAATTGTTGCTCATTTAATCGATTTTAAGAAAGTACACGATTGTGTAGAACGTTTCATACGTTGTATTAAAGTGGCTAAGTTGGGAGTTCATTGTAAAATGTTTCATGCAGATAAATTGCTTTACTCATATATTAGCTCTTGTATTAAACTAAATGGATTCTCATCAAATTAGTTTGATAAAAAGAAAACAAACCGAATTTCTATGGTATATCAAGTCAGCTCAAAGATCAAACTATAAACTTTCAAGAAACTTAAATTCGAGCTGGCATTGAATTTTTAGGTAGCTCGAAAATCAGTAGTTTAAAAATTTGAATTTTAGATGACTGACGTAGTTTTGAAGGCATGTAAAAGGGGGCAATCCAATGCACAGTCGAAGTTTTATTGAAATCAACTTGGTGGTTAAGGCGGAGATGTTCTTTAAATACATTGTGGACGGCAACGGACGGACAACAGACTTCATCTATTTTATAACTCGCCATGAGCATTTCGCGTTTAGGTGAACTAAAAACAATTTATACATATATCCGAACGCATGAAGCACTTAAATTTCAAATAAAATCAGGAAGGTAGAGATATTGTAAAATCTACGATTTTTGTATTATCCTTGTCCATTCAACAAATACATTTGGTGTTTCCATTATGTAAGCATTATAGAATATAGGCTTTCCATATTAGTTCGGTACCTTAGCTTTATCCTTCCAGGTATTCCATTTATTAAAGGTAATCAAAACCAAACATTTTTGACTGGCCTCAATTGAAATTTCGGTATGTTATTGCAAAAAGGTTATTGCAAGAAGGTGAGCGGTGGTCTAGGGGATAAGGTGTCGGCCGCTTAATCCAGGGTTTGTGGGTTCAAGTCCCGCTGGGATCACGACCATGACTTCTCACGACACCAGTACTGGTTTTTCCAGGAAGCGGACTCGGAGAGTGGTTCCAATAAGTTTGAAGCTTTCATCACAATCGAGTAAAACAAATTAGTATAAACTATAAAGGTAATAAATTCTTTTATATTTATCACTTTTGTTGAAATAACAACATGTATACGCTGTGAAGTTACCTTTTTAAATAGCAGTTTAGTTCAACTTATTTCGAAATATTACAGGCTATTGAGAAGTTAATGGAGCTGTATAACACTGGTTTCAAAAACTTAAATCTAGATGCACGCCCCTTTAACTGAAGAATAGACGTAATCCGGAAGGTTTAATTCGCAGGTTATAATACATGTATCTACATTTATGTTACTTACGTACGTTTACATCTGTTTAAACCTTACAAGGAAGTTATGATTAAATTTTGACAGTATACAACGCATTTTCAAGTTTTCGTTCTGCTTACTTATTTTATTCTTACTCTATCTTGTAATCAATAATAATATGAACTTGCTATGTCGTATCTGAATAAATTCAAGAGACAAGCAGTCATATGGCATTGTGAAAGTTTATTTAAAAAATAACAAGTAAAAGGCACAAAATCATTTAAATTGTACAATACAAATTTATAACATAACAAGAAATATCTTTAAAAATAATGGTCGGCGAATTGTAATAAGGAAAGAAGTTTATGAATTTTTCATCTAACATTCATCTTTCATCTAACATTTTTCAAATTGCAAAACTAAACACCGCACTTTAACAATTTAAATGGTTCTCTTTTAATTTTTCGCAAAGGTTTCGTGGGGTTGCAATTTTGTTTCGTTTATCCTTAGACGAATAATTACAGCAGTAGTTTGATGAAGATCCATGAAGCGGTTCATGAGAAGAGGTCATTAAACGTGTTTATATTTTTTAGCTAAGTTGGTCCCTATCCCCATTTGTAACAAAATAGCAGGAGACCTTACAATATTGTTACATATCGAGTTTGATAAAAATCCATTACATTTTAGTGGTTAATGCGAAGAAAGGCATATCTACTTTTAGCTATAGCGGTCCCTAATAGGGCCCAAGTTCCTATATAAATAAATTTGGAAGAGGGCCTTATAATGATGCTCCAGACCAAGTATGACAAAGATCCACCAAACTGTTCATGAGACGCTGTATAAAGGCATTTCTAGTTTTAGCTCTAGCAGCCCCTAAAAGGGGTTAAATGTCTCAGCTGAACAAAGTTGGCTGCGGGCCTAATAAAGATGCTACAAATCAAGTTTGATTAGAATACATGAGAAAAAATCAATTAAAGGATTTTTTTTATTTATTATTTTTATTTATTTCTAAAATAGGCCAACTGATCCCGCTTTAACAAATGCATATTCGCTATTCATGAATCTTTGGACAATGACGTCACACCTATAAAAAAGTGAAGGTCAAGCAAAACATACAAATGTAATTATTTCAATATTTCTAATTCATAAGCAAAGTTTGACCGTAGTCATATCACATAGATAAACTGTATGCAGCGTACCTTCATTTCAGTGTAATGAGATTCGGTCAGTATATAGCATATATATAATAAAACAGATTTCAACTGAGTTCAATATTTGCATACCATACTAAAGAAAAATATTCATATATAATAAATCAGTTAAATAACTTATAACAAATATATTCAAAGCAAACAAGTACTCATTTTAATATGCAATCTGAATAAGTCACAAAAGCAAGAAACCTTTTCATATACAGACGACAATTGTTACAAGGAAAATCTTTTAAAAAATACTTCTCTACATAAAAGACTCTTATCACACCCTTATTCATGTGATACACAGACCGTATTCAGCTCTTTCTTTAATATGATATATGTTGGTATTTGAACAGGTTTTTATCATATTTATTAAACTTACTTATCATTTTGAGATATATCAATATTCTTGCTTAATATACTGAGCCAAAGTTAGCTTTAAAACTGTGAACAGCGTCGTTTAGGATAAACGCTTTGTCTACATTTCACTCAGCGTAGCACAATCAACAGAGTGAAAGAAATTAACACTCTCGCCCAATCAGGAAGAGTGTTGCATAAATCTTCCATTTTGATAAATTATCTATAATGCGTTATCAAGTAGTTTGATTTGCAAACTGAAGTCACGTGGCATAGGTAACGAAAACGAATTTAGACGGCGTCGCCGAAAAACAGGGATGTCAGTGATAATATGCTACTGGGCACAGCCCAATAAATCATGCATGAATGGTCAACAAATAAATAAATAAATAAATAAATATCAAAAACAATATAACAAAATATGTAAATTATTATTGAAGTTTGGCAGCGTGGAATAATGTAAAGTAAAAAAGTAAAATAATCATTTTTTTTTCATCAATAGTTCAACCATACTGCTTCTGACCGTAAAGGCATTCTTCTAGATCGTAAGTTATCACATGGTTTAAGTTGTGTGTATATCTTGTCATCAAAATATATGTGTACTGAAGCAGTATATATCTGTGAATTTCATCAATCCCTCGATCTTTGAAATCGGCGTTATTCAGATGAGCAGTAGTTTTGTCAAATCGCCGTACATAGGCCTATATGTTTCAGTGCAAGATGAATCCTTGATCTTAAGTTCGGCAGTCCTTTACGAGTTGAAGACCACAATGAAAGTTTGTTATTTGCAGTGTCCATGCTTCCATCCGGGGCGGCTGTGATCACACAAACAAATCCATGCATGTTTAGATCTTGTTTTGCAGTTAAATGTTCTTGGTTCATTTATTTTCATACAGTTCCCATGTAAATATCCCATATTCCAACACTGGTGCGAACAACTTTGCATATTATATAAATTTAATCCGGAAGTCATTCCATGACATGTCCGGCGCTCGGAATAGCAGTTTTTGGTCCAGTCTAAACACACTTTACCTGATGTGTTGAAAGGAAAGAGTAAAACTAACCACAGTGTACAGTATAAAACGGTGAACCTCATTTTGCTCTGAAGAAAGAAAAAGTAAATTAATGACAAACTAAAATATATAATTACTAATATTACATTATACGGCACTCGTTTCATGGATCGAACGTCTCTCTAATGTGTTTTCTTCTTATCTAAATTTGTACCAGTGTATGTTTACATGTTCTTTTTAATTACCTATTTTGCTGAATTTCTCTTCCGTGTATAACTGAATACAAATAGAATATTTACTAAAAACAGTGTTTTATTAATATTTTTAATAAATATGCAGACATAAAAACAGTAAAAAATTATTTCAGCATAAACTTTATTGATGCATAATTTATGTGCCATGACTAGATGAAAATAACTACTTTAAGTTTTTAAGTAAATGTAAGCAAATAAGTATAACTTCTAGATCTAAATATTTACCTTTTCGTAATAAGTATAACTTCTCTAAATATTTATCTTCTTGTAATAAGTATAACTTCTCTAAATATTTATCTTTTTGTAATATGTTTTCAAACGTTCCCAAAGGCAAAGATATGTTTGCTAAAATGTAGAGCCAGCTGTGCATTTTTATACACATTTACCAGTGGTAAAAACCCGATCATAAACCAAAATAAAGCTTATTTATAAATGGCAAGAATAAATACAGGATTTTTTTATTTACAGGGGAAGACCCTTTCGCACAGGATGTAAACTACATGAAACCGCAAAAGCAACGAATGCGTCACGCAACCGTCTATAGACATTCGATATACATTATGTATAAATGCCACTCTTATTTTTACCCATTACAATCACATATCTATCATGCTTTCAAATTTAGGATGAATAAAAACACGACATTTGTTTAAGGATGAAGAATACCTTGCAATCAAAGTGACACTGAATATTTCGAAATAGCGATGTCCCGTAATTGCAATCAGTAATGTGTGCTCGACATACCCCTTTGTTAAAGAAATCATTGGTCATATGAGCTATATTTACGGCTGAAACATGTTTTGAATATGCCTGCGTTTTTACATTAACTAGCTAGAAAAGTTTGTGTTTAAAATGGTTATTCTTTATTGGAAGTGTCTCGCATATTTTCGCGATGTCATATTGTGGCTTTCAGATAGAGGTTTTATTTGATAGAAGAATTAGTGTTTGCTTCTGTGGTATAATGAGACTTGTATCCATTAAGAAATCTCTTGCATATTCCTTTGTCACCGTTTTCTGATCGAATACCTTCATCTTCTTGACAGATTGTTATTCTATTTGGGAATGAAGTTTAATTGCCAACTATTTTTTCTTCCCAATGGAAGAAGCATCATCCAGTCAATGTGTTGAGAATGAGAGAGGCAACTGAAATGATAAATTTTTAACCAGAATGCTGTTTGAGTATAAAGAAACAACTACTCACCATGCAAATGTTTGAAGTACTTATAGTTATTCTCATGACCAAGTATGAAACGTTTTTAATTTGATATTTCAATACGACACAGAAAGTGTTTTCCTTAAATGCAAAGTGTTTTCCTAGAATGCAAAAACTAAAATTACAATAATGTATAAATTTTGTTTATGTACTTGAACGCAATTGTGACTTTGAAAAAGAAGGCGTGCTAGTTAAAGTTTTGTGAAAGTAAATACATAATACATGTATTTTAGGATGGTTTAGCCGCGTGTGACCTATTCTGTAGTCAATAAACAAGATAAAACAAGTTCTGAGTGGTCGAGTTTTTAAAAACGAACGATCTGTCTTAAAGTCCCGGCTACTGTTAATGTATTTAATAATGTTGATAATTAAAAAAAAAAGTTCGATGCTCAAACGTACATGTAACAAGATCCATTATCAAAATCATATGCTTTAGAAGATACAACCCTTTTTGAGCACGTGTTTTATTTTTTGCAGGGGTCCTTAGTGAAAATAAGTGGCTCTAAAATCCCCAAAGGGACGGAATAGTTTGATAATTGTCCCCTATCCTGCTAGATATGCCCTTAATGGTGTTTCCCATGGTTTTCTAGCTATTGTAAAGTCATTGAGTACATACTTTTACGGTTCCATAGGTTTTGATTTATATCTTTACGGAATATATTTCTGTTTTGAATTGCTTTCCTGTTGTTTCTTCTATTTATGTAAGGGATTCGCTAAGCGGTATGGTGGCTGATTTTGGACATTTCATATTGTCGCGTTGGTGCACGACTTTTGTAGCAAATTTCGCTGCCTCCTCCTGGCGCACGTGCCAACGCGCCATATCGGAATTTTGGAAGTTTTGTGTCGTTTTGTTCTGTCGCGTTCTGTTTCGTTATGCGAAATGTGCTACATAAACTGTGCGCACGTCAACGCGACAAAATGAAATGTCCTAAATCAGCCACCATAAGGTGAGGTGCTATTTTCTTTACATAAAACTTAGTAGGACAACTGACCGTTCCAGAGCGATACCTTGATGTGTCGATCAATAAAATATAATTATTATATCATATGTTGGAAATTTTATCTTCTTAGGAATCGATTCACAAGCAGTTCATAAAGCCAACCGTTCAAAAGTTTTTATATATATATATTTATAGACGCCTCTTTGCACTCTTCTTCTTCTTCTTGTCGTTCGCGACTACACTGTCAGACCAGTAACCGCGATGAAACAGAAGAGCAGAAAGTCGTGCTTACAGTATGGATTGATATGCAGAGTATATTCAAAACGTTCCTATCAATATAGCCAACATAATTCAACAAAATAACCTATATATACGTTGTCATTAAAACATTAATTCTTGCGAAACATGTGCAGATAATTAAATGTCTTAAAACAGAAGATAACTTGGTAATTTATAACGTTCGAGCTGGTCTTTCTCTGCAAAGATTCTTTAAACTGTCTTATCTTGCACAACAGCACCTGGATGTGACTGATTTCCGATTTAAATATAAATATAGTGTCTAGCCTGTCAAACTACTTTGTGTGTATAACTTAAATAAATGTGGCATGCATCTTGGTGCACGTCACGCTATTCAAATTTTAGAATGTAAAGAGTTTGAGTTTTTTTGCCTCATTTACGAAGCTGCTACGTTTGAGCCGATTCTTTGTGTAGCCATCTAGCTTGGCTTTGAAAAGACCTGAACTTCTCTGCTTGAAGCAGAACCTTTGCATGTCTTCTGTCTTGTAACGGCTGTATGCCTGTTAGCTTCTCCATAAAAGAGATTGGTGTAGACTTTGTAGCACCTGTCATGATCCGCAATGCTTGGTTCTGAACCTTGTCTAAAGCCTCTTGGTTAGTTTTGGCAGTAGTGGACCAGGCAGTTGAGCTATACTCTAAATGGGGTCTCACTGTTCCCTGATATACTGTCTTGAGTATTTGCTCATTTGCTCCCCACGTTGTTCCAGCAAGTTTGCGCATCATGGCAAGCTTCCTACGGGCCTTCCCTTCTGCTTGACTAATGTGGAGCTTCCAGGTTAGCCGTTTGTCAAAGGTCACTCCGAGGTATTTTGCCTCGTCTGCTTCAATCAGCGAAGTATTTCCAATCTTGATTTTACCCGCCCTCTGCTTTGACGACAGGGAGAATAGTGTCATGGACGATTTCTCTGTATTGATCGATACACACCAATCTTCAGCTCAAGCTGAAAGCTTGTTGATGGCTTCTTGCATCCTGTATGTGGCTGTAGTTCTTCCTTACACCATAACACCAGATCGTCAGCGTAGAGAGCAGCCTTAACTCCTTTCGGTAGTTCAGACACCAGATCATTGATCAAAAGCAAGAAGAGTGTAGGGGATAAGACTCCGCCTTGTGGGACACCATGACGCAACAGGAACTTCGTACTGTTGGCATGTTCTAAACTGACTCTTGCTCTCCTTCTGTTGTGGAGGTATGACTTAATCCACCTCAGCATGTGACCTCCTACTCCAGTCCTCATCAGCTTGACGAGGAGTCCATCAGTCCAGACTTTGTCAAACGCCCTCTGCAGATCAATCCATACTGTAAGCACGACTTTCTGCTCTTGGAAGGCGTCCTTTATCTCTTGCGATAGATAAGTGGTCTGGTCCTGAGTGGAGCGGAATTGTCTGAAGCCAGCTTGTTGCGTTGCGAATAGGTTGTTAGTCCCCATGTCACCGGTCACCGCGGCCCAGTGGTTAAGGCGTCCGCCTCGGGATCGGGAGGTCGAAGGTTCGAGCCCCATGGGGAGCGTTCGTCCGGGGGATGTTTGTCATGGGACTCGTTCCGAAAAGACCGGTTCGTAAGCCGCGAGCTAGTTAAATGAATGGTTTCCGACTTCTATCCGCCTGGCGCCTGGCATAGTGGTAGGAGTTGGGAGGTAATTGGTACGCACAATAAAAGTGTCTCATTAGCCAAATTGGCTGGCCCTTTCAATAGGGGTGACACTATAACAAACAAGACCTTTACCTTTACCTTTTATACTTATTTGTGCATTTAAGACAGTAACGGTCTATATGTCCGTCAAGACATCACATCCAAGTAAATATGGGGCGCCGTTTTACTATTTTCTAGGCATTTTTGATATCAATAAATGATTTATTGATATCAAAAATTCGATTTCTTAATATCAAGAACTATCTTTTTATATCAAGAAATTATTCTTGAAAAATCGATTTTTTTGATATCAGGAATTCATTTTTTACATCAAGAAATGCTGTCTATTTTTTGATATCAAAAAATCGAATTTTTGATTTAAAAAAATCGATTTCTTGATATCAGGAATTCGATTTCTTGATATCGGAAAATCATTTCTTGATATCAAATAATTAGTTATATATTTTTGATATCAGAAAATGGAATTATTGATATCAGGAAATCATTTCATGATATCTAGAAATAAGGACTATTTCTTGATATCAAAAATTCCCGCCTTTCTAAAAACAGACATGCAATTAGGGATAACCCCTAATTAATTTATTCAGTGCGGGGTATGGAACGCCTAGACTGTCTTGACATAATGATTTTCAGTTTGTCATGCGCTTTTTCCAATATATTCGGTACAAATCATAATCTTTCTTGTAGATAAAGCAGTTTGTTATATACATTTACTAGTTTTCCGGTACTTTTCTTAGTTATGCATTCACTAGTTATATATTTGGTAGAAATTATAATTTGTCTTGTAGACAAAACTGTTTGTTATGTACATTTACTAGTTTTTCCGGTACATTTATTAGTTTGTAATGTCCATACATTAGTTTGTGCTGTCCAATTAAGAGTTCCTTATGTGCTTTTCTCAATATATTCAGTACATATCATAATTTGTTTTGTAGATAAAATAGTTTATGTACATTTACTAATTTGTCCGGTACATTTCTTAATTTGTGTTGTGCATTCGCCAGTTTGTGGTGTCCAATTGATTGCTTAAAACTATCCGATTTCATGTGAAATTACATAACGTGTACCCTTACATTTTTGTCTTTACAAGTGGATTCTCATATATACAACAATTATACTAGTACTTATGTTAAATAAGTTCTTTTCGGCAATTATCTATTTTCGGAAACTTTTGAAAAGATGATTAATACATATCTGTTTATTCAAACATAACAAACTGCTTTATCTACAAGACAAGTTATGATTTGTACCGAAAATATTGGGAAAAGCACATAACGAACTATTAATTGGACAGCACAAACTATTAAATGCACAACACAAACTAAGAAATGTACCGGACAAACTAGTTAATGTACATAACAAACTGTTTTATCTACATAACAAATTATGATTAGTACCGAATATATTAAGAAAAGCACATGGCGAACTATCTATTAGACAGCACAAACTAGTGAATGTACAACACAAACTAAGAAACGTACTGGACAAACTAGTAAATGTACATAATAAATTGTTTAATCTACAAGACAAATTATAATTTGTACCGAATATACTGGAAAATGCACATGACGAACTATCAATTGTACAGCACAAACTGGTGGATGCACAACACAAACAAGTAAATGTACGTAACAAACTGTTTTATCTACAAGAAAGATTATAATTTGTACAGAATATATTGGGAAATGCACATGATGAAGTAATAATCATCATGTCAAGACAGTCTAGGCATTCCATAGCGGGGATTATACATTTCTATATGATCCTGTTTCATCCATCTATATTTAGATCGGAAAGTGCCGAATTTTTTATATAAAAAAAAACAGGCTTGATTTTTTGATATCAAAAAATAGGCTTCATTTTTTTATATAAAAATTGATTTCTTGATATCAGAAAATTAATGACTGATATCGAGAATTCGAATTCTTTATATCAAGAAATTACACGATTTTTTTATATCAAAAATTCATTTCCTGATATCAAAAATTCTATTTTTTGATATCAAAATATGGACAGCTATTCTTGATATCAGAAAATGAATTCCTGATATCAAAAAATTGAATTTTTGAAATCAGAAAATCGATTTCTTGATATCAGAAAATCGATTTCTTGAATCAGAAAATGAATTCTTGATATCAAGAAATCGATTTTCTGATATCAAAAAATGTGACTGATTTTCTGATATCAAGAATTCGAATTTTTATATCAAGAAATGATTTTTTGATATCAAACAAGAGGGCCCTGAAGGACCTGTATCGCTCACCTGAAGAAAGTAGGTCAGTAGGTCACATTCATGGTCACTGAAGCCAGTTTTAAGATCAGTGTGCAAAACTATACATGTCATCCAAATTTCAAGGCTGTATCTTAAAAAACAAAAAAGTAGGTCAGTAGGTCACATTCCACAAGATTCAAACTGACCTAAAGACCATCAAGGTTAACATTCTGACCAAGTTTCATGAAGATACAGTCATAAATGTGGCCTCTAGAGTGTTAACAAGCTTTTCCTTTGATCTTACCTGGTGACATACTTTTGACCCCACCTGACCAAGATTTGAACTTGACCTAAAGATCATCAAGATTAACATTCTGACCAAGTTTCATTAAGGTATGGTCATAAATAAGGCCTCTAGAGTAATAACAAGCTTTTCATTTGATTTGACCTCATGACCTAGTTTCTGACTCCACATGACCTAAATTTGAAATTGATCTAAAGATCATCAAGATAAACATTCTGACCAAGTTTCATAGAGATGTTATCATAAATGTGGCCTCTTGTGTTTTAACAAGTTTTACATTTGATTTGACCTGGTGACCTAGTTTTTGTCCCCACCTGACCCAGATTTAAACTTGACCTAAAGATCATCAAAGTTAACATTCTGACCAAGTTTCATTAAGATAAGGTCATGAATGTGGCCTCTACAATGTTAACTAGCTTTTCCTTTGATTTGACCTGGTGACCTACTTTTTGACCCCAACTGACCAGATCTGAACTGACCTAAAGATCATCAAGATTAACATTCTGAACAAGTTTCATTATGGCAAGGTCATAAATGTGGCCTCTTAGAGTGTTAACAAGCCTTACCTTTGATTTAACCTGGTGACCTAGTTTCTGAATCCATTTGACCTACATTTTAACTTGGCCTAAAGATCATCAAGATTAACATTCTGACCAGGTTTTATGAAGATACAATCATAAATGTGACCTCTAGAGTGTTAACAAGCTTTTCCTTTGATTTGACCTGGTGACCTAGTTTTTGACTCCATGACCCAATATCGAACTCGTCCAAGATTTTATTGAGTAACATTCTGACCAGTAAGATTGGGCCAAAATTGTGACCTCTAGAGTGTTAACAGTCAAATTGTTGACAACGGACTACTGACGGACGACGACGGACACAGGGCGATCACAAAAGCTCACCTTTTAGCACTTTGTGCTCAAGTGAGCTAAAAATGCCTATAAAATAGTAAAACAGCGCCCCATAAGTATATAACTATACATGTTAATCTCTTATATCTGTATATTTTTGCCGGACATTAAGTCACACAGACACCGTTCAGATTAACTTTTCAGGGGAAGACCCCGGGTGTGTCTGCAGGAACTTTTTTTCAGTCACAAGCGTGCACCTTGGTAGTACCACCAACCTTCCGCAATCCGGCTGGATAGCTTCCCCATATGACGACCCCATCCGAAGTGGTAGATGCTGGAATCGATTAAATAGATATCGGTGTGTTGACATTTAAATATGATACTGAAAAAGTATTCTTCGAAAATATGAAATACTCTTGAAAAAAATATATAAACATTTTAACACAAACCCAAAGAGCCATATGGTCTGCAAGGAGGAAGAGCGGCAAGAAAAAAGAAACAAGCCAGATGACAAGCAATAAAACAGATCAGTCCCAGCGAGATTAATGAACTGGTTATACTGACATCTACGTCAGAGACAATCAAGGAAAGCATATACCACTGTGGGGAATCACATGATCAAAATAATCTAAAACAAAAGTTATATATTTTGAAGAACATGAATAAACTTCCTACCATGATAAGATATGAAATTTAAACATAGCTTAACATATGGCTAATGAAAATTGTCAAATCATTATGTAGTTGACAATAATGATAGATATCCTGTAATTACAAACACTAAGGAAAATAAGAAGTTTCTGTTTCTTGAAGTGTTCAAGATAATCAGAAATTGGTTGTGATTGAAATCTATGTAGTTTTAGGAAACATCTCTGTTGTCATATGATCGACTATATTTTAGATCGACAGCAAAAGTTGTTTCAGTATTATTCCTTATTATTCATAAATTTGTTTTGGTTTAGAGATTATTTTGATCATATGATTCCCCACAGTGATATACAGTATACAACTGTAATAGGGCAGAAAGACTAATAAAGTCGTGTTGTTTTGTGTTTGTCACAAATTGACATACGGGCCTTATTTTATATGTAGTGTAAATGCAGGTATTGCATCATCTTTTTGTAAATTTTTGAGTTATTGAGGTAAATGTCAGATTTCACGCATGAAATACCTCTCATGTTTTTCTGTATTTCATAACTTAAATTTCCATGTAAATTTCATTAAATTCTGTTCAGTAATAAGAAAGTTGATATTTTATAAACTTCAGTAATTTATGTTTTATCCCCAAAACCACTATAATGGGCCTCAAATTGTCAATTTAAATTCGCGCCAAAGTAGTTAGATTCCCCGGCTATATCGTGAATCCCGTGAAAATGACAATAGTCGGAGTCCACGGCTTAGCCGTGAATCCTATGAAATTTAGTATTTGGCGGGACATTATCCTTTAAATAGACTGGACTAGATATGCCTTGCGCACACCACCTTACGACTTTATAGACGAATCTATGTCTGAATTATTTTCTTGCTAGAAATTTATGCTCGATCGAGGTAAGAAATTTATTTGTTAGATTTTTGTATGATTTTTGCATTACGATTTTTATTTGATAAATTTTTGTTCATTCTACAGAATTCTGTAACATTTACTTTTCGGCACATGATTTTGGCTAGTTTCGGTATGTCAGGATTATTAAATTTTTCAGACTTTTGTAAATTATTTAGAAAGAGGAGTCTAAACGTTTCGTTTATATAAGATGTTAGATTTATACTGAAATTTGTAACATGAAATTTATAAAGTACTTTGTTTCAAAAACTTATGTCAAACATTTCGTTATTATGGAACGCCATTACTGCATTGTATTGTTATGTATAAATCTATATGGCAAGTCTAGCACCATGTATGTAATATATTATTGTAATTTGTAATTGTGTGACAGTCTATTGCAGACACATACAATGTCCGTTTTAATGTATGGCATTAGACATTATATGGATGCCAACTCTCATATAACGTTTGATTTATATTGAATTTTGTTAATTTGTAGTTGTAAATAATGGCTGCAGTTTATCATTTCCATTACTATAATGTTTCATCATAAACTTTTCATATCTTTTTCATACTTTAACTTTAGTCTTTTAAGTAAGTAATCTTTGTAATAATGGAAGTAATAAGTGACGTATTTTAATCATGTGACGTTTGAACTTAGTAGCACATATATTTTGTATAAGTAGCACGTATTATTTATGGGAGCCTACGGAGGTATGGTATACCCAAAGGAGCAGTTTTATGCCCTGACTTATTTGTTTTGCTATGGTGCTTACCATATGTTATATATTTTAGCTTCTTCCGCCAGACGATTTTACCTGGTGATGTCATAACCCGGAAGTACAATGCCCGAGGTTCACTTGTCTTCACTCGCCTGGATGTGATATTCCCAGCGCAGAGCTTACGTCCCATGGTTGTGCCGTAAACCGCAAGGACGATGATTTTTGTTATCCTCTGAAGTCAGCTCAGGATGCAATCACCTACCACCATAGGGAGCCAACACGGAATCAACGTATTCACGGTTTAAAGGGACTGTATTTTGAATTTAGAAGCTGCGTTTTGTTTGTGCTACTTAAAGTTCACAATTGAATTAAAGAACTGTGTCACGTCAGATTAGAATGGAATTTAAGAACTTTTGTATCTAGAGATACTGAACTTTCTTTTTTTTTCTTTCTTATAATCAGTTTTTTTTCTTTTCATATCTATTCATTGTTAATAATCATCTTATGTAAATAAATTTGTAAATATTGTAAAGGGTGTTGATTTGTTCTGATGGTTACTGTCGCCGGTACGGCCTTTCCTGTCACAGTGTTGTGTTATTATGTTGCATTGTGTGTTGAGCTGTGTTGAATAGTGTTGAGTTACATTATGTTACGTTATGTTATTACTCGTAGTAAAAAGAACTTCTCATTTTTTAAAACAAGAGGGCCCTGAAGGCCATGTATCGCTCACCTGACCTACTTCTTACCTCAGATAACCGAATATCGGATTTGACCTAATGACCTAGTTTTTTCCAGTTACAAATTTATCCTACATTCAAAACATACAAACATTCCGACCAAGTCTAATGAAGATCAGTTAGAATATGTGGCCTTTTGAGTGTTAACAATGCCTTTCTATGATTTGACCCAGAGACCTAGTTTAAGATGCCAGATAACCCAGTTTTGAATTTTGCCCTAATTGCATGAAGACAAACATTTTTGACAAAGTTTTATGAAGATCAAATAGAAAATGTGGACTCAAAGTGTTAACAATCTTTTTACATGATTTGACCTAGTGACCTAGTTAAAGATCTCAAGTAAGCCAGTTTTAAACCAGACCTTTATTTCATAGAGACCAAACATTCTTTTTTTCTATAAAGATTAAATGGAAAATGTGGCCTCTAGTGTGAGCAGGGTTTTTCTATTTGACCTATTTCTGACCTCATGTAAATCAGTTTTGAACTTAATCTAGATTTCATGGAGACAAACATTCTGAGAAAGTTTTATGAAGATCAAGTGGAAAATGTGGCCTCTAGAGTGTTAAGGTTTTTCTATGACTTGACCTAGTGACCTTTTCACCTCAGGCAATCCAATTTTAAACCTGTTTTATATTTCAAAGAGACAAACATTCTGACAAAGATTTATGATAATCAAGTAGAAAATGTGGCCTTAGTTAACTTAGTTTCAAACTTGACCTTGATTTAAAAGCGACAAACATTCTGAAAAAGTTTTATGAAGATGAGATAAAAAAAAAATGGCATCAAGAGTATTAACAATGTTTTCATATTAAGTGACCTAGTGACCTAGGTTTTGACTCTAGATAACCCAGTACTGATCTTGTCCAAGATTTTATTGAGGGCAACATTCCGACCAAGTTTCATTAAGATTTGGCCAAAATTATGACCTCTAGTGTTAACAGTCAAACTGTTGATGACGCACAAGACGCCAGACACCACCGGATACAAGGTGATCACAATAGTTCAATTTGAGCACTTTGTGCTCATGGTAAGTAAAGAAAAAACAAAGCTTTTTTCACTTTTTAATGTTAATGTGTTTTCAAGAAGCAAGAGGGCAATAGTAGCCCTAAGTCGCTCACATGAAAATGACTATTTGATCTTAAATATATGTATGACACACTGAATCATGAATTGTAACAATTGTGATTAAAAAAATAAAACAGGTCAAGTACCCCTATTTGAACTTTGAGAGGTCTTTACAAGGATGCTATGGACAAAATGCAATGAAGATGTGCCCTAAAACATCATTTAAAGAGATTCCTATTTTAAGCTCAAGTGTCCCCTTAAAAGTGCCAAGTGCACCAATTTGAAGAAATCTAACAGAGGACTTTATAAGAATGCTACAGACCAAGTTTGATGAAGATCCTTCAAACACTTAAAGAGAAGACGGCGTTTAAATGTATTCTGTTATAAGTTCCAGTGGCCGAGAATGGGGCTAAGTGCCCCATTTGAACAAAGTGAAGAGAGGACCTTACAATGATGCAACAGGCTAAGTTTGATGAAGATCCATCACATGGCTCTTGAGAAAAATCTATTTAAAGTTGGTTTTTTTCTAGTTTTAGCTCTAATGGCCTCTAGAAATTGCCATGTGCCCCCTTTTCAACAAATCTAGAAGAGAACCTAACAATGATTCTCAATCAAGTTTTAAGAAGATTAATCAAGTGGTTCATAAGAAGAGGTCATTTGAAGTTTTTTTTCTATTTTTAGTACTAGTAGCCCCATTTAAACAAACTCGGAAGAGAACCTTATAGTGATGCTGCAGACAAAGTTTGATGAAGGTCAATGAAGTGGTTCATGAGAAATTGTTGTTTAAAAGTGTTATTTTTAACACATTTGGGAGAAGACCTTATAATGATGCTATAGACCAAGTTTTATGAAGATCCATCCAGTGGTTTATGAGAAGAATTCGCTTCAAGGTTTTTCTATTTGTACCTGTAGCGGCCACAAAAGGGGCCAAGTGCCCTGATTTGAATAAATCTGACAGTGGACTTTACAATGATGCTACAGACCAAGTTTGATGAAGATCCATCAAGCAGTTCGTGAGAGGAAGTTGTCTAAACACTTTTCTATCTTAAGCTCTAGTGGGCTCTAAAGGGGGCCAAGTGCCTTCCCTTGAGCAAGGATCTTGTCTGGATGCTAGGCCTACAGACCAAGTTTGATGTAATTCTGATCAGTAGTTTCAAAGAAGATGTTTATGTAAATTACATTTATACCAATAGTTTACCCTGAACCTTCTGTTCAGGTGATCTAATAATTATGACTCTACCGATCGTCAAATTTCAGTTTTCATTATTTAGAACAGCATGCCAAAAATTTGCTAAGAGTTCATAAATAGTTTGTGAAAAGCTGTGAATACATTTGGTGTTGTTGTTAAGGGACTTACCAACACATTTTATGCAAATTAATTTCTCTCAAACATCCATAAAAAGTGAGTACTCTGAAGTAATAGTGACGAACTTATTGACATATGATGTTCGATATTCTTATAAATAACCAAAAATATTGTACAGAAGGTAGTAAACCATTGCAATGCTTTTAAAATAATACAGAAAATTTACATTTTTTTTGCATTTTTACCAATGCCTAACTTTTGTTTTCATCCACTTTATCATTTTCCAGTGTCATAATACATTCTATGCCAAGCATTTGTACGGAATGTAATTTTCTAGCTTCCGGATGGAATTAAATGATAAATTGGAAGATGAGAGAGGCCATAACTTCAGCTTCTTTTATCACTGATTTATCTCCTCTTCTCAGGTTATCCAGGTTAGAGATCACCTTATCTTTTCCCTAGCTACACATGTGCATATTGACGTTCTAATTTGTGGTCGCTATATGAAACAAAGCTGAACTTTTGAAGAGGACGATAAAAAAATCCAGGCTAAGTTCGATCATATTCCATCAAATGGTTTCTGAGATGTTGTCTGTGAACGAAAGCTACAAATAAACAAGGAAGAGAGCTTAATATGCTTACTTACTGCCCTTATTATACTCAACAAGTGTACAATCTCTTATAGTATTCCAGAAGAAGGACTTTTGTAAATATCTAGCCAAGAAATTCCAAATTTCGAAGAATAAAAAGGGTCAAATCTTTGACAAAATACAAGTGAAATTTATGATTCTAGTGCTACATATTCATCTACGACGATAAACAAGTGTACAAAGTTTCAAAGCTACAGTCCTTATAGTTTTCAAGAAAAATGGATCTAAACATAACTCTTACAAACAAATTCCAGTTTTTAAGTGCAAAATTGGTCACAACTCTGACAAAATACAATACAAGAGGGCCAAGATGACCCTAGGTTGCTCACCTGAGAAACACACCATAACAGTGTAAACATGTTTGACCAAATTTCATGAAGATCAGTTGAAAAATACAAATCTGTTTTAAAAATACAAAAACGCAAGTTTTTTCTTTGATTTGACCTAGTGACCTACTTTTTGACCCAAGATGACCCATATTCAAACTTGACCTAGATTTCATCAAGGCTATTATTCTGACTAAATTTCATGAAGATCAACTGAAAAATACAGCATCTATTGCATACACAAGGTTTTTCTTTGATTTGACCTAGTGACCTACTTTTGATCCAAGATGACCCATTTTCAATCTCGGCCTAGATTTCATTAAGGTTATTATTTTGACTTAATTTCAGGAAGATCAATCGAAAAATACAGCCTCTATCGCATATATAAGCTTTTCGTTTGATTTGACCTATAGACCTAGTTTTTGACCCCAGATGACCCATTTTCGAACTCGGCCTAGATTTTATCAAGGTTATCATTCTGACCAAAATTCATGAAGATTAATTGAAAAATACAGCCTCTATCGCATACACAAGGTTTTTTCTTTGATTTGACCTAGTGACCTAGTTTTGACCCCAGATGACCCATTTTCAAACTCGGCCTAGATTTCATCAAGGTAATCATTCCGACCAAATATCATGAAGATCAGTTGAAAAATACAGCCTCTATCGCATACACAAGTCAAATGTTGACAGACGACAGACAGACAGACAGACAGACAGACAGACGACAGACGCCGGACATCAAGCGATCAGAAAAACTCACCTGAGCATTGCTCAGGTGAGCTAATAACAAGTGAGAGTTTCGGGAAAGAGTTTCTAAAAAAGCTTATTAGCTTACTACTTGATCCCTTGCATTTATAAAAATGTATTGTAATCACATGCTATTTGTTGAATAAAATATTGTTTAAACCAAGTTATGGTTCCTGGCCTACTTACATAATATAACATATGCTCAAAGTTTCAAAGCCTAAAGTCTTACAGCATTCCGGAAAAGTGTATCTAAACAAAAAGCTAACAAGAAACTCCTATATTGTAAGTACAAATGAGTCATAACTCTGATAATATGCAAGTCAGAGTATCAGTTCCTAGTCTACATAATCCCATAATGATAATAAACAAGATATAGTTCTTAGTTTAAACATATCTATTCCACATAAATGTACATATATTTATATAAACATGCATCACGTTTGACTGTATGGACAAGATTAGAAGGAAAGACAACTTTACAGAATTCTTCTCCTAAAGTTATGTTCTTAGCTTAACTCACATGATGATGACAAACAAGTGTGCAAAGTTTCAAAGCTATAGCTAGTATAGTATTCAAGAGAAGAGAGAATTCTGAAGAGAAATAAAAATCTTTCCCATGGTCAATATCAAGGGGGCAATATGTAGATTTTTTTAAAAATCAGACAAGCTAGTATAAAACTAAAACAAGAGTTATTCCTTTAGCCTGCAGTATTTAATAACAAGAGGGTCACGATGACCCTATATCGCTCACCTGTTAAACTTTTATAGTCTATAACATGAAGATAAAATACCTACTGCTTTAATCACACAGTAAAATAAAAGAAGTTATAAATTTTCATATATTTTAAATATCAACTTAAATAATACTGACTTCTGATGGGTTTTTTAGTTGGTTTATAATGTTGGTGTGATATGCACTTGGATGTATGCCCCTTTAATGTATCTGATACATACTTGTACTTTAAAATTAAAGCAGAATGTAATGTCATCTTAATATCAGCACATCAAATGGCTGCAGGTTCAAGTCTCATTTGGTTACGTCCATACCTATTAATGAGATGCACCTGATGATTTTTCCTAGGAATTAAATTTGAGTTTAAACGTTTGTTACAGCCAAGTAAACAGGACCTAAAGTCAGTGTAAATCATTCATAGCTCGTTAAAAACACTTCACATTTTTTTCACATTTCATTTTAGAAACACAGACAAGTCTATGCATTGTTCTGCACTAACAAAATTGGTAACTTTCCTAAATTCAATCTGTTATAGTCTCTTTGTGTATATTTAATCATTTACTGGGTTTGAAAACCATGTTTGCATCTGTAGGAAATGCTCCAATGATTCCTCCATCAGCTGCCACAAAGTCGGGTACCAGTACTGTACTGCTCGTGTCAGCTCCTTAAAATATACAAAAATTAATTAAGTACATGTACATGTGCATGTGCATAAAACATGAATAAATTCATTTTAAACGTATTATGAGACTTTACTAACAATTTGGATGGCCGCCTTGTCACTGTCTGCCATCCATTGAATGTTTTATATTCTGTTACCTTTTAACTGTATTTACAAAAACTTTTGCATTATAGCATAAGTCCCATAATTTTTCAGCTTTATTGATGAAGGAAGAACAGTTGCAGGCTTTACTGGTGTATTGCTTCTCAGTGGCACTGCATTGTACATAACGCTTGCACATTATGACATATTTCAATGTTTTCACATTGCAATATTTTATTTCAGACCAAATTTAAATATAACTAAGTTAGTGTCTTTAAAATTTAAAAATGTGGAAACTCTACCGACCACCCCCAACACTGCAAACATGAAAATGTTGCAAGCCATGTTTTGTAACCTTGGTACTGCATAAAACATTACCACACATTCAATTATTATTCCACATCTGCTGAATGAAGATTAGAATGCTTATTTTCAGTTTTCTATAATTACACAAGAACACCAATAGGACGGATTACACCAAACCGGAAGTGATTACTCAGTGTTACATGTGAAGTAGTCCAAAATGTAGTTCCATGCTATGGATGAAATCTGGTATAATGAGTGACATGAGGAGGTGACAGTTAAATTTTTGGCTTATGTTTATTGCTTATAGTATTGAGAATAGATCTAGACCATTTTCATTGTAAATTTCTTGGAATAAGTTTTATTCTTTGCCAAAAATGTCTACCTACGCATACTTGCTAAACGACTGTTTTCATGGGGGCATTTTTAGAGGGTGATGTTTCTCAGAACAGATTATTTTTCTTATATACAACATAACATGTCAATATTTTTCTATTTTTGATAAGACGACACGTTATACTAAATGACCATATATGGTTTTCATATCATTGAAATGCTCTAAAGTGCTGAAAATGAAGTCTGAATGTTTTGTTATTAATATGAAATAAATAAGGAATTGAATTGGTAGAATGTAACCAATAGCATAAAACTGTGAAACTCATCAAATCAGTTATGATCAATAATTTGACTTTACGGTTTTAAACTTCATATTTTACCATTTGTCTTAGATAAACTGTTGCATTCTGTAGAATGTTAAGGAATGTGTATATAAACAAGCATGCCAAACCATCACAACAAACTGGTTTTGACTTTTAAAATAATCAACTTACTGAGTAGACTAGTTGTCAGTTTTCTTAATTTCAATAATAAAAGGTTACAGCATTTGGCCAATAAAGTTAGGAATTAAGATACTAGCAAAAAATGAATGTTGGGTTTCTGGTCTAAAATGCTATCGGGTTTTGAGTAATAAAATGTTTGTCTCCTCCAAATAAAATACTACAAGGATTCATTAAAAAGTGCTAGGTTTAGAGAACTCAAAAACTTTGTCTGCTTAAATGTATTAATTTAAAGGATTTAAAATAGTAGTTCTCTTAAAGCTAACAATTTTATCATTCTTGTAGGGAATTTTTCAGATAATACGGATGAGAATCTTTTAATGACAAAGTTTGAACTTGGTGTAAGAGATGTTTCACAGCCATAACATTGTTTTATCTATCGCATGTATTGCAATATATAAATGTAATTCTTCCAAGATAGGATATTATAGAAATTATCAAATAACTATGTGTGTTAAAACCTGTCAAAAAGTCCTGCACAGATACAGACAGAATTTAAAATACAACTTTCGTCAACCAGTCAATAACTGACTTTCTGTGAATGTGAAATTATGATGGCCACTATATTAACAATATCTGAAAAACACCTGTGAATTTTTGTAAACAAACAAACTTCTTTATTCTTAAACAACATTTACATAATCACCTGTATAATGCTTATTTATTCTTTCTGCCAGGGCCAGACCACTGACCACCGCACCCTGTATACATGGACTGGTCAACCAGTCACCACAGATTCCAACATTATGTTGACCATCAAATACACATTCATCTCCAGTCTGAAAAATACAATATTTGTGCAATATCTCCTGGTGCAAAGATAATTTGGTATGGAAACCAGTCTAAAAGCTCCAGCATCTAATTGGTTGTTTCTGAGAACAAATTTGAAACTGACCAATGACAAGACTGCAATCTTAGACTGGTCTCCAAACTCAGTTTCATAAGCTTGGACTAATTTTTCTTAAGACTTTTAGGCATAAATATCAAAGAGCATATAATTTTTACTAAGAAAAATCGCAACTGCCTGTGGCTGGATTCTGGGTCGTTCAGGTGCTTGTCCAATGCTCTAACAACTGAGCCAAAAGAGTTGACTCCCAGTTGTCAGAGAGGCTTTAGATACACAGGCTATGTGTAAGTGACTACAACACTTCCCCCCTTCAAAGAAGTCATCATTTATGTATATGTAAGACACTTGGCATAGAAAGTGCCATTTTCAGCACAAAATAAAGTCCTTACCCCAGATGAGCCCCCATCTTATGATGGTTAAGGTCTACCAAATCAAAGAGCTTAGCATTTTACTAACAACAGACACTCATGCTTAGTAGATTGATGGTCATTTACGTATTACATAATATCCAGCTTTAAGGTAGTTCTGCACGTTTGGATCGAAATTTTTTCTACAATGTAGAACTTAATTAAACTCTGATTTTTCAAAACTTCAGAATATACCTAGAAAATTCAGCAAATAAAAAAGATAGGGTCGTGTGCTGGATTTTTTGCTAAACTGATTTGAAAAAATTAGACCTTATGCAATTTTTCATAATGGAAGTCTATGGGAAAATTATAACTTTCATAACATTTTCGCGAATAGAAATTTTTCTACAATGTAGAATTTAATGACACTTCCCACAGTTGTAAATAAACATATGGCCTATAATGTGGTGAAATAAAATGTATAGGTCCGTGTGCTTAATTTTGAGATATTTGACCATGATTAAGGTGAACCGCACTTTTCACGCTAATTTTAAGACATTATTTTGAATTTTTAACGTGTCAGATGTTTTAATATCATATTTTAACTTTAGAAAGACAGTAACAGTGCCATTGTAATAAATTTACTGATAGGTTGCTATTAATTCATAAAATGATTTTCATTCCGTACGCCGAATCAAGGCATTATTCCACTTTTTCCGGATAAATGACGTTACGCCATCACTTCCGGTTTATCAAACGTGCAGAACTACCTTAAATCATTATATGTCTCAAAGTATCTTTGACCTTCATCTCCAACCTTCTCACCCTTAAATAATAGGAATCATCTATTTATCATACACAGTCATGCTATGGATTTTTTTTCTGAATTTTTTTTTTTGTTGGGTTTAACTTCGCACCGACACAATTATAGGTCATATGGCAACTTTCCAGCTTTGATGATGAAGGAAGACCCCAGGTGCCCCTCTGTGCATTATTTCATCACGAGCGGGCACCTATGAAGTTTGATGGCCACTAATTATAAGCACAAGCGTTTTCAAGATATTGATAGGAGTCCACCGAAAATTCAAGAAGAATATTTTCACTGATACACTTGCCCTAACAGTAACCGGGATAATTCAGCTGAAATGGACAACTGCCTCATGTTTGACAGACCTAGGCCAAAGTGCTTTCCAGTCATTGACTGAAAACCGACTCAAAGTCAATGTGACCATGACCTTTTCTGCACTGATCCCTAAAACAATAGGAGTCATCTACTGACCAAGGTCAGTCATGCTATTAAGTTTTATTAGTGTAGGCTAAAGTGTATTTTAGTTATTGACCAGAAACAAAATCATCTACAGACAGACTGACAGACCAAGCTAGTCCAACCAACTCATCAAAAAGTGCAAAAAAGTGATAAATTACCTCCTCTTCTTTGAAGTAGGGCATAACAAATAATCTCAACTGATGCATATGTTGCGCGGCAGCAGATGAAGATCTGTTTGTATATTTGCTAGATATAATACAGATTTTGTCTTTGCACTAGTAATGCTGCATTTTTGTGGACAAAATAGGATAAATCATGAAAATGACAACCAGCAAACATTCTTGCACTCACTTAAGTACATATTATATAATGCCATTGGCAGGTAAGAGAAAATGATAAAATGACATTGCAGGTTAGCTTCCTCACAAAGCTTCCTCAAATGTATTAAACTTTAAGTACAAACCTTTAAAATATTCATCGGTACAGCCGCACCCCATAGTTGAACCCTTGTGTAATTAGGAACTGGTAATTGGGCCAGACCAGTCACTCTTTTCATAGCTTGTAAAAGTCTATCTGTCACCTCCTTCTCAACCTTTGGTGGTATGTTTTCTTGAGGGCATTTATTTCTAAGAATATAAAACATACCTTTTTCAACTGGTTTTCAAAATGTCTACTTAAATAAAGCCTTAAGAAACTGCACCTGTTTCAGATTAATTATATTCCTAATTTGATCATCGTCTGGTTCAAACAGCACATTCTCTGCTGAACTTACTATCTCCTTGTAATGAGACAAACTGACATAATCAAAATGTATCTGTTGCAAGCTGGAATTCCTAAACAACAAATTCATATATACTATAGGGATCTCACATGCCTGTATGTTAAGTCTTGGTGTTTACAACCAGAGAGACAATGTGGAATTATAAAACACCTACAAGCAGACATTAGATCAAATTATCTTGCCACTATTATTGTCACTGCAACATTTTCAAAGACTCTGTAAACTATAAATCTTATATAGTTTACGACGTCATAGCAACACTTCTCAATGTGCATGTGTAGCTTGTCTTTTCCCTTGGGAAAAAATAACATGATCTACCACCATGATAACTTTGTCTTTTCCCACTCAGTATGCATTAAATTCAGTTATTCATACTAATTCAGTTTAGACAAAATTTTGAAGAAATCTCTTAAGGAGGTAGCATACCTTGTCACAGGGGTAGATTCAACTTAATTGAACCACAGCAATTTATTGTAAATAGTGTAATCTAATGTTTTAGCTGCTACAATCTATTTCTCTGTGCCTTCAAGTACACTTTTTATCCAGGTTTGAAGGACATGACCCTCCAAATATTTTATATTGAAAGAAGAAGGAAAATACGGATATTTAAGTTAAGTAAACACTTTTCAGTGTAATTCGGTATTACTGTTATCCATAGAGGTGTGCGTAGTTGATAATTTTATAAGTATGCGCATTAGCTTTCTAATGTAAACTTAAATTGTATATGTCGCGGCACTCCTGTTTCCATGGTAACGAATTTTCTCTCATTTTTAAACAACTATGTATGATAACAGGTGTTTTCAACAGCTTCAGTGCCATTCTCTTTAAGACCAAAATGGAATATTAGGGTTATATCATTAGCAGAATATCAAACACTTTACATGGTAACCTAATTATCTTAACCTTTAAAGTAACCATGGCAACAGAGATGTTTAAAATATCTTATATCTTGCTTTTCATCATAATTTCTTAGATAATATTAGATAAATTTACCTATCTTGTTTAATGTAGCTTCAAAACTTTTCATTTCTAAAGTAAGTAGTATGTTTGTTTTCTTTACCATGTTTTGGCTGACCACACATTTTTTATCTGATATTCCTTGATGTCTCTGTATAACAGAAGGGCTACTACAAGGAGCAACAGACGTTCTAACAAACAAAACCCATATACCTAGATCCAAACTGTCGTGTACTGAATACTGTCCAACACTCATTGGAGGTTGTCTGTTGTCTAGAAGGATCTCGTAGCTTGGCTGTATTGTTTGCCATCCAAGAGATATCTGTATCTTCTACATGTACACCTGCAAAAACAGTTTCATAGTGAGAAACACTGTGCAAAATTTTGGAGCAACTTCTTTTAACACAGTACGCCTCCAAGCTCTAGTAACTGAATGTCAACCTAAAAGATGAACATTCCGTAACAGAAATAATATCAGTAAGTGTGTCTGTGTGTTGGGTTTCAGCATCTTTTCCAACAATTTTTCAGTTATATAAATGGCCATGTCTACTTGTAACAGCGACCACAATACTAAACTTTATAGAGCTGCCTCACTGAAATATCAGACCATAGACATGTGACATGATACCAAACCCATCACATTATACTGACATGCTGATCAGTCCTAGAAATATCCTCTAAATGCTGAGCACCAAGTAAGGAAGCATCTAGTAGCATGTTTTACATCTTTCACAGTTATAACATACATTGTCTCTTACATTGTCATTTTCTACTCCATACACTAGTTGTGGGTAGGTTGTCACAAGACCTTAATTTGTATTCTACCAGAATCTAGCATTTATAACTAAGTTTGGGAACGAGTCTTAAAATGCTACCTTACCATTGGTCAATTTCAATGTGGTGCTCAAAACTGACCAATCGTATGCTGAAGTTTCATGACTTGTCTCTAAACTCAGCTTAATCATACTTTACCAGTAAGAACATCGTTACATGCAATTTTGTTTCTAGAACCATATTTCTACCTATAGAAACAATGAAGTGCTAAGATATAGCATGTAGTCTGCTGTAATTTGGTACTATATATATTGGGAAGATGATTAAATAGAATTGGTAGACATAAAAGTGGACCAGTGAGGAAAATCCTCAATTTCGGTTTGCTTACATATTCTCTGTTAGCAGTTTCTACTCTCCCCTCTGGAACATAGTACAGAAAGTCATGTGCTCTTAAGATCTACATAACTAGCTGAAGAATTTTAATATGGCATATAAGAATACGTAACTGCACAGGAACTGTTAGGGGATTTACACCAGGTCCACTACCTTCGACATCTTACCTTCAAAAGGAAGTTTTAATGGAGTTGGAAATGACACAAGTAATGCCCATAATGAACACAGCTGCATTCTTTTATCCTTTAAATCTGGTTGGTGACAAAATCGCACCTGAGTCAGTCTATGAACCTGAGGAGCACCTGCACTAGACATTAATTTATCCGCACACTTTCCATTATGAGCTATAACTAAGTAGTCAAAGTAACCATGTCTGTCAACTCTCCACTTTTTTGAGGCAGCTTCCCAGCTCACATTTCCAGCCCATGTTGAGTTTTTAAGATTCAAAGTTTCAGCAAGGCATTTTGGGATGTCTTGCATCCCATTAACTCCAATAAAGGCTTGAGTTATGTTTTTATCTACAGAGAATTTTCCAGATTTTAAATGTCCTAATTTTCCATTCCAAATCTTCACAGCACCTTTCCTGTGTAGGTATGAGACAATTTTTGCAAAGCGAGAATCAGTAACTGTGAAATACTGCGCTGAATGATCAAACACATGTGCGCGGCCATCAATTATCACCTGACGACTTGAACAACGTCCACCTGGTGCATGCTTCCCTGTGAACAACAATATAGATTTGCAGTTAAAACTGAATAAAACATTAAAATGAAACACAGAAAATCACAAAATTAGTACAGCTTATTTAACAACAGCTGTCTGTTGAGATCGTGCTCCACTACTCGAAGACTTGGTGGAAGGATGGGGTCAAAATATTACCAGAGATTTTCAGATAAAAGAAGAAAAATAGATAAGACAAATAATGTACCTGTATTTGTGGATTTGGATAAGTCTTACACTATATGGCAATGTGTGACCATGATGGGAAGCAAGTTTCAAAGCCATATATCAAACAGTTAAGACAAAATATGGAATGGTATGTGAAACGTAACTATTTTCTATGTCAAAAAAGGGCCATAACTGAGCTAAAGTCCTTGTCCTAGTTATGTAGTCTTGCCTACATATGTAGATTATGATGGTAAACAAGTTTCAAAGCCATATGACAAACAGGTTTGGCAAAATATGGACTTGTACAAAAACTGAACCAATGTCCAATCCAAAAAGGGCCATAATTCAGCCAAAATACTTGACAGAGTTATGTACTCTTGCCTTCAGGTAGAGACTAATATAATAAACAGGAGTTCAAATTTTCAAACCACATGTCAAATAGTTTTGACAAAACGCGGACTTGTACGAAAACTGAACCAATTTCCAAGCCCAAAAAGGGCCATAACTCAGCTAAAATAGTTGACAGAGTTATGTACTCTTGTCTACAGATGGAAATTATGATGATAAACAAGAGTTTAAAGTTTCAAAGCCACATGTCAAATAGTTTTTACAAAACACGGACTTGTACAAAATGTGAACCAATTTCCAAGTCTAAAAAGGGCCATAATTCAGACAAACTAGTTGACAGAGTTATGTACTCTTGCCTACAGGTAGAGACTGTTATAATAAACAAGTGTTCAAAGTTTCAAAGCCACATGTCAAATAGTTTTTACAAAACATGGACTTGTACGAAATCTGAACCAATTTCCAAGTCCAAAAAGGGCCATAATTCAGCAAAAATACTTGACAGAGTTATGTACTCTTGCCTAAAGGTAGAGACTGTTATAATTAACAAGTGCTTCAAGTTTAAAGTAAATATCTTTGATGGTATACAAGATATTACCATTTCATAAAAACTTTAACCAATGCCGATGCCGACGTGAGTAGTAAAGCTCTTCATATTCTTCAAATATAGTCGAGCTAAAAATATTTAAGCTGTGTATATTCTATGATAAATTATTTAGAAATAAAAGTATGTTACAACTACATGTAGTAGCACTTTATCAATTTTATTTGAGTTCAATACAATCGAGCAGAAAGACAAAAATGTATTATTCTTTTTATCACATGTTAACTTAATGCAAAGCTCTGCCAAGCATTGCATCAATTATATACATGTATATAAAATCTGGAAAAAGGAATTTGAATATAATAAACATATTTCAGTCACATTTATTTTCTGTGGATTACATAGTTGGCGAGACAATTTTCACTACGGTCAACAATACAAATATATATACAATACACAAAAGAAGATGAGGATGATTTTGATGTCATTGAAATGCTGTATTACAAAGTAAAATGTTTTTAATTTTGAATTTTGACATTTGATAGAAATAACATTTAAACAGCGAGTAAAATACATTGAAATAGCAGAAACATTCATGATTCTTATCAACACAAAAGTTGTCAAGAATCAGGTAACATGTATGTGATAGTTTATCCTTTATGCAATCAGATTATATTTTATTCACATGGTACAATTAATCTAAAAACAAGAATATTCTAACTTAAATATTATGAAATACCTGTAAACTTCCACTTCAAGAAGCTACTCTTGAAATGAGACATAGATTCCGCAGACTGTACAGACTGGCAAGGTGTTCCACAGTTTTGCACCAGAGTAAGAAAATGAGCCACGCCATGAGAAAACCAACATAGTGCGTTTGCGACCAGCATGGATCCAGACCAGCCTGCACATCCGTGCAGTCTGGTCAGGATCCATGCTGTTTGCTAACAGTTTCTCTAATTGCAATTGGCTTTGAAAGTGAACAACATGGATCCTGACCAGACTGCACGGATACGCAGGCTGGTCTGGATCTATGCTGGTCACATACGCACTATGTTGGTTTTCTCATGGCGCGGCTCATTAATGATTTCCTAGAGAATTCTAATCTTGGTTTTGGAACATAAAGTTCATTCTGTGTAGATGATCTTAAGTTTAAATTGTGCCTATCATGAATCCAACTTTGTTTTGCATATATTCTGGAGCAAAGTTCTGAAGTGACACCATTCATAATACCTGTATCAAATACAGTTGTGTTGTTGATTCCAAGCTGTGACAATCTGTTAGCACAAACAAGGCCTGAAATCCCGCCTCCAATCACTGCTACTGATGATCCGGACAACATGATGTACCTGTTTGTTCAGCTGTCTGTCTTATTTACCTGTCAAAACATGATACCAGTTAACTAATAATAATTCAGATAAAACTGGTATTTCTTGGTTATTATTTTTGTTTTTCAACTCCTTCAGTCCTGAATGAAATTTTACGAAGTTTATCTTAAACTTACTAACCTGGAAACAGGTATATATAAATCTGAATATATCTCATGTCTTAGTGTTGAAGACATGACTTGCAAGTATATTATTTTGTAGGACAAAACAAAGTGTGTGTATTTTCAACATTACAATATATATGGGTTCATTTATATAAGTGAAAATGGGCCATAATTCTGACAAAATGCAAGAGAGAGTTCCGGTTGTTGTGCAGTCTGTCTTCACTTTGGTTTGGGTACATCAGTATCATGCTGTCAAGCTAAGGGGATGGATACATGCAGTGTACTCGGGTATTCCGAATCAGTTTTAATAAAAATTAAAATTGGACTAATGCTTTAAAATGAACAATATCGTGCCAGTGCAGGTAATATAAGAAGGCAGAGGAAGAGAGAAATGACAAGCAGAGATGGAGGTAGTCCAACTAACTGTACACGAGTCGCAATACTGTGATAATTTTTGCACAGGTCAATATCTCTCCTCCAAGTACAATCCACTTACTATTCAAATCAATGCGGAAAGTTTGCCTAATATGTGTATATAACCAGTGATGCAAATCACGTCGCTAACTTTGGAGGCTTCAAATACATATATTTATACCCAATTTTTCACACTAAAAATTACATGTCTGGAAAGCTCATTCCAAATACAATCATTATATGCAGGCCTTTTTTTATGCTGATTTTAGGGCCGAAATTCGGCCCCATTCCCCAATCTAAAAAGTATACTTTTTTCCCCACCTTGGCCAAAAATTCCCCATGCAAAAAAAAAAGAAATTAGTTTTGATTTTCAGTCCTGATTTTAACAACTTTTCAGCAAATATATTCCTCCAAACAATGATTTCGCTACATAAATTTCCCCTCCAAAAGGGACCTGGTACCCTTCCCCAAATTTACAATAGGGCTGATATGTCATCTGGTCATAACTAATAAGAAACGGAGCCCAATGACGACATACAGTGTTTATCGCTTGAAAACAAAACAGGTAAACGTAAGGTTGTCTAATGGTCATAGATACTTACAGTTTACAAACATAGCGGTTTTCTAGTTTTTGCTAAATTGGGCGTTTGTTGTCATATCATTACTTTAAAACTTTAAGACTGGCCGGCACTAAGACCGATTCAGAATACCCAAGTAGAGACTAGACTGTACCTTATGTCACGTTATTTTGTGATTGAGTTCTTCTGAATTACAACCTTCCTCCCACAGAAACACTTCTGAAATGCCAATTAAACAAGGCATATCTTGACTTATGTAATCAGTAATTTTATTGTCTCCCTTGATCAGTTGATCTGAATTTTGACCAACACTTTTATCGTGTTATTTAAACTTCGTAGATGAAATCAACCAAGTTACAATAACTATTTTCTTAAACTTTATACTTAACTTATCTTTATCATATGACAGTATACATTTTGCTTTTTTCTATTAAACACAACAAAATTTAATTTTTCATATGGGCGCAGACATCTTGCCCGTTTCTACTTTCGGTTTCAAATCTTATCTTTCCTTTAAATGAAATAAAATCAAACGTTATAATTACAACACGAGTATTATTTTGAATAAACTAAATCAAAATGAATTGCTACAAATTAATCTATTAAAAAATATCGCTTCATAGCATGCGGATGTGACACTCCGCAGTGAAGTTAAGGTCAAAGGTCACGGAATTTGTTGACAGTGTGTATTTCGCTCAATTTGTTCAAAGTCACTTAATTTTTAACGGATACATAAAGGGAAATCGACAAAATGAAAATGTAGGAGAAAAAGAGGAAACTTTGATTAAAAGATTAAATGTAAGGTGAATATGTAAAAACTGCAGCATAATTAATAAAAATCTCAAAATTTCTGACTCACTGTTTCAGTGGTTGACTGTAATTTTTTTATACAATGTGTTTTAAATGATTTCAAAAGCTGTTAATATTCTTCTTTAATATTGTTATTATTAACAATGTAATTGGTATTTAAATGGCATCCCACTCACAGGATTATAATATAAGACAAAAACCAGTGCCTGCACGTAGAAGCGGCGTATCCCCAGAAATCTCTCCGAGAAGCAACATGGCAGACCCAACATCTATTGGGTCACGATCTGCTCAAGCCATGGCTGCTGCCGCAATGTCAATGAGAGGTCAAGATCCGCAGCATATGAATGACACAAAAGCAAAAACTGTTTTGAAGGAGGCAGTGGATGCTGTGGTGAACAGTTTCGCAAAACATACTCAAGGATATGGCAGAGGTAAGATAATTTTGTTAGTAGAATGGAGAAGCATATGAATGTTGCAATGTATATCCAGTTAGGGTGAATTAATCTCTTATTGTAAGAATGCTTTGTGACGTTACAGAAACTAAATACTTGGGTGGTCTAAGACTAATGGTTCGTCAAAATAAATTTCATAATTCGACGTTTAGATTGTTTTATATCTGTGACGGGCAATCTAACACCAAAACTTCAAAGGACCAGAATAATGGAGGATAAATCAGAGTACACCGTCATGTAAAGTTATTGGTTTTATCGCTTGCGCATAAAAGCGTGAAGACAAGGTAAATGTTAATCGTGCAGGGCTCTCGCGAGTGGGCGACTTAGCGAAATAGGCGCTCTAGAACTTCAAACTTCGCTCAAATCTAACCTCAAAGCGAAATGCAAGTCGCCCGATTTTCTTTGATTTACTATTAAAAAGACATTTTACAAAAATTTGTAACAAAATACTTACGACGAATTTTCTTCTTGAATCCACACTTTGTTGACAAAAAATGCTTGGCGCGATACCTATAGCATAGACCACGTGATTGTGCACCGTGTTTACGTCTTTGACACTTCGCGTTAATTGTCAGCATGTTCGAGTGCAAAAAAGCAATGTTTTATAAAGAAACTGGTGATTAACCATGCGATTAATAGGAATATGGTACAGAATTATTTGTTATCTACGATATAAGAGCGACATGTAATGTATTAACTATGTTAAATTGACTTCCATCAATGAATTTATTTGAATATGTATTCCTAGTTTACACAGTTTACTTTCAGTTTTATTCAAGTGAGATACTGCCATTCCTCGGTGAATGACTCGGTGTTAATAATAAACACTTCATACAAGATATAACCAAAATTCGGCGGGTTACATTTACAGAATTGTCTTGAATTTTTAAATAGACTTTTTTCAGAATTTTGTAACAAAACAATAACCACTGTATGGGAAATGATCTTTCTAAGAAAATGAATGGTCACATCAATGTTTTTTACCAAGAAACAAGAAAATTACAGCCACCTTTCAAATCACTCGACATCATTGCGTTAGGATGTCTTCCCACTAAGGCACTTCTCCCTAAAGTCTCCCCACTTCTCCCTAAATTAGCTTGAGGGAGAAGTGACTTTTCCCAAAAAATTGGACCTAGCTAGACCCCTGTCGTGTACTGTACATACATAGGTTTAAATCAACAGAAAATTTGTATTTTTGGAAAATAATTTGATAATTTTTGCATAAATTAATGAGGAATTGAATCCCCTTTTGATACATGTAAGTTTTATTTGAATTTATCTTGTATTTGCAACAAAATCGGCATTTAAACCCTTAAACCGGCAGCGATGAAAATTTCATCGGAAATTTCCCCCACTATTTTGGTCTTTCGAGTGTTAGACGCAAGTGGAGATATTGCCCATAAGAAAAGTAACTCAATATTTTCTATGATTGCGTCAAATTATTTAGACTAGTCTAATGGTAACATGTCTGACCGTCATAGTCAGCTGTAAAAACTCATAAGAGCTTATGTTTATTTGTTGTTGTCTTGCCGACTCAAATCAGTCTTATCTTACTGTCAAGCCAGAGGTCTGGCATTTGAATCCCAGTCCAGGCACTGGAAATTACTGTAATGATCTTTATTGTCTTCCACCTAGTTAAGAGGCAAGTACAGGTTATTCCCAGGAAAGAGGGTTTCACTTGTATCAGTGCTATGCACCAGGCACATTTAAGAACAGGCTATGAATTAGGACACCTTTGCATGCAAACCACCATTGAATGTACCGTATATATATAAATCTGGTGTAATATTGTCCATTTGTCTAAAAACTATAAATCATAATGTCTCTCCATCTGCACATGTACTTAAGAAATAATTTATAGCAAAAGAGTGTTTTAACACTTATTTATGCACGATGGGTTGTTATATGTTGGGTGTAATAATTTCACGAGGGCGCAGCCCGAGTGAAATTATTTGTATGACATATTACTGCCCGAGTGCATAAATAGTATTAAAATACAGTTTTGGTATGAATTATTTTGATTCTAATATGCCCTTAATGTAAAACAGTAGATAAAATGTAGTAGCGCTCTTTCTTGGTTGCAACAAAAACATTGATGTCACCGCACGTTAATGTGACATCATTCTAGTGTAAGAGTGTTTTAACAGAGAAAAGCATATTAGAATTTAGAATCTTTACCCTTACCCTGCTAAATTTCTATAATGAACTTGTCCATCTTCCAATTTGGATAGTACCATTAACTGTTTAAAGGGGTCTTTACCAAAAAGATACTGGCTGAATAGCAAACAGTGCAGATCATGATCAGACTGCACGGATGTGCAGGCTGATCTTGGTCTGCACTGGTCGCAAAGGCAGAATCACTTGCCGCCAGCAGGCTAAGGGTTAAAGACTGAAATCGTCTTGTTTGTACACCATCTGTTTTTTAATTGAATTCTTGTTTAAAATGCATGTACATGTAGAAAGCTTATAGATTTTAAACGTTGTGAGGATAGACATTTAATTATCTTCCAGCATAAAAAAGCATGATAGAAGTTTACCTTTTTGCTGATTGAAGTAGATTTAAAATACAACTTCGTTTTTAAAGATTTTCTATGTGACGTTCTTGTAAAATATTCTGAATGAGTTATTATAACTTAATTAACTAGGTACTGATATAATAGTTCATGTAGGGACCGGGATGTTTTGGATCTCATGACTCTTTCTAGGGATGAACATCTCTAACTTAGTCTTGTTTCATTTTTGGTAGCTTGAGTAGGTTTATGTAACTTGTAAGACAATGTGCTGAGTTTATTGTAACTTTTATATCAAAAGCAGCAGAGCTGTGTCTGTTTTAAGAGTTAAAATTAACACCAGTTTGTGACCAAAGCACTTTAATATTCCCGAGAACAGAAAAGAAAATGTTTTAGAATTTTTGGTACATATATGTTCCCTGTTTATCTTTAACATGTACTGGTTCTGATCTAAAATCAAGTTTCTATGACAAAAGGAAAGAAATAAAGTAAATTGTAGAATTATAACTGATACCTGGGTTGACAAGTTTAAGTTAATATTGATTTTCATTATTTGAAAAATGTGCACCAGTAATCTTATCATATGTACAATTATATAAATGTGGATTGATAAAGAATTACAAGGCATAAATGTCACAATATTACCAACAAACATGTCCGCGTCATTTTGTTCTGCACCTCAAAATGGTTTTTCTGCAATTTTCTGTTGCCAAGGCAGCAGTTAGTGCCATTTACAGAATTGGGATTGACACAGTTTGACTCCTAGTCCCACCATATTCCCCAGATTTTTTGCTATGTAACTGCTCCTACCATCTTTGCAGAGTTATATATATGTTAATCGACAAGGTTTGATGACATCGATGACCTGTCCAATTTATGCTGAAATACATAAAGAAAATTTCAAAGCATATTATAAAGAATGTGCATGGTTACTATAATTTTTATAAATTTATATTGAAAGGGAACATATGCATCTAGTAGGAGAGTTTTTCAAGAAGATTTAGAACTGGAAAGAACTTCTATGACTCTTTAGCTAAAAAACACAACTGGTGTTATTTGCACTTGCCTGTCTTGCTAATGTCAACATTATACTCACATGCCTCCTAATGAAACCTTTAAAATTCATTTTTTGGAAATCGTTCAATACCTTTAATATATGTCAGATGTAAAAAAACTTTAAAAATCAGTAATTTACTTCTTGAATCTTTCTCATAAGCTTTTGCCATGTTTATTATTAGTTCACTGTAAAAAATATTCATAAAATATTGAAAATACAATGAAAACAATGTACTGTGTTGGTGAGTGACAGTGAGACTGACTTATTTTTAGCTCGACTATACGAAGTATAAGGAGAGCTATCCTACTCGACCTGGTGTTGGCGTCTTTCCGAGTCCCCACCTTGGTTAAAGTTTTTTTTACACTTTCTCTTTTTTCATCATATCTCTGTAATTACTTGATGGATTTGATTCAAACTTAAAATAGTAACTGTTATTCCTCATCGTCATCCACATCATCTGACATAAGGGCCATAACTCCTGCACCAATATTTCATAATTTATCCCCCCTTTTCACTTAGATTTTCAGGTTAAAGTTTTGATGCACTGTCACTCTATCTCTGTTATTACTGAATGGATTTGATTCAAACTTAAAATAGTTGTTCAACATCATCACCCACATCATATGACACAAGGTGCATAACTCTGGCACAAATGTTTCTTGAATTATTCTCCCTTTTTACTTAGAATTTCAGGTTAAAGTTTTGATGCACTTTCACTCTACCTCTGTTATTACTGAATGGATTTGATTCATACTTGAAGAAGTTGTTCAGCATCATTACCCACATCATATGACACAAGGTGCATAACTCCTGCACCAATATTTTATGAATTTTGCCCCTTTTTGTTTAAAATTACAGTTATATAGTGTTTTGATACACTTTATATTTACCTCTTTTATTACTTAATATTTTTGACACAGACTCAAGCTGTTGTGCAATATCTTCATCCACTATTGGAGTCATTTAACTTGCCAGTGACAGCTCCAGTTTCCTCAGATGTGCCCAATTTCACAATCCAGCATTGAAGTAGCCGAGCGCACTGTCTCCTGTGACAGCTGTTGTTGTGGATTGTACCAAGCCACAAAATTTAATCCAAACAGTCAAATAAAATTACCATTCATTAATATTTTGTCATTGACAGTTTAAATCCACAAATTCATATCCCAACAAAATAGCTGTTTTGTTCAAACCCACAGAATTTCTTTTCCACAAAATTCACACATTGCACAGTGTGAAATATTGCTGAGTCTCAGAATGCTGTAGCATTTCCCATGGTAGACTTTCTCATTTATAGCTTATCAGGAGGGCTTATTTCATTACCTGATATTTTATAGTGACCATCCCTCTTAAAGTGTTGACAAAACAATGACCAGTAAAAAAAAGTTACCATGCTGTCCTAAACGCCTGATTGTTGGACAATTCCTGTTGTTTGTTTCAAAGACTTAAAGTTATAGTGACACCCTGTTAACTTCACCTTCTAGGTTAGGGTAACATTGCCATTGAAAAACAAACACAATGAAGAGTTCCAGGAATGGGATTTACAAGTACCTCTCCACACCCAAAGTCAGTAATTCTCAACCATTCTGTCTGCCAGGTATAAACTAAATTTGCACCTACTACTAAATGTCATCAGAATCCTCCAGATTGAAGCCCACACATGCACCCAAAGATGAAGTGGTACCCCTTTCCCAACAACCTGTCCTCTTGCCATGTTGTGGCTTGTGTAGGAACTCTTACTTTTCAAAGTCATGGAGCTACAACATGGTGCAAACTAAGTTCTCATGCTTTTCTTTTACAACATTATTTTCTCAGTTTTTTTTTAATGGACAACAATATATATATATATATATATATCACCCTTTCATGATTGGCAAGAACTTCATGTTTTCTTGGTTTGTATTCTTAAATGACGATGAAATAAACAAGAGGGCCATGAAGGCCCTGTATCGCTCACCTGACCTACAGACCTAAAGGTCATCAAGATTAACATTCTGACCAAGTTTCATTAAGATATGGTCATCAATGTGGCCTCTAAAGTGTTAACTAGCCATTCCTTTGATTTGTCCCTGTGACCTAGTTTTTGACCCGACATGACCCAGATTCGAACTTGACCTAAAGATCATCAAGTTTAACATTCTGACTAAGTTTCATGAATATACAATCATAAATGTGGCCTCTAGAGTGTTAACAAGGTTTTCCTTTGATATGACCTAGTGACCTAGTTTTTGACCCCAACTGACCCAGATTTAAACTTGACCTAAAGATCATCAAGAATAACATTCTGACAAAGTTTCATTAAGATATGGTCATAAATGTGGCCTCTAAAGTGTTAACTAGCTTTTCCTTTGATTTGACCTGGTGACCTAGTTTTTGACCCGACATGACCCAGATTCAAACTCGCCCTAAAGATCATCAAGTTTAACATTCTGACTAAGTTTCATGAAGATACAGTCATAAATATGGCCTCTACAATGTTAACAAACTTTTCCTTTGATCTGACCTAGTGACCTAGTTTTTGACCCCACCTGACCCAGATTTACACTTGACCTTAAGATCATCAAGATTAACATTCTGACCAAGTTTCATTATGATATGGTCATAAATGTGGCCTCTACAGTGTAAACTAGCTTTTCCTTTGATTTGACCTGGTGACCTAGTTTTTGATCCTACATGACCCAGATTTAAACTGGATCTTAAGATCATCAAGATTAACATTCTGACCGAGTTTCATTAAGATTGGGCCAAAATTGTGACCTCTAGAGTGTTAACAAGCTTTTCCTTTGATTTGACCTGATGACCTAGTTTTTGACCCTAGATGACTCAATATCGAACTCGTTCAAGATTTTATTGAGGGTAACATTCTGACCAAGTTTCATTAAGATTGGGCCAAAAATGTGACCTCTAGAGTGTTAACAAGCTTTTCCTTTGATTTGACCTGATGACCTAGTTTTTGATCCCAGATGACCCAATATAGAACTCGTCCAAGATTTTATTGAGGGTAACATTCTGACCAAGTTTCATTAAGATTGGGCCAAAAATGTGACCTCTAGAGTGTTAACAAGCTTTTCCTTCGATTTGACCTGATGACCTAGTTTTTGATCCCAGATGACCCAATATCGAACTCATCCAAGATTTTATTGAGGGTAACATTCTGACCAAGTTTCATTAAGATTGGGTCAAAAATGTGACCTCTAGAGTGTTAACAGTCAAATTGTTGACGACGGACGGACGGACGACGGACATTGACGGACGCCGGACACAGGGTGATCACTAAAGCTCACCTTTGAGCACTTCATGCTCAGGTGAGCTAAAAAGGAAAAAGTCATTGAAGTAGTGGGTTATATTCTCTTTTGAGTTAAAAATGACAATATTTTCCCTCAAAATCGCTCATCATCAAAGAATGATAATTGAAGAATTACAGTTACAAAAGATTTGAATTAGTTACAAAAGATTTGCTTAGGGTGAAAGAAAATATTTACATTTTCGTAACAATAACTTCGGATTTTCTTTTCAAAACTAAACCATATTGAGTTTATTGACACAAAAGGTGAACAAAAAGGAAAAATCAGTGTCTGCCTATATTAGGTGACAATGTTATTATTACGAGAATAATCATGCGTAATCTGACCCTGTCATCGAGATGAAAATCAATGGTTACTTTTGTTATTAAGTGTGGCCTTTCCTCCCGTCAGAGTTATTTGTACCTATTTGCTCGCACTTTTCAGTACAGTCATGGTAATTTGTGCCCATTATTTGCATATTTTAATGAGATGTTAAGGGCAGTCCTGAGAGTTTAATGTTGCAAGTTGCAAATTACTGTACGACCTTGTGCAAATCTCAAATGCGCAAAAAGCAAACAAACGTTTAAATGTAAAGAATAAGACATTCCGTATTTTGTAATACATGTATGGCTTGTTTGGTATGTAAACTGACATTTGCAATAAAGAAACCTTACTAGTAGTTATGAAATTTTCTACATGACAAAAGCCAGAGTTTCAGGAAAACCACTCCCTCATGTCTTTATACTTTGCAACTTGTTCCATTGAGATCAAGGTAAATAGTAAGAACAGTAGTTATTATGTTGGATCTATACAAGGGGTAACCCATTCCTACTCTGCATGTATCTATGTTAAGGGTTTTAATCAAAAATCATACAAGGAAGTGCACAATCTTCCGAAAGCCCCATGCATAGCATATTTGAGGAGGTGGTTTTAATCAGATTGCATTTCAGTTAGTACTACTTAGAAAACTGATAAATAAGTTTGTTTTTGGTATTTAAACATATTAAAAATACTCGTATATTATGAATTTTGTTTCAAAAATATGCAATAAGTATAATTTATTTCTAATCTCATTTCAGTGAATGTGGTAGAGGCCCTTCAAGAGTTTTGGCAGATGAAGCAGGACCGAGGTGCAGACCTGAAGAATGGGGCTTTGGTTGTGTACGAGTCCCAACCCGCAAATGCTCCACCTTACGTTTGTTTTGTGTCGCTGCCTGGAGGAAGTTGTTTTGGAAGTTTTCAGGTAACTTGGTTTATTTAAAGGGAATAGTTGAAAGACTTAAATATTGACCCAGGGGATAGCCTCTATTTTGAGTTTGTTTATTGATGGACTATTTGGTGGGACAGGAAATGTTGCCTTCATAAAAGTTTGGGTTCTGACTGTATATAACTAGTCTGACTCTAAGTTGTTGATTTGTTATTCATTTAGCCACTTGCCCTCTACAAACTAATCAAAATAATGCATGTTCTGAATCTTTAATGAACTGATGTGATAAATTCGTCACATTTGACATTTTCAATTTCCTTCTTTCTCACATTCTATTTATTGATAAAACATTAATTGGAGAGGACTTCAATAAGCCTATTGGCTTCCAGTCCAATCCAGAATTTATGTATGTAAATAATCCTTTGAAATGTACATATTGGGAAATAAAATATATTTAAACCAACGTGAATTGGAAAGTTCAGTTATTTGACCAGGTCTAGGAATTCTAATTCTCAGCACACGGTTGATCTTTGTGACTTCCGATTTGTGGTAATAATAGTCTGGCGAACAAATCCTGCTCACACTATAAAGACAATGATTTTTCTCCAACATTCATGAAACCCCATAAGAATGTCTGTTTGCCTATGGTCTGCAACAAAGACACGAGTATCGTTTTTGGTAGTATCGTCTCCTGTTCTATCAGTACTACATACACTGCGTTTGGAGCGGAGTTTCCTTTTGTTGCTTTTTGCAGCAACTTTCGTACTTGTTATACATGTATAATTTGTTTGGTAAAAGTTTATTGGCAGTACCTGTAACAAATGATGTATTGTGACCTAATTCTAAACTCTGTCTTAAGGCTTTATGAAAATAATGACAGAATTTATGTCTGAAGTAACTTTTTGATGGCAAATAAGGAAATGGTCTATCTGAAGTTAAAACCACAGGTATTTTAGTGTTACATTCTTTAATAATAGTTTGTACCTTCACTGTCTATTCACAGCTTATTTTAAATAAAACTTTTTGTGTATCTAAAGAGGATTTAAATTCCAGTATTGCAGCTAGTATAAATGTTGAAATGTTATTTCTTTTGACAAACATTGTAAGAACTTGACAAATTGTATAGTTGATCATTAAGGTGATAATACGTAAAGTAAATAGACATTGTCAATAAAACTTTGATTACTTTCGAAGACATGCAGAGTAAAGATAGAAATTGTAACTGCCAGTTCATGCTACCCTGTGCCTTTAAAGCAGCCTAATGGCAGATTTACAGGGCCTCCACTGGACCTCAGAAAGTTATAGCCACTTTTTGAGAGAAACTGCCAAATTGAAGCTGAATTGCTGAAATTTGGCTTCATTTAAATAAAATTCTTCGAGCCACTTTCAAAAATCTGTAGCCAGTTCTTTGAATTACATTGGCGAATGGCATAGAAGGCCCTGGATTTATGTAAATTTTAAACAATCATATTGACAATGAAAATTCTGGTAAAAATGAAATTTGGAAATAATGTATCTGTATGTACATCAGACACTTGTTGGTGTTGGGTAGTACATTCATTCATGTTATTATACAAAAAAAAATACTTTTAGATAAAGGGTATATGATTTTAAAGGCACTGACCTCCAGATAGTGCAACAACAAAAAAAGAAAAATTGAGCTATATCAGAAAATTATTGCTATTATATATTTCATAAGAAGGCCTTGAAACATAGTTACTGACAGATTATAAGTTATGGAAACACAAGAATTAGTTGTTTTTACAAATTTTTCCATTCAGACTTGAAAAGCGTTTGTAACGAGGTACAGAGGTAAACTGTTGTCATTATACAGTTTTATATTTAACAAACATTAAAGTACGTATTCTTCTGTGGTATATTGGTTTAATAATAAGACTGCAGGAAAATGTTTATTGTTTTAATCCCAACTTGAGCATGTTTTTTTCTTGATTTGGCATTTTTAAGATAGTTTAGAAACAAAAACACATGTTCTAATGTTCATGTTATGACCATACTTCAGTTTTAAAGACAAATCATTTTTTAGCCAAAGTAAGGAAAAAAGCCAAGAAAACACGTTGTTACTGTTTTGTGACACTATGTCTTCATCAGAAATAACAATGAAGTCAATTTCAACATGGTTTTCTTCCCTACCTGGTACATCACCTTTTGCAGTTAATGACCTGGACATACATTTTGTCACAGGGGGGAAAACTTTTATAATTCACATAATTGGTTTATTTGATATTTTCAAACCTAAATTTGTAATTATAATTGATAACTCTGTGGGTGTTCACAGAGTAATTCTTTCCAGCTTTGATCTTTCGACTAGTTTTAATACACAAATTACAAATGTAGTTCAAATATCCCAGGGCTTGTTAAGTATGTGTGAAATTTGGCTAAATAAATGTTTTGGTCAGGTAAATAGTGGATACTTTATGTTTACTTAAGTATATTTATGGCCAGTAAATGTGTAAAATTGTTTTGTTGGTACAAAAAAGATAAGTGATATAAATAGTCGTTACATTATCTATCCTTGCCCTCCACCAAGAGTTTCAACACAGTTTATAAAGAATAACAGTTACTGTTACTGCTTTCAAAGAATTTTACCAGGTTTTTTTTTTTTTTCAGTTATTTTTTGGCCATTGTTGCAAAACTGTTATAGACAAGTAAGTCCCCTTTCCCTTCAAAATGCTGCAAATGTCTTAACCCTGGCTCTGTACCCTGTAAAGGAAGGTTCTGCATAAGTACTTCCTAGCTGTATGAAATGAGAATATTCAGTGAAGCATTAAAGATAGATAAATGCTCATCAGTTATTGGCAAGGTAAAATTTGATATTTGCTTAACTTTAAGTTCAACTTAAAAATTTGTAGATGGAAAAGAAATGTAACATTTCCTAAAACTAAAAAGATGTGTCCTATAACATTAATAATGTATGGTCTTAAAATTATGTTTAGCAATAAGGATGACACTGGAATTTGAAGTATTTTGTTAAATGATGTTTTATTTGCATTTATATGTAATTTAATCTAGATACAAAATAGCAGGTGTTTATCAGGGACAGCTTAATGCATTTAATACATGTCAAAAGTACATATGCCTTTAGATTTTACAGTTCTATTATGTTGAAAATAATCTTGATTTTATTATGGACTTATAAATAAGTCAGATTCCATTTTACTATCCTAAAATAGTCTGTCAGTGTAATCCTCGCCAATACCCACTTCTTTTATCTATGTGGTGGTAATCTTTTCATGTTTTTCAAAAATATTTTTACATTATACCTGTTGAATAGAGATGATTTCATTCCATAATGTCACTAGAAAAATAGAGCTCTACCTTGTCACTATTCTAATCTTGGGGAATTTTAATGTCTTGTTGAAGATTGATCGCACTGCCCGTTATGAATATAAGTTATAGAAAATAAAAAAAAAAGAATGATTGAAAATTGATTAAAGAAAATATGTAAGAGACTGGCAAATTATACTCTACAAATAGACCTAGCAAATGATATATTGCCTTTTGGCAAATTTAATATACTACTAAGACAGATGAATAATTTCATACAGTCTGGTTGTGTTACTGAGGGAGAGGTCTTGGATTCAGGTTATGCTTGAAATTATCATCTAGGTCAGTTATACACTTGCAACCTGCACATACAACATTATACACAAGGTAAGGCCTATGCTATCCAGCTTTTTAGGACCTGTGTGTAGGGACAGACATGGTATCATAATACTTCTCAAAATCAAGGAATACGCAAGATAACCATACATGTCACCTAAACTTTAAAGAAGCTTTCAGTTTTCGTGTACAGTTCTGACCTAATTCAGCAGTTACTGTAAAATGGTGCCAATGTCCCCTGCATCCCAAAGAGTAATGGTAAGTCAGCATGTAATTCTAAACCTGAAGTCTACTGTTTTTGTCTAGGTATATATCAGACCTGCATGACAAATGATAATTGCGATTTTGCTCACCAATAAAATGTTCAGACAAATTTAGATGTATCAATGCATGTTAAAATTCTTCCTTTACCAGTTCACTATCGGTGGGTTTTGAAGGATGATGAATTTGTCATGTGATAAATGTTTTATGCAAATACAAAACTTATATGTGACAGACGATTATTAATTACCCTACAGTGTCAATACGTAAATATTTAATGTCAGTAGCTACAAATAGACATGTTCTTTATAATTAATTAAATACCTTACGAAACAAATATTTGATTAAATGTTTTATAACCTTGTAGCCTGCTTTGAAATTCCCCAGTTGCAAATATTAGTGAATAAAACTTAATAGCTGGTATTGCCCAAGACCAAATTTGAAATAGATATCTCTGCCATAAAATCATCTTTTTTACCATTGTAAATTTCACCCATTTTTATATGACACCAAAATGTTACTGTACTTGTTGATAGATTGTGATAAAAGTTAATTTAAAACTTCCAGGATATCTAAGATATTATAGAGCAACCTGTCAGAATTTTCCAGTAAAATCTTATGCTGTTTCTAAAAAACTTAATTTTTAGCTTGACTATTCAAAGAATAGGGGAGCTATCCTACTTGCCCCCGGCGTCGGTGTGAGCGTCACACAAATGTTGAAGTTTGCGTACCACCCCAAATATTTTCAAAGTCCATCGAGATATTGCTTTCATATTTTGCATACTTGTTTATCATCATGACTCCAGTCTGAAAAAGGAGGAGGCAACTGTATCAAGCATTTTGACTGAATTATGGCCCCTTTTCGACTTAGAATAAATGTTAAAGTTTGCGTACCACCCCAAATATTTTCAAAGTCCATTGAGATATTGCTTTCATACTGTGCATAATTGTTTACCATCATGACTCCAGTTTGTAAAAAGGAGGAGGGAACTCTATCAAGCATTTTGACTGAATTATGGCCCCTTTTCGACTTAGAATAAATGTTAAAGTTTGCGTACCACCCCAAATATTTTCAAAGTCCATTGAGATATTGCTTTCATATTTTGCATACTTGTTTACCATCATGACTCCAGTCTGTAAAAAGGAGGAGGCAACTGTATCAAGCATTTTGACTGAATTATGGCCCCTTTTCGACTTAGAATAAATGTTAAAGTTTGCGTACCACCCAAAATATTTTCAAAGTCCATTGAGATATTGCTTTCATATTTTGTGTACTTGTTTACCATCATGACCCCAGTCTGTAAAAAGGAGGAGGGAACTCTATCAAGCATTTTGACTGAATTATGGCCCCTTTTAAAGTTTTACTCACAGCTTATATTATACTATTAAGCACTGAGAATAGTCGTGCGCGCTGTCCACTGACAGCTCTTTTTGAAATTTTGATTTTGCCTGGCATTGACAATGGGAGAAATACATTTTTGGCAATAAAACTGACATTATTAGAGATTTAAAAGTTCCATTTATCAACCTCGGAGACCTTTATAATGTTGTATAACTTGCTGTCTCAGTAATGCCGATTTTTAATAGCTGTTGATTGTGACTCTGTAGATGGACTGTCACTAGAGTCACAGCTTGGGACTAAATCAAATAGTATTTGTATTTGCTGAGATATGAAAGCTATGAAGTACTTGAAAACTTACTCATATTGTTTTGGATAAAGTTGTCACAGAGATTCCTTCCTTGGAGCTTATAAGTTGAATGTCTCTGATTTGATTTTTTGTTCTAGAAACTTTTGCAGTTCTTATAGATGAAACATTTATGGTTCAGCAGCTTCTCATCTGAATTAGACAATCAAGTTCAGTAGTAAAATTTTCTACAAACAACTGCAATATTGTAAGTCTGTTTTTCACCTGAATGTTTTTCAGAGTATGTGTACACAAGTTAAATCTGTCTTTATCTGTGTATTTATGAAAATTTATATTCTTTATTTCAGCACTGTCCGACTAAGGCCGAGGCCAGACGTAGCGCAGCAAAGATAGCGTTGATGAATTCTGTGTTCAATGAACATCCCTCTAGGAAAATATCGGATGAGTTTATAGAGAGGGCTGTGAGAGATGCCTGTGCTTCATTCAAGGTAAATATCACTTAAATTTATAGAGAGAGGGCCTATGCATCATTCAAAGTAAATATCTAATGAATGTGTAGAGATAACACCTACTGTAAACCAACTGATTTTCGCGCCCAATTAATTTTCGCTATATTCCCGGAAGCCATCTTTTGCAGATATTAGTAGACGCAAATAAGTTTTTCCTCACAACAAGCCTAAACTTTTCGCGTTTATATATAACTATAACTCTGTTTCGCTTTTTTACAAAATTATGCCCCTTTTTCGACTTAGAAATTTTTGGTTGAGGTTTTATATGTAAGCTGGTATCTCAGTATCTACGTATGGGAATGGTTTGAAACTTAACACACTTGTTCACTGTGGTGATCTGACATGCATTGCACATGTTCCATAACTCTACTTTGCATTTTTTACAAAATAATGCTCTTTTTTGGACTTAGAAAATTTTGGTTAAGGTTTTGTATGTAAGCTGGTATCTCAGTACCCACTAACGGGAATGAATTGAAATTTCACACAATTGTCCTTAGTCATGAGCTGATATGCATTGTACAGGTTCCTTAGCCCTGTGTTGCAAAATTACAAAATTATGTCCCTTTTTCGACTTTAATATTCATTCAATTGACAAGGCTGTTTAATAGTCGAGCGTTGCTGTCCTCCGACAGGTCTTGTTCTGATTTTGCGCTTGAACTAGTTTCTTTTAACAAACCAGCTTTCTCCATCCAAACTGGATTTTTGCAGGGCTTTTCTTAACAACATCAAATACGCTAATTACCAATTGTAGCCAGAGGTTTAGAAATTTTTATCAACTTTTTGAGAGACATGTTTACAGACTTACACAACTTAACTAATTGAACTATTTTAAAGAGTGGGACTGCTGATTTTTGTGTTAAAGTAGTGTGAGATATTTGAGTGATAATTGCTCACGAACCAACGTTGAATTTATTTAATTATGCAGTGGAAATTACGTCATCGGGGATATTATGGTGCGCTTATAACTTAAGGTAATAAAATGCGTAAGATACAAATTCGCGAAAATTATTTTTTAACTTTTTACAAAAACGCGAAAATTAATATCTGCCAATCAGTCCAATATCGGCAAAACTCGAACATTAATTGGTGTGAAAATAAATTAGTTTACAGTATGCTTCATTCAAGGTAAATATCAAATGAATTTATAGAGGGAGCAGTGAGAGATGTCACCCCCCTCCCCCCCTCCTCAATCCCAGCATTCAATGTAAATAACTAATGAATTTATAGAGGGAGCAGTAATAGATGTCTGTCCCTGCATTCAAGGTAAATATCTAACGCATTTATAGAGAGAGCAGTGAAAAATGTCAGTTCTTCATTCAAGGTAAATACCAAATGAATTTATAGGGAGAGCAGTGAAAAATGTCTGTTCTTCATTCAAGGTAAATATCTAATGAATTTATAGAGAAAGCACCTATGCTTCATTCAAGATATCTGATGACTTTATAGAGAGAGCTTTGAGAAATGCCTGTGCCTCATTCAAGGTAATTATTTAATGAATCTATAGAGAGAGCAGTAACAGATGTCTCGCTGCATTCAAGGTACATTTCTGATGGGTTTATTGTGGGAGCAGTTATTCAAGTAAAAATACTTATATACAATATACTATGATTTCCACTGTTTTAAACCTTTATCAGTTGGTTAGACCATGTATTGAGACAGCATAGTTCAGTTTTATTACTATATTTTATGCATGTAAAATCTAATTACTTGAAGTCTTAAGTTTTAGTGCATGTCTTGGTTTAAAAGAAATGTTAAAAGAGAGGATATTTCAGATACTTTTCTTTACACTGCACAGCATATAAACAGGAGTTTCCCTATTAGTATATACCTGCAGACTGAGTCTGCTTAATGGCGTTTGTTTTGCACTCACAAGTTCTGTTTCTGTTTATCTCAGTGTGTATTCTCAGTTGATGATTTTTATTGTTTTACTTCCTTGTCATATCATTTGTTGTAAAATTACATGGAGAATGCATTTTTCAACCTTTACATTTGCACTTTGTAAAACTAATTTTTTTCCGCAGCTACTGACAGGCTAATAAATGTAATTGAAGTCTCGAGACCTTTTTAATTTTAGATATTCAAGATATTGGCAGTTTACCTTGAAAAATAAATACAGGGTTAAAATCAATTTTAGGTATATTAAGTAATGGCTTGCTTGCTTTTTTATTTCAGGGCAATATGGAAGAGGCAGATAATCCAAACACTGGGATTGGTGCATTTCGATTCATGTTAGAGTCAAACAAAACTCGCACCATGCTGGAATTTCAAGAACTGATGACCGTGTTTCAACTTTTACATTGGAATGGCAGCTTAAAAGCAATGCGTGAGAGAAACTGTTCTCGACAGGAAGTGTTGTCACATTATTCGCATCGTGCCTTGGATGACGACATGCGTTCACAGATGGCGCTTGACTGGATAGCGCGGGAACAGGAAATTTCATCTATTATAGAGCGGGAATTAGAAATTGCAGAAAGAGAACTAGAAAGTGCAAGACTTGCTGGGAGAGAGCTACGGTTCTTTAAAGAAAAACGTGATATTCTTGTCTTGGCATTAAGCCAAATTGGCCCCAGCGATAGTTTAGCATAAGTTGTGCTTTTAGTTACAGAAGTACATAGAGATCTGAAAACTTCAGAAAACATGTCAGTTGTAGACAATGTGAAAGTCCAGGGTTAATGTGAATATTTTTTTCGTATTTATTGTAAACAGCCTGTCTGTCTGTTTCCTTTATGCCCTACTTTCAAGTTTGAATTTAACAAAAATTGACAATGTAAATTGACAATGTGGTATAGTAAATAAGCAATAAAACACATCTTTACCAGGCAGATGTGGTTTTGGAAAATTAAGGAAGTAAATTTTAATATTCTGTTTTTGTTTGTTTTTTTTTTATCAGTCTTTGCAACATAGTACAGTCAGTATCTTTTACTCCTTTTTTTTCATAAACCTTGTGTTCATAAATGTTGTATATTTATGTACATTTTGTAAACTAGTAAGGTGTGTGTGATTACATATATTAAGGTTACAGACGTAGGTATCAATAAATCAGATAAAGGTTTAAATGTATTGTGCTGGAGGGCAAATTGCTGTTAAAAGCTTAGGCCATACCAGTCTGTTCCAATGATTAATTAACTTCTTTTTTGCAAGACTTGGTTAATTTGTATTCAATTAAATACAGTATTACAAAATATATATTTTTCTGGTCTACCTGAACTGAGAAACACAACAGACTTTTAAGATTACCTTTATAGAGATTTGATTTTATAGATTGTTGTATTTTGCTTTATGAGGGAGTTTGGAACATTTTTGAATATTTAAAGCCACATATCACTAGTATACATGTATATACAATGAATTCTGTAAAATAAGCTTTAAACTAAAATCCAACAATATTTAAGCATGTATTATATTTATACCAATCACAAAACTGCACATTACTCAGATGGCATTTCATTGGATATTTATTAAAGATGGGAGTAAAGTGTTGTTTTATCATATATATGATCTATATCTATATTATAGAAATTTATAGAAATAATATATCATGAGGTTTCTTTCCTAAATTTATTAAAAAGTTACTAAACTTGTGTAAAAGACTCAAATACGTCATATCACCCTAATTAGCCAATATAAATATATTTACTTACATGACTCGTTATAGAAATTGCCAGTCCATAGTATGTACTATTGACTGGTCTATAGTTTAGCACAGGCTTGATGGGTTGAATTCAAAACTGGAGGAAAAAAACTTTGAATTTAATTTCTAGTGTCATAGAATAAAACAAGTACTGAATGGCTAGCCTGTCAGTAATCAAAACTGTTAACCTCCCATCTTTCAGACCTCCGGCAAATAGTTTTGTGATAAAATTACCAACTAAAGAGTGCTTAGCTTTATTATTATATCTGGTCTTTTTGGAACATAGAGTCCATTTAATGGTTTTTAGCTCATCTGATTTTTTGAAAAAAAATGATGAGTTATTGTCATCACTTGAGCAGTTGTTGGCGTCGGCGTCGGCGTCGGCGTCTGCGTCGGCGTTGCCTGGTTAAGTTTTATGTTTAGGTCAGCTTTTCTCCTAAACTATCAAAGCTATTGCTTTGAAACTTGGAATACTTGTTCACCATCATAAGCTGACCCTGTATAGCAAGAAACATAACTCCATCTTGCTTTTTGCAAGATTTATGGCCCCTTTTGTACTTAGAAAATATCAGATTTCTTGGTTAAGTTTTATGTTTAGGTCAACTTTTCTCCTAAACTATCAAAGCTTTTGCTTTGAAACTTGGAATACTTGTTCACCATCATAAGCAGACCCTGTACATCAAGAAACATAACTCCATCTTGCTTTTTGCAAGAATTATTGCCCCTTTTGGACTTAGAAAATCAGTTTTCTTGGTTAAGTTTTATGTTTAGGTCAGCTTTTATCCTAAACTATCAAAGCTATTCCTTTAAAACTTGCAACACTTGTTCACCATCATAAGCTGACCCTGTACAGCAAGAAACATAACTCCATCCTGCTTTTTGCAAGATTTATGGCCCCTTTTGGACTTAGAAAATATCAGATTTCTTGGTTAATTTTATGTTTAGGTCAACTTTTTCTCTTAAACTATCAAAGCTATTGCTTTAAAACTTGCAACTCTTGTTCACCATCATAAGCTGGACCCTCTCAGCAAGCAACTAACTCATCTGCTTTTTGCTATAATTATTGCCTTTTGGACTTAGAAAAATGGTTGAATATTATGTTTAAGTCAACTTTTCTATAAACTATCAAAGCTATTGCTTTAAAACTTGCAACAGTTTTTTCACCTATAAGTGGACACTGTACATCAAGAAACATAACTCTATCCTGCTTTTTGCAAGAGTGATGGCCCTTTTATGACTTAGAAATCATGGTAGGACAATATTTCTATTACACAAAAAAAATCAGATGAGCGTCAGCACCCGCAAGGCGGTGCTCTTGTTTAATAATAGATTTCAGCTTAAGCCAGTGATAGGGAATGTGTGTGGTGTTACACGTTTCATAACCTCTCATGTACAGTCTATATCTAACTGAGTCATGCTGTTGTTTTGCTTGGTTGTATTCTGTGCTTCCAGAAGATCTTGTTATGTAACATTTTGTTGGTTGGAGTATACATGTATTGTATTTAGAGTATCTAGGAGACGGATGATATTATTTCGGAATTATTGTTTATTTGTGACGTATGAATACAATGTCTTGTAACATACTGTGTTTTATGTAAACACTATGTGCTACTGTTGGTCCTGGAATGGATATTCCGGTAATGTTCATTTCAGTTGTTTTTTATAATAGAATTTTTGTATCCTGTATGCATGTGTTATGGTAGTGGTACCATATTTTAATCCAATATATATGTGCTTCAGTTTTGTGTAAAGATTTTGCCCATGTACAAAATGGCTTTGTATTATATTAATATATGCAATATGTATATTGCAGTTTCATACGTATGAGATTTGAATTTAGTTCTAAAACAGAAAGATTGTGATGCAAACAAATTTACTCTACATTATATTATGTTTGCCAATTAGTGTAAATTATGTTTAATAGGAGAGCACTTCAGATTTATCTTTATAAAAAAATTATATATTACCGGTATTTAGTGTTGTTGAATTGTTAGTTGCATATTTAGATATGGTCAGGGATAGAAGAATATGAGTATGTTCAAACAAATACTGTGAAATCAGATATTTTCCTGAAGCTGTAAGTTTGCTATTCTTAGCTCAACAAGTGAAAGAATAGGAAGAGGTAATACACCTTCGTTAAAGTTTTTGCAGTGTCATATCTCTGTAGCCTTTGCGTGTATTCAACTGAGTTAACAGTTAATTAAGCCAATTTCAATAACTCTTGGTTGAAGTTACTCAGCTTTACCTTGATAGTTGCATGCAAACTTTCTTGAATCTTTAAGTTGAAAAGGGCCATGACTAAAAATAAATTCAATCAAGAGTTACCTAACATTTTTAAGACAGCAGGTTTGTTGACTGTGATACAGATAGTTGTTACTCTGGTATAACATGGTATTTGCGTATAGAACTTTATTCGAAAAGAGGCCATTAATTTACATTAGAGTTTTATCTTCAGCCAAGTTAGGGAACTCTTGGTTGAATTGGATTCAGATTGTCACGCTCCCACTTTTCTCACTTAGAAAAGTTTGTGGAAGTTTTGCATGCAAGTGGTTATTGCTATCATATTAAAATTGGTTACATAAATCTTGCCGGACTACAATGACTGTAATGGCCCTTGTTCAACAAAGAAATTATTGAATGGTCGAGCATGCTGTCTTATGGACAACTCTCATTAAAATAAATTAGTATGCAATATAGAATATTTACAATTGATAACAGAATGCTGACATATATAGGATTATTTATAACAGTAACAGTATTTTTGTGAAAGCTTGTTTTCATGAGAACAGTGAGCTAGCCAAGATAGCAAACATAAATCATTTAGGAAAATATTTGTTTTTACAGATAACAAAAATGCTCAAAATTACTTAAGCTTTTTTTCATTGCGTCAGACATTTAATATTGAACTGCTCAGTTGTAAAGTTAATAGAAATTAGATATTAGAGAGAGAAACTATTCAACAAGCTTCTTATGCCTCATTTGAAAAATATTTTTCACAAGCAGATGTAGAGCACATTTTGCATAGATTTATTGTACTGTTGAACTGTTGTTTACATTAAATAGACAAGGTGTTTTCAAGTTTCTACAAGGCTCATTGAGATAGTTGAGTTTTATTTACAGACCTGTTTCTATCACACTTCAGTGTAATTTATGCATTTATTACAGTTGATAAAGGATATTTGAAAAGGCTGGATCAGTATCAATTAATTATTGAAACTGAATATACAATTTACTGTTTGATCTGCGTTTTCTGTAACAAAGGTTTTCCATGATTTTGTTCTGTAAGACTGAACAATGCATATTAAACATCATTTCAAAGAGAACTGCCAGAGTGGCAGTAGGAACTTCTTGAATTTTCAGTGTATCTTGATTAGTTAAGAAGTTATTGCTCAGAAGGAATTCAATAGGGAAATTTCATTTTTGAAGTTTATCTGTTTTAGACACACACAAAAGTTTCAAAATCCAAATTTTGACTTCAGTGGATTTACATTATAGATTATACTTACCCATGAATGCCATGAAAAACTTTTTAGCCATAAAATATCAAAGATCACTTTAAAGTTTAAAAAATTCCTAATGCCACCTTTGCAGACCTTTAGAATCATGTATAAATTGTATCTGGATCGTGCAAAACTAGCCAAACTTCACAACAAACGTGTTATGAATTTAATGAACCTAACAGTAGGTTGATTATTTAACCGAATTGTGCAGACATTTTTTTTCTGATAAGATTTTTATTTTTGAAGCTGTAAAATTTAAAGATCTTACATTATCCTTAAAGTGTTTCTTTTTTAGATGAAATAGAATTATGTTCTGTCATATTATACAATTATTTAGCTTTCCCTTCAGAGCAAAATGAAAAATGAAAATTTGTATTTGATTTTGTTCCACTTTGTATGATATTTTTTAGCTCTACTGTCACAAAGTGACAAGGTGAGCTTTTGTGATCGTTTGTCGTCCGTGCGTGCGTTAACTTTTGCTTGAGACCACTCTAGAGGTCACATTTTTCATGGGATCTTTATGACAGTTGGTCAGAATGTTCATCTTGATGATATCTAGGTCAGGTTCGAAACTGGGTCACGTGCGGTCCAAAACTAGGTCAGTATGTCTAAAAATAGAGAAACCTTGTGACCTCTCTAGAGGCCATATTTTTCAATGGATCTTCATGAAAATTGGTCAGAATTTTCATCTTGATGATATCTAGGTCAAGTTCAAAACTGGGTCACATGAGCTCAAAAACTAGGTCACTATGTCAAATAATAGAAAAAACAGTGTCATACTCAGTTCAAAACTGGGTCATGTGGGGACAGGTGAGCGATTCAGGACCATCATGGTCCTCTTGTTTAACATATTGTGATCTTTCTTCCATATTTTTAAGTAATCAATTTTTCTGTCATTTAAAATAATTATAGAATATAAAAACAGATCAGATGGTGATTTGAGCAATTTATTGTATTACCCAGGAGGTTTATATATCTTGTTGTTGTTGTTGTGACAGTTTTGATGTTTGTTATCTTGCATTTAGTTGTATATTATATTTCATCTTTTTTGTCTACAAATTGCACGCATATACATTATATTGTTTCATGCATAATACGAATATATTTGTAAATAAAAGCTTACTTAAACTTAAACCTTGCATTTATTCTTTGTTTTGATTTGTCATCTTTCGAACCCCAGAAGTACCATGATTTTTAGAGAACCCATAGGTTCACAGTGTCATACCTTCTATTTGTCAAGGAGACTAGGGTGACAGGAAAAGTAAAACAAGAGTTGCCAAAGGATAGTGCTTGACTATACAAACGTGTGCCAACAGAAAGATAAAATTGACAGAAAACAGCAAATGCAGTAGAAAAATTGTTGAGATTTTTGTATCTTCTTGTGTGTAGAAGGGAAGGGGGAGCAGATACAGTATGGGTGAAGGTGAACTTCAAAATGAGTCAACATTTTGAATGAGAAAGGAGCGTGCAAAAACAGGTTGACAGGGGCGGGTAGCTGACCGTGAGGGAGGTCGGGGGAATAGTAAGGAACTGTGTGTGAAAAAAGTAAAAAACATGTAGGGGGGATAGAAATCAGGTAGTTTTAATAGATGTCAGGGAGGGAAAAGGTATGCAGGAAACTTAGAAACAATATATGATGTGTGAAAAATATATAAAAAAATTGGGGGGGGGGCATAAAAAGGTATGCCCCAACTTGTTTGTTTTGTTTGTTTGTTTTGGGTTTAACGCCGTTTTTCAACAGTATTTCAGTTATGTTACGGCAGGCAGTTAACCTAACCAGTGTTCCTGGATTCTGTACCAGTACAAACCTGTTTTCCACATGTAACTGCCAACTTCCCCACATGAATCAGAGGTGGAGGACTAATGCTTTCAGACACAATGTCGTTTATCAAATGGTCACGGAGAACACATGCCCCGCCCGAGGATCGAACTCGGGACCCCTCGATCCGTAGACCGACGCTCTACCACTGACTTTGACCATTTGACATAACCTTATACCAAAACATGACATTGTATGCCCACAATAAAGACCACTCCATATCTGAGGTGTAGTGGAATTAAAAGCCAGTAGTTGAGAACATTCAACTTTAACCAGCACTATTACAATATCTGACCCCAGTGACCCCAGTGACCAGGACCTTTGGGACACCTGACCCATAATTACAAGACGTCTGCCCCTTATCAAGACACATCCTTGTGCAAGGTTTCATGATAATGGGGACAGTAGATAAGAAGATACAGTGGAAATGAGAAGCTTGCCATAAAACTTCAACCCTTATCATGCTCCACACGACTGATTCTGCCTTTGTGACCAGTGTAGATCTTGATCAGCCTGCACATCTGTGCAGTCTGATCAAGATCTGCACTGTTCACCATTCAGTCAGTATCTTTTTGGTAAGCATCCCTTTTAACTGTTAATGGTACTGTCCAAATTGAAAGATGGACAAGTTCACTATAGAAATTTAGAATATAACATCAAACTTGAACAATGTCAGGAGTACAGTACCTCTTTGTATTCTCTGAATTATTGCACTTAAATTTTTCAATTGCGCAAATTAGTTGTGAAACAACAGATGCAAATTCAGAGAATTCCAGACATGCTATAAACTGTGACTGGAAAAAGCAAGGTCGTATCACCTTAACTACCACAGTGTTTAATACGCCTTTTTAAAAAGCAGGAAATATTACGACAGAGTCCCTCCGTTTGCCCATAATTTCTTTTGCATCATTTTGCCAAGCATGCATGTACAAGGCCAATGAGAGGTGTGTTGACAATTGTTTGCCATGCACGCAGTTACATGTATTATGGTAAAGCACAAATGCTGGTAGGAAAGAGGGTATGATCTAGTGACCTAGGTTACACACAGTGCACACTGTCTTTATAAGGTTAACAATTAAAGCCTAGATATTAAGAGTAGAAGCAGTGGTCCAGTGGAAACACGGTCCGACTCGGACTACAAACCAGGGTCTATGAATTCCAGCCCAAGCTCCTCCAACTAAAATTTTTAACATTTGGTCAAGAGTCCCGTGTATGGATACTTTACACCTAGCAGACCAGAGAAGCTTCTGGAATTTGGAGTGTCTTTTGTCTTCAGTATCTTACAATTTCCTCCCTTTAAAAATTACACACAGTCTTCTGGAGGGTTTCTGGTTGACTTCTGGATCTTGCACTTTCTTCCCACAAAAAGTGACTGTCTTCTGGAGGAGTTACCCATATGGGTCTCTAGTGGCAACTACAACAATAAGTTAACATACAAATCTAGGTGTCACTTTGATATAGGGTACAGGGTTGGATCATGCACTATGCACATTGTCTTTGCAATATTAACATATTAATGTAAGTTTCTGAGGTTTAGATATAAGGAGCAGAAAAAAAGGTAAAGCTACTTGCCAAGTGACCTAGATCTTGGACCTAGTGACCTTAATGTTTGTTTTGTATGTATCTGGTCATCTTATGATAAACATTTTTGTACTTATTTGAAAATCCATTTAACCTGTTCTGGAAAGGAAATATGGACAAAATGACGAACTGTCATGTTTGACTACAATAAAGCCTCCATATGGTATAATCACTGGATTGGTGGACAAACTTTGTTCCAAACAAGACTCAACAGTAATAAAATCCTTGACCCCATGTGTTAACTTATCATTTAGCTACAGATCTAGGTCTTAAAGACCAACCAGTTATGTGGTGAAGCAGAGTACATGTTAGTACTAAATTAGTTTGGCCTTTAGGAATATAAGTTAGGTTTAACACAATCAACAAACTGAAATGTTGTTGAAAAACTGAACATAGCAGGACAAAGATTACAAATTTAAACCTCAGTGTTCATAGCTTAGTGTACCTGACTGTCATGGAAGACATGAATAACTGCCTTAAAATCTATATTTTTGAAAAAGTGACAAAATACAAACTAGTCTTGCTATTATTTTTCATATTTTTATTTTGCAAAATAGATACATGTTTATTTCAAAATTGCTGCAATTACAAACATTTAAAATCAGACAATAATCATCCATTATAAAAAGCTCTAGAATATTGTTAGGAATTCCTAATAAACTCCTCCACACCTGAATCCCTAAGTACTAGAAACCCCTCCAAACTGAACCAATTTTATGGTCTTGAAATGTGACTTTATTTCATGGGTAAAATACCCCTTTTAAACTGGAACCACTCTTTCTTGGAAAGCAAACATTTTTTTCAGGCCAAACCTCTATCAACACAAAGTTATCCCTGAAAATCAAACATTTTAAAGTAAATGCAATTTTGGCACTTTCTTTTAGTTGTAATTACCAAAATTTGCTCTATTTGGTAGCATATGTTCATAAAAATTTCAAAGTTGTTGTCTGAAACAGTATCTAAACAAAATCAAGATATAAATGTATCAGGTTGCTTGGTAATATAATAGGGTTATTATAACTGTAGCTTGATCTGGGATGCAGTATTCTGCTCGAGTGGATTTTGCCAGATTGGATCTCACGAGGCACGCAAGCGCCGAGTGTGATCCGACCTTGCAAAATCCACGAGAGCCGAATACAAAGTCCCAGATTTAGCTATGTTATAATGACCCTTTTATTATATACCTTTACCGTTTTGATTCTTGTTTCATTCTTGAACAAAATCTTAAAGTTTATCGATATTAAATGGAACTAAGTGAAGTTCTTATGTGCGCTATTTACAGAAATGTGTCAGTCATGCATATTTATGAAAATAGTCCGGCAGCATACAATACGGAAGATACAATAGGGAATTTTAAAGGTACAATACGGAATTTTTGTCTGTCTGTTCATATTTAATTGTGAAATACAAGCCGAATTTTTACAGAATTTATATAGGTATATAATAAAACTATTTATGTAATGCAGCACAGATTCCACCGTTCAAACTTTTAACCTGGTCTGGAAGCTCTTCAGAAAGAGGGGTTCTGCTGAACATGTTTACAGGGACTTTTTATCACATTAATCTTTAAAGGTAAATGCTAAAGGATTCTGATTTAACTTGGGAAGTTCAAGAAAGTTCCCACCTGGAATGCATAGAATAACTAAACCAGACATAATTGTCTAGTATTGATTGGAAACTGATTTGCCCCAATGCAGTATACTACAGCACTGCTAAAATAAATATCCATAAAATTCAAACATTTCAAGCAGCGTTTACACTTCCTGGAGACTTTCCAATTTATTATTAAGGTAGTGGACCCATAATGGCAGTCAGCAATTTCCGGATGATTACGTTCTCCCGTTACGCAATTCAGCATTCTTTGGACATACATGTAAATGCAGCATGTAAATGCACACCACTTTCCGTATTCCTATAGACTGCAGGTGTAAGCAAATGGAGAATATGAAAATTACCGAATGCCATTATGGGTTCTGCACCTTAATAACATGTGTACAATTTTACATAATGTAATGAAATGTAAAATATATTCTGATTTGTTTTACTCTGGCTACTGTACCATCTGAAGACTGAAGTAATTATCTCGCTGACTATTGCACTTTCCCAACAACTGTATACTGTTAAAATATATAATTTCATTGGCATAATATTATATGCTGTAGACTGGGTTACCTTCTCTTCACTTTTATTTCATGTTTTGTGTTTTTAAGAAATTGCACTTCCTGGTTGTGTATACTTCTTAATGATTCTAAATAATATTAACATTTTCTTAAATTCCTGCGTTGCTCTGTTCTCAAAACTAAAACTATCGTGAATATTACAGAATATACAGTAGTTACAATTTTAACAGCTATTCCGACAGGACATAAACTTGTTAATTTCAAGTTTTAAAGATCAAATCAATGGACTATTAATCTGCTTGTTAGAATTTTATGTCATAGATTGACACCAACATAAATATCCATTATGAAGTTCATAAAAATTAATACTCCACAAACGCTAATGACTTCATATTACTTTCTTTTGATCAATATGACTAACATGCAAAAATACTGTTTTACAAATATGTTCTTGAAAATACAGAAATATGTACAGTGCTATAGATTCTGATATTAAACATTGGTTACAAGAAGATTTTATATTTCATTAGCAAATGTAATCAGTTTTCCCTTTAACAAATTTATCGCAAAATGTCTGATGTTTGCACTCTGTGAAAGTGGCCTTCAGTCATTTTTGTACCTGAAGATGTCAAATTCATCATTATGTAACAAAGAAATGTCGATTATTTGCCTCGATGCTACCATCCAAACATGTATTCCATGGCTTTACTTATCACCCCTGTGCTTTTTTTTGGTGCCTGACTGTTTTGTACAACCTGAAAAAGATCATGAGTACAGTGGCTTGAACTAGTACCAGCGGGTGTTCCATTTTGTCAAAGTCTCTGAGGTGTGGAATTCAGAAAATTAGTTACATTTTCAACAAAATTTAGATAAGCATTTCAAAATGTACTTATACAACATTTATAAAAGTTTTGTGGATTTGATTGTAGAAGGGAACTAGATAAATGCTTTTGAAAATTTTCATCATTTTTTCATCATTTTCTGCTTATTATAGAAGGATACCAGTTTTCTAAACATTGGCACACACACTTCTTGAGCCAGATAAACACTTTCGTCATTCTCAGATTTTTCACAGAAAGCTACATGCATTTTGCTATGTTTACATTCTGAAGAATGCAAAATAGCCTAATCAAATAATGACTCATGGGTTCTGCACATCGTCTTGATGAGGTGACCATTTGACCCAAGTTTCATGAAAATCCTTCAAGGGGTTTAGGAGATACAGAGCGGACACGAAATGTTACAGATGGAAAGACAAAAGGATGGAAGAATGGACGGAGACCATTCCTATAACCCCCCACCACTCGTGGCGGGGGATTAATTAAAGTCGTAATTTGTAAGTGGCCTTTAAAACTAACTTATTTACATACAAAATGTCCAAAGAAGAATTGTCCGTAATGCTTAAGAAAACAAACTATAAATTCTACATAGGTAGAACTTTTTTATTGTCAAAGTGTCAAAGAAACATTTTACACCAAAATTTCTTCAAAACCTTTATGCCAATGTCCTTTTATTACCTTATTCCAGTTATGTATCATTCATAAACCAAAATCTCTGCAAGTAACAGAACACTCCTATACATGACAAGATGGAAGACAAATAACTGAAACTGTGTTCACAGAACTTCTTGGGTCATTTGCATAAAAATCTAAACAAGAGGGCCATGATGGCCCTATATATCGCTCACCAGAGTTGATCTGGCCTATTGACCTTGTTTTTTACCCCAAATGAGCCAGTTTCGAATTTAACCTAGAGATCATCAAGACAAACATTCTGACCAAGTTTCATAAAGATTGAGTCACAACTGTAGCCTTTAAAGTGTTCACAAACTTTGCCTTTGATTTGACCATGTGACCTAGTTTTTGACCCTAAATGACCCAGATTAAAATTTAACCTAGAGAGCATCAAGACAAACATTCTGACCAAGTTTCATAAAGATTGAGTCACAACTGTGGCCTATAGAGTGTTCACAAGCTTTTCCTTTGATCTGGCCTACTGACCTACTTTTTAACCCCGCATGACCCATTTTCAAAATTGACCTAGAGATCATCAAGGCAAACATTCTGACAAAGTTTCATAAATATTGGGTCACAACTGTGACCTCTAGAGTATTCAAAAGCTTTTCCTTTGATCTGAATGGGTGACCTAGTTTTTGACCCAAAGATTCGAACTTGACCTAGAAATCATCAAGACAAACATTCTGACCAAGTTTCATAAAGATTGGGTCAGAAATTCTGGAGTGTTTACAAGCTTTTCCTTTTGATCTGGCCTACTGATCTAGTTTTTGATCCCACATGACCCAGTTTCAAACTTGACCTAGAGATCATCAAGACAAACATTCTGCCCAAATTTCATGAAGATTGGGTCACAACTGTGTTCTCTAGAGTGTTCACAAGCTTTTCCTTTGATTTGCCCGGGTGACCTAGTTTTTGAATTCTGACTAATTCTAATAAGTTTCAAACTTGAATTGTGGTCTCTAGAGTGTTGAAAAGATTTTCCTTTTATCTAGCCTAGTGACCTTGTTTTTGAACCCACTTGACCCAGTTTCAAATTTGACCTAGAAATCAAGACAAACATTCCGACCAAGTTTCATAAAGATTGGGTCACAAATGTGGCCTCTAAACTGTTCGCAAGCTTTTCCTTTGATCTGGCCTACTGACCTAGTTTTTGATCTAACATGACCCAGTTTCGAACATGACCAAGAGATCATCAAGACAAACATTCTGACCAAGTTTCATAAAGATTGGGTCATAAATGTGGCCTCTAGAGTGTTCAAAAGCATTTCCTTTGATCTGGCCTACTGACCTAGTTTTTGACCCAACATGACCCAGTTTCAAACTTGACCTAGAGATCATCATTCTGACCAAGTTTCATAAAGATTAGGTCACAAATGTGGCCTCGAGAGTGTTCACAAGGCAAATGTTGACGGACGTCGCACGATGCACTGACGCACGACGGACGCTGCCGGACAATGACCGGTCACAATAGCTCACCTTGAGCACTTGGTGCTCTGGTGAGCTAATAATGAATTTCACCTTGTGATTTTTCAGGAAATTTATTTCTACATGAAATCCAATGAAAAATCCACCAAAACAATAAAATAATTGTTTGTTAGCAATTTTTCCTGGGAAACAGTCCTCGAAACATTAATAAAATCATAAAATCTTAATGGATACCTCATTTTCACTCCTTGCAGCCATATATGCTGCTGTAAGGGGTCGTATAGGTGTATTTTTGAGCTGTCCACTAGGAGTAGATGTAAAGTGACTGTTTGGTGTACTAAATACTGATGTATTTACAGGATCATTCTCTTTTTCTCCTTCCATCACTTTCTGTAAGCATAAACATTTTCTACATTTTCCTGAAAAGCTGTCATGTTCACCATTTAAAATTACATTTGCAAAATTATTTCATATGAACTTAAATGCTGTTTCCATAGATATAATGTAAAACATAATTATGTGCAAATTCTCAATAACTGGAGCTGTTTCAAAAATACTTCCTATAATAGATACTGCTGATAATGACTGCCGGAGATATCTCAGAATGTAATTTCTGATCCCAAATATGTTTTCACCTTTGGCTTAATGACCCCCTTAACATGACAGGTCAACTACTGACCTATGAAAACCATTCTATTAAGTTTGATGGCTATAAACCAAACTAGAAACCATTATTAGCCTCAAGCTCACTGTAAGCTTGATTGTTGACCAACTGACTGCAAAAAGAGAGGTCAACTACTGACCATGTACAAGTATGTGATGAAGCTTTGATGGCAGTAAACCCAAGTGTTTAGTCTCAGGATAACTTCGAACCTACCAATCCAAGGCAATCCTCCTCTGAATTGTGGCCTACATAGGCCACTGTGTTTTCCAGTTACTGATCATAACCTGCTTCCTGCCTCAAAATCCACAATTCAACAAGAGGATCATTGACCCTAAAATGCTCACTTGTGTAAAAGGCTTTAAGTGTGCTTGTATTGCTTGTATATTTCTTCTATGTTAGCCTATATTATATACATGTCAAACACATTTCTGAACCTAGAGCAATAATTTGAACAATAATGGTAGACATTAAAAATCTGATATCACACGCCAAATATCAAGGCTCTAGCTATTATTGATTCAGAGAAGAAGATTTTCAAAGTTTCTTATATAAAAGCCTATAGTTAGTACATGTCAGACACAGGGGCGTAGCCATTTTTTTTAACCTTAGGGCAATAATTTTGACAAGTATGGTAGAGAGTCAAACCCTTTAATATCACATGCCAAATATCAAAGCTCTAGAGAAAAGGATTTTTCAAGTCTGATAGCTGAAAAGCTATTTTTAACCAAAAAGACCCATATTTTCAATGAACCGGAACCAGTTGAACAATTTTGAAAGAGGGCTACCCAGAAATCATTAGTGTAAAGTTTCATCAAAATCCATTCAGTGGTTTTGGAGGAGATGTTGTTTAAAGGAAATTGTTGATGAAAAGTGACCACGACCTCTGGTGGCCATGTTTTTTGACAAATCAGAAAAATTTGAACAAGATTTGTAGAAGGTCACACAAGGACAATTTGTGTGAAATTATTTTAAAATCAGGCTAACAGTTTTATATAAGAATATTTTCTAAGTTTCTACTATATACATAAAGGGAAAAGTGACCATGCACCCCCCTGGCAGCCACGTTTTTTGACGAATTGGAATAATTTGAGTAATCTTGGTAGAGGGTCATACAAGAACCATTTGTGTAAATTTATTTTAAAATCAGGCTAGCAGTTTCACACAAGAAGATTTTTAAAGTTTCCACTATATACATATAGGGGAAAGTGACCACGCCCTCTGGCGGCCATGTTTTTTGATGAATCAAAATATATTGAATAATCTTGGTAGAGGGTCACACAAGGACCATTTGTGTAAAATTAATGTAAAATCGGGCCAACAGTTTCACACAAGAAGATTTTTAAAGTTTCCACTTATATAAGGAAAAGTGACCATGCCCTCTGGCGGCCATGTTTTTTGACAAATCAAAATAATTTGAACAGTCTTGGTCACACAAGGACCTTTTGTGTGAAATTATTTTAAAATCGAGCCAGCAGTTTCATGCAAGAAGATTTTTTTTAAAATTTCCACTATATATCCATATAGGGAAAAGTGACCACGCCTCCTGGCGGCCATGATTTTTGACGAATCAGTATAATTTTAACAATCTTGGTAGAAGGTGACATAAGGACCATTTAGGTGAAATTATTTCAAAATCAGACCATCAGTTTAGGAGGAGATGTCATCTGAAGCTTTTTCTATTTTTAGCCCTGTCGGCCCTATGCGCAACCGTTTGAACAACTTTGGTAGAAGACCATCCAAGGAACATCCATGCCAATTTCATCAAATCCATTCAGTGCTTTTGGAGGAGATGTCTCTTAAACACAACCGTTGATGACGGAGGTACAGATGCACACACACACGACGGACACAGTGTGATCACAATAGCTCACCATGAGCTAAAAACGGATGTCATCTACTGACCTAAGGCAACAGTTCTATTAAGTTTGTCACTGCAGGTGTAAGAATTCTGTAGTTACTGATATGAAACCAACTGCTCTACCAACAGACCTACCAACCAACATAAGCAGATGGATGGGCAGTATAGGAATAATGTTCATTTCTTCTACTAAGCATATGAATTCAAAACAGCTTACAAATAAAAAATATTCCATAATCTCTCAATGACAAAACTAATTTCAATATTATTTAGATTTATTGTTAAACCTATAATTATGGAAAGCCACCAAAGCAATAAAACTAAGGAGTAAATGTTTACCTTATCTATGCAGTGTGACACTCCTACCATTATGTTGTTACCAAGGATTTTACCATTTTTACTAAGTGCTTTCTTGGCTTGTATTTTTGACTGATAGTGTATATGCATCCAGTTGCCTTCTGTAGTTATCTGAAACAGTAAGTAAACATATACAAAACATTGAATTCAAAATCTAAAATCCTGAACCTATTTTGTCTTTTCAACATTACAAGGTTTAAACCTGATTTTTAGCTTGAACATATTTCATCAATTTATAACAATATATATACATGTATTGTTGACAATATACTGACAATATATAAAAGGAATAAGAACAAATGAAAAGTCCTTTATACCATCTTTCACAAAAAAGCCTTCAATTTAATCTGTCAATTTCAAACCAGAACAAAAGACTGGCTTAGATACACAAGCAAAATTGATTACAAACCTAACTACATATCAAACACTAAGTGACTGACTAAGCCATTCTATAGGAAAAGTCTAATTCCCAAGGACTGAGGTATGAAACGTTCCCAATGACTGAGGATTTCCCGCCTTTCCGTTGTGACCCCGCCTTTTCGCTCCGCCCCTTTCATACGTCTAATCACCGGCGGATGAGATAATCGCCTGAGACTTGGCCAAATCTGACCAAAACATAGAACATTGAAATTATTGATAATTTCATTCAATCAGTTCATATTTATTTTTGTCTCATCTGTCTATGTTATCTAGGTTTAAAAACTAGGTCATTGGCTCAATACTAGTAATATAGGTGCTTTGTTTATGCACCTGTGGCCACAATCTTTCACTGTAATTCTTCATCAATTCCAGGGAAGCATATTTGAGGGAAGAATATATTGTTGCGTTAACAGACAAAAAATTGAAAAAAGCCTTTGAAGAAAACTTTCAGTAAGTACTCTTTTTATTGTAACCAAGGGGTAAAGTGACTGGTACTTTTATAGATAAATGTTTTGTGTGTATGACTGTGAAACTCGGCAAGTAGAGCCTTGGGCGTACATTTTGTTACTGTGACTGCCCCGGTTAGAAACTCGTCTGTTCATTTTTTTCTTATTTTTAGCTCACCTGAGCACAAAGCGATCAAGGTGAGCTATTGTGATCGTTCAGGGTCCATCCGTCAGTGTGTCCGTCAACAGTTTCTTTAAATGATATCCTCTATACCACTGATCGGATTTTGACCAAACTTCATAGAAGTGAGCCTCGGGTGGTCCTTTTTCAACGATTTCAAATTGTTCCAGTTCATTGTACAACTAGGTCACAGATGCTAGATATAGATTTTTTAAAGTGAAAACTTCCATAAATCTTCTTGTCTGAAACCACAAGGACTCTAGGCCTTTCATATTTGACGTGCAGCATTTTGAGTGGTCCTCTACATACAGGTACATTGTTAAAATTATGCCTGTAGGTTGAACATTAACCGCACCTGGGGATGGGGGAGGGGGTTACAAGACTTAGAGAGGAAAAACTTTAAAAGCTTTATTGTCTGAAACAACAAGATATAGGCATTTCATATTTGGTGTGTAGTATTGTCTAGATCATCTTATGCTCCTTGGGTGAAAATGGCCCCGTATGGGAGTTCACAAATTTTACATAGACTTCTTTAGGCAATAGTACCGGTATTCTTTTCGTGCTATATACGAATGATTTTAACTCAGGTTAGCGGTACAGGGCCTCCAAGACCCTCTTGTTCATAAAAACATTGGTCACAAAAACAGTGTTTTAATGTTCACAAAAAGACTAAATATAGATTCTGTCAAAAGTAGCAATTTACTAATAATCTGGATTTCAGTTGCTTAAATGTTAATATATGTAAACATATACGACAGTTAAGAGTTAAAATCACATTATCGGGACTGATGAAATACATGTACATAAATTTGAAATGTGAGTTGATTTATTTTGTAATAAAGATTGATCATATAATTTCAGTTTTCATTTCGAAATAATTTGAAAGAGACCTTGCCAGTTCAGTCTTGATTTTCATGGTTCAGCTTTGACATCGGCATATTCCTGTGACAATTATTATTATTACTATTATACCAGATTTCTATAGCGCCCTTTTCATGATCAATTTCATATTCAAAGGTGCTTTACATAGTTCTAATGCAGCCACACAGTACGCATAATTCATCCTCTACTAGTACAGACACAGAGCGATCTGACTAGAGAGACAGAGTGAGATAAAGCCCCCACGACAGAGAGATCAGAAATCAGATACAGGCTTGTGCAGCTAACTTAGCCTAGCTCGTTCCGAATAGACAGCCTGGTTCTTTGACGTGCCCAGTGTATAGCACTGATACACGCAAGGATTGCCTGGGTTCCTGGCCAGTACACTTCTACTTGGGTGGGAAACAGTGAAAAGCGTTTCTGAAAATTCCCGAGTAGGTGCCGGGGATCGAACCCCTGACCTCAGGATTGGAAGGCCAATGTGCAAACCACTGAGCTATCCTTCTACCCCAAAGACCACAATGACAGGGTGTGCTATGGGGATAGAAATTGTCATTCTTTGACAGTTCTAGCCCAGCTTGTTTAAAATAACACAGCAAATGAAAGTTAAGTTTGCTGTTTAAGTAAATGACTGATTGTCTTAGTTTTCTTGCATATTCATATGTATATGAATTGAAGTTATTTACTAAAAATTACTCCCTTGATCTATTACAGTTTAGCTGGACTATATTGTGAAAAAGTTTTGTTCAAGGAGGCCTTGTGTGTCTTATTCCAGAGCGTTACTGGAGCCAATTACCATGATGCAGAAAAAGAGTGTTTGGCGGTCCAGAATGCATCCATGATACAAGCCATGAAAGATGGACTCAAAATATGTAATTCTGCTTATTTTTATTATTCAGTGCATATACTACTGACAAGAAACTGATATATAAAATGCATGTATAACATACATGTACAGTTATTTATTGTTCCACGTTCTGTAAGGTATTTATTTTATAGTATTATTAAAGTTCTATCTTGTTCTATGCCTAGCCTCAGACAGAGTGCTTAATTGATTTCCACCTAGACCTGTTTGTCCTTCTGTTTGATGCACTGTGGCTGTTTGTACTGACATTCTAAAAGAATATTGACATTACTTTGCTATTTATGTCTCCCAATCTACTGTTTAAGGTAAAGTAAATACATTGAAACGCTGTTAAAGAAATAAAAGTTGTGTATTTTTGTAGAATCTTGACAAAAAATTTAAGCTTAATCAAATAATTTAATTCTTTCGGAAATGTTTAAAGAAAGAATGCTGGTTAAAAATTTTGTCAATTTCAGATATGGCTATTTTTTTCAGATGTATTTATTATAACAGTATTCTAATTAATAACTCATTTTTAAACAAATTATATATTTTAACTGATCACCTTAGAATTCATTGTCAAATATTTTGAAGGAAGAAACATTAAAAATGATAATTAAAAAGTGTTTGTCAATTCATTTTGTGATTGTAATTGTACTGACTTGAATATCATTATATGTTGTTGTTTTTTTTTGATAGACTGATAACCCTCCTTTACGTAGACAATGTAAAATATCATAATGTAAAATTGGTCTACTAGAGCAAGAGGTCTCTATTTAGACTATACATTTTATAAAATAATATTGATGTTCTTTAAGGATTTTTGAAATGATATAATGTGAAAGGTATTATACATATATTTTAGACAACATTTTTTTGTCTGTTTAAAGATGGATCTCGTTGCTTCATGAGCTATATTGTCCAGAAGAATCAATTCTCAAAAATCATACTGTCTTAACTACATGTCACATGCTGTGTATTCTCTGAAATTCCAATAGAAGCAAGTGTCCCTGATTGATAGTAATGGCACAAGTGTGCATCATTTCTTACATTCTAGAGATGCTAGTATGTCTAATATCACCATATTACATGCCTATATATATAAAAGAAATTGAAATACATACAATAATAAAGTTATAAATGTCTTTAAGCATGTGTTCTTTTTCTTCCTGGTAGATCTGCCTTGTGTAGTTCTCAGTAAGACAGTTAAAGATGCTCGCCCGCAGAAAGGTTTACGGATTCACACCACTATATAGTTATGTAGGAAAAAGTAAAGCATTGCAAACGGTTTATTTTTCCAATGTAGTCTATATAATGTACATATTTTGACCCTCAAAGCTTGCGTTAGTAACACTTGAAGACAATATACATTTTTTGACCCTCAGTTCTTGGGATCGTAACTTCAGAGTTCATGTATATATCTTGAACCTCAGTGCTTGGTATGGTAACTTCAGAGGTCAATATACATATTATGACGCTCAATACCTCTGGGTTGGTAACTTTTGAAGACAATATACATATTTTGACCCTCAGTGCTTGGGATGGTAACTACAAAAGACAATAAACATATTTTAACCCTAAGTGGGATGTTAACTTCAATGGACAATATACATATTTTGACCCTCAGTCATTGGGATGATAACTTCATGGTCAATATATATATATATTGACCCTCAGTCCTTTGAATCTTAACTTCAGAAGTAAATATACATATTTTGAACCTCAGTGCTTAGGATGGTAACTGTAGAGGTCAATATACATATTTTGACACTCAGTGCTCGGGATGGTTACTTCATGGTCAATATATATATTTTGACCCTCAGTCCTTTGGATCATAACTTCAGAAGATAATATACATATTTTGACCCTCAGTGCTTGGGATGATAACTTCATGGTCAATATATATATTTTGACCCTCAGTCCTTTGGATCATAGCCTCAGAAGTTAATATACATATTTTGACCCTCAATGCTTGGGATGGTAAGTTCAGAAGTCAATTTACATATTTTGACCCTCAACGCTTGGGTTGGTAACTTTTGAAGACAATATACATTTTTTGACCCTCAGTACTTGGCATGGTAACTTCAGAAGACAATATATATATTTTGACAGTCAGTGCTTGGGATTGTAACTTCTTGGTCAATATATATATATATTATGACCCTCAGTCCTTTGGATCGTAACTTCTGAAGTTAATATACATGTTTTGACCCTCAGTGACCCTCAGTGCTTGGGATGGTAGCCTCAGAAGAGAATATACATTTTATTGACCCTCAGTGCTTTGGATGGTAACTTCAGAAGACAATATACATATTTTGACCCACAGTTCTTTGGATCGTAACTTCAGAATTCAATATACATATTTTGAACCTCAGTACATGGGATGGTAACTTCAGAGGTCAGTATACATATTTTTAAACTCAGTCCTTTGGATCGTAACTTCAGAAGTAAATATGCATATTTTCACCCTCAAATTGAGCTTGGGTTGGTAACTCATGCTTGGGATGGTAACTTCAGAAGTCAATATACATATTTTGACCCTCAATGCTTTGGTTGGTAACTGTTGAAGACAATGTAAATATTTTGACCCTTGATGCTTGCGTTGGTAAATTTTGATGACAATATACATATATTGACCCTCAATGCTAGGGTTGGTAACTTCTCAAGACAATGTACATATTTTGACCCTAAATGCTTGGGTTGGTAACTTCATGGTCAATATATATAATGACCCTCAGTGCTTGGGATGTTAACCTTAATAGACAGTATACGTACTTTGACCCTCAGTCATTCGGATAATAACTTCATGGTCAATATATATATTTTGACCCTCAGTGCTTGGGATGGTAACTTCAAAAGACAATATAAATATTTTGACACTCAGTGCTCGGGATGGTAACTTCAGAGGTCAATACATATATTTTGACCATCAGTGCTAGGGATGGTAACTTTTGAAGACAACATACATATATTGACCCTTACTGCTTCGGATGGTAGCTTCAGAGGTAAATATATATATTCTGACCCTCATTTCTTGGGGTGGGAACTTCAGAAGTCAATATGCATATTTTGACACTCAATGTTTGGGATGTTAACTTCAGAGGTCAGTACACATATTTTGAACCTCAGTCCTTGGGATGGTAACTTCAGAAGACAATATACATATTTTGACCCTCAGTGCTTGCGATGGTAACTTTAGAGGTCAATATACATATTTTGACCCTCAGTGCTTCGGATGGAAACTTCAGAAGACAACATAGATATTTTGACCCTCAATGCTTTGGATTGTAGCTTCAGAGGTATATATATATATATATATATACTGACCTTCAATCCTTGGGATGGTAACTTCAGAAGACAATAAACATATTCTGGTACACGCAACTTCAGAGGTGAATACACATTTTTTGACTCTTGGTGGTAACTCCAGAAGACCATATACATATTTTTACCCTCAGTGCTTAAAATGGAAACTTCAGAAGACAATATAGATATCAGTCCGTTGGATACCTCAGTCCTTTGGATAGTAACTTCAGAAGACAATATACATATTTTCACCCTCAGTGCTTAGGATGGAAACTTCAGAAGACAATATAGATATGTTGACCCTCAATGCTTTGGATTGTAGCTTCAGAGGTAAATATATAATTATATTTTCACCCTCAATCCTTGGGATGGTAACTTCAGAAGACACTAATCTTTTTCCGGTAACTTCGAAGGTCAATACACATATTTTGACTATCAGTGCTTGGGATGGTAACTCCAGAAGACAATATACACATTTTGAAGCTCAGTCCTTTGGATAGTAACTTCAGAGGACGATATACATATTTTGACTCCCAGTCCTTGGGATGGTAACCTTCATAACACAAAATTTGACCCTCAGTCATTGGGATGGTAACTTCCGATTACAAGATACTTGTTTGACCCTTAGTCAAGTTAGAACACAACCATGATGATAAGTTCACTTTTTCAAGAACGCATCCTGATAATGAATCATGCATTTTCTATAGCACTTGTCGACTCAAAACTCAGGGCATCGTATCTCCTTCGAACACACAAAGATTCAACATTTTTGAATCGAACCATTAAATATTGAATTAAGTAATACTGAAATATAACACTCAGTTCTGTTATCAAAATTCTTTTACAGTCTCTGCATAAACATACACTTCTCACATAATTAAACAGTCATCTCCGTGCTTTTATTTTCGATACCGTTTCGGTATTTCGTACTCGTTCAAGTATTTCCATCGTTTCGGTAGATTTAGTTATCATCTTCCCATCAAGTAAGAATATCTACAAATATGATTATACCGCCCACCAGACGAGTAGGCGGAGCCACCTCACTCATTGTGATACGAATTTCCTCTCAGTCCTTGGTAAATAGACACGACCCATTCTATACCTACCACATGAACCTGATTTTGACTTTGGAAGTCATTATGATATTTTATGTCAGCTAAATTATTGCAGACAGAGCTCCAGATAAGCTGCGTATTTGCGTATTTACGCAATTAAAATTGCAGAAAACCCAATTGAATTCATACAGTGTGCGTACTGAAACGCAATTAAAATTCCTAATACCCAATTCGTAAAAAATAGCTTGCGTATCGCATTTTCCTTATAACTAGAACGGGTACGAGACTTTAACGCTAGATTTTACTGACTGGTTATACGTTACTGCAGAACAGGTTGCAATTTATCGGAAAAATAACAGGACCATTCAGTCGGCTGATCGGTGTTATTTGGACGCTTTGTAAACAATTTACGCCGATAAAATGGAAAGAGGTTGCAGGAAAAAACATTGTTGCAGCACAAACAAACAAATTAGTGGGATAATTTGCTGTTCAACAATGACAGTTATCTGTTTGTGACGATGTAGTGTCACCAATACTGGATGACATCTTTTGGGAGAATGCATATTGCGGTGACCAAATCGTTCGGGATATTGTGAATGAACTGATCTCAGACTGCATTAAAAGTGAAAAAGAAAACAACAGTATGAAACATTCATTACAATTTTAAATACATTTTTGTATTAAACATTGAAGGGCGCCATTAAAGTACTTAGTCAGCCCTGTTTAATGATATATACCATGTATACTGTAAGCAAAAAATACTCAATTGTTAGTGCGAGATTGGTAAAATACCCAATTGGTTTTAGCAAATACCCAATTACTTCTGAAAAGGCTGGGTAATTATATTATTTTTACCCAATTCAAATTTCCAATACCCAATTCAGACAAAAAGTGATGGGTAAATACCCAATTGCACCAAAAGCTTATCTGGAGCTCTGTGCAGATTACATGAAAGCCATGTCAGTAAATGCAAAAGTGATAAGTGAATTAACTGAAACACAATAATGAAATATTGCTGATGGATAACATAGAGGATGGAAAGCAGAGAGGATGTTTATTTGCTTCAGTGTAAAATCAGAATTCTTTCAGGTCTAAATTTATAGAACACAGAATGCAAGCTTGTCATTGGTTGGTTTTCAAATTAGGATCAGAAACAACCAGTCAGATGCTGGAAATTTAAGAATGGTCCCTAGCGTCAGTTTTATAGACTCAGATCAAGATTTCAAATTACAGCAGGTGGCTACTTGTGAAATACTGCATCTTGTGGTCATTTTACAGAAGACATTTGGATCTTACACTGAAACAAAGAAATATTCTCTATGTTTTCTTTGCTTATAAAACTACTTACCACGTGTTTAAGGATGTTTCCATATTGTGAGAATTGTTGTAGAACATAGGACGCAGCTGGTGGCGGAAAACTGCAAATACAAAGGTGTATTTCTGTTACATAAATGAACAGTTGCAGTCTACATATAGACTATCACAAGACATGCGTCCTATTATACAAGCTTGTACACAGTTAAAAACATCTTCAATCCAATCTGCTGAAAAATCTACTTCTTTCACTTTAATGGGTAAACATAACAAGAGCTGTCAGAGGGGACAGGGCACTTAACTATTTTTATGCTTGATGGAATAAAATTAATGAAGTGGAAGTGCACCAAAAACATTAACCAGAATTTCCAAGTGTAAAAAGAACATAATTCATAGAATATTTTTGCAATGCAGAACAACTATTTTAAGTTTAAATCAAATCCGTTTAGTAACAGAGGTAGAGTGAAAGTATTTAAAACAAGAAAATACTCATAAAACCGATGGGTGCTCCCTGAAAATATGAATATTGCATATTAAAAGAACAAAAGTGGAATTTCTCAACTAGGCATATACTTTGTCTTAGTAATTAAGCTTCCAAAGAAGTTTCTTTGAAATACAACAAGTAGTTGCTATGAAATGTGCACAAGATATTTGTCTCTCCTCTTAGAAATGAAGATTCCTATGAGGTTTTACTGAATATCAGTCAATGGTTCCAGACAATAAATGGTACTTTTGTATACCAATGTTAAATAACCAAAGGGTAATAACTCAGTGAAACAAGAGCGCCGCCAAGCGGGGCAATATACGCCCGAAGGGTTACACCAGAGGATGGGAACAAAATTTAAAGAACTTGACTGTTGAAGCCCAAAGGACAGGAACAACAAAAAGAAGAAATTCCAAAAAAAATTCTAAGTCCACAAAAAGATTCTTACCAGGTAAAGTTATGTCAAAATACATCTAAAAATTGGAAGTACCATCCATGTTGTACCACAGAAAAGTGGTCTCGGTTTTTTCCTACGGCCAATAATAAAAAAGTTTCAAAATAAGCTATTTATAGTAACAAAAAAGGGAAGTAATACATACCAAACAATTTATTTGACTTGTAAGAGAACAACAGAGAGTTACAGGAGCAGCGCGCTGACATTTCGAGCTAGATAGTGAAACTGGGCACATCTGAGGAAACTAGAGCTGTCACTGGAGTGTTTAATGACTCCAATTGTGGATGAAGATATTACACAATAGCCTGAGTCTATGTCAAAAATATCAACTTAAAGTAATAAGAGAGGTAAAAATAAAATTATCAAAACACTATATAAGTATATTCTAAGCAAAAAGGGGCATAATTAATTAAATATTGGTGCCAGAGTTATGCACCTTGTGTCATATGGTGTGGGTGATGATGTTGAACAACTATTTTAAGTTTGAATCAAATCCATTCAGTAATAACAGAGACAGAAAGTGCATCAAAACTTTAACCTAAAATACTAAGTAAAAAGGGGAAATAATTCATGAAAGATTGGTCCCAGAGTTATGCACCTTGTGTCATATGATAAGGGTAATGATGTTGAACAATTGTTTAAGTTTGTTTGAATCAGATCCATTCAGTAATAACAGAGATAGAGTGAAAGTGCATAAAACTTTAACCTGAAATTCTAAGTAAAAATGGGAATAATTCATGAAAAATTGTGCCAGAGTTATGCATCTTGTGTCATATGATGTGGGTGATGATGCTGAACAACTATTCTAAGTTTGAATCAAATCCACTCAGTAATAACAGAGGTAGAGTGAAAGTGCACCAAAACTTTAACCTGAAATTCTAAGTAAAAAGGGGAATAATTCATGAAAAAATGGTGCCAGCGTTATGCACCTTGTGTCATATGATGTGGGTGATGATGTTGAACAACTATTTTAAGTTTGAATCAAATCCATTCAGTAATAACAGAGATAGTGTGAAAGTGCATCAAAACTTTAACCTGAAAATCTAAGTGAAAAGGGGGAATAATTCATGAAATATTGGTGGCAGAGTTATGGCCCTTATGTCAGATGATGTGGATGATGATGAGGAGTAAGTATTTCAAGTTTGAATCAAATCCATCGAGTAATTACAGAGATAAGTTGAAAAAAGAGAAAGTGCACCAAAACTTTAACCAAGGTGGGGACGCGAAAAGACGCCGACGCCGGGGCGAGTAGGATAGCTCTCCTTATACTTCGCATAGTCGAGCTAAAAAGGGATCTGCCAAATAAAAACAAGAGCACTGCAATGCAGAGCAATATACACAAAGCTAAGTCATAACTCATATATGACCTTTGACCCCTAAGTGTGACCTTGACCTTGAAGCAAGTCATCCAAAACATGTGCTCTGCACATCGCCTCAGTGTGGTGAACATTTGTGCCAAGTTTCTTTGAAATCCTTCAAGCAGTTCAAGAGTTACAGAGCGGACACAGCAAAGTCATATATGACCTTTCACTCCTAAGTGTGACCTTGACCTTGAAGCTAGTCATCCCAAACAAGCGCTCTGCATGTCGTCTCAGCGTGGTGAACATTTGTGCCAAGTTTCTTTGAAATTCTTCAAGCAGTTCAAGAGTTACAGAGCGGACACGAAACACACTCATATGACATTTGACCCCTATGTATGGCCTTGACCTTGAACCTAGTCATCTGAAACAAGTGCTCTGCACGTCATCTCCGTGTGGTGAACATTTGTGTCAATTTTCTTTGAAATCCTTCAAGGGGTTTAAGAGTTACAGAGTGGACACGAAACTGCTAACGGGCGGACGGACACCGGCATCATAACATAATACGTCCCTTTGGGCGTATAAAAATCATTCAACCCAAACATAAAGATAATATATATATCTCCTCTTAGGTGATCTTCCTATGAAGTTTTGATGAATTCCTTCCAGTGGTTGCTGAGGAATACTCCAGACAAGAAATAGTACTGTATACTAGGTTAAATAATAAAAGGGCAATAACTCGGTGAAAAATTATCCAACCTGATCATGAAGATAATATGTGCATTTTCTATTTGGAGTGAAGCTTCCTATGAAGTTTTGATGAAACTCAGCTAGTGGTTGCTGGGGAATACCCTTGACAAGAAAAAGTTTTAAAATAATCAAAGGGAAATAACTCAGTGAAAAATCAGCTAATCTGAACATGCAGATAATATGTAAATCTCCTCTTGATAGTGAAGCTTGCTACAGATTGGTGGTTGCTGAGAAATACTCCATACATGAATTGGGGTGGACAAACTGGGGAGCACAATGAAATTTGAAATACAGAGGCGAAACATTTCTGCCCAAAGTTTAGATTTTATGTCATACAATGTTGCTGAAGATATATGACAACTACTTTTTAAATAAAATCGTTTAAGTAACAATAGAGATACGAGTGGTAGTGCATCAAAACATTATCCTGAAGTTATAAGAAGGGGACATAACATGAAATAATGGATCAAGTGATATGGCCCTAGTGTCATATGATATGGATGATGATATTGAACAATAGCTTTATGTTTAAATCAAATCTATTTTAGTAATAACAGAGACAAGAGTGAAATTACATCAAAACTTAACCTGACATTCTGTTTCACAAACCCAATTTACAAGATAGATGAGAGTGAAAGTGCATCTAAGCTTTAGCCAGGCTGTGACTGCAAACACTGAAGCTATGGAGAGTAGAATAGTTTTCCATATACATGTATTACTTAGTATTTTTGAGCTAATGGTGTAAAATCATAAAGTATTTTTGAGCTAATGGTGTAAAATCATAAATAACGCCTAAAGGAGTTGTACCTGCCTTCTGCATAAATTTCTTTGTCCAATAATAAGTGTCAGCACTTTAATATACAACTGATGTGCAAATCTCATAAAACACAACAACAACATTGAGATATTGTTCAGCTGAAGCACTGAAAAGTTCTCTAAAGGTGCTAATAAATGCTCTGCATGACAAACAAGAAATACACAAAGCATCAATAACAGATCTACTATCCATTATATATCGTGTTTAAAAATATGCTGCCATAAATATAGCATGATTATATATAGTTTCTTATTTTCACTGAACAGTAAAAATACAAGTTTTTATATTTACCCAAAAACTGTAATCCAAGTTTCATCTAATACATCATCTGTGGTGAGTGATTCCCTGTCAAATATAATACAGCAAAAATAAAGAAATAAGTTCTTCATGTTAACGCATAATTATTATAATTGTGCATCAAAGTTTCATCTTATAATAATTTTCTGGGTTATCTTCTGCCAGAAAGTCCCAAAGAGTAAAGTAAAGCTTAACTATTTATATGAAATAAGGTAGAACACTGATTGAAGCATTTTTCCATCCAAGAATCTGCCTAAATGAGAACAAAGTGGCCTGTTATCACCTTAATGTAGTTCCGCATGTTTAAATCATTTTTTAAACAATTAGGAATTTTCTTAAGTCATTATTTTACTACAACTTCAGGAAATACAAGAAAACTTGATAATAAATAAGAATGATGCGAACAATGTATGACAAATTAAAGTAAAAAAGGGGCAAATCTGACAACGATATGCGCAATTTCAATTTCATGCTGATGATGGATTTCAAATTCTTTTTGGAACTTGATGGAGCTGTACAAACACTATATGCCTTCCGAGTCTTCCACACTGGGGGCATACAAAGATAGGATAGGATCATGCACTTAATATTTTGCAAGACTCTTGAAAAATCTAGACCTCAATGAAGTTTTCATGGGAAAAATCACTGTTTTCATGACATTTTTGAAAACAAACAAAAATCTACAATGGAAATTTTTATGAAACTTCTCACCAACATTCATAATAACATTGTCTATAGTATATTCAAATATAATATACAGGTGCAGATGAATATTTCTGAGATATTTGCTTATGATTAATGAGATCTGATTTTAAGACATTATTTGGAATATTATCACTGGTCAAGATTTGTATTCAAATCACTTGCCCCTCACTATTCTAATGGACATAAATGTAAAATTCTTGTTATCTGTCCTGCAGGTGATCAATGTTTCAACTCATGAAAATATTTCTGGAAGGGGAATGTTGGGTCTTCCCCTAAACCATCAATAAAACATGAACAGTTGCTATTTGACCAAAACTTTGTAGGTGTAACTTTAGGTTGAACTCAATAAAACAAACTAATTTCTGAAAAAGTCCTAAGCTTTCAGTATTTTTCAATATTTTCTTACCCTTGTGTATAAAATGGATCTAGCTGTGCAGGTGAAGTAGGTATTCTGGAAGTGTTTAATCCTGACTGTTCAGGTGTAGCATACATTGTCTCATGTAAACTATGCGACAGACCTGTCAATATTTAAAATGGTATTTCACACATTTCAATACTACTGGTAAAACAACTTTCATAACTCATCTTTTCTGTTTCTTTCCTCCCTCTTTCAAAGGAGTCACCCATATAGGTTAACAGTTGTGACTATAAATAGGCTTACATACACAAACAATAACTGATCATTTACATATATGAGGACAGGTATAAACATATCATCTGTGACATCTTACATAACAGAATACTAATCTTGAATAGACAAATTTGCAATATTCAATAATTATATATAGTTCTAAATTCAAGCAATTACAACCATACCTGTGGTGGGTGGAGCAGGGGTAGATAATCCTGGTGTTCTTGTTGGGTACTGGAAATGAAATCATTTTTAACCCTTAATATACAGTGCAAGCATTAAAGAGATACAGACTGTGTACGGCAGTTGACTGCCGGAAATGTTAAACTGTCAAGGAACAAGTGCAGGAAAAACAGAAAATACATGCCTTTAAGTTCATACTTGTAGATAGATGTAAATGACTAAAAAGTAAGGAAATTTAAAACTTCAAATATTTCACCATAAACAACTGAAATTTTAGTAAATCATTCATGTCAAGGTCATAGATGTGGAGAATAACACTACTAGAGAGTGTATATAGTTACATGTGGAGGATTTGCTACTTAGAAAGGTGTTAAACTTAAAAGGGACTATTCAGAGCAATCACCCATATAGTATAAATATTTAAACAAACAAGCTCACAATAGAGATCATTCATGATTACAGTAACTTAGACATAATCAAGCACCATTTTACAGGCATGCATATCATTTCTACAATCTGAAATGTCAGAGGCAATGTTTCTCTATTTTAGGTGGGCCAGTGTAGTCTTTATTTTCTCATCCTGTGTAATTTTCATGATTCTACAAAATGTCAATACACAGGCTTGCAAATTATTTCTCAGCAAGTCACACTACTTCATGAACATACAATTACCATGTGTTCAATTCAAAAGTGGTAAATGAATAAAACTTCTAACACAATTACTCAGTAACAGGTATGTCATATTACTGGAAGACCCTAGACCTGTTGGTGGGACATTTTTAAAACATATGTTCATTTATATAATATTATCTTTCAAATATACAAACATGCAAATCACTAATGATTTTGTGAGATATATTCTTTTATTTTAAACCTGCAGTGTTCGAAATTCACGGTAGTCCGACAGCCCGTGGCTACCAAATTTCAGCTCGGGCTACCGATTTTCCACAGGTACAAGCCCGACTGGGCTACCGAATTTTCCTCATTTGTTTAAAAAAAACATGCTAATTAAACGAGTACTGCATCGTGATTTTCCAGACTGAGAAACGCTTATGGAATTATTGGTTTTTGCACTCTTACGTGTTGACAATCAAACACAGTGTCAAAGACGTAACCGCAGCGCTAATTGGCTGAATACAAACACCTCTAGCGTAACGGATAATTTGATTAGCTTTCACACTTCTCGCGAAAATCTCACAAGTACCTGCAGAAGGCGGAGCTTAAATTATGCTATCAGCGTGTGTGTAAATGTGTATTCAGCACTCGGTATTACATCTTACAAATTGTCAACAGTCCGAATTGCAGTAATTGGCGAGTGCGGATCCTAAAAAATCGGGCATAACAGTTTAGATTTCGTTTTGGCAAGGAGTGTCATGTCCGATGCTTTTGGACTCTGACGATGCTGATCTGGACTGGAGTATTTCAAGTTAAAATGTTTCAAAAACATGGCAAACATGTACTGTAATCTCTGTATGTCTTTTTTATTACTTCAAACATGCATAGAGATGTCTGTAAAACAAAATGTTATATGGTGCAAAAATTATGTATTTTAAGGTGTTAAAGTTCGGGCTAGTGAAATTGTTGTTGGGCTTGGAAATTTTTTAATCTGGTAGCCCGAACGGGCTATTGGATTCAAATCTGAATTTCGTACACTGAACCTGTATGAAACATTACCTGTGTGGGTGTGGCAAATGGACTGCTAGCACCAGCATGGGCAGGACTTGTACTCTGCAGCAGACTTCTGATTGGTGGAGCACCTGCTTTATCCTTCCCTCTCATACTTGTTTCAAGCCTGTAAATGAAAATAATTTATACAATAGAAAATTTAATTTTCCAAAAATCCTGTAATACAAGTCATGAGAAGTTCATGCAAGAAAGTGTGACAATTTAGTGCAAACTAGAATGTGTCTGTAGGACACAGGGTGTGCCCCCCCCACCCCCACTGGTATGTATGTCACAAATAAGGGGAAATAATTCAAATGTTTGCAGTCTTAATGGGGTATAGCCTAAACAAACATTTTATGAAAAGGATTCATTATTCTAGGCCATATATTTTTTGAGCTATGAGCATCAAAAACAAAAAATGCACTATTTTGGCTATTTCAAGGGCCATAACTCTTTAATAAGCGCTAAGATTCTCAAGAAGAATGCCAAGTGTGCAAGGTGACATTATGAAATAGACTCGAGCAAGGTTTCATGAATTTACATCAAATACTTTTTCAGCTAGGCACATGATTAGGTGAAAATATGCAATTTTTTTACTATTTCAGGGGCCATAACTTTGAAAATAGGGAAAGGAGCCAGCCAAAAATGAGAGGTGTACAAGTTTATATCATGATAAAGACTCATGCAAGTCTTCATCCATTTATATCATATACTTTTTGAGCTGGGTGCATCACAAGGTGAAAATGTGCATTTTTCACTATTTCAGGGGCCATAACTCTGAAAATAGGGGGCGGAGGCAGACAAAAAATAGGAGGTGCGCAAGTTCATATCATGATAAAGGCTCATGCAAGGTTTAATCAATTTATATTAAATACTTTTTGAGTTAGGCATGTCACAAGGTGAAAATGTGCATTTTTTACTATTTCAGGGGCCATAACTCTGGATAAAGGGGGCTGACCCAGATGAAACATAGGAGGTGCCCAAGTTCATATCATGATTAAGACTCATGCAAGGTTTCATGAATCTACATGAAATATTTTTTGAGCTAGGCGTGTCACAAGGTGAAAACGTGCATTTTTGACTATTTCAGGGGCCATAACTCTGGAAATAGGGGGTGTAGCCAGACGAAAAAAAAAATAGGAGGTGCGCAAGTTCATATCATGATAAAGATTCATGCAAGGTTCCATCAATTTATATCAAATACTTTTTGAGCTAGGCACGTCACGAACTTTGGACAGACACACAGACAAGACCAAATCTATGGGGGGGGGGGGGGGGGAGCACAAAAAAGGATTTTCTATTATTTAGCCTAATAACCCAGTTTTTCACACAAGACTCAGTTTAAAACCAGACCCAGATTTCATGGAGAAAAACATTCCCAGTTTCTTGTATTTCTAATGGAAAATGTCACATTGTGGCTTCTAGTCTTACCAAGATTTTTCTGTGATTGGACCTAATGACCTTAAATTTTGCCCAAGACGACCCACTGTTAAACTTATCGAAAGCAAATATTATGATTAAATTTCATGTATGTTTGGCCAAAATTAAGACCTCTAGAGTGTTAGCATTAAAATAATTGACAGACACAGGATGATCACAATTGTGTTTCAGTCTTACAATACAGAGACAAGAGGGCTATGACAGCCGTAGACTGCTCAACACATTTCACAGCTGGGTTGAACAGTTTTGGTAATCAGTTTGATTTAGCAGATCTTTAAAGTTTTTTTTTTATTTTGGTTGCCATGACATCCAGAATTCTGCATGGGTCATCTAGATTTGAAGGAATTTAAAAGGGGACCATACAAAGAATTTTCCTACGAAATTTGGCTGAAATTAGCTTGGTGGTTTTAAATGTTCTATAAAGAAACTGTGGAAGACAGACAAACAACTGTCTTCTTACAATCCTGAAACCAAAAAATATATACTGTATGACTACTAGAAAGAAAACACTGCTGAGGAGACCGATTTAGTTTATGATTTACAAAAACTGTTTCTCTACAAAGGTACTCCTTTGTAAGGATCATTTTATTGGATTAATGCTGTTTTTCAACCTTCTGTGTGTCAGTAACATTATGGCAGTCCTTCAAGAAGTTTGGTTACCTTGGAGTTCCATGCTGAAATCCAGATATATTTGGTGAGGTGAGAGAACTGGCCCGGTGTGAGGATCTTGGCGGACTTCCTCCACTCCCTGACCACAGTCGAGATGAAACAGGCTGTAAAGGATAGTGAAAATCTATTAAATTTGTTTAAGTAACAAGGTGATTTTAGCTTCTTTAAAACACTTGTTATGATATTTGCATTTTACAATTTGCTTCACTGTTTACAGCTGCTTGTAGATGAAAATTATTGATGGTAACCATTTCTCTCCTCTGCAAATTGTGTACATGTATGCTTCATAGTCAATGATTCAAGCTGATACAGTGAAGTACAAAGTAAGTAATTCCAGAAAGGAACAATCATTTACAAAGGGGCTTCTTCTGTTGTTCACAAATCCCAAAAGTTGAAACATGCGGCAAGAGCTTTGAAAATTCCAATACCTAATTCAGCAGAATCTAACCTGTTACAAGAAGCCAGGACACATCCACCATACATTAATTCTAGAGAAGACTGTCAAAACTCAGCAAATTGTTTGTTGTCTTTTAGAAGACACTATTTACCAGTACTTGGCATATAGTTGTAACTTAAGAACTTCTGAAAACAATCAAATGCTACGTAACATCTGGTCTTTTCTTCTGGTGACACATCAGTTAGAATACAAAACTTTGGCTGGTTTAACAAAGTTAATACATATTTATGTATGAAATGTGTAGAATAACTTTCTTACAGATACTGAATGTGTCATGGAGTCACCTAGCAGGTAACTTGGAAGGTACTGTGACGTGTGGCCTGGGCTGGTAGGACTTGTTGGAGTTCCCATCGTCATTGGCTCTGACCCATGGTGTCCTGCAACTAGAAGTTATGGTCAAAATTATATTTGGTTCTGAACCATTTTGTCCAGTAAATTAATATTACATTTGCAAGTAAATATATCTGATTTGATGTGGTAGATGACATCATGTCTTAAACCATTTTCTAAAAACGCATTAGTATTCAACTTCTTTTTCAGTTCAGTGTTTTAACATCTATTTGCTTTTAACTAGCTTTTAGGCCTAGGCCTAGGCCAAGATTAACAGATGTATTTCAGGTTTAACCAATTTGTATGTATAACTCATGTACTATTTATAAACTTTGATTTGCTAATATTGTAACTCTTTTAATAGGTACATCTTTATTATGTTATTAAATATACTATTGTTATTTATGTCGGTCAATAGCTATACATAGTTAGTGTTGTCTGTATATTAATACCGACTTTAAATAAAATTTGTATCTTGTATCTTGAAACATGTTCATCAAAGCAAGGTGAAATCATATATAAAGATCATAATTATACTCTTGAACTGCATTCCACTTTGATGATGCAAAAGGAACAAGACCTATCACTAATGGTGATGAATACCCCCAGACAGCAGCTTATTGTCAGAGGAACAGGGGTATTGAAAATATGATACATTGCATTTGTATACATTTATTGTACAGGGAGAAAGTGTACAAAGATGCATAAAAAATGTTGTGCAAAACTGTATAAGATCTCCAAATTTCATTGCTGTACCTTAAAAAGAAGAAATTAGGTCAGTTTAAACTTTAGTGTTTCCTGCAGGCCTTTTTAACATGGCGCAGCCCCTTTTGAAGTGCCGCCATGCTGCCCTTCAAACTGCCTGTTTGCGCCACACGCACTCTTATTTTTTCAGGCTTGTGTATTTATCTTGAAAAGTGCCTTTTCAAAACCAGCCAGGATAGCCAATGTCCTGTGTATTGTACTGTTGATTAGCAGCTTTGATCCAAGATTTATTGTTGTTGAAGATATTTTGGAAGTTTGTATCAAATCAAACCACAAATGAAGTCTCTATATGGTCGCAAAAGCCAAAATAGCAAATTTTGGACCTTTAAGGGGCCATAACTCTGGAACCCATGATGGAATCTGGCTGGTTCAAGAAAGGAACCAAGATCTTATGGTGACACAAGTGTTGTGCAAGCAGGGGTTCCATTTGACCCGGGACCCCGGGTCCGGACCCGGGAGATTTTAAAAAGACGCTCAAAGGACCCGGCAGAATACTTGCCTGTGCGTCCCACGGGACCAGGGGGCATTTTCCTTTGATAATCCTTTCTCTTAGCATTAATTTCCTGCAGTAAAACTACTTCCACGATAGACACGTGTATTCAAAATAAACACTCGCGGTCATGCCCTCCTGCCTTTCTGCCTTTGATCTCTTCTAAATCCCGCCCTTTCTCCTGTAGACATGCCTCGCTGATTTTTTTATCAGCAAGTTACGTCACGGCGAGTGCACATAGGTAACAAGAATCAATGAAGTGATGAAATTAAATGATAAAGCGAATCCTGTGTACTGTCAAAAAAGGCGCCAATTCGAATAGTCGAGCTAATAAACGTTTAAGCTTTAAAATGATACCAAATTCATTAAAATCGACCAATGTTTTGATTTATTTAAATACAAGCCCGTACTTTCCAAGCACATGACATGCCGCTGCAAAAGTCGCCGCCATCTTGAAAATTTGAAAACACATCGGTATGAAAATAACCAGTAAGTATAAAAACTTACCGAGATTTCAATGAATAAATTAAAAATGAAAGGCCCTAGTTTTGATTTTGTAAATAATTTGTCAAAATGTTTTTATAAGGCAGAAATTTATGTTGAAAATGCATGGACGTTAGCGTCACTATACGCCGAAAATTCTAGTTATTACTCGCTATGAACCGTAGGTATCCACATTTATGTTTATATAACTGTATGATTAGATGGAAAAACAGATGCATAGTCAGTTATTTTGCTTCAAACTAGTGTATATATCGCAGAAACTTTCAAGCAAGGAGGAAGTGATAAAAAATAGTGGCAGACGATCTAAATTTTAAGTGAGACTAGACTGCGGGTCTAGAGGTCCAGTTACTGGACCCCTAGCCACTGCCTTCTTTTTAACATGTGACTTTGAGTTAAATTGTAAATCAACAGATTTTCATACACCACACGTGTAAATTTATAGACTTTTCTAAATCTTATGGATTGCTGATTCTAGTCTGACAAACTCAGAAATTATTATTAAATCGAAACTGATCACAATTTATTATGTAAACAATATCACATCATAAAGACAGTTTGATGAATATTACCAAAAGAATCTGGGGATACAGACATTCCTGTCCTAGGTTGATTTTCAGGGTAATTTAAAGAATTTGTAATTTGAATATTTAAAATTTTGCCAAATTTTGTAACCGGCGCTTCGTTAAAAATACAAGGTCGTGAAGATTAAAAGTTGAATAATAACGGAAAGAGAGATGTACAATAATAAGCGAAAAGAATACTTGCGCTTAGAATCAGGGACAACACGGACCATATAAGGGACAACCTAGACAGCATTGGGGAAAAAAATAAGGAAAAATATCAAACAGGGAATGCCATGTTCCAAAAACGCATCCTCCCCAAAATGAACCCCCTCCACACACACACACGCGCGCGCACACACTCTCTTGCATACAAAGTAAACACACGAGGACAAAACGAACAAATAAAGGAACACAGTGGGGCACCGACTTGGTCAGTGGCAAAAACACCACTGGGGAGCTATAACCAGTTTATGGTGCGCACCCAACCTCAGTCTTACCCCCACCATGTTCCAAAGACACGGGGCAGTGTAAATAAAAGTAATCACCGCCAGGTGAATCTCTAACACACGTAATGGAAACAAAAGGGCATGGCATGTCAAACATAATTAAAAATGTTGCTGTATAAATAAATAAAAAGCAAATCTTACGAACCATAAAACGTATGTACTCAATGCCTTTGTAAAAGACAGAGCAACAAGTGAAACACCCTTAAGGGCCTGACAAAACAGGCCAGAAGACAGACAACAAAACAGTTCCCCAGATAGCAGATCTGCATACTCTTCGTTGGCCCAACGAAGATTTCAAACGTTGGCCCAATGTCATTTTACTAATTTGTGCAACGTTGGCCCAATAGTTGGTACACCATTGGCCCAACGACTGGTATCCTACACTTATCGTTGGCCCTCCATTGGGCCAACAACTGGTATCATACACTTATCATTGGCCCTCCATTGGGCCAACAGCTTTTTTTCATCTATCGTGGTTGGTTCAACTTGGGCCAACTCTATTTCTTTGTCGTTTGTTGGCTAAAGATGGATGCCAATGCTATCCCAACGATTACGAAACTGAAAAAAGACTAAAACTAGCATTATTGAGTACATATTTTATTTTCAAATAGCTGTGACCTTGTTAAAGTTTAACAAAAAGAAATCTAACTTTTATCTAAAGTTTGTTTGAAATTTTCCTGAAAAAAAATATAACAGAATATTTTATCACTACAATATGTCAAATATTGATTCCAGCCTTTTATAAATCCAGCTAGTTTTCTTTTTTTTTCAGTCACTGATTAAATCCTACTAAAGTGAATTACTGTCTTATTTTAACTCAATATATATCCAAGTTCTGTCTGATTGTTTTCTTTTCTCACTGAAGTTGCAGCTTTCTATTTTTTTCTGTGCACCACAGTGCAATGTATTCCATTTTTACTCTCTTGAACAGCGCCCTGTAAAGAAACAAAAATGATAATGTTGATTAAACCATTACGTCAAATTGATAACGATAACTAAAGACATGCACATAAACCTCTGGGCATAAACTTGCGTAAAATATATGTCTGTATTTAACCGAGAAAATATGTTAAAATCAACGAGAATATGAATAATTATTTTATTTACAGAATCAAATACTGAATACAAGTGCCATCCGCCAGTTTTAGATAAAAGTATTTAACATACATGTTCAAGACACATGGATATTACATGCTTACAGAATATAAAAAGAAATTCTCTATAAGATTCCACAACTGAATCAAAAAATATTTTCAAAAACTTTTAGTTACTGTTTATAGCTAGTAGACCGGGTTTTTTGTTGAATCTAGAAAAGGCAACTGTTTTAAAATGTGTCGGTTTAAATGAAGTAGATCTAATCATTTCTTCAAATGTGTCAAGACTAGACTGACGATGGAAAATAGTGTTCATGAGTTAAAGATAAAAGTGATATTTGGGAATCTAGTCCCAAAAATGCACCAGAGGCCACCATTTACATACTAATATTTAAAACTGTCCAGTATACCCCCTTTGGTACATACCTACACTCGGCGCTATGCGCCTCGACGATCATGCCTTTGCTGTCAATTTGTTTCTCTAATACAAATTTCTGAATCCGGAAATTCAAAGTTTCTTTTTATTTCATGTGTTACCAATAGTTTTTTAAAATAAAAAAACAACAGTTTACACATTAAGCCTGCATAACGTCACGCTCAACGTCATGGCATCAGCGCATCTGGATGATGTCGGTGCAACATCGAGTCAGACGTGACAGTATTCATGCTTAATAGCAAACTTAGAATTTTCTTTTAAAACTTATCTTTTTAAATAGAGAAATGGACATCACAATTAATAGAAATACAATCTGAAAAGTAGATCCCTCGGAAGCACCGAGGCAGTATTCAATCTTCAAATCTATATGAGTTGAAATCAATGATCCCGAAGGACCAGAAAATATAACAACACTGAGATGAATAAAATCTGAAAAGTAGATCCCTCGGAAGCACCGAGAACAAAGCAAACAGTGAAAATTGCAGACTCGGTTTGATTGAGTCTGTTCATGAGCAGTAATGGAAAATGCAACACTGCCCACGCCCCTAGCACCGGCTTAAGCAGTATTCAATCTTCAAATCTAAATGAGTTGAAATCAATGATCCCGAAGGACCAGAAAATATAACAACACTGAGATGAAGTCGGGGCGACTTTTTACGGCCGCCACACAGCACTTAACACCCGCTGTTGCGAAGTAAATAAAATCTGAAAAGTAGATCCCTCGGAAGCACCGAGAACAAAGCAAACAGTGAAAATTGCAGACTCGGTTTGATTGAGTCTGTTCGTGAGCAGTAATGGAAAATGCAACACTGCTCACGCCCCCTAGCACCGGCTTAAGCAGTATTCAATCTTCAAAACCAGTATGAAATTAGATGTTATCTAAATGGCAGAGTGTCAGGATACGAGTTAAATAACCCAGGGAAGTGCCTACGCCTTTAGTATCTTGAACAATGAAATGGGTCCAATCGCTAAGGTGACTAGCTGACAATCGATGTAGAATGTCCTTTGTTAAAACGTATAGCTGGTGAGACCATATATCCCTTACAGAAGCAAGCCTCTGTGGCGTACATGCTGCGTATTTGCTGTGTATATGCCGCGAACACAGTAGTACGCCAGAGGAGTACATTTTACATACACCGCATGCCGCGTACATGCCGTGTACTATTTCGACGAGTACACAGCATGTACGCAGGAGGTCACTAGTACACTTCAAGTACGCAGCACAGACTCTGAAAATTTAAGGAGTACACTGCATGTACGCAGGAGGGACTTGTACAAGAAAATAGTACACTGCATGTACACCGCAGATACTTTGAAATTTGTGCAGTACACTTCATATATGCGGGAAAGACTTGTACAATTTCTTTTGGCATTTATACTTAGTTTTTTTTTATAAGTTAAAGTCTGAAGTAAACTTCATATACGCGGGAGGGACTTCATGCAGGAAGGATTTGTACATTTTTTTTTTTTTGGAAGCAAGAACTTGATTTCCGAGTAACTTTTATCTTAATAGCATAGAATAGTTCAGATTACCGGTATTCTGAACAATAAAAATTTGCCAAACTATTTGCAATGTTCATTTGTGAAGCTTACATCTTAGTGATTTCTGAGCTGCACCTTGCTTGCAGTGTAAAAATATATTCTTTTTCATTTTGAATTAATCCTGGAGCTTTCTAACTTGGATAATTGAAAAGCCTTATTTGAACTTCGTTGCATTACATTTTGTAATACATGAAATAATTACCAAGATAATGCCTCAACAGCGCCCGAATGAGAAGAATTAATAGCTCTCACTGTTATTTGAATACTCTTAAGCAAAACACCACTCTATCATGTTTTATAAAGGCTTTAATGCTCATTATGTTAACTCATTAAGGCCTCACCAAATTAAAAAGTTGTTCATCGGATTTGCCGCTTGTATATTTTCAGAACGTTTTTGGCTAATTGCGCTTGCCCCATTGGAAAAAATCAATCCAAAATTTATTGGTGCGCTACTTTTTACGGACGTAAAAGTGTATAAATGCTTGTATAATTCCAGTCCTAGATAATGTTCTCAGATGGATTTTAATCAAAATAAATACATACTACGCACACATCGTCTATAATAAATCATAACACTTATATTTAGTTGCATTAAAGTTGTTTCCCCTTGATGCAGTTACGCCATTTTCTTCAAATGTTTACCAAATTACATGCTACAAAAATTGATTTATTTCATTGATAAGTGGATGGAGAAAAGCATACTAATTTATTTGATAACATCAATCTACATTATTTTGGTAAGGGTAAATACTTATTGATGCATGTCACTTATCTTTGTTCTGTTTTTTTCTGTCCAAATGATCAGCATTTGCATACGAAAGTTGGTGGGGTAAGGAATTTACATTATCACAGCAGTTTCGCCACAAGAGTACACAGCATGTATGCAGCAGGAGTACACAGCATGTACGCCGCAGGACTCGGGCCAGGAGTACACAGCATGTACGCCGCAGGAGTACACAGCATGTACGCCGCAGGGGTAGTACACCGCAGGCTCATTTGCATGTGAAAAGTGTATGTGCCGCGTACATGCTGCGTACTATTTCTCGCATACTAAATTCCTCCAGCGTACATCCTGTGTACTATGTAGTCCACAGCATGTACGCAGCAAGTAGTACGCGGCAGAGCTCATTTGCATGTCAAAAGTGTACTACAAACGTACTATCGGTGTATGTGCGGTGTATATCCTGCGTACTATTGATTTCAGTACACATCATGTACGCATCATATACGCTGTATGTACACAGCAAGAGTACGCAGCAGGCCTTTTTCTTCTGTAAGGGATCTCATATATAAAATTTTCCTCTAGCTACCTTGCCTAAATGTTTCGTGTACCAATGATTCGTAAATGATTTCAGTTAGGAGCTAAATAATTTCAGGGATCAGGCAAATCACTAAATGTTTCAAACAAACAATCTTCAATCAATAATAATTAGCTCAAACTCCTATAGGCTGGAGACTCTAATTAACTGGTCTTTTTGTTGAAGTTCCCATCAGACAATGTCTTTGAATCAACAACATACAAATCCTATCGCATAGATGCCTGGCCTCTGTCCTCTTAATTGAAGTTGCTACCCTATATAATTGCCCAGACTTCTGGATGCTCAGCGCCTATATGCTATCACATGTAGCATTCAACTACCATATAGGTATATCCCCCGATGCCTTGGCTGTACTTCGCCAATAACGCTGAACCGTCTATAAGCTGGAACTCTCCTACTATCTCATTAGATTACCAAACTCTGGGTCTCTGTCTCAGCTTTCCGACGCTCAGCCTATATTTGCTATCGTCTAAAGTATTCAACTACCTTTAAGGTAAAACTCCTATGCGCTGGCCCTATAGCTCGAAACCTTGTTGAAATTCTGCAACTCTTCTTTAGTCTATGAAGTTCAACGTCTTCTTTTTAATAATTTATCCGCCCTGACAGGGTAGTTGCAATAACCTCCTTATCAAGGTATTGGGATTAATTATGAGTTGAATCCTCGATGGAAGGTTTCGCGCGCGGTGACGTTTATTGTAGTTTTTAGCTTGCTTTTGCTTGAGCGCGTTTTTCGTACAAGTAATCTTCCATTTTTGGCCATTTAGGCAGTAACTTATCCGGATTGAAGGGCACAGTATTTTGTAATTTTCTTCCAAACAGGAGTTCCATTATGTAGCGGTGTTGTCCTGTAGGCTAACAGAGCTAAATAAGGATCGTCTGCCTTTTTAAGCATTTGCTTAATTGTTCTGACTGCTCTTTCTGCAGCTCCGTTTGCTTGACTATAACGTGTGCTGCTCATTATATGTGTGAAACCATATTTCGCCGCGAAATCACGAAATGCAGAAGAATTATATTGACTGCCGCCATCAGAGTGTACGTACTCTGGAATTCCATGACGCGCAAATATAGATTTCATGTGCATTATGACAGCACTTGAACCTAAACTTGCAAGTTTGGATATCTCAATGTACCGCGAAAAGTAGTCAACAACAAATAAAAATGTTTGGCCTTTTAGCTCAAACAAATCCGTAGCAAGGCGTTGCCAAGGACGACTGGGGAATTCCATAGACTTCATTGGCTCAGACTGATCTGCTGAATGCTCTATGCATGTAGGACAGGAGTTTACCAGAGATTCTAATTGTTTTGATAACCCAGGCCACCAAACTGACACTTTAGCTTTCTCACGGCATTTTGCAATGCCCTGGTGATTTTCATGAATTTTTTTCCAGGATCTCATTCTGCAGTCATTCTGGGACAATTAACCTTGAACCTTTGAGTAAGAGATCTTTATTGACCGTGATTTCACCCCTGTACTGCCAGAATGGCAGCAATTTATCTGAGAGTGCCTTTTTTCTGGCCATTGATCAGAACAGTAGATCAAAAGGTTCTTACAAATTTCATCCTCAGAATAGGCTGATTTAATTTGTTCCAGTCGGTCATTTGAAGCGGGAAGACCTTTAATTACCTGATTTACAAAGGCATTACTCTCTAGGATAACATCTAAATCTTGCTGGGATTGACTGCTAATTGGTGCTCTTGACTGACAGACAGTCTGCTATTACCAGGTTTTTACATGCAGTGTGAGAAATTGTGTAATCAAATCTCATACGTCTGATGCGAAATCTTTGAATTCTTGGAGGTTACTCTGACAAATCCTTAGTACCAAATAAGGGAACCAACGGCTTGTGGTCTGTTTCTATGTGGAATTTCATCCCTATAAGAAAGTTTACGAATTTCTCGGAGATCCACGTTAAGGCTAAACCCTCTTTCTCAAACTGAGCTTACCTACGCTCAATATCAGACAGTGACCTTGAGGCGTAAGCTACCGGCTTCCATAACTGCCCATGCCTTTTTAGTTTTAAAATTCAATATTAATTTAAAGACACTTCTGCGAGAAGGTATTTCTAAACCCGTTCTTTATGGGGATGTGGTTTACAAACTTCGTAAGATCTTGGGTCATGGTAATTTTCCAAATGTATTTGGTAAAATTATAAAACGTTTTATTAAAAGAGGCTACGACCCAACTGTTTTGAGACATACCGCATGTTTAGTGTTCAACCCGTTTACAGTTGGACACTACGCTTCCCTCTTTGATTGTGTCTGACGGAAGAGGGGGAGGACTCTATGATAAGTAGTTTTAAAATCCTACCTGGACTGAACTGTTTTGATATCTGTCTTCTGGTCTGTTTCGTCGGGCCCTTAAGGGTGTTTCTCTTGTTGCTCTGTCTTCTGAAAAGGCATTGCGTGGACCTTGCTGTGATCGGCCTCAATTGTACCCTGGCCAATTACATGCCTTAAAAAGGTGACTGATTGCTTACCAAACTCACATTTTGCCTTGTTCAGTGTAATGCCTGCATTTTGCAATATTTCTAACACGAAACAATCTGGTATCGTGCTCACTTTTAGTGGTACCTGAGATGTCGAGACAGTCGTCCATCTGACATATGACCCCTACAGTAGATTCGAGGAGCTATGACAGTTTCTTTTGTAAATATTCGGGCGTTGAATTATTACCCATAGGAACCCTGTTAAAGCAATACCTCCCAAACGGAGTTATGAAGGTACATAGTGGGCGTGACTCTTCTGCAAGTGGAATCTTACAAAAACTTGCTGACAGGTCAATTTTGCTAAACCAGCGACCCCTGAAATTTTTGCCAATGACTCATCTACTGATGGGAGATGGTGTTTTCCCTTTTGACAGCCTTATTGAGGCGGGACAAGTCTAAACAAATTCTAATGTCTTCGCCATTTGACTTTGGTGCGACTACCATACCGGCACACCGCTCGGTTGCCTCGTCTATCGGAGAAATGACCCCCATGTGGTACTTAATTCTGACGTTGATTGAAATACGTCCCACATGATATATGTACTGACTTGAAACGCACCCAACTGTGGTATTCAATATGCTGGCCAAACAGGGCGTTCTTTAAAAATTCGTTTTCGTGAACATTCTTACAAAATGCGTAGTCGGAACAAGTTTACTACATTTTTATACCAACACTTTCGTAAATCTGGCCATACATTTGATCAGGTAACAATGCAACCAGTAGAGCAAATCGTATATGATACTAATTCCACATCTAGTTTTAAAATTAAAGCCAGACATGTAGCAGAATTCAAATGGATTAAAAATTTACAGTCACCGTTTCCGTTGGGCTTAAATGATAATATTTATCAGGAAGGTAATATCTCTAAAAACCCTGATATCGATATCTTTTCTATTTTAAATATTAGGAAACGTAAATCCAGGTCTCATGGAATTAGACGAAATGGTAATGTTAAACGCAAATCTAAAGTCAATATATTTGTTGCTGACCTCGATTTAATTCTTTCAAACTCTGGTAGACATTCAATGCTTTCTCGTCTTTCATCTTTATCTGTACAGTCTCTTAAAAAGCTGGACGCGGAAGCGGACCAGTATGTTATTCAAACAGATCCGTTTTACACTGTATCATATCTTATTCAAAGTTACACACAACATGTTCTCCGTCCACATATTGACATCCAATCTGACCATGAGAGACATTTTCTTAAAATATATTTCATGAACAAAGGTATTGACTTCATCGATGTACCTAGTATATTTCGGGATAAACGTGTCATTGACTCTGTGCCTAAATATTTCAGAAACTCCGAAGTTCATATTATCTGTTATAAATATAAAACGCCTGTGAGAAATGTTATTTTCAATTACAATAAAATTGTTTCAGACTTAGATGTTCAAACAAATACTCCTTCTTACTGCGAATGTAAAAACTCAAAATTTTGCTATTTAGATGCAGGTCATGTCATCACTGGTAATTGTGATATTATTAAAGACAAACGTATTCGTAATTTATTTTTTAAAGGACCTAAATATAGAATTTCTTCAACTATTGATTTTAATGCTTGTCGTGGTCACATTGCAGAATCTATTGAAACCTTCTGTGTTAAATGGTGTCGTCGTGAGAACGCTGATCCCAATGCATTTACGTCTTGGAAACGAAATACTTTTAACATTGTTGATTCTCGAATAAAATTTTATCAAACTAATGTACACCTACTTCCACCAAAACCCAAGTTTACTTTAAGACATTTGAAAAAAGGAAATCCAAGAATTTCATTCTAAGTATGTCTTAGTTCCAGCAGACAAGGCGGCCAACAATATTATCATTATTTGACGCCTGCATTATATTAATGTTTTACAAAACGAACTATATAGCACTAAAACTTATACATTAATTGAGTCCTTCTGTTGAAAACAAATTGGTTACTGATCACATCACTGAAGTTTCTAATTTAAAAGTTCGTATAGACGATCAACATATTAAACTACCGACCATGTACTGGATTCCTAAATTGCATAAACAACCAAATAAAGCTCGCTTTATCGCTAATTCAAGCTCTTGTACAACTACAAATATTTCAAAACTATTAACATCATGTCTAACTGCTGTGAAAACCCACGTGGAAAGATACTGCGATAAAGTATACGAAAACTCTGGTAAACACTTATTTTGGTCAATTAAAAATTCTGGCGAAATCCTGGATAAGTTGAAAATTAATAATTACAAGGTATCTACAGTCAGAACATACGATTTTTCTACTTTGTATACCACTTTACCACATCACTTAATAAATGACAAATTAACTGCCCTAATTCAAAAGACTTTTCCCAGAGAGAATGCTACATTTATCGCTTGCAATTTTGATAAAGCGTTTTTTACTAGCAATATTATTAAACATTATACTATGTGGACCTGTGACGAAGTTTGTAAAGCCCTTTCCTTTTTATTGAACAACATTTACATCAGGTTTGGGAATGCAGTTTTTAGACAAGTTGTTGGTATTCCCATGGGAACAAACTGTGCACCGCTTGTCGCAGATTTGTTTTTATATTGTTATGAAAGAGACTTTATGTTGAGCCTTTCTCCAGATACGCAAGCAGATATTATAACTGCATTTAATAATACATCACGCTATCTGGATGATATTCTTAATATGGATAATCCGTTTTTTGGTCATTTGGTGGGTACTATTTATCCTAGGGAGCTTCAGTTAATTAAAACTAACAATTCGGATACTGATGCTTCATTTTTAGATTTACATCTCTCTATTTATGCCATTATTATACATACCAAAATTTATGACAAGAGGGATGATTTTAATTTTAGTATTGTAAATTTTCCCCATTTGGATGAGGATGTACCTCAAGCTACATCTTATGGGGTATATATTTCTCAATTAATTCGGTTTGCCAGAGCGTGTAGTCATGTCAAGCATTTCAATGAACGTAATCAATATATTACAAGTAAACTTTTTCAGCAAGGCTACCGTTATTACAAATTGCGTAAATATTTTACTAAATTTTATTATCGTAATTCTGATTTAGTTTTAAAATTCAATAGTAATTTAAAGACACTTCTGCGAGAAGGTATTTCTAAACCCGTTTTTATGGGGATGTGGTTTACAAACTTCGTAAGATCTTGGGTCATGGTAATTTTCCAAATGTATTTGGAAAGATTATCAAACGTTTTTTTAAAAGAGGTTACGACATAACTGTTTTGAGACATACCGCATGTTTAGTGTTCAACCCGTTTACAGTTGGACACTACGCTTCCCTCTTTGATTGCGTCTGACGGAAGAGGCGGAGGACTCTATGATGAGCAGTTTTTAAATCCTACCAGGACTGAACTGTTTTGATATTTGTCTTCTGGTCTGTTTCGTCGGGCCCTTAAGGGTGTTTCTCTTGTTGCTCTGTCTTCTGAAAAGGCATTGAGTACATACGTTTTTGGTTCTTAAGGTTTGCTTTTTATATATTTATACACGAGCATTTTTGTGTTTTACATGCCATGCCTTTTGTTTCCATTACGTGTGTTAGAGATTCACCTGGAGGGGATTACTTTTATTTACACTGTCCCATGTCTTTGGAACATGGTGGGGGTAAGAGTGAGGTTGGGTGCGCACCATAAACCGGTTTAAGCTCCCCAGTGGTGTTTTTGCCACTGACCGTTCCAAGGCGGTGCCCCACTGTGTTCCTTTGTTTGTTCGTTTTGTCCTTGTGTGTTGACTTTGTGTGCGCGCGTGTGTGTATGCTTATTGTTCGTCTTGTCCTTATGTGTTGGCTTTGAGTGTGTGTGTGTGTGTGTGTTGTTCGTTTTGTCCTGATGTGTAAGCTTTGAGTGTGTGTGCGTGTGTGTGTGTGTGTGTGTGTGTGTGTGTGGTGCATGCGTTTGCGTGCTGGGGGGGGGGGGTTCGTTTTGAGAAGGCTGCGCTTTTGGTGCGTGGCATTCCCTGTTTGATATTTCTCTTTGTTTTTTTTTTTTGTAATTCTGTCTTGATCTTTTTCATTAAAGGAATAGGAACTCTACAGGGTACAGAGAGGGAATATGGTTTGACATTTGGGTCAAATGCTATTTTGTATTCCCAGTCAGTCTTGTCAAGCTCTTCAAACAATTTCGGGAATTTAGAGTGAATATTTTCGGGCGGAGCATTAATAAAATTAATATTTACCTTGTCTATCAACTCAAGCGTTTCTATCGCCGGACGACCTAGGAGAGCTTCTTTTAATTGCTTCACCACATACACCTCCTGAACAGAAATTTTTGATTTTGATTCTATTTAACACTGTAACTTCCCTAGCACTGATAATTCTACATTTCCTACACCAAATAATGATCTGTGACATTTTTTCAAAAGGATATTTCCTAACCGATTGTAATGCTCCTCTGAAATGCCTGTGACATCCGCCCCCGTATCAATTTTGAATGTTATTGGTGTATGCTCTACTGATAACTTCACTGTCCACGGTCTACTTCCGGCGCCTTCCACTGATCTGATGAATGACTCAGATTCGTCCGAGCTCGAGCTATCGTCACTCTGATCATTCGATACTATTTCTCGTACTTTTGTTCCGCAACATTTTGCGTAGTGACCAGTAAGTCCACATTTTGCGCATTTTGCTTGGTTTGCTGGGCACTGATTACGTTTGTGTCCAGGTTTCGAACCACACCTATGGCACTCACTTGAATGTTTCCCCGAATCATTGGAATTATGTGCATTTAAAGATTTTGTAGCATATTTATGACTACTGCCCTTTTTCTTGACAACGTCCACTCTGTTTGTATCCCCTGATCTTATTTAACCCTGTTGTGCTTGAACTGACTCATTTTGTCTTGCTTGCGTCATGGCCTTTTCAAGTGTCAATTCTGGGTCTGAAGTTTCTCTGATAGTCTGTGGTTCCTTAATACCACGACAATCCTATCTCTTATAAGTTCGTCTCTCAAGCCTCCAAAATTCACAATGCTCAGCAGGGGAGTGAAGGGCTGTCATGAATGCTTCCACGCTTTCCCCGGCCAGTTGACATCGGGAGTTGAATTTTGAGCGTTCGTAGATGACATTTCGCTTTGGAACAAAGTAATTTTTAAAATGAGTCGTGACAATGTCCCACTTCTTTGCTTCCTCCGATGACAGATTGAATGAGGCAACAATACTGTCCGCTTCTTCATCCATACAGTAAATTAATGTGTTAACTTGTGTTTCTTCTTCCTTTTCCACCAATTGAGACGCTAACCGAAAACGTAAAAATCTTGTGAACCATTTGTCCCAATTGTCTGGATGTGTAAAGTCAAATTTTTCCGGATGCTTAAAATTTAAACTTGCCATTTTGAAACTGAATTAAAGTGTAAAATTCAAGTGTTAGTTCACAAATATTTAATCCAGTATTTCTACTGATATCTTTATTTTAAATCCGTTTAATGTTCGGAGTCGCTTCCACCATGTTGTATTATATGGGTTAACACAAAAAATAAGAAGCAGCTATTTTTAATCCTTTATTGACTGAGCTGCAGAGATGTTATTCAGGCCGTAGCCAAGACTAGAGTGACCCCAATATCTAAAGGCTTATCATACAGGTACTGAAAATATCAGAGAACAATTTATGCAGAAAGAAGGAAGAATCCGTATGACTAGGTTTTCCCGTCAGATAGGCAGCGCCTAATTTCATATCATTAATAATTAAGAGTGGCAGTAAGTGGGTCGAGTTAGTTGTATACATATCATGACATCTCCCTTTCTTAACACTTACCCTGCTAAGTTCTGTAATGAACTTGTCAATCTTTCAAATCGCACAGTACCATTAACTGTTAAAAGGGGTGCTTACCAAAAAAGACACTGCCTGAATGGCGAAACGTGCAGATCATGATCAGACTGCACGGATGTACAGGTTGATCATGATCTACACTGGTCGCAAAGGCAGAATCAATCCTGTCCAGCATGACAATGGTTAAATAAAATATTTCCATAAACATTGATATTTCAATAAACATACGCCCATACGACTGCCTCTTACATGCCTTATGGTGGGGGTAAGAGTGAGGTTGGGTGCGCACCATAAACCGGTTTAAACTCCCCAGTGGTGTTTTTGCCACTGACAGTCCCAAGGCGGTGCCCGACTGTGTTCCTTTGTTTGTTCGTTTTGTCCTCTTGTGTAGGCTTTGTGTGTGTGCGCGTGTATGTGTGTGTGTTCCTTTGTTTTGTCCTCGTTTGTTGGCTTTGTGTGTGTGCACGTGTATGTGTGTGTGTTTGTAGTGTGCACGTCTGCGTGCTGTAGGTTTCGTTTTGGGGAGGCTGCGATTTTGGTACGTGGCATTCCCTGTTTGATATTTGTCTTTGTTTTTATGTGTTCGATGTTTTAAGAAAACTAGGAAATGAAAATAAAAAGATAAATCTTTAATCACCTAAACACCAGTAGGATACGATATAAATTTGGGGATTTGAATAAGGTGTTGGTGGTGCTTTTTGGTTATTCGACATGACTATGGGCGCTTTTGTTTGCAAAAATCCGGTTTGGGTTTTAGGTTTTGGTTTGGATAAAAAATAATGATAAACTTAAACTGGTTTCGGTTAAAATGAGTTCTTGAACAAACAGGCGGTTTGTATGAACAAAATGACGAATCTAAAAAAATAGTGATTAAATTTATTTATGGACTAAGCACATTGATAAAATTACAAAAAAGGCAAATTCGACCTTGGCTCTACTCCGTAGAAATATTCGCCACTGTCCATCAGAATGCAGAAAAAGTGCCTACTTAGCTTTAATACGATCAACTCTCGAATATAGTGCTATCGTTTGGGATCCTTACTTAGAAGGCGATATTAATAAGTTAGAACGTATCCAGCGTCAGGCAGCGAGATTTATTACCGGCGACTACAGGTCTAGAGAAAAAGGATCGGTCACAAACATGTTGGAATCTCTCAAACTAACTCCACTTCAGGATTGTAGAAGAACCAGTCGACTTGTATTTCTCTACAAAGTGGCCGGGGGTCTGGTGCCAGCTATACACCCTTCGGATTACCTACAAACTGTAACTCGTAAAAGACAAATCAGAGCAAAATTATATAGTGATTTCCAAGTGTCAAACATTGTTGAAAACCAAGTAATAAACAATACCAGAGGTTTTAGTGTTAAGCATTGTAAATCTGAGCAATTGAAAAACTCATTTTTTGTGAAAACTATAATTGAATGGAACCACCTGGACGATAGGGTGGTCCGCGCAGAGACAACAGAGGGCTTCAAGTCTGCCCTTCTTCACGATTAAGCGCCTCCCTCCACTGTGCGAAGCTGTAACAGGCCCTACACTGTAAAACATACAGATACAGATTTATTCTAAATGGAGATAAATGACAGATTTTGTATCTATAAGAGCCAAACATTAAATAACATGTACTACTATTACTACTCCTCACGTGCCGCCACAATTTAACATAGCAAGGCTAATTATGGCATAGACAGTTGAGTCACTTCCTTTTGCACTCGAGAACATTAGACCAATTGAGTGAATACAAATGATAGTTTTTGTTAAGTTTAATGTCAGACTGACAGAATTATAGGTCATATATCAACTTTCAATGCATTATTTAAGGCATGGGGGGCAGCTGGGTAAAGCCACTGTCCGTTAAGTCAGCTGGATTACTTAAAAATCCACACATGAAAGAATTCTACACCCTGAGCAAGGTTCCGAGCACACTGCAGTGAAGGACAAATAATTTAATATCAACTACCCTAACCATCCGGCCACAAAGACTAAGACTGAGATGTAATCATATAACTGTATCCACTATCCAGCAGACTTTTTTTTATTTCAATTTGATGAAAATTAGAGATTAAGTGTTTTGTAACAGGGATAACGCCTAAATTGAAATCATTGCTGTTTCCTTGTTTTAGACACACTCAGCAAAGTTTGACAGTTGTGATGTAGTTAATGTGCAAAAATAGATGACGTTATACTACTCAAGGTTCAAGCAAAGCACATATACTCTGACTCTGGTGCTGGACTGATTTAAGTAAGCAGTTGTATTTTAGGCCAGCGAGTGTATCTTACCTCAAAAAAACATGTTTAAATAAATATTAATTAAGATTCTTCAAAAATGGTTGACATATTTAACCTCTGACATTTTTTTCTGATGACGCATTGTATATTCAAAATCCGGATGGCATCCAATGACACCCTTGACTTGATCAGATAATACTTAATACTTTGAACTTTTATTTCACTGTATTAGGTGGGGGGAGAAACCATGGATATACATTATTAAACATAATTGATACTTATGTATATAGTTATATGTATTTCGGTGAATTGAAATTTCTCTACACTAAACGCAGCCACAGGAAAACACTACAGCAATTTCAAGGCAGAGACTGACGCACTCATGAAGGCCGTCTCAATGATTGAAAACTCGGCAGAAGAAAGTTCCTCAGTCGTCTTTCTTACAGATGCACTGTCTGTCATGGAAGCTCTTATCAACAATAAAGCTCCGCAGCTAGCCAGGAGAATGCAGCACCTGAGTATAACCTGCAAAGTAGCACTTCAGTGGATTCCATCCCATTGTGGACTTGCAGGCAATGAGAGGCAGACAAACTGGCTTAGTTAGGAGCTCAGTCAGAACAACCAACAGAACATGTGAGTCACAAGGGGAAAGTCACCATCACTAATGAGACAATGCATTATCAATTGAAACAAACTTGTGCAAACTTGTTTTCGAAGTTAGCATTGTAATAAAACTGTACAACATTTGACAACAAGGATCAGCTCTTTTTACAGACTTAATAGTCATTTTTATTTTTGTTGTTGATAACTGCTTTGTCTATATTGAAATGGTTATTTCATGAGGACACGATTTTATACAATTCACCTTTTGAAGATAAAAACGATGGTATTTATGGCTTGTTAGAAATTAATTACACAACTATGAAATCCATGAAAATTAGTCCTCCACAAGTATGTATGACTTTGCAGTGTTTTACGGCCATTTATCTGCTTATGTTAACAGGTCCTAGAGCTGTCAGTCAAGTTATTTTCAATTAATATCTTGTCAGGGATAAAAAAAACAAGAGGGCCAAGTGGCCCTGGTCGCTCACCTGACAAGCCAATGAGGCACTATGGTTGTAGGAGAACAAGTTAATGACTGAAAATGTTATTTGAACAATTTTGGTAGAGGACCACCCAAGGATCATTCCTGTAAAGTTTCCTTAAATCTGGCTCAACAGTTTCACAGGAGATAATGGTGCAATATATGCTCGGCCAACCCGGTTGGGCTCACACCCTCAACATCTCGACCAAAGCAATCCTTGATGAAAATCATAATATGTTTTTTTTTCTCCAGGTTCAAATATCATGTCTTCTATTTTTTATGAATTTTTGAAATCAAGAGTATTTCCTATATAAGTCTATGTAAAAACAAGTATCCCTGGGGCGGGGACAATCTTGACTCCAGGGCCATGATTTGAAGAATCTTGGTAGAGGTCAACTAGATAATGATATACACCAAATATCTAAACTCTAGCCGTTGTAGTTTCAGACAAAAAGAATTATCAAGATTTCCCTCTATAATTCTATGTAAAACAAGTAGCCCCTGGGGCGGGGCCAATTTTGATTCCAGGGCTATGATTTGAATAATCTTTGTAGAGGTCTACTAGACAATGCTACATACCAAATATCTAAGCTCTAGACATTGTGGTTTCAGACAAAAAGAATTTTAAAGATTTTCCTATATAAGTCTATGTAAAAACAAGCAGTCCCCAGGGTGGGGCTAATTTTGACTGCAGGGCCACGATTTGTATATTCTTGGTAGAGGTCCACTAGACAATAATACACACCAAATATCTTAACTCTAGCCATTGTAGTTTCAGACAATTTTTTTAAAGATTTTCCTATACAAGTCTATGTAAAAAACAAGAGCACCGCCTTGCGGGTGCTGACGCTCATCTGATTTTTTTTGTGTAATAGAAATATTGTCCTACCCATGATTTTCTAAGTCTAAAAAGGGCCATCATTCTTGCAAAAAGCAGGATAGAGTTATGTTTCTTGATGTACAGCGTCCACTTATGATGGTGAAAAACTGTTGCAAGTTTTAAAGCAATAGCTTTGATAGTTTATGAGAAAAGTTGACTTAAACATAATACTCAACCAAGAAAATGATTTTCTAAGTCCAAAAGGGGCAATAATTATTGCAAAAATCAGGATGGAGTTACGCTGCTTGCTGTACAGGGTCAGCTTATGATGGTGAACAAGTGTTGCAAGTTTCAAAGCAATAGCTTTGATAGTTTAAGAGAAAAAGTTGACCTAAACATAAAACTTAACCAAAAAATCTGATATTTTCTAAGTCCAAAAGGGGCCATAAATCTTGCAAAAAGCAGGATGGAGTTATGTTTCTTGCTGTACAGGGTCAACTTATGATGGTGAACAAGTGTTGCAAGTTTTAAAGCAATAGCTTTGATAGTTTAGGATAAAAGCTGACCTAAACATAAAACTTAACCAAGAAAACTGACTTTCTAAGTCCAAAAGGGGCAATAAATCTTGCAAAAAGCAAGATGGAGGTATGTTTCTTGCTGTACAGGGTCAGCTTATGATGGTGAACAAGTATTCCAAGTTTCAAAGCAATAGCTTTGACAGTTTGGGAGAAAAGTTGACCTAAACATAAAACTTAACCAAGAAATCTGATATTTTCTAAGTACAAAAGGGGCCATAAATCTTGCAAAAAGCAAGATGGAGTTATGTTTCTTGCTATACAGGGTCAGCTTATGATGGTGAACAAGTATTCCAAGTTTCAAAGCAATAGCTTTGATAGTTTAGGAGAAAAGCTGACCTAAACATAAAACTTAACCAGGCAACGCCGACGCAGACGCCGACGCCGACGCCGACGCCGACGCCGACGCCGACAACCGCTCAAGTGATGACAATAACTCATCATTTTTTTTCAAAAAATCAGATGAGCTAACAAGTAATCCCTGGGGCGGGGCCAATTTTGACCCTGGGGCCATAATTTGAACAAATTTTCTATAAATTCGGTGAGGTGAGTTAAACAAGTTTGGTGAACATGCAAAAATAAATAAAAGCGCTATCATGAACACAAGGCTAAAATCTGCAATTTTAGCCATTTCAGGGGGCATAACTCCAAGACCCATCGTGCAATATGGCTGATTTTCGAAAGTGACCGAGATCTAATAGAGATACAAGTTATGTGCAAGTTTGGTTCAAATCAAATGAGAAATGGAAGCGCTATCATGAACACAAACTCAATTGTGCAGATTTTAGCCATTTCAGGGGGCATAACTCCAAGACCTATCTTGCAATATGGCTGGTTTTCGAAAGTAACCGAGATCTAATAGAGATACAAGTTATTTGCAAGTTTGGTTCAAATCAAATAAGAAATGAACGCGCTATCGTGAACACAAGCTCAATTGTGGACGGACGGACGACGCACAAAAGACCATACTAAAAGTTTCACCTGACTAAGTCAGGTGAGCTAAAAATGAAAATTTAATTGGAAATTAAAATTTTATTGATATGAATAGTTGTATGCATGAAAATAAAAAAATACTCATTTTGCTCTTAAAATTTAGTCAGACTAGGGAACTGCTTTGCATAATAAATATGTATTTATATACTAATGATGTTTATGTGCATATAAAGTTATGTCAATGTGCATAGGGCTTCTTGCTAGGACTTGAACCTAGAATTCTTACAAAAGTAAGTGTGTTTCTTTACACTACAAGAAGTGATCCCTTGCTTAGCAACAGAGACATTTATTTAAATACAAAATATTGCATTTGTATGTTATCCTTCAGAAACAGACACATTTACTATAAATTAAAACTTTATACTATAACAGTAATTGGATTTGGACTGTCGGAGGTAGAATATCTTGGAACGAAATGAATGAAATATGTCGACCATGGTAAGAGAAACTGATTATAACGATGTATACATGCCAATCAAAGAGAATGTTTTCAGAAGTAATTATTGACCAATGAATTCGGCTGAGCATAAAGATTACCACGGGTTTTCTCCAGAAATGAACAAATTCTTATTTTTTTTTCCTTACTCGTTTCCATTTCGGTCCACACGGTCCGCCATTTTTTCTCGAACTGCAATAAATTTCGGATACAACAAACCGAACAAACCGCCTCCGGGGGCAGTTTGGTCGGTTTGACAAACCGGTTAGCGGTTTTTTTAAAACAAATGACACAAACCTTTTCCAGATCAAAACCAGTTTTACAAAACAAATCGAAAGTTTGGCAAACCGGTTTGAAACCGAACTGAGTTTGTTACTAACAAAAGCGCCCTATTTCGGTTGGTGGTTCCAAAACTTCCGCTTGATGAGCTAATTGTTTTGGGGGTATACTGTATCCGATGTCAAATAAAGTTTCTTGTATTTATGGATTGTTTGGCGGTAAAAGAACTATATCTACGGTGTACTGCTCAGTAATCAATTCTTAATATGACTGGTAGGGCTTGTCTGGGACATATTGCTTAAAGATGAGCAAGTTCATTAAATGCAAAGTTAGATACAAATCGAGTGTCATCAATACAAAATTAGCTATGAATAGCTATTAGTTGACTCAGCATGGGGGGTTCGTTTTGAGGAGGCTGCGCTTTTGGTGCGTGGCATTCCCTGTTTGATATTTTTCTTTGTTTTTCAGCAACAGATAACATTATAACAGTCATATTACAGTACAAATAAGCACATAGAAAAGCACATGAATTCAAGCATTATGCACATTATACATAATACAGCTGCAGGACTTCAGATTATACAAGGTAATAACTGAGGGGTTGGTGCTATTCTTGACCACAATCTAAAAATCATATATCACCTTGAATCAGATTTAAAGAGATTTAATTAGCGCCTGTCTCTCAGGTAGCATATTAGATAAAATTTCTAAAAAATGCAACCGGTGCTAGGGGGCGTGAGAGGTGTTGCATATTTCATTGCCTCTCATGAACAGACTCAATCAAACCGAGTCTGCTATTATTCTGGTTGGTTGCATTCTTTGCTTCCAAAGGATCTTTTTACATATTTTATTTATAACATAGATAAGTAAGCACAAACTAAGCAGAGAACAAAAATCAGTTACTAGTTGCAATATACGTAAGTATATAATTGATATCTAGCATTACTATTAGCAGAGCAATTCAATAAATTTTTCATGACTGAACTATGCATTGGCAAACTAATGTACTGAAACTTAACAATAAACCAAATAAAAACAAACGACATGCAGTGCATTTAAGGATGTACGAGCGTTTTTTTCATGATATCCGCCATTTTGAAAAATGTTTCTTCAAATATTACCTTTCAACAAAGGTTTTGCCGAAAATTAATGCTAAATCATTAAAATATGGCTAATAAAGTACCATTTAAGCAAATAGATTCTGCTTTTTGCGAAAAAAAAATTTTAACCCTTTATTTTTGGCTGGCAATTGTCTAAAATTGACGCAAGTTTTACAACGGGGTAGGGGTAGGTAATTTCAAATATCTATGAAAGTAGATCAGGTTTCGTTTTGATATTTTCCTGACTGATACATATAATGATAAGCTATTATTGAAATAAAACATTTTAAGATAACTCTTTATTTTATCTGGAAAATATAAATTAAATAAAAAAGAACACAAAATATCAAAATTCACCAGTTTTTGACAGTTTTTTCTTAATAAATCTCTTAGATGCACGGTGACCCCTACTTTTTTCCCTTCCATTTTAAAGCATTTTTGTGCGTCATTAAAGCTGCAAAATATTTTTTAAATCTTACCGTCAGAACTTTTTTTGTAGATCTAAACACATTTTTTCCATTGAAAATAAAGTGGGTGGGGTAATTATGTCAACATGTAAAAATGAAAGAGATTGGTTTGTGACATTTATGCTTATATAATACTGACATTACCTTGTATTCATATTAACCTGTAAGACATGAAATCCCTATAACATTAAATGGGGTATTATATGTTTTATTAAGTACAACCATTTTTTCAATTTTACAATTTTTCAGAAATGCTTAAACAGTGGGTGTAGAAAATGCCCTATAAAATTAAAACGAGTTCGGTGAACTATGTTTTTTCTTCTCTTGTTTGTCTTGAAAACTAATGTTCTTCAAGCTCACCGAGTATGAAAAAAATCTTAACGTTAGAAAAAATTCGATCGTACATCCTTAAGGCATTTGTATAAATGCAGAACATGCAATACATAGAAAAACCAGTTATGCATTGTCCGTCCCAAGCACTAAACAAAGCACCGGAACTGATTAAGGTTCAACTTATTTCTAAAATGTTGAGAGAACGAATTCCAGGGCTTGGCAGCCTAAGAACGGAACGAGTTGCTACCGTATCTTGTTGTCTTTACCTGTGGCACTGCTACAGTGTTTGTATACCTAAAAGAATAATGTTGGTAGCATGCATTTCCACTACCGCCCATGAACAGGCTCAATCAAACCGAGTCTGCAACATTTTCGTTTTTGTCGTGTTGAGCGACCTATGGAGTTTCCACTTTTTCTATTTTATTATCACAGCAGCGTTGTTTGTGCCGTGTGGCGGTCGTAAAATGTCTCCCCGTACATTCAATCAGGGTAGCCTATTATATTTCGATCTTTTCAGATCGTTTAGCACGACTTTTATGTCGTGTTACTGGCACTGTTTAGTTTATCAGCTTGAACATTTCGGCCTGGGTGGTTCCAATACTCCCGCTTTCATAGTTTTGGGTATTGTATAATCACCCCTAGGATATGGTGCCTGCTTTTTAATTTTGTCTTTTGGCAGTTCCTGTGATATGCAGGCTCCATAACCTCAGATCCAAATTCTAAATTCCAGTTTGTTTAGTACTGCCCATTGTTTTCGCGTTTAGGGCAAACACATTATTTTAACTGGGGACCTTATGCCGCTTTTCGTGGAATTACACACTAGTGTATCATTAAAGGTTCCATATGCACCGCCGTATGAATACTTCTGCTGATGTCTCTAAATTGTTTTTGTACTTGTAGCATGTGTAAATGTTAAGTTCTGCTAAACCCGGGGCTAGACGGTAGCATGCATTTCCATTACCGACCATGACCAGGCTCAATCGAACCGAGTCTGCAACATTTTCGTTTTTGTCGTGTTGAGCGACCTGTGGAGTTTCCACTTTTTCTATTTTATCATTAATATTTATAAGGTCATGGCTGGAGTTTGTTTATTAATTATTTTAAAAGTTTATATAGCAATTGTCCTTAGACGCCTAACTTTTAGAGAGGGAGCCGAGAAAGAGTTGTGATGAGGGATGATTTTAATTTTAGTATTGTAAATTTTCCCCATTTGGATGGGGATGTACCTCAGGCTACCTCTTATGGGGTATATTTTTCTCAATTAATTCGGTTTGCCAGAGCGTGTAGTCATGTCGAGCATTTCAATGAACGTAATCAATATATTACAGGTAAACTTCTTCAGCAAGGCTACCGTTATTACAAATTGCGTAAATATTTTGCTAAATTTTATTATCGTAATTCTGATTTAGTTTTAAAATTCAATAGTAATTTAAAGACACTTCTGCGAGAAGGTATTTCTAAACCCGTTTTTTATGGGGATGTGGTTTACAAACTTCGTAAGATCTTGGGTCACGGTAATTTTCCAAATGTATTTGGAAAGATTATCAAACGTTTTATTAAAAGAGGTTACGACCCAACTGTTTTGAGACATACCGCATGTTTAGTGTTCAACCCGTTTACAGTTGGACACTACGCTTCCCTCTTTGATTGCGTCTGACGGAAGAGGGGGAGGACTCTATGATAAGCAGTTTTTAAATCCTACCAGGACTGAACTGTTTTGATATCTGTCTTCTGGCCTGTTTCGTCGGGCCCTTAAGGGTGTTTCTCTTGTTGCTCTGTCTTCTGAAAAGGCATTGAGTACATACGTTTTTGGTTTTAAAGGTTTGCTTTTTATATATTTTTACACGAGCATTTTTGTGTTTTACATGCCATGCCTTTTTGTTTCCATTACGTGTGTTAGAGATTCACCTGGTTGGGATTACTTTTATTTACACTGTCCCGTGTCTTTGGAACATGGTGGGGGTAAGAGTGAGGTTAGGTGCGCACCATAAACCGGTTTAAGCTCCCCAGTGGTATTTTTGCCACTGACCGTTCCAAGGCGGTGCCCCACTGTGTTCCTTTGTTTGTTCGTTTTGCCCTAATGTGTTGGCTTTGTGTGTGTGCGCGTGTATGTGTGTGTGTTTGTGGTGTGTGCGTCTGCGTGCTGTGGGTTTCGTTTTGGGGAGGCTGCGTTTTTGGTACGTGGCATTCCCTGTTTGATATTTGTCTTTGTTTTGATATACCTTCTCGCAGAAGTGTCTTTAAATTGCTATTGTATTTTAAAACCAAATCTGAATTACGATAGTAAAATTTAGCAAAGTATTTATGTAATTTATAATAACTGTAGTCCTGTTGAAGAAGCTTATTTGTAACATATTGGTTACGTTCGTTGAAATCCTCAACATCCTACACGCTCTTGCAAACCGAATTAACTGAGAAATATATATACCATAAGATGTAGCCTGGGGTACATCCCCATCCAAATAGTGGAAATTTACAATACTAAAATTAAAATCATCATAAATTTTGGTATGTATAAAATTGTCGTAAATAGAAAGATATAAATCTAAAAACGAAGCAAACATGCGGTACGTCTCAAAACAGTTGGGTAACCTCTTTTAATAAAACGTTTTATAATTTTACCAAATACAGGTGGAAAATTAGCATGACCCAAGATCTTATGTAGTTGTGCATATCCAGCCCGGCACACAGAGTTTGCTTGTTGTTCCATATCCATACTGCTGTCTAATACTGTACCACTGAAGATTCCTAACACATTTTGTGGATTTCATTTTTTTTTTTACATTCAATTGCCGAGATACTTTTTTACACCGGAAACTGGTCCTGTCCGGAAACTGCTTCCCAACCAGTATGCCTTAAGTTTCAAAATGAGTAAATCATGTGGTAGACAATCAAAAGCTTTGGAAAGATCCATTAAAATTGTGGCTACATATTTGCTCTCATCTAAGGCTTGTTTCCAATCTTCAACTATCCTTAAAAGAGCGGTTTGGCAAGTTAAAAAGCACTACAATTAAGAGTAAAAACATAGATATGCCTCTTTCTCGTAATTCCGAGCCTTCTCATTGATCCGAGCCTTTGGAAAATTTGCACTTGCAGCTATTTCCTGTTTCTAAATTTTATGTATGTTGTAGCAAATCATATGACAGTTAAACAAAAATAAAAATAAAATAGAATTACTTGCATTAAAATAGAAATATACACAATTTTGGCACAAAATTTGCTTATCTAAAATCATTGGGGTAATATATAACCTTCTTACAGAAAACAGAAAGCACTTATTTTAAAACTTTTTTGTCCGCTAACACAATAATATATCTGTTCTTAATTTTAACAAAGAACTTTTTCAAAAAAAGCCTTATTTTTTCAGAGCTAGTACAAATGATTGCAAGTCTCGGTTTTAACGAGAAAGAATCTGGCTGTTTCAGAGGGTTAGGGTCATCATGTGAAAGCCTGGATTATTCATTTACAAAAGTCCTTAGAGTTTTTCTTCATAGGGATTTTATAAGTTTAGATGTTGGAGTATCAAACTATATAGCAAAAACTCTTTTGAAACTTAAATCTATTACTGACCAGCACTGAAAAACCGGCTTAGGGGCTCGGAATAACGAGAAAAGGGCATATATATTAAAAGATTATAGTTGCCAGCCGCTCGGTGAATTGATTGAAACTGGGGCTAGACGGTTTGTGCAGGGGAAGACCATTCCAGGAACTTATTGTCGTTGGAAAAAAAGAGTTCGAATGGTAGTACGTATACTAGTAAGACTGTGGGATCAGGAAATTCAGTTACCTTGTAGGTGTGAGATGATTGTTCTTTCCGTTCATTGTTCGCAGTTGAAATCAAATCGCACATTTTAAAAGTTATTATTGCACCGCCTAGCTTGACTGGTTTGAAGTTATGTTAAAAACTTCTTACTTCTACATTTAGAATTCATTTGACCGGTCAATACATTTGTCGTCTGCAAAGTATTCCCGAAAAATTCAAAATGCCGAAGAAACAGAAGGAAAAGCTTGTTCAGTCAGCTTCAAAATCGGAAGAAAATGTCTCCGGTTCTCCTCAAAGCAGTACACAGAGTAACAGTCCACTAAGAGGTGCCAGTTCCACAAGATTTAACTTACCAAAAGGTTCCTTCTAGCGCATATAAAATATTCTTTTTAAGGGATCTTTAATAAAACAATTACGAACTATGTGTTTGGCTAGTTTACGTGCATTCTTATCTACTTATTATAAGAATACTTAAAGTTATTTCACACAAACATTTAACTTAAAATCATAAACAAGCACCTTTAGATGAGCGATTCTACCTAAATATCAGCGGACAATAAATAATGAATCACATACTTTACAGCAGTAGCCCCCTTTATTAGCACCGTAATATAACCAGTTGTACATTAGTTCATACTTGACAGATATTTTGTTTGGTGGCCTTCTGTCAGAAGTGCTTGCAGCATCCACAGAGTGAGAAATAGGAGAGTCTCCTTCAGCATCCTTAGAAATAAGAGGGGCGTTTTCAGGTGTAACAGAGAAATTAGTTCTGGCTACCATAACTTAACTGACGCTATTTTTATTTTCTGACGGTCGCGTCCATTAAGTTATGGCGAAACCACATTTGGTTAACTAACCAGTATCAAACCGCAACATCTCGCACACTTCTCTCGTGAGAAACGGATGACGTCATGCAACAGTTCAGAGCACGTGGTTATTTTTGAAAATCAAGTTCAAAATTTCACTTATTAATGCATTTATTTTAATCATAAACATAACCAATTTCGATAAAAATTCATTAAAACATATCCTAGAAAGTTTAAGTTCTCAGAAAAGGTCAATAAATAACAGTTCTATACCGAATATTGGTTTTCAAATAAAGAGTACCCTGATCAGGTGACAACTGCAATGGCGGACACAATATTGCAGACAGGGGTACCAATTTGAAACTTGTGTGTATAACTTGTGTTCAAATTAGGTTGCATGGATTATTTTATAGCAGATCAAAAGAAAAATTAATTAGAAACATTTTAAAATAAAAGGTGAGTTCATTGCATTTCATTTGATGAAATTATAGCGTGACAGACTTCTGGCACGATTCCTGGTTAGGTTTCAGTACGGGATTCGTTTCAGCGCAGAGATCCATAAAACCATATAAACATCTCTGAGCTGAATATTTTTAGCTACAGAGAAATCAACTGAAACTTCACTTTCACTTTTGGTTGCGGGTTTACCCCGCTACCAAAGTTAAGTGTATTTCTGACAATCATGTAGTATCTTTATTTGATTCCAAATCACATCCAAAGGAAGGATGTTCATGTTCTACACAAAGTAGTCCCATTCAAGAACAATGCGGATGAATTATCAATAATCAAGTAGTTCTTATTCATCCTCTATCCATTCACACTGGCCATTTAGATTATATAAGATCTGTCAATGATAGGTATTCCAGCCCATGGTAAGGTTAGGCAGAGTTTATCTTAGATATGAGGCACATTAGTATTTGTTTCTTGGACATGTATATTTATGGATTTGCATTTTAAATGAAAATAATTCTAGCAAAACCCGCAACCACCAGACATCTCAAGGCTTTGATTTTGGAATGGGGTTGTCTCACTTTTGGTGTTTGAGGGTGGGGTATTCTGACCTAGTTTTGCTTGCTTAAATAAAATGTCTTTCTTTTTACTTACATATGCTGTCCTTTTATTAGAGGTACGCAGTATACCGGTAACCGTGGTACCATCTTCCCGTGGTACGATACCGCGGTACCATCGGGGAATACCGGTATTTTATCAACATTATCCCTACTTCTGTTTATTTTTAATTTACATTGTCTATGTAGCCTTCCGTAACTACAATTAACACTATGCATGATTTTCCGATCTATATCTCTGGAATTCCCATGCTACTATTATTAGTTTCCAAAAATAACCACCCAATGGTACAATTGAACATGTATGATCGGCCGCGTGATCCCCAATCAAACCTTCGAAAACCCCCAGGTTATTCCGTATAGATGGATGACGTCATGGGCGCACTTGTTTTTACTTTGAGTCTGGTAAATTCGGTGGGTCCCGACTTCTTGTTTAAATGATGATAGTTTAAAATATCCCGGTATTTATTTGCATGTATTAAAAAAGAAATAAATAGTGTGGAAAATGTTGAGTCGAAATTTATTATTTTTTGTTTGAAAACGATTGATGAAACCTTCATACTATTTGTAACCCTTACAGAAGAAAAAGGCCTGCTGTGTACTCTTGCTGTGTACATACATCGTATATGATGCGTACATGATGTGTACTGAAATCAAGGGCTTTAAATAGTACGCAGGATATACACCGCACATACACCGATAGTACGTTTGTAGTACACTTTTGACATGCAAATGAGCTCTGCCGCGTACTACTTGCTGCGTACATGCTGTGGACTACATAGTACACAGGATGTACGCTGGAGGAATTTAGTATGCGGGAAATAGTACGCAGCATGTACGCGGCACATACACTTTTCACATGCAAATGAGCCTGCGGTGTACTACTCCTGCGGCGTACATGCTGTGTACTCCTGGCCCGAGTCCTGCGGCGTACATGCTGTGTACTCCTGCTGCATACATGCTGTGTACTCTTGTGGCAAAACTGCTGTGATAATGTAAATTCCTTACCCCACCAACTTTCGTATGCAAATGCTGATCATTTGGACAGAAAAAAACAAAAAAGATAAGTGACATGCATCAATAAGTATTTACCCTTACCAAAATAATGTAGATTGATGTTATCAAATAAATAAGTATGCTTTTCTTCATCCACTTTTCAATGAAATAAATCAGTTTTTGTAGCATGTAATTTGGTAAACATTTGAAGAAAATGGCGTAACTGCATCAAGTGGAAACAACTTTAATGAAACTAAATATAAGTGTTATGATTTATTATAGACGATGTGTGCCTAGTATGTATTTATTTTGATTAAAATCCATCTGAGAACAATCTAGGACTGGAATTATATAAGCATTTATACACTTTTACGTCCGTAAAAAGTAGCGCACCAAAAAATTTTGGATTGATTTTTTCCAATGGGGCGAGCGCAATTAGCCAAAAACGTTCTGAAAATATACGAGCGGCAAATCCGATGAACAACTTTTTAATTTGGTGAGGCCTTAATGAGTTAACATAATGAGCATTAAAGCCTTTATAAAACATGATAGAATGGTGTTTTGCTTAAGAGTATTCAAATAACAGTGAGAGCTATTAATTCTTCTCATTCGGGCACTGTTGAGGCATTATCTTGGTAATTATTTCATGTATTACAAAATGTAATGCAACGAAGTTCAGATAAGGCTTTTCAATTATCCAAGTTAGAAAGCTCCAGGATTAATTCAAAATGAAAAAGAATATATTTTTACACTGCATGCAAGGTGCAGCTCAGAAATCACTATAAGATGTAAGCTTCAAAAATGAACATTGCAAATAGTTTGGCAAATTTTCATTGTTCAGAATACCGGTAATCTGAACTATTCTATGCTATTAAGATAAAAGTTACTTGGGAATCAAGTTCTTGCTTCCAAAAAAAAAAAAATGTACAAATCCTTCCTGCATGAATTGTACTTCAGACTTTTACCTAAAAAAATTCAAAGTATAAACACCAAAAGAAAATGAACAAGTCCCTCCCGCGTATATGAAGTTTACTTCAGACTTTAACTTATAAAAAAAAAAACTAAGTATAAATGCCAAAAGATATTGTACAAGTCTTTCCAGCGTATATGAAGTGTACTGCACAATTTTCAAAGTATCTGCGGTGTACATGCAGTGTACTATTTTCTTGTACAAGTCCCTCCTGCGTACATGCAGTGTACTCCTTAAATTTTCACAGTCTGTGCTGCGTACTTGAAGTGTACTAGTGACCTCCTGCGTACATGCTGTGTACTCGTCGAAATAGTATGCGGCATGTACGCGGCATGCGGTGTATGTAAAATGTACTCCTCTGGCGTACTACTGTGTTCGCGGCATATACACAGCAAATACGCAGCATGTACGCCACAGAGGCTTGCTTCTGTAAGGGAAACGTTACTGGTTTATCAAACGGGTGCACGAATTGAACTTCAAACAAGCGCGACCTATATACATGTGACCCAGTGCTTCCCCAGAGACAATATGGCGTCTTCCGACGAATACACGCTAGTAAAAAATACTAAGGGTCATTAATCTAACTAGTCGTTAGTCAAGTTAAAATTTTTTCTGTAATTCTAGTCAAGTAACTAGTCTTCGTTGTTGTTCATAATAAATTAAGTATTTCTGAGAGTTTTTCACTATTTTTATAACCACTACCATAGCTGTAAGTCTTACGATAAATATGGCGGTATACCATGGTATATACCGCAGTAATTAGGAAAAAAACGTGGTATACCGCGGTATTTTTTTCAAGGCGGTACCCAGCCCTATCTTTTATTTATTTTCTTTGAATAGTATTTGAAATTGTGCGAAGGCATGTTTTGACTTATGCGGTATGACGATTGTTTACTTGACCTTGAACCGGAACCATGTGTTTATGTACAGATATATTTGGTCATAATGGTCGGTCATTGGCGTGCGGTATAGCTTTACCGGTTACTGTACGTCGTAGGTGATTAAAATGCTTTCGAACAATACAAATATTATCCTTGGAAAAACAATAAACGAACATCAGATGGTAGCAAAAAGATTGACACGACGCATTACATCAAGTCGAGTGTAAGGAATGACAACTGCGCGGAGGGTGGCTTGCTCTATGCGATAATCGGATATGACGTCAGCGAGTTAAAAATGATAACACACGGAATCCCGGATATAAAATTTATAAACAGTATCGAAAATAAATATTTAAGAGTTAAGTAGAGCTCTAGCTTCCGTTTGGGAATTTCTTACGTTTCAGTTGGGAAAAAAACATACTTTTTTGAATTGGGAATGCCTCTGTTTACCGAAGGTAACTTCATAGTGAAAAAAAGGCCTGCGTATGTTTGCCCATTTCTAAATAACAATACAATGGCAGAGAAGTTCAGCCAAATGCCGGTAATTGCATTGCATGAATGGATACTTACACCTCCAGAACGACTAAACCAGCAGGAAAAGGGCTTTTATGTAAGTCGGCACCAACAAACTAATGGATTTGAAAAAAGTGCGTACAAAAAGTTCACAGCTTGAAAATCACAAAACAATTAATCAAAGGTCATGAAAGCACGAAGTTCGAAATTTATAGCTCAGTAAAGTGAAGATATGCATTATACAGTTCTTGATAATAACAAGGGAAGTAATTGAAATGTTGTAATCCGGTGACGGTACGTATCGTGCAATAGCATTCACAGACAAGTGAAAAATCTCGAATTACTTTATTAGTACAGTATGTTTTGATGGTAAAACTTAAGATAATAAAGATAGTATGAAATAAAATCGTAAAAAGAACCTCTGGAAGCAGCAAAGGATGCAACCGAGAAGAATAATAGTAGATGATATTTTTAGGCGAGAGTCTATTTTTAGATGATGAATATTCATTTAATTAATCTCGCTTCTACATTATGACATGTAAGATTTAGAAGTTAGATAGTTTAAACTAAATTACTGGGTTTTTTTGTAGGTCTGTTATTACGTAGTTGTATTTCACCAAAGATTGACTTAAAGATGCGTAAAAACACATTGGCAAAGAGGGTACTTGTAATGAATATGCATGAGTACAAAATGGCGGCGCCCTACTGGAATTTGGATGCCTTTGATGATACCCTTGTATCCATTACCTGCTCAGTCAAGTGTGACATGTTCACCATAAGTGTTCCTTCTCATGAGAAGGAACAATAAGCATAACATCCTATCTTTTTTTGTCCATGTTGCCCAAACACGACCTGATTATGGCTGATATGACTTAAAAACGGCGCTTGTTGTGTTGATTTTCACTATTTTGGCAATGAGCCAAGGGCCTTTATAGCCTTACTCGTTCGGCTTAATGGGATGGCTTATTTCATCATCTGATATTTTACAGCTGCCATCCCTTTGTTAGGAAAACGGAGACATTCAGAAATAAAAAATACTAGCCAGACTTGTATACTCCTTTTATTATGGTACCGGGGCTTCCATGATACCAGCTGTTGACATAATTAGTAGAGTAAACTGGAAGCCGCTCTTCCATATCGCACAATTTTTTGCGAAAATGGTGGGATTACTGGGATTTATTTACCTTTTTATACAAAACCATTTGAAACATGATTTTCTACCTTTGGTCCCCACCCCATGTGTCAAAAAACCTCTATATTTCCTGTAAACAGTGTTTATCAGCTTGAATTTTGAACGAAAATATCGTCCGACAGTTTGCTGATGACGTCATCAAACCGGAAGCCATGTTGTTTCTATATTTAGGACATTTCTTAGAAAAGAAAGTATGGCAAGTCGTTAAGGCAAAATTATTGGAATTACAGCAATATGCAAAATATAATGATACCCAATTAAGCTCCAGTACAACCTGTGCATTTGATATAGGTCAAAAGATCAAGGTCACAAATTGAGTTTCAATCTGTCCTTTGTATTTTTTTGTCCGGAGCACAACTTCAGAACTATTTAAGGTGCTGGCTTTCAACTTGGATCATACATGCCATATCTCCCGCCGGGAGGCTTTTTCTCCCGTATTTTCAGTATATCTCCCGGTCTCCCGCCAGGACATGAAAACCTCCCGTAAAAAAATAAATTCAGAAAAAAAGTCCTCTGTCGAAAAATCGTATTTCGGACCCAATGTAGACCTTTAGAAAATACTTGAAATTCAATATCGAGTAGCCCGGAAATACACTTCAAACATAATTTTCATATTTGTCTATAATTCCTAGCTTGTTTATCGAGAGATACACGCCTGAGGCATTAATTATCTTACCACCTACTGTCACCATCTGCAAACAATTAACCATTTAATCTTACCCGTAGGCAATTGTAAACATGCGAGATTTTAGACTGATTCAATAACAGCAAAGCCATTGATCCGTAATTTTTCAAAACAATATGTAAACCAGTCTTAAAATTACGTCATTTTACCGCCACCTGCCAAAGTGTACTTTCGTTTTTGCTGACCTTAATATTTATCGGGAAACACTCTTCCCGTATTTTTTGAGCCATCAGAGGATGAGACAGGTTAGTGCTAACACCGAGTTTATGTTTCTCCATTTAAATTCTTGCACAACATGCAAAAAATCGACAACAACGTAACAAAATTGGCGAGTTAATGTCACACTACACAGAATTTCGGACAAACATGAATTCGGATAAGTGAATTTTATGAAATTAATTGCAATTCATATTGCCCGAATAATTGACTGCCATTCCTTTGTGATACTGTAATAATAAACAGGAGAACAATTCCCAGGTTAAATACATGTAAAGAAATGACTGCCCTTAAAAGACTGTTTTGACATGATATCTCAGCAATCTTTTGAGTATTGTATGCTTAAACATGTCAAAAAGATCACTCTCCCCAGATGGGTGGTTTTCAAAATAATGAAGCTTTTTCTTTTCTCTCACCTTACTTTAATTCAGTTTAGTTTTAGAATGTATATTGGGACAAATTATATCCAACTCAATGTAGTCAATAAATGTGTGCAATTTCAGCTTAATGACTCAAACAGTTTTAAAGTTATTTTAAATTATATAGCTAATTTTGTCCCCTGTGCACCCAAAAAAGTGTGACATTTTAAATGAAGTATAGTTTTCAACTGTGGCTTACTTTTTAAAACCATGCTTTATTGTTACAGCTTTGGCTTTTTTGTGTAACTTAAACTCTGCACATTTAAATAAAATACTTCTTTTCATTACCTACATCTTATTGTTACCAATATTTCACATCTTGTGATGGAACCCCCTTCACAAAAAATAGTGAAAAAAATACTAAATTTAAATGTTGAACACTACAATTTCATAACCCTATTACTTTTCTAAAGTCTTAATGTTTTTCTAAGATCTTTATCCTTTCAGCTGTGAAGACACAGTATGATTTTTTTCTTTAATAAATCAACTTTCTCAGAAACTTGATGGATGTCTATACACCTAAAAATGTCCCCTGTGCACCTTTTCAGTTGTTAAGAGTCAGATTTCTTTTATTCTTTAAATAAAATGGGATTTTACTTTATTTTCCTTGAAAGGGAGTAACAACAGATACAAAAGCAGCGTTCAACTTCACATATTACTGACTGTTAAACATTCACAGAGCCAAAAGTGATGTCCCCTGTGCACCCTTTTTTGACATATATCAATTATCATAGCATTACAGTAATTTGTGGTGGCAGTTCTATATTCTTAGCAGTGTGAATGCAAAATTTAGGCATTACTTTATAATTTAGCATTATATAAGAAACCCTGGACAATTTAAAATTCATTGTTTGCATTTTCTTCTGAAGTTGCCAATTTTCAAGTTTAAAAGTGGAAACATCAATTTTATTGCTTCTTAAGCTCTTAAGTTTACCTAAATATGTAATGTTCACTAGTAAATATTGTGTAGTTAAAAGAATTTTACTTACCATGAACATATTCTATGAATAAATATTTTGATACAATTTGTCCCCTGTGCACCCTTTTTAGTAACATTATAAAGTATGTATGAATTTTACTATTCCATTTTATCATGCATGGCATTTTGTCATTTTTCTACTATGAATAAGCATTGCATGTAAACTAAATGATTTCAATGTGTTAGTTATGTATAAAGTCACTTATTTTTTCATTTAAAGCATTACATTCTGTTGAATTTTCATGTTTTTGTAGTGAAATTTTTCAATTTTGTAGTTATTATGTGGAATAAACTATTTTTTAATAGTATTTTTCTAAAGTTGATTACCATTAGTCTTTTTATGAATAGAAAACTAATAATGGATGAATATTACACTGATCTTCAGTATGTGTCCCCTGTGCATCTGTAAAATAACTCAATTTTGAGCTGACAATTCTAGAAATTAGAATTACTGGACATTCTTGAAATTTGGCATGTGGTTTATAAACATGCAAAGTGAGAGAAAAAAATAGGTTTTATAATTATATGTTAGTTATTTTGCATTCAGCAACAACTTTTCTAGGTAAAGTTTTATTTTCATGTCAGATTTGTGCAGAAAGGGTGATTTTAAAAACCAATGTCCACAAACATATGATTAAATAAGTTTCAAACCATACACATACACCCATTACTTATCATTTATGTTGAAAAAATTACTGTTATACATATTTCCTTGTCATAAAACACTGCAACATTTATCACCCATCTTATGGGAAAATCACTGAACTTTCAAATTAAAGGCTGAAATATTTTCTTATTGGCATGTCTCAACACTTTCTAAGAGTTATTTCCTTCAAATTTGAAGTATTTGCTATCATAAAAAATAGGTGACCACCCTAAGAAATAAGTTTGAATTTTCAACCCCTATGTCACACTTTTGCTTCATTATTTTGAAAACCACCCAGATGCAGAAGCATCAACACATAAAGCAAAAACAAAGTTCCTGGTTCAATCTTTCATGGAATTCTGAATTTCCTTGGATTAAGTTCAGTGCTATAAGTAATAATCATGCATTCTGTACACAAGTGTTGGCTCCACTTATCAATTCAATGTAAAAAAAACTTGATGATTTTTTCATCAAAATGGCTGTTTAGCGCGTAAAAAGTGAGCGGATAAAAGTCTCCCTTATTTTTACCCAAATCTCCCTTAAAAAAAGCCCTGCTGAGGCAAAACTCCCTTATTGACCGTCTGAAAATATGGCATGTATGTTGGATTAGTTGGAAAAAAGGTGGATAGTGATGAGGTGATTTGAGGAGTGCAACAATCTACATTACTCACACACATACACACATTCAAACCCCCCATCTCTCCATCTCCCAAAAACTCAGTTTCTAGTGCTTTAATATAAGATAGCCTCTGTCAGCTCTAATTGTTGTGGACAATTTTTTCAGTTATAAAGTTCTTGGCCACTGTAGCCTGGCAGCCAAGTTTTCAAGGGTAGTAAGTTTGAACATGAACAACCATTGCTTACACCTGTTTGCTGATCATTATACAATCTCTCTCTACCATTCTGTGAGTTTTATATTAAACTTAATTTTCAGATGAAACGCCTATAATTCCAAAGGGTAAGAAGCGTGCATTGGAGCAGGATGGGGAAGATGCTGAGGACTTTGGGTATTACATTTATTTAATTTTTCTTGCACTTTACTTCTAAAAGTGAAAACTTATTATTTATGGAGATTTAAGTCTATAGTATATACAGATGTAATCTTAGACTGGCAATCCGCATCAGTCGTTAGAGTCTGGCCGGGACCATATGAATTGCTCGAGTCATTGATGCTCCTCGAGCAAGCAGTGTTTCATTATATTTACAAGAAAATTAAGCAATTATACAGTTGTATGTTATCAGGGTTCGAATTTAAGCTCGCATACTCGCGAAATGCGAGTGCAAATTTCAAACTGCGAGGTGAGATTTCAGACACCAGCATTTTTTTGCGAGTGAAAATTTTTGGCTGAATAATGTGCATTTTTAACGGTTGTCTCGATTTTACACTGTTCTTTCTTTAACAACTCGCGGTCATTGCAGCGCATTGTCATTTGCAGAACGAATTTCGGAGCACTCTTTCATCTTTCGTCGTAAACGGAAATTTACACTCGATACATTTCCTGTGCTCATGTCTTTTCAACTGCTGACAAGTACCTGCGCTAATTTTGATGACGTTTACCGCATCCGGTGGGTTTTTTGGTAATCTATAATAAGTTACTATTTACATAGTGCAGATACGATTGGCTTGACTCGTCACGTGGATGTTTGTGTTAATGTTGTAATAAAGTGACAAGTCGCGGAAAATGCAAGTTGTTTTTTCATTTAGCAAGTTAAAAAAAATACCACTTGCAAAAAAATGCAAGTAGAAAATCTGGTTAAATTCGAACCCTGGTTATATTTTGCTGAAAGAAATTATCTGCTGCTATATTTCAGACAAGGTCTACAGAAGATGTTGGAGTGTTTTGGGAGTATGTATATCAGTTTATATATTCTTTTAGTGATCCAGACAGAATTATATGACATTGACCAGTTGTATTAACTTGCCAGCTCCTTTAGTACATGACATTACTGTAAAAATATGAAAAAAAATTATTTCGTAAAAGACAGAGTTAAATTCTACTATTTGTCTTTGTTAGGCTTCAGACTGTTGTGTATAATATTACTACATATTGTTAAGTGGTTATTTCTTGCAGATTATTTTTATGCCCCCGAAGGGAGGCATATAGTTTTTGAACCGTCTGTCTGTCTGTCGGTCTGTCAGTCTGTCGGTCTGTCCGCAATTTTTGTGTCCGGTCCATATCTTTGTCATCGATGGATGGATTTTCAAATAACTTGGCATGAATGTGTACCACAGTAAGACGACATGCAGTGCGCAAGACCCAGGTCCGTAGCTCAAAGGTCAAGGTCAAACTTAGACGTTAAAGGATAGTGCATTAATGGGCGTGTCCGGTCCATATCTTTGTCATCGATGGATGGATTTTCAAATAACTTGGCATGAATGTGTACCACAGTAAGACGACGTGCAGTGCGCAAGACCCAGGTCCGTAGCTCAAAGGTCAAGGTCACACTTAGACGTTAAAGGATAGTGCATTGATGGGCGTGTCCGGTCCATATCTTTGTCATCGATGGATGGATTTTCAAATAACTTGGCATGAATGTGTACCACAGTAAGATGACGTGCAGTGCGCAAGACCCAGGTCCGTAGCTCAAAGGTCAAGGTCACACTTAGACGTTAAAGGATAGTGCATTGATGGGCGTGTCCGGTCCATATCTTTGTCATCGATGGATGGATTTTCAAATAACTTGGCATGAATGTGTACCACAGTAAGATGACGTGCAGTGCGCAAGACCCAGGTCCGTAGCTCAAAGGTCAAGGTCACACTTAGATGTTAAAGGATAGTGCATTGATGGGCGTGTCCGGTCCATATCTTTGTCATAGATGGATGGATTTTCAAATAACTTGGCATGAATGTGTACCACAATAAGACGACGTGTCACACGCAAGACCCAGGTCCGTAGCTCAAAGGTCAAGGTCACACTTAGACGTTAAAGATCATTTTTCATGATAGTGCATTGATGGGCATGTCCGGTCCATATCTTTGTCATTCATGCATGGATTTTAAAATAACTATGCATGAATGTGTGACACAGTAAGACGATGTGTCGCGCGCAAGACCCAGGTCCGTAGGTCAAAGGTCCTAAACTCTAACATCGGCCATAACTATTCATTCAAAGTGCCATCGGGGGCATGTGTCATCCTACGGAGACAGCTCTTGTTTAATGATTGTTTTAAGAAATGACATTTTAAAAGATGTATTTTATTTTGTTAGTAATTTAAATTTCATATCAATTTATAGGTGACTACATCAAAAACTCATTAATGAACAAGAAGAAAAGACTGGAAGTGTTGACACAGGGAGCACTGAAGGCTAGTAGCAAAACTGTGGATGACATTTGGAAAGTACAGACCAATGAAAGGTGATAATGATTTGTGACTAATTCAAGCTGTCATCAATTTTCATCATTCAGTACTTGAATACAAATTATTATTATCATACCAGATTTATATAGCGCCCTTTTCATCATGAACACGGCACAAACGCAGCCACGCAGGGCACGAAATTCATCCTCTACTAGTACAGACACAGAGCGATCTGACCAGAGGGACAGAGTGAGATAAAGCCCCCAGAACAGAGAGAGACATCCTTTTTTGGATACAGGCCTGTCCGGCTAAATTAGCCTAGCTCTTTGCGAATAGACAGTCTAATTCACGATTTTAACGTGCCCGATGTCTAGCACCAATACACACAAAGCCGTCCTTCCTGGGAAGAACCTGTACAGGCCTCTTAGTAAGGTGGGAGACACTCAAGAGCATCTCAGAAATTTCCAGTGCCTGGACCGGGATTCGAACCCCGGACCTCTGGATTGACAGTTACCACTCAGGGAATTTTTTTACCGTTTCAAACCTGGGGCCCAGGGCCCATTCTGTTGGGAAAAATGGCACGTAAAACCTGAAAATTGGGAAATTCATAAAATAAGTTTTACCATCATATAACCTTTTTTTTCAGAATTGTTTAAATTTTGTTTTTGTTGTAAGTCACATCAGAAGTCTTTTTTTTTGTCTTTGAAAGTTTTTGAAACCTGAAAATTGAGACTACCTAAAAATTGGTATTTTTTGGCAGATTTTTTGGAAATTTATACCTCAGAATTGGGAAAATAAGTAAATTTTTGGAATTGGGATGGGGCCCATATTTGGCCCCAAAATCAGCCTTGAAAAATCCCTGCCACTAGACCACCTGACCGCCAGATCAGATAAGATGTTACAATGTCTGTCAGTGATGTTGTTATTAAATGGTCTAAATGGCAAGCTCAGAATGATTTGATTCTTTAGTTATGCATACAAGTAGTTCAAAAATATCATCGGAAAGTAATTTTAGTTCCAACAGTCTTTTGCAAATAAATAGAAACGAAAGCATGCAATTTCAATAACTTCATGCACTTGATAATATTTTAAGTGTCTGGCAGATCAAAGAATAATAAAATGGTAAAATTGTAAGGATGCAATAAAATGTTCTGAGACCACCTCTTGGGTGGAGTTTAGGTAAATGCTAAATTAAAAAAAGCAGTTTGAACAAATGAAAATGATTATATAGAAATTAGTTATAATTCAAAAGATGATTTAACTACAGTCGAACTTCGATGGCTCGAACTCGAGGGTCCCGTGGAAATTAGTTAGAGTTTTCCGTTGTTCGAGCCATCCAAATGGCGGCCATTTTGAATTTTGGAATTCAAGGGCATGATGCGTTACAAACCATAATATATTGTCATATTGTACCTTAGGCCGCACCAAATTGATAAGTTGTTCATCAGATTTTTTTTTGAAAAATTTGAGGCGGCGAGCGAAAAAATGATTTAAATATTTTTTTTGGTTTTTAAGAAAATCAGGAGCGAGCGAAGAGCGAAGAAATATATTTGTCTTCATTGGCTCTCGACTAACTAATAAAAACCTTAAAATAGAATGTATAGCCCTTTTAAATTAAAAAGTAAGTCCCCAGGGATTGAGAAAATCTAACCCGCAGACGCACAACAAAGTGAACTATTATGCCCCTTTTACTGGCAAAGCTCTGATTTAGAAAAGTCGAGCATGATGTCTTATGTACAGCTCTTTTTTCTAACTTTAAACTTTCATAACATATTAAATTTGTTGAAACAAAGTCTCAATTAAAGTCTGAAATGGAGATTAACGTGCATTTACATTAGTCTACTAAATGATTGGAAAATTTGAAAATCAAAACTGTCCTGAAAACAACTCGTAATGTAAATTCCTTACCCCACCAACTTTCGTATGCAAATGCTGATCATTTGGACAGGAAAAAACAGAAAACAGATAAGTGACATGCATCAATAAGTATTTACCCTTACCAAAATAATGTAGATTGATGTTATCAAACAAATTAGTATGTTTTTCTTCATCGAGATTTCAATGAAATAAATCGATTTTTGTAGTATGTAATTTGGTAAACATTTGAAGAAAATGGCGTAACTGCATAAAGGGGAAATAACTTTAATGCAACTAAATATAAGTATTATGATTTATTATAGACGATGTGTCCGTAGTATGCATTTATTTTGATTAAAATCCATTTGAGAACAATCTGGGACTGAAAGTATAAGCATTTATACACTTTTACGTCTGTAAAAAGTAGCGCACCAAAAAAATTTGGATTGATTTTTTTCAGTGGGGCGAGCGCAAGCCAAAAACAAACAAAAATATTTTTTTTGTGTTTCTGAAAATATACAAGCGGCAAATCCGATGAACAACTTTTTAATTTGATGAGGCCTTGATGTGTATATGATATGATGATAAATAAAAAACAAACGCTGAAATATGCTTTGTTATTTATTTTCAAACATGACATAGATACGGAAATAAAACACGCGGGTAAAACACTAATATAATTAAAAGAATTTTGGTGAAGACAACATCAAATAGAAAGACAAGAATAGCAAACATTTCTGAATCATAGTTCAGTACAAATATTATCAAATATACTGCTTTCCATGCAGTAGCCGACTTAGCTATTCCCCCCGTTTCCGGGTCATTTACTAAGTTGTTCAGCCATGTTAAATCAGTATGAAAGTTGACATCGGATCTCCCAATTTTATGCAGAAAAAATAAAGACACTGCTCAGTTATTTTAAATAATTATATTCGTATAAATCAAAACCCATTTAAGCATTGCAGTGAACGAAAGTCACTTTGTTTAATTTGTTTGTCGTATACCGACGCTAATTACATAAGCGTGTGAAAATAACGCACGCGCCGGTTAAAGGGGAAGCTTGGCAAATGTCAGGCAGAGGTGTGAAAAACTTAGTAAACACAAGCCATTCCGGCGAAAAATTGTCTGTTCGACTGAATAGGTGTAATAATCACTGTAATTATGCCAAGGGGACCACCAAATGAGTTTGAGAGTTCGAATTTTCTAAGTTCGAGCAATCCGAGGTAGAACTATATAGAATAAAGAAGGAATAAATTTGGGACTGGGCGAAGAGTTCAAGCGATCCCGGGTGTTCGAAGACCCGAGTTTGAGCCATTGAAGTTCAACTGTATTTCAAAAATTTTAGTTTGTCTCCTTGAATTAAAATTTTCATCACAGAGATGAAATTTTGAATACATGCATATCATGGCTTGACCTTGAGGAGCAAGTAAAAGTGGAGTGTGGACAGGCAAAAAATCATACTCGGTGGCCCATCGGGCAAGAATATGAAAGTTCCCAAGAAATATTTCTCTCAGATGTTTTTTGTTGGGATACTGCTTTGCAAATTGTCTCATCACATCACCAGTTATTGTACATTTGAGCAGCCAAAAATTGGGCTCTGGCAAGTAAAAAAAAAAGTTGAAATTGCTCTATCAGCAAGGGATGTACAGAGTTAAAGTCAATCCCTATCTATTTCTCTATGTAGTATCTAAAACAAGGACTATTTGAAGTTCCAAAATCATTTTATGTGTTTTTGCATTATAGGACAAGACTTCAAGATGAGTACTCCAAGCAAGTAAGTGCTGTGTTTCAGCAGTGGGAGTCCGATCTAGAGAAAACAAAGGAACAAGAGACCAAACTTACAGTGTGTAACAGTTTTCATTCTGCATTATTATCGTTGTGTTGGTATCCGAAATTCCTGGCTTTCTTTTCTTCCCTAGAGCACATAGTTGTGCACCTGTATAATTAAGTGAAGTAAAAAGTGGGAGCAGTGGTCTTGTGGTTATGTGTGAAGTGCTAACTGTCTTGTTTGAATCCAGCAGGGGTCACAAATGCATATCTCATACAAATTACCAGCAGTGAGCACTAATTTTTCTCATAGAAGAACTAAATGAGTGATTAAATCAGTTATAAGCATTCATGACAATAGAATTTTATTTCATAAATTATAAGTATTGATAACTAAGATAAAATTCTGACATGAATGTTGCCAATTTTTAGTTCACCTGAAGGGATGGTTTGGGGTGAGCTGTTAAAGTATAGGTGGATGGGGGTCATCTGTTGTCCTGCATCAACATTACTATGCTGCCCAAATGGGAAGCATATTTAGTGGCCGCTTTGTCCTTCCGTCTGTCCCACCATTCGGAGAATTTCTCAGCAAACACAGGTTGGAATTCAGCGAAACTTCATTAAGAAACTTAACTGTTAAGAGGAGAAGCATAATTATGTTGTCTTCTTGTTCTGGTCAAATGATATTTCACCAAGTTATTGCCGTTGATTATTAGTCCCCTACTGGTTGAAAACCAGTTTCGGGGACTATAGGAATGCGCTTTTCCGTCATTCTGTCATTCCGTCATTCTGTCATTCCGTCCGTCCGCAATTTCGTGTCCGGTCCATAACTCTTTTATCCATGAAGGGATTTTAATATTACTTGGCACAAATGTTCCCCATGATGAGACGACGTGTCATGCGCAAAACCCGGACCCCTAGCTTAAAGGTCAAGGTCACAATTGGAGGTCAAAGGTCAACAGAGCTTTTTTCCTGTCCGGTCCATAACTCTCCCATCCATGAAGGGATTTTAATATCACATGGCACAATTGTACCTCATAATAAGATGATGTGTCATGCACAACTTTCAGACCCCTAGCTCAAAGGTCAAGGTCACACTTAGCAGTCAAATGTTAACATGGCATGAACAGGGTCTGTTTCGTGTCCGGTCCATAACTCTTTCATTAATGAAGGGATTTTAATATTACTTGGCAAAAATGTTCCCCATGATGAGGCGATGTGTCATGCGGAAAACCCGCACCACTAGCTCAAAGGTCAAGGTCACAATTTGAGGTCAAAGGTCAACAGGGCTTTTTTCCTGTCCAGTCCATAACTCTCCCATCTATGAAGGGATTTTAATATCAGTTGGCATAATTGTACCTCATAATAAGACGATGTGTCGTGCACAACTTTCAGACCCCTAGCTCAGAGGTCAAGGTCACACTTAGCAGTCAAATGTTAACATGGCATGAACAGGGTCTGTTTCCTGTCCGGTCTATAACTCTGTCATCCATGAAGGGATTTTGATATTACTTGGCACAAATGTTCCCCATTATGAGGCAACATGTCATGCGCAAAACCCTGACCCCTAGCTCAAAGGTCAAGGTAACAATTGGAGGCCAAAGGTTAATAGGGTTTTTTTCCTGTCCGGTCCAGAACTTTGTCATCCATCAAAGGATTACAATATTACTTGGCATAAATGTTCCCCAGGATGAGACGATGTGTCATGCGCAACACCCAGAACCCTGGCTTAAAGGTCAAGGTCACACTTTGAGATCAAAGGTCAATAAGGTTTTTTTCCTGTCCGGTCTATAACTTTGTCATGCAAAACAGGATTTAAATATCAGTTGGCACAAACATTTCCCTGAATGAGACAACATGTTGTGCGCAAAGCCCCGGCTCTAGGTCTAAGGTCAAGGTCATACTTAGAGGTCAAAGGTCAAATTCAAGAATGACTTTGTCTGGAGCATTTCTTCTTTATGCATTGAGGGATTGTAATGTAACTTGGCACAAATGTTCACCACCATGAGACGAATTGTCACACGCCAGAACCAGGTCCCTAGGACTAAGGTCAAGGTCATACTTAGAGGTTAAAGGTCAAATTCAAGAATGAGTTTGTCCGGAGCATTTCTTCTTCATGCATGGAGGGATTTTGATGTAACTTGGTAGAAATGTTCACCACTATGAGGCACACTTTTTTAGAATTATGTCCCTTTGTTGTTACTATAAATAGATTATATTGTAACTTTTTTATTACTGGCCGTAGGGAAAAATTGAGACCACTTTTCTGTGGTACAACATGCACGGTACATCCAAATTTTAGGTGTATTTTGATCTATCTCTACCTGGTAAAGAGTTTCTTGTGGACTTAAATTTTATAGATTTTTTTTTTTTTTTTTTTTATTTAGGGTTTATTTCACTTTGTTGTTACTATAAATAACTTTTATGGTAATTTTTTGTATAATCGACCAAAAAAAAAATCCAAATGAAAACAACTGTACGTTTTTATATATGCAAATTTTAATCCAAGTGCTTTGTTATATTATATTGTATATATAGTACAATATTGTTTATACATCATTGACAGATATCAGTTCATTATGTTATACTGCAGTAGAGAAAGTTAGGTGCCTTCCAGTAGGGGACTTTGTATTGCATGGCAATACTTCATTCACTTGTTGTACAAGTCTTGTCCTGTGTATTTCTCAGCAACCACTAGTCTTCACTACTGTGAAATCATTTAAATTCACTGGCATGAAATTTTGCGTAAACTGCTATAAAGACAGTTTCGTGCGGGCTTTAATTCGCGCATTTTCAATTTAAGAATGAAATTTTCAACAACAAACAAATTTAAGAAAATCGCCAGCAACGACATGTCGCTATCGATGATCCGCCTGTCAATAAAAGCGGCCCATTTATGACCTTGTTAAAAAACAATATGACAGTCCGACTGATAATTGTTGTTAATTGACACTATGGTTGAAAGAGTATCAAACGATCAATTAAAATAAAAGGAGTTTGAACACTTATAATGAATGACGCTTGTCTAATTACTCTAAAACAACAATGGCAGGTGCGAATAATTACGAAGCTGCGCCGTTGCATTCAATAACGCAGTGTAACAAACTTGAAATTTGTGGACCACGAATGAATTTATACCCACATGAATTAAAATATTTACATAGTTTTCTGTCCAGGATTAAATGATAAATAAAATAAATATTTTGTAGTATTTGTAAAACGATGACAACGATATAAGACTAGCGTAAGTAATAATAGAAGCGTTCGTAAAGAATAACCAATTAACCAGGTAATATAAATAATTTAATCAGATTTCATAATCCATTTTGGTAAAAACAAATAAATTCATATCAAGACAATTAACTGCTGATAAACTGTGACATACGTTTCAAGAAAATTTGAAATAAACAGGGTCTTATAACAATTAAACCTATATTTTGGACATGAAATCAGTTCTGATAACTGTACCCTTACCAAAGAAAAGGGCCTGCCGTGTACTCTTGCTGAATATATGTGGCGTACTTGTCGCATACATGATGTGTACTAAATACTTGGACTTGAAATAGTATGCAGGATATACACCGCATTTACACCTGTAGTACGTTTGTAGTACACTTTTGACATGCAAATAAGCTCTGCTGCGTACTACCTGCCGCGTACATGCTGCGAATATATAGTACGCAGAAAGTACACTGGAGAAATTTAGTACGCGGGAAGTACACCGGAGAAATAGTACACAGCATGTATGCGGCACATACACTTTTCACATGCAAATAGGCTCTCTGGTGTACATGCTGTGAACAAGGTGCAAATTATGTATTCTTCTGGTATTTTTGCATCGATATATTCTTTACACATTCAGTCAGTGTAACTTTGTGCAATTAGACTTTTAGGCAATGGAATGTAATGTATTTTAAGTAAAGTAATGAACTTAAGTTTTGAAGCCAAATCAAAATGTAAAAGAAAAAATATATCCCCCCGCCAAAGGCGAAGGGGATATTAGAAATGCTCTCTGTCCGTCCGTGCGTCCGCAACGATCTTTGTCCGGAGCATAACTCCAAAAGTACTGGAGGGATTTCTTCAAACTTCATACACTGATAGAACACATTGGGAGGAAGTGCAGTGTGCAAGAACAATAACTCTACCTTGCCTATTTTTTGAGTTATTCCCCATTATCTTATTTTCTTAAAAAAAAAAAGTCCGGAGCATAACCCCAAAAGTACTGGAGGGATTTTCTTCAAACTTCATACACTGATAAAACACATTGGGAGGAAGTGCAGTGTGCAGGAACAATAACTCTGCCTTGCCTATTTTTTGAGTTATTCCCCTTTATCATATTTTCCTAAAAAAATTTGTCCGGAGCATATCTTCTTCATGCATGGAGGGATTTTGATATAACTTGGCACAAATGTTCATCACCACAAGACGGAGTGTCATGCACAAGATCCAGGTCACTAGACCTAAGGTCAAAGTCACACTTAGAGGCCAAAGGTCAGATACAAGAATGACTTTGTCCGAAGCATTTCTTCTTCATGCATGGAGGGAGTTTGATGTAACTTGGCACAATTATACACCATCATGAGACGAAGTGTCATGCGCAGTTCCCTTCTTTAGAATTACTTCCCTTTGTTGTTACTTTAAATAGCTTTTATTGTAACTTTTTCATTACTAGTCGTAGGGAAAAATCGAGACCACTTTTCTGTAGTACAACAAGCATGCTAAATCCAATTTTGAGGTGTATTTTGACCAATCTCTACCTGATAAAGATTTTTGTGTGGACTTAGATAAACTTCCCTTAGTTGTTACTATAAATAACTTATATTGTAACATTTTTATAATTGGCCCTATGGAAAAAACAAGACCACTTTTCTGTGGTACAACATAGATGTTACTCTCCAGTTTTAGGTGTATTTTATTAATTTTATTATATATAAGGTATCTCTACCTGGTAAGGAGTTTTTTTGTGGACTGTAAAAAACAAAAGACTTACAATGATTACTAAACAACCACAAAATTAACATTTCATTTGCAAATACAGCTGCTAGAGTAAAGAAATTTGCTTTGACGGGCTTATATTGTGACATTCTGGCACTCTTGTTCCCAGTTAGCTTTCCATTCCTTCTTTTTACAGTAGCCATATAGAAAAACATCATAGCTATACTGTTCATGAAAATTAATAAAATTTAAAGCAGTAAACCACCTCACTACTGACTTATTCTTTCTTCCACATCTTAAAACTCCTGATGCGGACCACATCCTTCAATTATAATATGCCCGGCAGGGGGATTAGCCATGTCTAACATGGCTCTTGTTCAATTATAATTCAAATACTAAAGTCAAACACAGCTAAGTATGAAGTAAATAATTATACTACATGAATATTTTAACTTCAGTTAAAATACAAAAAGCAAATTCAACTTACAAAACTTTGATACTGTATGTTTGTCCTTTATTTTAGAATATTTTACTCTAAGAGACTGTTGTCATTTTAGCTCCACTTTTCAAATAGACAGGAAGTTATTACTGGGCATGCTCCAAAGAGATCACATGATGGGTCTGCAGTGATTTTTTTTGCGCCGATTTGACTCCGAAATTCGGCGTCTTCCCAATTGACAAAAATGGTCAAAATTCCCAAAAAATACTTAAAAATTCCTCCGAACGAGATGAATTTTCCCAATTAGATTGATTTCTTGTGAAAGTTGAACTAAAACGATGCAAATAATCATAAAAATTCCGACTCTAATTATGGTTTATTCGCAGAATTTTGTTGCCAACTTGAAGCGCGTTGTTTACATAAAACGGGTCACGGCATAGTACGGCATTTAGTATGACTTTCATCACGGTCACTAAACGCTTTTTCATGCATCAAAATGAGTCGGAAAGAAAATTGTTAGAAACTTACCTAAATTATTGAAAAATATCGCATAATTCCAACACGCCAACGGTACTCCGGACATTCGAACATCTTTTGGAAAAGTTAAAGAGTTAAAAAATCAAATCAAACATCAGAATATAAGCAAAGTGATCTGTCCAAGAAATCCGAGTCCCCACAAAATGACTCCCAGAAATCAACAGAAGCTCATGGTGACCCTGAGCTATCTGAGCCATCAGATCCTGTGACATCAGAAAATAGCCTGTCTGTCCTGTCTGTTCAACCTCAGTGCATATTTGAATGAAACAAATTTACCTTAAAATAAAACTTTTCAAAATGATTTCTTTATTAAGGTTTGTTAATTTTTCCCAATTTTGAAGTTTATGGCGCTAAAAATTCCCAATTGAAAAGGCATGGGCTGTTGCCAAAAAAAGTAAAAAAATCACTGCGGTCTAATCTATAACCAGAGTTGCTAGAAAAATCTATTTTCTAACTGTGTATATGAAGTGTACTTCTGAAAATTTCAATCTTTGTGCCGCATACTTGTTGTGTACTACTGTCTCTTGCATACATGCTGTGTACTTTGTGAAATAGTACGCAGCATGTATGCAGCATGCGGTGTATATAAAACGTATTTCTCTGGTGTACTACTGTGTTCGCAGCATGTACGCAGCAAGTACACATTATGTACGCCGCAGATGCTTGCTTCTATAAGGATATACTAAATGGTTAAATTATAGTGCAGTATTAAATTTGTGCATCATTCGTAATGCGAAAACTCGTCCTGCGTGAACAAAAATGATTTCACAGTATATAAGAGATGTGCATATTGGCCTGTTTTGGTTGGATGATTATTCACGGAGTTTATAGATAAATGCCAATTGATTTTTCAAAATTAGTAATTAAAATAGTATAATTCTTGTCCAGAGTACATCTCAACAGCCACTGGTTGGAATTTAGCCATACTTCATAGGAAGTTTTACAATCAAGCGATGTGCATATTGTCTTCCTGTTTTGGTCAAATGATTTTTCACAGAGTTATTGCCCTTTGATTATTCAACATTAGTATGCAAAGCAGCTTAAGTACAATTCTTGTCCAGAGTATGTCTCAGCAAGTACTGCCAAACTTCATAGATGATAGGCAGCTTTACTTTCAAGAGGAAATCATGATCAGGTCTGATGATTTTTCACTGAGTTATTGCCCTTTGATTATTCAACATTAGTATACTAAAGTACCATTCCTTGTCCGGAGTCTTACTCAGCAACCACTGGCCGGAATTCATCAAAACTTCATGGAAAGCTTTACTTTCAAGGGGAAATATGCATATTATCTTTTTGTTCTGGCTGGAATATTTTCAAAGTGAATTATTGCCCTTCTGGTATTCTACATAGTATGCAATATTACCAATTCTTGTTCAAAATATTCTCCAGCAACCACTAGGTAGAATTCACCACAGTTTCATAGAAAGCTTCACTCCCAAGAGGAGATGCACATATTGTCTTCATGTTCTGGTTGGATGATACTTCGAGATCTTTATTGCCCTTGGATTATTCAACATTAGTATACTGTTGTACCATTTTTTGCCCGAAGTATTTCTCAGGAACCACTGGCTGGAATTCATGGAAACTTCATATGAAACTTCACTCCCAAGAGGACATATTATCTATGTGGTCATATTATCTTTATGTTCCGGTTGGTTGATTTTCAGTGACTTATTGCCCTTTAATTATACAACATTAGTAATCTTAAGTGCCATCAGAGTCAGGAGTATTTTTCAGCAACTAATGGCTGGAATTCAGCAAAACTTCATAGGATGCTTCACTCTCTGCACATATTTTATTCATGTTCAGGTGGAATGATTTTTCAGTGAGCTATTGCCCTTTGATCATTTAACATTAGTGAACTATATGTGCCCAGTCAGTGAATCTCATTTTTGTTCTTTTAATATGCAATAATCATATTTCGGGGAGCAGTGTTTTTTTCCAGTTTGGTCCATAACACTGCCTTCCAGTGCTCAGGGTGACCTATTGTGATCGCTCACCGTCCGTCATACGTCCGTCCACACTTTCCTTTAAACAACATCTCCTAAACAACCAGGCCAATTTTGATGAAACTTCACAGGGATGTTTCTTGGATGGTCTTCTTTAAAAATTATTCCAAGAATTGAATTCCATACAGAACTCTGGTTCCCATGGAAAAACTTTAAAAATCTTCTTGTCCAAAACCACATGTCATAGGGCTTTAATATTTGGCATGTAGCATCATCTAGTGGTCCTCTACCAAGGTTGTTCAAATTATCCCCCAATGGTCAAATATGGCCCGCCCTGGGGGTCACATGGTTTACAAAGACATATAGGGAAAACTTTGAAAATCTTCTTGTCGAAAACCACAGGGCCTAGGGCTTTGATATTTGGTATGTAATATCATCTAGTGGTCCTCTACCAAGGTTGTTCAAATTATGCCCCTGGGTTGAAAAGAGGCCCCACCCTGGGGGTACCAAATTTTACATAGACTTATATAGGAAAAAACTTTAAAATTATTATTATTATACCAGATTTGTTGAGCGCCCTTTTCATATGAAATATACGCTCAAAGGCGCTTTACAATTACACATGTGACATATTGCAGATATGTAGGAATATAACAAAACATGACATATGCAGTCACAGGACTGAAACTGAACAATTTGATTAAACGCTTTTTAGCTCACCTGTCACATAGTGACAAGGTGAGCTTTTGTGATCACCCTCCGTCCGTCGTCAGTCCGTCCGTCCGTCTGTCAACAATTTCTTGTCTGCACGATAGTGGTTTCATTTATGATTTTACTTTAACCAAATTTGCACACAACTTGTATCACCATAAGGTCTCGGTTCCTTTCTTGAACTAGCCAGATCCCATTATGGGTTCCAGAGTTATGGCCCCTGAAAGGGCCAAAATTAGCTATTTTGACCTTGTCTGCACAATAGCAGCTTTATTTATGATTTGCTTTTTACCAAACTTGCACACAACTTGTATCACCATAAGATCTTGCTTCCTTTCTTGAACTGGCCAGATTCCATTATGGGTTCCAGAGTTATGGCCCCTGAAAGGGCCAGAATTAGTTATTTTGACCTTGTCTGCAGAATAGCAGCTTCATTTATGATTTGAATTTAATCAAACTTGCACAAAACTTGTGTCGCCATAAGATCTCAGTTCCTTTGTTGAACCGGCCAGATCTCATTATGGGTTCCAGAGTTATGGCCCCTGAAAGGGCCAAAATTAGCTATTTTGACCTTGTCTGCACAATAGCAGCTTCATTTATGATTTGATTTTAACCAAACTTGCACACAACTTGTATCACCTCAAGATCTTGGTTCCTTTCTTGAACTGGCCAGATTCCATCATGGGTTCCAGAGTTATGGCCCCTTAAAAGTCCAAAATTGGCTATTTTGGCTTTTGCAGCCATACAGAGACTTCATTTATGGTTTTATTTGATACAACTTCCAAAATATCTTCAACAACAATAAATCTTAGATTCCATGACAAATCAGATCCAGAGTTCCAGAGTTATTTTATATCTGATTACCTCCCCTGATTTTAATCAAAATGGATTTATATCAGTAAGCACTTATAGGACTTGAAATTGAAATTTCATTATTGTCATTAGTTGGACTGAGCCAATCAGGGTAGATAACTATGGACTGATTTTATGTCAAATTACCTCCCTTTATTTCAAATTAAAATGGGTATATCTCCGTAACTAATGAAGATACTGATCTGAAATTTCATTTATATCAACAGATTTATTTGGCAGATCCTTCTTTTGTTCACTTACAATAATTTTCTTTTTAATTACTTCCCTTTTACGTTACTATAAATAGCTTATTTTTAGTAACGTTTTTATTATTGGCCGTAGGGAAAAAACCGAGACCACTTTTCTGTGGTACAACATGGATGGTACCTCCAATTTTTAGGTGTATTTTGACACATCTGTACCTTGTAAGAATTTTTTTTCTTTTTGGATAAATTTCTTCCCTTTGTTGTTCCTGTCCTTTGGACTTAGATATTTTTTCTGAGGACCTTCTTGTCCTCAAGTGCAGTGATAACAGGTGAGCGATATAAGGCCATCATGGCCCTCTTGTTTATAAGTGATATATTCAATGGCGTTGTACATAATAATAAAAATAGTAGTTATTACAACAATATCATCAATGAACAATGATAATATTTACAGCCTTTAATATTGTAACAAACAGCCATCACCGCACCCAGCTCCCCTTGAGGTCGATTAACCCCTATTGCCAACACCAGTGCTTTAAGCAGCTGGTACGCCCAGACGGGCTGCATATAGAGGTTCAACCCCCCAGTTAATGGTGCCATCATATACTGTATTAGATAGAAATACCACACACTACAAGTGAAACTCAAGTCTTGCAAAAAAACACACAAATAGAACGTCATAACCCTTAAAATGTGACATGATGAAATAAAAGATGAATTGTCAATTTAGTTAATTACATGATGCATTGTACAGTTAAGAGATCTTAATGACTTGCCATAGTTCTGTATCACAGAAATAACAATGGCATATTTATTATGGGTAGAACAGTCACAGTTGGTATCCATGTGTTGTAGAAAATTTTGAAAAGGTGTTTTGAGAGCTATTTTGAATGAATAAAGTGATGAATCTTTTCTGAGATTGTCAGGGAGAGACTTCCATAGTTTTGTGGCGGCAACTCTGAAACTTCTATCCCCGTAGGTAACCAGTCGACCTTTTTGTGGCACAAGGGTTGTTGCTGCACTTGCTGACCTCAGATTTCTAGTTGGCACGTACACCTCCAGTAAGTCTCTCATATACACCGGCGACTGTCCATGCAAGGCCTTGAATGTTTGAATGAGAATTTTGATTGTTTTGGACATTTTGCAGTTTGCTCGTTGTTGATTTTGGCACGCCGTACAAAAGAGCATTGCAGTAATCTAATCATAAGGTCACAATTGAGTTTATAAGGGTTTTGGTGGCTTCAGTTGTCAAATATGGTCGAATATGACCAATGTGTCGTATTTGACCGTAGCATGTTCGAGTCACAGAATTAACATGATGGTCCATGTGCATGTTCGAATCAAGCGTAGCACCAAGGTTTCGAACAGTTTTTGATGGTTTTATGCTCGATTCGCCAACTTTCAGTTCTAGATTTTCAGCATGTTTGGAGTGTTTTTGACTCGAAAAAGAATTACTTCAGTTTTGTCTGCATTCAATTTTAACATGTTTGAATTCATCCATGAGATGATTTCTTTTAGGCATTGTTCAACTCGTGTGATTCTTCTTGTCTTAATCCACAAGACCTAGGCCTTTGATATTTGGTATGTTCCAGTGTTTGTTCCAGTGAGTATTTAGGGCCTTCTTAGTAACCATGGGCCTTCATGACACTCTTGTATAAATAATTTTTCTTTGTTATTTTGGCAGATGTTATACAAACAACAGCAGAAGCTATTTGAACAGGCAAGAGCAGTACAAAGTCAGAGGTTGAAGACAATCAAACAGCTTCATTGTCAGTATATCAAGGTACTGTGCAGTTCCACTGCTTAGTTATGATGACTTTTACATATCCTGGGATTTTAAAAGGAAGGAATAATTATGTCCACAGATAACAAGTATTATAGTCACATGTCCATCCATATTTTTGTCCGCTGCATAGCGTCTTAATCACTGGGAAGATTTTCATACAACTTGCATCAGTTGTTAACCTGATCAAGAGGTCAAGACCACGCCTTCTCATATGACACAAGTTCTGTTGTTTTTTCCAGGAAGCAGACTCATGAGTTGTTCAAATATTTTTATAAGTTTGAAGCTTTCATCACAATCAAGCTAAAATAAATTTGTATAAACTAAGGGGATGTGCAGAGTGCAAAACCCATGTCACATGGTCCAAAGTCAGTGTCATACTTGGAGGTCAAATAACTTCATGTGTACTCTGTATTCTCTTAACAGCTTGGAAGATTTCATAAAACTAGTATCAAATATTTATGTGCAGAGAACACAACCCCGATCACTTGGCCTAAGGTCTAGGTCATGCAGCTGAGATGTCAAATAGCATAACTTCATGTCCATTCAATGTGTTCTAAACGGCTTGGAAGATTTTCGTAAAATTGATAGCAAATATTAACCTCATTAGTACATCATGCTAAGCCCACAACCAAGGTCACTAGGTCCAACAATCAGATAGCCAGTCCATATCTTTTTAACAACTAGAAGGAATTCGATAACACTAACATTGATTGTTAGTGCATCATTCAAGACAGAACGCAGAGCAAACATCCCAGGCCACTAGGTCCAAGGTCAAGGTCACACTTAGAAGTGAAAGATTAAAATAGCCCAAATTTGTGTTCTCCCTATATCTTAACCACTGGAAGATTTTTCATAAAACTAAGTGCCAGTTGTTAACCTAATCAAGACAATTAACTTAGAGCACACAGCTCTGGTCATTACGTTCAAGATGAAGGTCAAAGGTCATGGTCACAACATTTAACTTCCTCTGTATCAAAGCAGCCTATGAGGTATTAATCACCTTTAGTGATAGCTCTAGTTTTTCTAAAGGGTGCCTCTTGAACCAGGAACACTGAAGGCGCTATAGAGGAACCTGTCTTCCTTGAATATCTTAGGAACCCATAGTTATTACTGTAACCCTAGAAACATTCGCGAACACTATATTTCGCGTTTTTATGACAAAGATTCGCGCAATACGCTAAAACTTAATAGCTTAAGCAACAAACGTTGCAGGTGAAATTCAGGTTAGGCTGCAAATCATTAAACAAACTTATGCATTATTCCCAGTGGCAACTGGACCACGGCTGAGCAAGGTAACAGTGTTTTAACAATAAAAGTTACTGATATGGTAACATAGCCAAGGGAATTAAAATAACAGGATCAAACAAATATTTTACTATTGTCAGTGTTTCACACAATTACCTATTTTCACTAAAAATAAAATGTTTGCATATTGTCCCATAGACGATGTATTTGTTTGTAACAAATTTTGCTTAAATTACTTGATCCCTGATACAAGTATATAATATATCTATATATAATTTCTACATTATTAAAAAATCATAATTAAACAATCATGTCAAACTTTAATACATATTTCTAATTACAAATACATTACAGATATCTACATTTTACCCCTGACATAATTTTGAATTTCACCTGTCAATCAAGATTAAGTACTACTGCGCCCTTTATATGCCAAAAGCTTAAGGGATTTATATAAAAAGGTTAAGAAAACTATGTTATTTATATCTAAGAGAAATTGTTATACATGACAAAAAAAAGTTCTTTTTTTTTCGCAATTATACACACATGCTCAATGCATACCAGTATATCGAGTAGAAGTTACGCAGCTGACTAACGATGAAAACTACAAGCTTTCGCGTTTTCATGTTAGCTGGCTGTTTCGCGGCTTCAAAACTTTGCGGATACACATTAACCGCAAAAGTCGCTAACTTAAATAGCGCAAAACCATTTCTAGGTTTACAGTTTATTGAAACTTGCAGCAGGCTTTTAGGGTACTAAGACTAGTTTATATACCATTTCCCATAATTTGACTTGTGATTAGGTGAAATTATTTCCCCTTTCATTGCAAAAATGTCCCAAATTTGAAATTTCCTTCAATATTTCTGAAATCTCTATCTGATTTTATTGTTTTAGGGGTCAGTAGATCAAAGGTCAAGGTCTTTTTGACTTTGAGACTAAAGATAGTTTCCAGTCAATCTTTGACCAACATTCATCCAACTTCATTGGATGATTGCCTGTGGTCAGTAAATGACCACTATTGTATGGGGTCAATAACTGAAACAGTTGGTTACCATGCACTCAGTAATGTAAGAATCTGTTTGAAGGTGATCTTTGTTTTTAGGTAAAACGTGTGGTGGTTTCCAGTCCTATGTCTAAAGCACAGATTAGGCTATGTTTAATTGTTTAAAATGTATTATCAAACTTACTCATTTTAAATAATTTACAATTATGAAGGGGCTTGATGATTTAGAGAAGAGTCACCACCACCAAGCTACCAGTGCTACAGCAGAGCTTAAGAAAGAAATGAGTCTTCTACAGAAAAAAATACTCATGGATACTGTAAGTGTCTGTTTTGTTAAATATTTGCATAACTAGTGAGAAATTGTATAAAAGGTGTATTAGTGGCTTTTTTAAGGAAACATCTTAAATATTTATGAAGGGATTTGTATTTGGTTAAACTTAGTACTGAGGAGCACAAAAGAAGCGTTGTGTGTCAGTGCTTTTTTCTTTCTATAATAGGGGCTGTTTACGGCCCCTTCCCATCAGAAAAAGTCTTTTAATCACGCTATTTTTTCCCTAAATTGACATTACATCAACAGTTTACTTCCCTGTAGATTTGCCTGAATAATTTCCCTAAATTAAAGGTACATGAAGTGTTTACAGTCTTGATACTTGTTTCAGGGAAGCTACACCTCTACTCAAAAGTATGTTAAAAGATGCATATTTTCTGAAAGTAATACCCAGATCATTGACGAGAAACACTCTTCACAACTAGACTGGTTTAAATCAAAATTAAAAAAAAAGACCCACATATAACAGGGACATGCATGTTTACTTTGTTATCCTGCATGTATTCTTGTTAAACCTGCTCATTGTGTATGTGTATGGGTACAAGTTTCAGCAGACTTTAAAAAGATACTTTATATACATGTCCAGTTAGAAAGAAAAGAACTTTTAAATCTGCTCATAAATAGCGTTTTACAGCTAGGTGTAGACACATTCTTGATCCTTATTTATCATTATTTACTGTCTGAGACTAAGAACAGTCTGAAACTAAGAACAAATATTCAGTTTGCTTTAACTTATTTCCTAGTATGTTTATACTATGCAGAACGCATACCATATTTTTGCTAGGTTTTATTACAACCTGTGCTAATTTAACAATGACAGAACAAAAATATAATTATTAAATATTATAAAGTCTTAACTTGAAAAACTTTCAGACTTTAAATGTTGGCGAATAGGGACTCTAGCTTCGTTAAAGATTTCCATTATAGGAGAGATCGTGTTTGTATACAAATTCTATTTTTAGAACTGATAAGACAGTGATCGGGTGGGCAGAAGCCGACCGTCCATGTTTTTTGTAAACAGTGATGTTTTTCTAACGGTCTAAACTTTCTTAAAACACAAATTACATAAATAATTTTTTGATCAATGGAAAGGTTATAAAACAAGCAATTTATTGATTACTTTTAATTGTTATTTCGAAATAAAATGGATTAATTATGAACGCTTAACTTACACTGTTTTTCTAAAGGTTGTGAAAATCACTACGCCGCTTTTAAAATTATATGTCATTTAAAATGTTATTCATTGAAAAAAGATATTTGGATACAAAAATATGAAAATTGTTAGTATTTCAAATCTTTTTGAATTTTGAAAATCCATAAATGAGCAAAAAAGTTATTAAAAATTAAAAAATCTGATTCAATACGCAAACGGTGTTAAAATCATTTGTTTTGCCAACCACCAGATAAACAGATGTTAACGCGTGATGTCACGGCGATCTCTCCTATAGCTTCAAATGTTCATGTGAATATGTCTTTATATTTCAGCAACAGCAAGAGATGGCAAACGTGAGAAAGTCCCTTCAAACAATGTTGTTCTAGGACCAAGGTTTACAAAAAAGGAATGGCCTAACTTTTATGTTTATATCAGAAACTGAATAAGATATAGATTCTTGATTTATGAGAGCAGAAACCAGTGCCAACATTAATGTGATCAGTGGAATTTTAAAACAAAAAGCATAAATCATGTTTAACCTGCGAACAGTTTTATTTTAGTTCAGTGATTTAAACTATTTCCTTTTATGTCTTGAATTGAATACTGTATATGTTATACTGATTTGTTTTAATATGTTGATGTACCGTATATTTCCGGCCATACGTCGAGGTTTTTTGGCCAAATAATTAGCTCTGAAGTCAAGGGTCGACTTTTGGCTGCATAACTAAACGTAGTCATGATCCTCTATCCATTTTCGGATCGAACACAGCGCATGTAAGGCATTCTAATAAGTTTGTTATGATTTTCGCCATTTTGATAAAGGGAAACTACTCTTTGCGCACTAATTGTCTAGGCTAAAAACAACGATTGCCGTTACGTTCCGTAACTAAACAAAATTAGTTTTATTAAAAGTTAATTGTATTTTGAAAAAAAAATGAAAAAATCGTAAATTTTATTATACCTTTAACCGAGATCAAACTGCTGTGAACAACAAAACTGACACGAGGCATCTCACAAATTGCCGATAATTACTGGCCATTTGATCTATAAAGTTTAACAGATCGTTACAAAGGACTTTGAGTTTTGGTTTGAATTAAGAACTTGATGTCATTCTGATTCCATTTTTGTTGATACATGCCGGGGGCATTAATTATCTTACCACCTATTGTCACAATCGGCAAACAATTAACAGTTTAATGGTACACTTAGACAGATCCACTGCCACATTTTCAATCTCGCTAATCAGAGCCAATTTAAATCAATTAATTCTAACCGCTTACAACCTTCAAATGTACAACTCCCCTTTGCTTTGAAATTTACAGCTTCAAAAGACTTTCATTGTCTTAACAAGTTGTAAACAATATCCCAGGTGTTGTTTTGAAGTATGCCGAGGTAAATGTCATGTCTCACTGAATGGCCCTTTATCGATCTTTGGTTGGCTAAGGGCAGTTTGATTGACAGCGGAGGGCGGGGAGAAGACAACATAATTTGCTGCAACTGCATTGATTTTTCATCTGAGAGTTGTTGACAGTTTTATTGCATTTTATCAGGGTTTTTTTTTTAACTAAATGGATCATTAATTTATGAAAGAGAACAAAGAGGGTCTTGATCCCTGTGATTTAGTGTCATTACTGATAGTGATTATGTTAGTGAGTCTGATGGATTTTAATGACTGATGGATAAACCACTGAAACGTAGGTACAACTACAAATCTTTAATTTTGTTCATGTGTCTGATTATTGATTTTTTTTTCACTTAGTAATTTTTCACGCTTGTTAATGGTGCTAGATAAATCGCGTATTTTAATGCTTGTTTGTACGGTAATTAACAAATGTTTGACTATCGTTATAAACACATTTATTGGTCATAAAATGAAATAAAATAAAGGAAAATTTTATTTTTTATTTTTGTTTGTTCAATTATATATGCCTTTACTGTAAAACTAACAGTATACTTCAACACTATTACGGCAGTAATAATTTATCGAGGAAACGTAACAAAATCGCGAGCGAAATTAGAAAGATAACTTGCTAGAAACATTTTTCTTTTCACAGTTTTTTGTGCCATAGCAGTTGTTAAAATGCTAGAACTATCCATCCCTCGACTTATGGTCGGGGCAAGTTGAAAATCTAAGATTTTTTATCCAAAGTAGGCTCTCGTCTTATGGCCGAAGTCGACATATGGCCGGATATATACGGTATTAAATCATTGAAATATTTATTTAAAAGTTACAATCATATTAAATTAATATTGTAAGAAAGAGTTCTTGTTTTGCTCTTCTGTGACAGTATCCAATATTACCATTCATCAGCAGTAATATTTTGATCTTAACAGCTGATCCACTGATGTTTTAGTATCTCCTTACCAATGAGTCCCTATAGTCCTCCCCGCATCATGCTCACAAAGTGGATCCTGTATTAACTTTAAAAGTAGATATTTTTACATAAAACTATATTATTATATTCATGTGCTTGGCTGCTGCTTGTATATATTCACATAATTTCTGCCCTTATTTCCATTTTGATTGCTGTATGGACTGTTGTTGTTTTTTGCCCCCCCCCCCCAAAAAAAAAAAAAATTTGGAGGTGGGGGCACTTAAGTTGCCCTTGTCTGTCTGTCCAAATTTGTGTCGTGCATATCTCAAAACCCAGTCATCAAACCTCATAGGATTGTTACTCAACAAATGAAGTTGTGCACCTGGTATTTTAATTTGGATCTCACACAGCTAGACCAGAGTTATGGCTCTTGACTTAGTCTAAAATATGCACTAAATTTGTGTTGCATGACATTGTGTCAAAAAGTTTTTAACCTAGGATCATGAAACATTACAGGAATATTATTATGTCTCCCACCACACAGTGGTGTGGGAGACATATTGATTTACTCCAGTCTGTGTGTGTGTGTGTGTCTGTCACAAAGCTTGTCCGCACTCAATGTCGAACATTTCTCATCCGATTATCACCAAACTTAAACAAAATGTGTTTGACCATGAGACCTCGGGCAAGTTCGATAACTAGCCAAATCGGTCTAGGCATCTTAGAGTTATGGCCCTTGAATTACCAAAAATCGGTCTTTTTACTCTTGTCCGCACTCTAATTCGAATATTTCTCATCCAATCTTCACCAAACTTAAACAAAATGTGTTTGACCATGAGACCTTGGCAAGGTTCAATAACTAGCCAAATCGCTCCAGGCATTTTGGAGTTACGGCCCTTGAATTATCGAAAAATTGGCCTTTTTTACTCATGTCCGCACTCTTAGTCAAACATTTCTCATCTGATCTTCACCAAACTTGAACAAAATATGTTTGACCATGAGACCTTGGCCAAGTTCGATAACTAGCCAATCGGTCCAGGCATTTTGGAGTTACGGCCCTTGAATTATCGAAAAATCGGCCTTTTTACTCTTGTCCGCACTCTAAGTCGAACATTTCTCATCTGATCTTCACCAAACTTGAACAAAATGTGTTTGACCATGAGACCTCGGCCAAGTTCGATAACTAGCCAAATCAGTCCAGGCATTTTAGAGTTATGGCCCTTGAATTACCGAAAAAATCCGTCTGTTTACTCTTGTCCGCTCTAAGTCGAACATTTCTCATACGATCTTCACCAAACTTGAACAAAATGTTTGGCCATAAGACCTTACCCAGGTTCGATAACTAGCCAAATCCGCCCAGGCACTTTTGATTTATGGCCCTTGAATTACAGATTGGATCCACTCATCCAGACCATCTAATTGGATCCACTCGTCTAAAACATCTAGAGAAATTTTCATAGGGGCAGTTGTGGGAGACATGCGCTTTTCTCAAAAGCATCTCTAGTTCAGCATTGAAACGATTCATCTGGGGTTTTGTCAGACCAAAGTTATGGCCCTTGACTTAATAGTGAAAAATGTGCATAAATGTATGTAAAAGTTTGTGTCACACATGTCTTAAAATGTATTTGACCAAGGGTCATGAAACATAATGGGAATATTATTTAAGCATGTGAAGTTCTACACCTGGGGTTTTGTGTGGGATTACTGACCACCAGACCAGAGTTAAGGCCTACCCTTATTTAAGTAAAAGTATGCGTAAATGACATACAAGTTTGTGTCACATGTATCTCAACAAATATTTGACTTGGAGTCATAAAACACAGGATTGTTATATAGCGTGTGAAGTTCTGTTTGGGATTTCAGTCGGCCAGATTAGAGTCATGATCCTTGACTTAGTGAAAAACATGAAGTGCTTAAAGGTTTGTGTAGCATATCTAATAATATTTCACCTAGAGTCATGAAACAATGTAGGTATATTACTCAGCATGTGAATTTGTGCTCCCCAAATTTTTTTTTCAGCTCAAGGTGAGCTTTTGTGGTTGTCGGTCGTCGTCAACATATTGACTGTTAACACTCAATGAAACTTGGTCAGAATGTTACGCTCAATAAAATCTTAGACAAGTTTGATATTGGGTCATCTGGGGTCAAAAAGTAGGTCACCAGGTCAAATCAAAGGAAAAGCTTGTAAACACTCAAGAGGCCACATTTATAATAATATCTCTATGAAATTTGGTCAGAATGTTTGTCTTGATGATCTTAGGTCAAGTTCGAATCTGGGACATGTGGGGTCTAAAACTAGGTAACCAGGTCAAATCAAAGGAAAAGCTAGTTAACATTAGAGGCCACATTTATGACTATATCTTGATGAAACTTGGTCAGAATGTTAATCTTGATGATATTTAGGTCAAGTTCAAATCTGGGTCAGGTGGGGTCAAAAACTAGGTCACCAGGTCAAATCAAAGGAAAAGCTAGCTAACACGTTAGAGGCCGCATTTATGAACTTGGTCAGAATGTTAATCTTGATGATCTTTAGGTGAAGTTTAAATCTGGTTTATGTGGGGTCAAAAACTAGGTCACCAGGTCAAATCAAAGGAAAAGCTTGTTAACACTCTAGAGGCTACATTTATCATAATATCTCTATGAAACTTGGTCAGAATGTTAATCTTGATGATCTTTAGGTCAAGTTCAAATCTGGTCATGTGGGGTCAAATAAGTGTTCGTCTTTGTTGTCGTCTTATTCTTTGTTGTTTTTTTTTTTGTAATGAAACGATATACTATTTCTATGGCTGATTATTTCGTTCTCAACGTTTTAGTCATTTTAGTCTTTTTCTGTATGACATTAAGTATATATATTTTGAATCCATCTGAATAAATTTTGGAGCGGAACTTACAGTGATGATACAGACCAAGTTTGACGAAGATCCATTAGTAGTTCATGAGAAGTAGTATTTTAAAGGTATTTCTACTTTTTGTTCTAGTGGCCCCTAAAAGGAGCCAGTGTCCCATTAGAACAAATATGGGAGAGGACCTTATAATAAGGCGACAGAGTAAGTTTAATGAATATCCATCAAGTGGTAAATGGGAAGAAGTTGTTTAAAGGTAATTATTGGCCCATAATTGGAACCCAAGCTCCTCCGTTTTAATAAGTTTGGGAGAGGACCTTATAATGATGATAATGTTTAAGTCCAATGAAAATCTATCAAGCACTTCATAATTAAAATGCATTTTAAAGTATTTCTATTTTTAGCTCTAGCAGCCTGTTAAAGGGGCCACATTTAAAACAATATTGGGAGGGGATCTTATAACGATGCTAAAGACCAAGTTTGGGAAGATCCATCAAGCAGTGTTTAACTATAACTCTACAATACGCTTTACTGTAAGTAATAGAAATTTCAATATAAATATTCATTCAGACATTTTTTGAAATTACTCTAATGCTGTCTATATACTTACATGAAATGCCCATAATTTTGGTATACTGTATGTTGGGCAAACAAAACAACCTCGTAAACCCAGATTTTGAGAGCACTATTACAAAATTCGTAATAATAAATTTCGAAATTTAGTATGCCTTCATTTTCGTAAAACCGGACATTCTGATAGTGATGTTACTGTTCAACCTGTTGAACAATTAAGATATGAAGTTAACATGACTTGATTTCAAGGCTAAACTTAGACATGTCTCTGAACTTAAATGATCAAAAGGGAAATATTTCAAAAGATTCCGGAATTGATATATTCTCTCTCTATTCCCTAAGAAGACGCAAAACTCATTCTCATGGTGTCTGACAAAATGGAAATACCAAATGTAAACTGGCTTCGCAAAAAAAAAATGAATGTCGCTGGATGCAATATGATACTAATACTGAAATTCCACAGGGAATTTTTAGCTGCACTTATTGATTTATGATACATGGAATCACCAAGATAAACATTCTGACCAAGTTTCATGAAGATAGGATCATAAATGTGGCCTCAAGAGTGTTGACAAGCTTTTCCTTTGATTTGAGTGGTGACCTTGTTTTTGACCCTTTATGACCCAGTTTTGAACTAGCATAGGAATCATCAAGATAAACATTCTTACTAAGTTTCATGAAGATAGAGTCATAAATATGGCCTCTAGAGTGTTAATTGAGCGGGTGACCTAGGTTTTGATCCCATGTGAACAAGTTTTAAATTTGGCATAGGAATCATCAAGATAAATATTCTGACCCAAGTTTCATGAAGATAGGGTTATAAATGTGGCCTCTATAGTCTTAACAAGCTTTTCCTTTGTTTTGACCTGGTGACCTAGTTTTTAAGTCCACATGATGCAGTTTCGTACTTGGCCTAGAGATCATCAAGATAAACATTCTGTGCAAGTTTGTATCAAATCAAAGCATAAATAATACCTCTATATGACTGAAAGTGCCGAAATAGAAAATTTGCCTCTTTCAGGGGCAGTTACTCTAGAACCCATGATGGAATCTAGCCAGTTTTTGAAAGGAACTGAGATCTTATTGTGACTTAAGTTGTGTGTAAGTGTGGTTAAAATCAAATGTAAAATGTCACTTGTTCACAAGATAAAAATTAACAAGTTCTGGCTCTTTCATTGGTCAATTAGGGGCCGTAACTCCGGAACCTATGATTGGATCTATTGGATTCATCATGGAATCCAAGATTTATGGTTATTTAAGATATTTTGCAAGTTTGTATCAAATCAGACCATAAATGAAATCTCTATATGGCTGCAAAAGCCAAAATAGAAAATTTTGGCCCTTTAAGGGGTCATAACTCTAGAACCCATGATGTGATCTGGTCAGTTTTCGAAAGGAACTGAGATATTATGTCAATACAAGTTGTGTGCAAGTTTGATTAAAAACAATTGCAAACTGTGGTCTCTATCATGTTCACAAGGCAAAATAGCAAATTTTGGCCCTTTAAGGGGCCATAACTCTAGAATCCTTGATGGGATCTGGCCAGTTTTCGAAAAGAACTGAGATATTATGCCAATACAAGTTGTGTGCAAGTTTGATTAAAATCAATTGCAAAATGTGGTCTCTATCATGTTCAAAAGAAATTGTGAACGGACAATGGACGATCTCAAAAGCTCACCTTGTCACCAGGTGACAGGTGGCCCCCTTTTAAAACTGTGGTTACAATGGCAACCGAAAGGAAAATCTTTTAAAAATCTCATCTCAGAAACTGTTAGTCTGATTTCAAAAATATTTTGTTGAACTGGTCTCTAGGTGATTGCTCAAGTCATTCTATTTCGTAAAAAAAAAATGGCCACCAGGGGGCAGGGCTTATTTTCCCTATACGACTATATGTAAATTTCAAAAATCTCTGAAACCTAGACCTTTGTGGCATTGTCTAGTGGACTTTTACCAAGATTGTTCAAGTTATTATTGGTCCCGTCCATTGGTTCCTTGAATTTACAGAGTTCTATAGGAAAAACATAAACAATGTTCTCTGAAACTGTGAGGCACAAGCTTAAATATTTTACAGATGTCATTTACTAAGAATGTTCAAATCATTTACTAAGAATGTTCAAACCATTTACCAAGAATGTTCAAATCATGACCAAGGGTCCATAATCATGGACCCTGGTCCATTTAAACCCCTGCCCTAGGGTCACTATATAATTTATATAGGAAAAAATAACTTTAAAAAAAATTATCTGATCATATTTCCTAGACTGTTTAATTATAATTACCTGATTACCCAAAGTGAGTATGGGTCACTTGACTGTGACCTTGACCTTCTTTTTTGTCTTTTATGATACAGCCTTGGAATTTGGATGACACATACAGTTTTGTACATCGATATTAATACTGACTTTCAGCGACCATGAATGTGACCTACTGACCTACTTTCTTAATATTTTATTATCAGTTTGCCATTTGAAACATGTTCACACAACTGGGAAAAGATTTCAGTGCTTACTTATATTTGACTTTCTTACCTGATCTCTTACACTTGTCTATGTAGCTCATATTACTCAGGTAAGCGATCAAGGGTAATCATGACCCTCTTGTTTATTTATTTTGATATTTATCTGTACACTAAGTGATGTCTCTTTAAAGGCTTCAGTACCCACTTTTTCCTTCAGAACACACATTAAATATGCTGGTGGTACATACAAACATAAAACAACTTGCTGCATCAACAGTAATCTTTTAATTCAAACAAGAATTCTTTCTTCAGTACATTTTTGTTTCATCATTAACACTGGTACATTAACATAAATATATAATGTACACAAATAAAATTTGTTTTGTATTTCAATAAACATAATATATATATTTTGTGTTTTATCACATAAATAGTGGCAAAATATTTACTATTAAAGTGAACACCATAAAAAAGGTTCCCACATAACTGCTAGTCCTAATGATAAAGATGTGTGCATTTTTTCTCTTCATAATTTGTAAATAATGTGTGCGATGCAATTATGAAAATAAAGAAATATGCTTGAATATGGTAGACTAACCCTAATAATACAGTATTTTTTTTTGTTTTCATAAATTTCCTTAAAAATCAATGGCACTTGATATAAACTTAAAAGGTAACACATCATCTCAGTATATGATAAATTTCTTTAACACATACCAGATAAATTGCAAATGCACTCAAAATTAATTTAATTAAATTTAATTCTAAAGGTCAATTAGTTACCTTAATTGACAGAAAAAAAACGCTGGAAGATTTTGATGTTGTTATCACCATAAATGTGCCAACAAAAACTTGTCTCCTACTAGAATATTTATGTGGATTGTCAATAACTTGGCTTCTTTGGTTGCTATATATGAAGGTCTGTGATAGCTTCACTGAAACAGAAAGCCCACCTACATAAAAATGCCCAGTATGTATATGAATTTTGAAGAATCAAATGCTGGTGCAGAACAGACATTGTAGAAGTAGCATAACTCTTGTATTTTCTGCAATCACTGCCTAACAAGACATAAAAAGGTTGTCAATTAAATCAATGGTTCTCTGATGAAAATATACAAGATGTAAGTTAAACTTTTGATATTTACAAGTGAGATTGGTTCAATAAATTATGCAGAAAGACAGAACATCAATAAGTTACATTTAGATCTTACTTGGACTGACTTAAACAGTATGGTATATTTTAAGAACAGTATTTTCCACAAAAAAGGGAATATTGTATACCCTCATTAATAATCAATCCCCTCTCCTCTATTTCTAGAAAGTTATACACTTGTAAGTCTTCCAGATTGTACTAAATCTAGATAACTACAAAAAATTATCAATGTAAGACTTTTCATCCAAAAACTTTTAAGTATAATTATAATGTAAAAGTATAATGTAAAAGTTGCTTTTGTCAGAACATCAACTGAAAATTTTAGCATTTCTTTGTAACTTTATTACAAATAAGGTCACTTAGACACACCCTCAACACTTTTGACAAATGTTAAGACTCCATAATAGGGGGGAAGATAGACTGATTCCTTCATCACAATTCTTCTAAAGTCTGTTTGAAATCAAATTGTAGAACATCATTAACTTCTCTATAGCTTCCATTTGTTCTACCTTATAACATAAACAAGAGCAGTCTGCAAAATGAGAGAGTTATGAATCTTGCAAACTAACTTATCTAATGAGAATAAACAAGTGTACAAAGTTTCAAAGTTGTAGCTCCTATAATGTTCAAGAGAAAAAGTGGACGTAAACAAAAATTTTACCAAACGACATTGCCCACATTCAAGTGATGACAATGCCTTGTACAGTTTTCAAAAATCAAATGGGCTAAAATCATCATCCATGTAAAGGCAAGACAAAGTTGTCTTAAACCTTTTAAAAAATTCAGTCAAAAAATAATGTTACCAATACATGAAAATTACCTAAAACTAAAGAAATCTAAAAGAGTTTTGGTTACACATGATTAAAACCACAACTAAAGCAAAACAGTTAGGACAATAAATTCATTTGAGCCGTGCCATGAGAAAACCAACATAATGGGTGTGCGACAAGCATGGATCCAGACCAGCCTGCGCATCCGCGCAGTCTGGTCAGGCAGCATGCTGAGCCTGACCAGACTGCGCAGATGCGCAGGCTGGTCTGGATCCATGCTGGTCACAAACGCACTATATTGGTTTTCTCATGGCACTGCTCATTTGCTGTTAAAAGTTTGTTTGTTTGGAAAAGTAAGTACATACAGATACAAAATAAGTTATATATAACTGGTTAGAAACACTATCACAAATACCAGGGGTGACCCAGAATTATGCAGACATTTCTTATAAATGGTTTCTTACGCCACACTGAAAATTATGCTTGATTATATATTCACACATTTTGTCTCTATCCTTCCCCCCCCCCCCCCCCCCCCCCCCCCAAAAAAAAATTGCTGTCCAAATACTTAATTTCTGGCCAACGTAGTAAAAAATGAATGCTGAAGCGGAGTAAATCAAAATTCAATTGCATATACTGGTTGGGAACCAGTATCCTGACAGGACCAGTTTCCGGACACATGTAATAACCGCTCTATTTTGGTGTTATTCACACAGCTGTTTCATCTTGATCCTTTGGATGTTTGTTTTTCATGTCTACAACAATTCATTCTATATCTACTTGAATTATCAACAATTTGTGTGTAAGACGAAATTCAAGTTTTTGAGAGTTAGCCTCTCTTTGCTTTTGTAGCCGTTATTGAAAGTCAGGTTAGTTTTCATTGCATTGTTGGAGAGATTAATGATGAAGAAATGTGTAAAAATAGTTTAATTACTTATCTCTATATCAAAATAACATTAAACCATCGTCAAAAGATTTTTTCCGGCTACTGGTTTACCTCAAGGGAAAAATAACCTCTTTTTGTGACCCTATTTGAGGCCCCATAGAACCCATACCGGTATTATATGTCACAATGTGATGTTTATTACTGTGTGCGTCTTTCTAACGTCACAACATGTCTGCTTATCAAGAACTTAGAAATTTTTTTTTTTCAGTTTAAATATCAGCTATTCACCACACGGACTGAAAAATGATTGCAAATATAATATGGATACAATATTTCTCCAAAATACCAGTTTTTAAGTAGAATTATGATACAAGAAGGAGGACATGGTACATCAAGTGATACACAAAATATGTCAGCTGGAAACTTTGAATAAATTTTGGCTCTTTCAGGGGTAAATCAGGGGCCGTAACTTTGGAACTTATGATCGGATCTGACAGTATCATCATGGAATCCAAGATTTATTGTTGTTGAAGATATTTTGCAGTTTGTATCAAATCAAACCATAAATGAAGTCTCTATATGGCTGCAAAAGCTAAAAATAGCAAATTTTGGCCCTAGGGCCATAACTCTGCAACCCATGACAGGATCTGGCCAGTTTTCGAAAGGAACCAAGATATAATGCAAATACAAGTTGTGTGCAAGTTTGATTAAAGTTGATTGCAAAATGTGGTCTCTATCCTGTTCACAAGCCAAAAATAGCAAATTTTGGCCCTTTAAGGGGCCATAACTCTGCAACCCATGAAGGGATCTGGCCAGTTTTCAAAAGGAACCAAGATATTATGCCAATACAATTTGTGTGCAAGTTTTATTAAAGCTGATCACAAAATGTGGTCTCTCGTGTTCGCAAGCCAAAAATGGCAAATTCTGGCCCTTTTAGGGGCCATAACTCTGGAACCCATGATGGGATCTGGCCAGTTTTCGAAAGGAACCGAGATATCATGCCCATACAAGCTGTGTGCAATTTTAATTAAAATCAAATACAAAATGTGGTCTCTATCGTGTTCACAAGGAAATTGTGAATGGACGGATGATGGGCGATCAAAAAAGCTCACCCTATCACTACGTGACAGGTGAGCTAAAAATGTGATCAACATTTGTAATATTGTCTTATAATGACTCATTATAACATACCTTATTCTAGTATTTTAAACTTGAGAAAGAAATTGCAACTTCGCTATGACACTTGTCCCAGGTTTCCAACCTTACCTTTATTACATTGCAATATTTGGCGTACAAATTCAAATTTCACACATAAATGGGGTTAATATACTGCGTATTTTAGAAATGAAACTTTATTATATCTCTTCTTGTTTTAGAGTTAAAATGAAAGATTACATAATTATGGATCACTCCTCGTATAAATAGTCATTGTCTGACTGGCCAACATAGGCTGAAATAAAAAGGATTTCAGAAAGAGAGAATACTGAAATTATACAAACCTAATGTTAAGCAAAAACTGTACAACCAATTAAAGTGACCTTTCCTATAAAGGTTATGCACATGACAAGATGACTATATTTACACCATTCAGAGGTGTCTAAACAATGTACACTGCAACAAACCTCACTAATCCTTCTATTACAATACTGTTGTTTTGCCCTTAAAGAACCATGCATATGGATGAGGTCACTTTGGATCCTACTATGTATAAACAACTTGATCAATATATTTGTTCATATGGCTTGTCAGTTCCCTGCAGAAAAAAATGTATATAATCAATAAAGACATCTTGTAAAATTAATATCTATGTCTTCTCATTCTTTGAAGCATGGCAATAAGAAAATAATACTAAAAATAATTTGTACATTTTCATTTACTGAGTTCCGTAGCTTTTTCCATGCATACATTTAAGATTTCAAGGTACCCCTATGTGTATATTTAAATGCCGAGAAGTAAATGCTGTCTAAAAAAATCATGATGCATAAAATGTTATTAAAATAGTGCCGTGTTATGGTTCAATCTTTCATCTTCATTTTGGTGTGCCACACATCATGTTTTTTCTTCTGAAATGTGGAGAAAAATCATGTTAAAGCAGGTCACCCCTCCAGCTCTTACAGTATTCTTAACGGGTTTTGTTTTGTTTATGACATGTTTACTGCAAACACAATCTTTCTTTTGATAGTAAATAAACAATTTTGGTCAGTTGTTCACAAATAAAATCTGCAAAAGTCTGTTACTTCTAACAGTGATACTGTGTCTTTACTAGAAATGTTAATATTAACATTTATCATTTTACTTTACATGCAAATAAACATCCAATCTGATATCAAATGAGTACATTTTTGTGCCATCTAAAGGAAAGAGAATAAATTACAACAATACAACAACAAGTAAATAACATAAATGAAAGCAAATGATTCATCTACTTCTCTGTTTACAGAGAAACACGATTCATTCTTGTAGCTTGACTCCCACGAGCACTGATTGTTCACGTGTCTTGGTTTGTTAGGGCATCCAGTGCTCAAGCATCTTGATTCACTTGAGCAATTCATGTGAGTAATTTGCCTACCAACATGTGATCTCAAGCAATTTGTGTTACTGTACACGAACAGTGTTTGTTCAGTTTTCCCTAGAAACACATACCAGCATTAATGAATTAAACAGCACTTTCTTCTGCTACTACAAAGCCCTGTGAAGATAATTGTTCTCTTGTACTGCCTATGGAATGCAATCAAGAAATTTAGTGACATATTTAAACATATAATTAAAAACAAAAAGTCAAGTCTACAGATGGATATAATGAAAATGTAAAATAGATAATCAGTAATACAGAGCTTTGGTTTACAAGCTTATAACACTTTAGGTCAAGATCTACGTGATATACATGTATGCATTTCTAACTTGTCTTCGAATGCCACAAGAACAAATTTTGAAGGATCCGTTTCAAAACCCCTTGACAATGTCTAAAAGTTTCTTCTTTCATAAAATCAGGTACTATTTATATTGATTTAGACTAAAAACATTGTTGTTGACCAGATATTTACACCCCAACAATAACCATGATACTTTTTTACGAAGCAAAATATTTGTAAATTATTACTTTTTAAGGTAGTCAGTTTAGCAGTTTTTCCCATTGCCATGACAACCAGAGTTCAGCATGGAATGGATTTCTTTTTGAAAGAGGTCCACAACAGCAAAATTCCTTGTGTTGAGACTGGTTGAGATGTCATTTCAAGCATTTGATGATAGACAACAGATGATGGTAAATGACTGATGGGAAAAGCTCAGGTGAACAAATAATTTATAACTGTTCAACTACTGCTATTTGTCACCTTTAAAAGATTATATAATAAAATTTGCTGGCTGAGATAGTCACAAAAACTCAACCAAAAAATAAGTCAAATTTTGATTTGCTTTATACATATTAAAAGACTGAATTTATATATCCATACTGACTGACAATGACATTTTTGGAAACAAACATGTTTTAAACACTGAACATGTGACCAGGTAAAACAGGAGTTTCTTTAACCAAGAAATAAATAAATAAAATAAAAGTTCATCAAAATTTAACAATGCAGGGCTTTAAAAGCTTTGGTCCCATAAAATAAAATAAAAGAAGAAAACAAGTGGGTAAAATCAAACACTGTGTTAAACTTTGATATAGTTAAAAGATTTCAGTTATAAATATCATAAAGCATTCAGTTAATGTAAGAAAACATACAAATCTCAAATAAAATGAATTTAACACTAACACCAATTTCAAAGACTATTACTAATATTAACACCTGATCCAACTTTCATTTCTTTTTATGTTCAAACATGATTTTCTTTTGTGTGAGAAATACTGAACATGGAACAACCTTTTACAATTCAGTCAATTTACTACTCACATAATTATGCTATAAGTTTACATACACCATGAAATCATTAATATTTACAGGGGGATTCATTTTTGTGGTTGTGCCCAGAATCTAGATTATCAGTCTATCTAGTGGCTTGGCCAAATATGTTATCCACTATAAATAAAGTTGTTATTATTATTATTATTATTATTATAGTTAATTTTACAAATATGTCCAAACTGAGAATATTACTGCACTACGCCAAAAAAGTAGCACAAAAAATTACTAAATTTATGAGAGAAGATACTTTGAAACTGTCTGCTTTTTTAAATCCAAATTTAAAAAAAAAAAGTTGGTTCTAGATGAAAAACAAATGCACTGATGATTAAAAAATTATTACGAGATGTACCTATACATTTTTTGGAAACTGCAATGAAAGGGCTATAACTTGAACATGGAATCATAATTGTGTGACCAAACTGTGGAGCCAAAAATAACATTTTATTAATAATTTAAGGTGATATCTGTTACTTACAACCAAGTTTTCAGTACAGTTTAGAAATAATTACTGAAGAAAAAGGTTGTATCTTCCACTTATACTTTAAGACTGCATATCACGCGATTTTGGATACAATAATTATATAGTTAATAGGTTGTAAGTAGCAGATACAACCTTTCAATATTGACGGCTGTCAAAAGGCATATAAACAATTTTTTCAAAATATCATCAGCTGCATAAGTAAGTGACAATAGGTAAGACCTTTTGCTATGAGGTTACAGTATGGATACAAACAATTGAGAAATCTGTGATTAAAAATTAAGACTTTTTTCCCCATTTTCTCAAAAGCAGTTTTTCACTTACACCCCTTTATTTCTGGGACGTGGATTATCTGGTTCATGTTCATGCAAATTACTGTTCTTGTAATCACTTATAAGCATGAAATATTACTAACCTTGCATGTGTCTGACAACTGAATATAACTCAATGTTCAACTTGTAAAATGTAGACAGATTCATTAACATGAAATGGCACAAGACTTAATAAATAGTATGTTATCTACAGTTCAGTGATACAGATTTATTTTACAACTCACATTTAGTATTCCCCTTTACCATACTGGCTGCCATTTTGGGTATATACATACCATTAACAGAAAGTATTTCAACAAGAGTCAAGACCCCTAGGTTGCTCACCCGAGTTTCACAGCTGACACAGGTATCACGGTGATAAATTAACTTTGTGAATATAGTTTTGGTAAAGAGTCAATTAAAATAAGTAAAATTATTCTAAAATCAGAGGGGTGGTTTTACATATAAAAAAAACAAGCTCCACCCATGATAAACAAGCTCCACCCATGGTAAACACGTCTTTTCTTAAAACATCAAGGGCCTGAACACCTTTGGTAGAAATTCATCTAAGGAACATCCTGCAAAACTAATTAATTTACTGAAATCTGGTCATCAGTTTCAAAGAAGATTTTCAAATTTTCTACCAATACAAAAAGAAACACATCCTCTATTTTGCAAGTTTTTTTTGACAAATCAAGTTGACTTGTACAATTTTGGTCAACCAAGGAACACTTCTGTGATTTTTAAAAAAAAATTCTGAGGAAAAAATTGCTCAATTTACCAATATATTAGGATAAGTGACCATGCCTTGTGCTTGGCTCTGGCAAAACTCTGCCCAAAGGAGCTGAAACAATTGAAACCTTTTTGAAGGGTAACATGTATGTTAAGTTTCATCACCTCTCCTGAGACAGTTTCAGAGATGGTGTAGGTGGAAGAAAGTGTTATCAGACAGCTACAGGGAATCATGTTAAGTGATCACAACAGCTCAACTTGAGCACCTTGTAGTCAGGTGAGCCTAAGAAAACAGTTCATGACATACAAAGCTACCATCTAAGTTACCGGTAGTTTTTTGAGACAGAGAATGATAGTGTCTTTATGACAGACCACAGCAAATAGTCCTTGGTAGTGGATATGGTGTTACAACTGGCGATGTCCTTGTGATTCTGTATTCTCATTTCAGATTTTCACATTCTTCAGCCTTTAATACATCTCTTAGAAGCACACATGGCTTTTTGAATGCAAGAATCACATACCGAGAGCATAAATTTTTATCAGTCATAAATCACCGTTATTTTTACCAGTATATCACCTTTATAAACAAATTGTCAAATACTCAATATGTGTCAAGTGTTACTAACTTTTGCATTTTTTCTGTACCTTTAGAACTCAATAAAATAACATTTCAATTTCCAGTGCAAATTTTATACTCAGCACATTAGTCAAGTACAGACTCGGTAATTTTGAAGCGGTTTCATTATGAGCAGTTCAGTATAGCATACATGCAGCATAATTCTATCCTCTATCATAAAACACCATTATGACTGTGTATTGACAGTTTTCTACCGATCATTTCTTGTTCACATGTAACAACATTCTGTATGAAATACAATGACAATACTCCCATCACGCCTGCTGTTACCATATATGACAGAACAGAACCTGTCATGTACACTATATATCCCATAATACATGACAGTACAACTTGGGAGAGGAAATACGCGCTGTCCAGTGTAGCAATGTCTGTAGCTATGCCTCGCACGGGGGCAGGGATTACAGGTGACTTGGAAACTTTGGGCATCACATCATGAAAATATACCTGCAATTATAAATAGAAAGACATTAATAACTTTATTGGATTTGAAGAATCATTAGACAGACAGAATTTAACCAAAAATATATATTCTTAACTGGAAACCTAACTTTAACAGTTAAACTTTGAACTTTAATTCTTATTACAGTGAACATTCATTAGGTTAAAATGAAAACTTGAAATATTAATGTATAGTATATAAATTCCCATTTAAATTCTTGAAAAATCTGACACAGTTGATTTGGGAGCAGTGGTCCAGTGGTTAAGGTGCCGGCCACTTGACCAAGAAGTTGTTGCTTCGAGTCCCACTGGGGTTATGACTACACCATTGTACACCCAACACCAGTAAAGTGAGAATCGTTTTTTCCAGGAAGCTAATTCAACAGTGATGCAAATGAGCTTCAAGTTTTTATCATAACTGATTTAAAAAACAAGAGGGCCCTGAAGGCCCTGTATTGCTCACCTGACACAGTTCTTATCCCAGATAACTTAGTATCTAATTTGGTCTAGATTTCAGAGACAGTTTAAACAATAACTAACCTATGGCTTTAACATTCCCTATCTATATTTTACCTAGTGACCTAGTACTTCACCTAGATAATCCAGTTTCAAACCTGACCAATACTTTATTGAGACAAACATTCTGACAAAGTTCTATGAAGATCAAGTGGAAAATGTGGCATCTACAAATATCTAGTGTTAACAAAGTTTTAAGAACTATGATTTGACTTAAAAAGACCTCAGGTAACCAAGTTTTGAACTAGATTTTATAGAGACAAGCATTCTGGCAAAAATTCATGATGATCCAACAGAAAGTGCGGCATCTAGTGTTAACGAGCTCTATCCATGATTTGACCTAGTTACCTAGTTTCTGACCTCATATAACCCAGTTTTGAGCTTAATCTTAATTTCATAGGGACAAACATTCTGAGAAAGTTTTGAGAAGATCGAACAGGAAACAGAAAATGAGGCTGTTAAAGAGTGTTCACAAGGTTATTATTTTACCTATGATTTGACCTAGAGACCTAGTTTTTGAACTCAGTTAAAGCCCTGCTCCTCGGCTATTCAAATTCTATTGTGTGTATGCAACCCATGATTACAACAGGTAACAGTTAATGGCCATGCGCCATACTTTAGCACGCAAAATCACAGGTATTTTATACAGAATTTTATATAAAATAGATTCTATTTTGACAGGCGTCACTGTTCATAGTCAGGATTTTCATGCTTTTTCAGTGACAATTTAAGGTTAAAAGGTATATAGGACTGGAGCAGGTCTTTAATCCAGTTTTGAACTTGACCTAGATCTTACACTGGCAAATGTTCTGAAAAAGTTTCATAAAGGTTAGCCTCTAGAGTGCTAACAAAGTTTTCCTATTTACTGACCTAGTGACCAAGTTTTTGACCCGAGCCCAGATGACCCAGTTACGAACTTGTGGGAGCTTTATGTGCTCAGGTCAGCTAAAAATTAATATGAACCATTTTTGCTTGATTCTGGTTGAATACCAATTTTGAGATTATTTTTAGGCAGTTGCTGGGACCAGTGTTCTATAATGTTATACTATCAGTACTGACACGTTCTCTACAAGTAACACTAAGCTTCCATTTGTGAATCAAAGGTGACACACAAGTAACTTAAAGACAACTTTTCCAACATGAATCCGAGGTGACACACAAATCAAGACAACTTCCCTACAAAGGGCCAAACGAATCAGAGGTGACACATAAATAACTTAAGGTAACTTCGTAACATGAATCAAGGAAGTGTTTTAGACAAACATATGACTTCAGAAAACTTCTCAAAATGAATCAAGAGGTGATAAACAAACAACTAGAGACAACTTACCCACATGAGTCAGAGGTGACACACAAATAACTTCAGTCACATAAATCATAGCTACCTTATACAACTTTAGACAACTTCCTCACACGAGTCAGGGGTGGCAAAGAAACTTAAGCCAACTTCCGAACATAATTCAAAGGTGGAGCATAAATAACTAAAAACAACTTCTCCATATGAATCAGAGATGACACGCTTGTATAACTTCAGAAAACTCCCACATGAATAAGAAATGGCACACAAACACCTTCAGATAACTGCCCCATATATATCAGAAATGGATGATAAACAACCTCAGAAAACTTCCTCACATAAACCAGGAGCACACAACCAACATCAGACAACTTTCCAACATTAAACAGAGTTGGACATTAAACAATTTCAGGCAACTTCCTCACATGAATAGAAAATATCGCAAACACTTTCAGACAACTTCCCAATATGAACCAGAAGTGGCACAAAAACAACTTCAGACAACTGCCCCACATGAATCAGAGGTGGCACACAAGCAATTTCAGACACTGAAATTCCCTACACCTTAAGCAACTACAGACAACTTCCTTACATGTATCACAGGTTGACAAAAACAACTTCGAACAACTTCTCCACACCATTAAGAGTTACCCTGAACAACTTCTCACAACTGTCCCACATGAATCAAAGGTGGAGGATAAGTAATTTCAGACAACCTCAGCACATGTATTAGAGGTGGTCGAAAAACAACTTCAGACAACTTCCCCACATGAATCAGAGGTCGAGGATAAATAACTTGAGACAACTTCCCCACATGAATCAGAGGTGGGGAATAAATAACTTCAAACAAATTCCCCAAATAATCAGGTGGAGGAAAAAGACAATTTCCCCACATGAATCAGAGGTGGAGGAAAAACAAGTACAGACAACATCCCCACACTAAGACAATTTCCCAACACGAATCAGAGGTGGAGGAAAAACAAGTACAGACAACTTCCCCACACTAAGACAATTTCCCCACATGAATCAGAGGTGGAGGAAAAACAAGTACAGACAACTTCCCCACACTAAGACAATTTCCCCACATGAATCAGAGGTGGAGGAAAAACAAGTACAGACAACTTCCCCACACTAAGACAACTTCCCCATATGAATCAGAGGTGGAGGAAAAATAATGTCAAAAACTTCCTCAAATGAAACAGAGGTGGACGAAAAACAACTTTTACAGATACATTTTGTTTTTTGTCAAATCATCAAAAAGAACTGAGAGAAAATTGTAACAGCTTGATTTAAAATGTTGTGCACTATTTACTGTGCTAAACAGGAAGCGACTTAAAGCTGATTTTTTTCCAATTACACATTTGACTTGATATATTTATTCTATTGACTGCATTCTATAAGGTGATTATCTGATCATCAATCAAGGAACAGAACGTTGATATTTTAGCAAATAGTTGATCATTTTTGGTCCCATTCTGCTGAACGCAGGTAAGTAATTTCACGTTGCACTAAACAAACATACTTCCTACGCATTGCAGTATGATTTTTTAATCATGCCATCTACTACATGTATATTATACAATGTTTAATGATAATGTGAACATGTCGTTGAACTGAACTGCCACCTCACAATTTATAGTGTACCGTGTTCAATAACACATCAATATAATTATGTTAGTCAGCCATATATACTGGACAAGCTGACACTTCCAGCGTCACTTCACTGTTAGTGTATAACAGCTGTATATATTCATCGAGACAAAAAAAAAGACTGGTATAAACTGTCTACTATGTGAAAAGCTTCAACATTTTATACACTGCTTCCATAGTGCTGAAATTATTTGTTCAAGTAAAACTGAAGGTAATGTTTTATCTGATAAGAAGTGAATCATTTAGCACATTAAGTAAAGCACTTCCATTCAAAAATAAAGATTTATATATGTTCTGCTAAAACTTCAAACTCTGTGCCAAAAAAGAAAATTAAACTTAAATAAGTTTTAACGTTAAGGTTTTTCCCATTCTGTCAAGAGTTTTATAGCGAGGAATTTACAACTCTACCAAGAGATAAACACTTTGAACTTAAAAGGTAGTTTAAAACACCCTAAGTTTTTTTTCTACCATAAAATATCTTACTTCTAGAGTTACATTTATTTAAATAATTATAAAAAATTTACCATCAAGAAATATAAAGGAATACAAACCTCTTTCTCACTGTGATATTTTGACACCAGAATGAATGGAATGGTTAAAACGGTTGCATAGGCAAACCCTGTGACTCCCGCCATTAAATTCACAAATATCACATTCTGGACTAGAACCATTCCAAACATGGCGAATATGAACGACGTCATCCCGAACGTGTAAGTCAACTTGCAGCCAAAACGACTCACTAATTTTTCAACAAATAGAGCATATATTGCTGATGTTATACAGTGAAACAGAAGTCCCCAGCTTCCCATTCGTACACCCTCGTCAAATCTGTTCCGCAAGTACGAATCTTCCGGTGCATTTGGGTTTCCTTCATAGACAGCATTTCCGACAAAGTCTGTAAAGAACAGGTTAAATCCCATTATTGCAGTCCAGCTACAAAAATGAGCGAGCGCCAGATGACGTAAAACATGAGGGATATCACAGAGCTTCTGAAACGGTTCTGGTAACTTTTCATAAACACTAATCCAAACTAGGCGCAATAAGTTCAATGCAGCGCCCAAAAATCTTAACGTCAAAATAAATCTCAACCATGATCTTGGTAGGGATAATAATCTCCCAATGATTGTTCGTTTTGGAGTATATTTTGTTCTTTCACTTTGTTCTTGCAGCTCAAGTTCAGTCACCACATGTCCATTTTCTGACCCATTTGTGTCGTAACCTGATTCACCACCGGTACTACTTACTTCTAACATAGTATCTCCAACAGGAACATTCAACTCATAATCTCTGGATATTAATGGTTTCTCTTTGGCTGCTAAAATTGTAGTTAATAACAGAACACTAAACAAAGATGTTAGCATTGAAAATACTGTTCTTTCTTGTGTTTTAAAATAAATACCAATCGTAGTTGATTTCCAATCAATTGCAGTTATCAAGTAACCTAAAAATCCTCCTAGACTAACCATCAGCGAGTATACAATGAAAACCCTTTCTTGCTGGTCAGTTTCTTTCGATGAATCAGACAGCATTGCCTCACAAGGAGTCAAACACGCTTGACTTGTAAAATCTAACAGAACTACCCCTAATGTTAACAACAGAAGGCTAAAACTTTTGGCAACTGGACCTATTCCAAATATTAGTTCACAGATCTTTTCATTATATGGTATAATTAACAACGACATAATCAACAATGACGACAAGCCGAGAATGAAAGGTCTTCGTCTTCCTATCCTGCTCCTACAGCGATCACTTGCGCGTCCAATAATGGGTACAAGTATAAAACCAAGTAGAGGTCCGAGACCAAGGATTATACTCATATTTTCCTCTGTGTAACCAGATTTGAGCAGCATCGGTGGAATGTAGGTAAATCCTGAACATGCACAAATTTCCACGCCACATACCACCGCATTTAACAGAAATATTTTTATCAAACTTAGTTTTGCCGGTTTTGGTTCCGAGCTACAGACAACCATTTCTGGATTTGGCAAGGGCATTGCAGGTAATAAATGTATGTTTTCTTCAGTCATACTGTCTGCCGAAAATGTCCGGGCACGCACACGTATCTCACTTTTTGCATCCATGTCCACAATGCACGAACTCCGATACTGTGATCCTCTGCCCCATTATTGTCTTTCTTTTTACTGACAGCAACCTGTAAATTATAAGAAAAATTATTACATACATATTTTCCATCTCTCTGTACTTACACTAAGACCTTGGACATCATTAATTTATTTTTCCATATTTCAAATTGGATTTAATTTGGTTAGACTGACAAAATGAATCGATCCCCCACAGATATTCATGTATTCATGTGAATGTTTCTATTAATATATTTGTGAATAAATTATAACATTTTACTGTATATATTGCACTTGTCACTATCAGAAATATTGTAAGGTAATTATTTCTCATGATCTGTTTTTACATATAAACTGAAAGAAAATGTTACATCATAATTTTCAGCATAAAATTGTTCATGTTGTCATGTATAACATTTCAAACAAACTGAAAAGCAGGCAGGATTGGACTGGTGTCAAGTACCTCAAACCCATTTATTTAGTAAGTGGATAAGTGAAGTGGCAGGTCAGGAATTAATCTATGAGACATGTGTGTCAGCTTGTGTTACAATAAATGCTGACTAGTAGAGTCAGTAACATCAGTGTCAATGCCATAAACAGTGTTCTAAAATCTTTGAAAGGTACCAAAACTGCCTTATCAGACTATATAAGTATGTTTTGCATATTAGTTGCTATCATTGCCTATAGTCAAGCGCACTGTCTTATGGACAGTTCTTTATTTATGATGTTGTTACTGAGAAACAGATTGATAATAAGTTGTTTGAGACATGATTATTTGTGAAATTTCCCTGTCTTACTAAGTTCCTATTGAGACACATCTTAACAGTAAGTTGCATGCAAAAAACTAACCCATTTTTTTTTAAGTAAAAAAAAGGGCCATAACTTAAATTCAACCAAGAGTTACCTAACTTGGTGGTTTCAGTAGGATTACTGACTAGGATGCTTTGTGTAAAGTTTCAATCCAAAACATGTAATGGTAACGCAAATCTTTAATCAACGTATGAACCTACCAATGTCAATGCCCGGGGGGAGAGCAGAACAGCTCTTTCTATTCTTCGAATTGTCAGGATAAGAACTGAAAAACAGCCCCTGCAGCGCAAATCTACTGTTTATGCTTCTTTTATATCTATATACAGTTACACCAGTTTTGTGCTGAGGACAAATTATTTTTTAGCAAAGAATCAAAATCATAAAGTAGTTGACTGAAGGAAAAAGAACTGTATGCTGGTATCAACCTACCTAATTTTGAATTTGTATAAATTTGACAGAACTATTCTTGGGACATCTATCTCGGTTTTCATATAAGTAACACATCTGTACTAAATTAACCTAAAATGAATAACAACTACCTGTATCCCTGATTACACTTGAAACATTTCATGCTATTTCTTATTACAACTTCTCTCATTAACACCAAACCATACCAATCCAAACCAAAGAAATACTTATTCCTCAAATTTGAGTAAAATCAAAGATATTGTTCTAGTCCAAAACTTCAATTTAAGTTTCTAATGATGTCCAACACATGATGGGATTAAGTGCAAGTGTGGATAATTTTTTTGTTTCTGTCACTGTCACTGAGAAGTGAAACAACAGGATAAGTCTCTTGTTTCTTTCACTGTCACTGAGAGGTGAAACAACAGGATAAATATCTTGTTATTGTCACCAAGAGGTGAAACAACAGGAAAAGTCTCTTGTTATTGTTACTGTCACTGAGAGGTAAAACAACAGGATAAGTCTCTTGTTTCTTTCACTGTCACTAAGAGGTGAAACAACAGGATAATTCTCTTGTAACTGTCACTGAGAGGTGAAACTACAGGAAAAGTCTCTTGTTATTGTTACTGTCACTGAGAGGTGAAACAACAGTTGAAACAGGGACATAGCCGCTAGTGTAGCTCCATGTACATACTTTTTTCAAAAACTATATTGCATCATTATACATACCATGCAAACAAGAAGGAAACATTACATTTTTGGTCATGCAGAAAACACGGCATGCACCAGTACCCTAATTCAGCTTGATAATATATTGGTCATGCAACAATCTGATGCAAGAAGTCAAGCTTATAGGGTGATCAGTCTTCGGAATAGTTTTATGATAGGAAAATAAGCAAATGTCTCAGTGACAAATACCGCCTAGTTTATGTCACGACATCCACACATGGTAAATATAACAAGGAATAATTTACAAACTCCTAAATAAAATTTTTACTGTCAATAATTAATTGCTTTTGTTATTTTTTTTTTTTCAAGTACATTGAAAATGATTCTCAAACAAAGAACTATTTACCATGTTTAGTTAACATTCCCAGATGATCAAAATATATTATCCTCAATCCTGGTAAACTGTAGCATATTGGCTACCTTTAACACTGCCATTTAAGACGACAAAAAAGGAAGGAATTATTCACGACAGCTGTCAGATTGATCTATATCTCCTATTGTGTTACTGCTGTATATGTACAGCTACGTTTTCAATCAATTATGGAGAAACTTTATAGTTAGCATGTTTGTTCTTGAAGAACACAGGGAGTGTTGTACATATTTGGATTATATATCAACTATGTGGGATAATTTCCCTGTCATCAATGGCAACTACAATGAACAATTATCAGAATAAATACATTAAAGCTTATTCCATTAATTATGATTAACAGCTATTTATCAGACTGCCACTGAAATGGCTCCCACATTCATGATTAGAATTCTGGTTTTTTTTGTTAATCATCTTATAACATATCTAGCCAAAACATAACTTTTACCCTATATTTTTTTCTTAAAAAACAACTATTTTTTCATTAAACCATGCTCAAATATGTGCATGATTAAGACAATTAATTGTAAATTATTTCTCTAGAAAAGGTTATCAATTAATGAACAATTGTATCTTAATATACAAACCTTGCTCGTTAAAAGTTTGAAATCACAGATCAATCTCTTTCATATAATCATATCATTATGACATGATCATCCACTCTGCTCCCTTCATACCATGATGCATGAAACCTTCTCTCGTTTCCGGACAAAAACAACAAGACTGTTTGTCTTTCTTTATCTCTCTTGTCTTGTCTACCTGTAAAATGTAATTTAAGATATAAATCTCCCTGTAATGATTCATTCATGTCAAATTTTCACTGCAGACTAAAATGAAATGCCAGCATTCAGGCAATGTGTAGAGAAAGTTTTCATGCATTTCCCTGAATTTCTAGGTTACATATTTTAGAAAGTTGGTAACATGTTAACTAGTCAGGTCATAACGTGTTAACTAGTCAGTTGGTAACATGTTAACTAGTCAGGTCATAACGTGTTAACTAGTCGGTTGGTAACATGTTAACTAGTCAGGTCATAACGTGTTAACTATCGTTGTCGTTATGTGTCATAACTAATAGTAACTTGTCAACTGGAAACATGTTAACTAGTCAGCTCATAAAGTGTTACCTAGTCGGTTGGTAACATGTTAACTAGTCAGGTCATAACGTGTTAACTAATCGGTTGGTAACATGTTAACTAGTCAACTGGAAACATGTTAACTAGTCAGGTCATAACGTGTTAACTAGTCGGTTGGAAACATGTTAACTAGTCAGGTCATAACGTGTTAACTAGTCGGTTGGTAACATGTTAACTTGTCAACTGGAAACATGTTAACTAGTCAGCTCATAACGTGTTAACTAGTCGGTTGGTAACATGTTAACTAGTCAGGTCATAACGTGATAACTAGTCAGTTGGTAACATGTTAACTTGTCAACTGGAAACATGTTAACTAGTCAGCTCGTAACGTGTTAACTAGTCGGTTGGAAACATGTTAACTAGTCAGTCATAAAGTGTTAACTAGTCGGTTGGTATTACAACATGTATACACTTGTCACTAGCGTGGAACATATTAACTAGTCAGTCATAACGTGTTAACTAGTCGTTGGTAACATGTTAACTTGTCAACTGGAAACATGTTAACTAGTCAGCTCATAACGTGTTAACTAGTCGGTTGGTAACATGTTAACTAGTCAGGTCATAAAGTGTTAACTAATCGGTTGGTAACATGTTAACTAGTCAACTGGAAACATGTTAACTAGTCAGCTCATAACATGTTAACTAGTCGGTTGGTAACATGTTAACTAGTCAGCTCATAACATGTTAACTAGTCGGTTGGTAACATGTTAACTTGTCAACTGGAAACATGTCAACTAGTCAGCTCGTAATATGTTATCTACATGTAGTCAGCTCGTAATATGTTAACTAGTCAGATAGCATCATGTTAAGTCATCTGGTAATATGTAAACAGTCAGCTGGTATCATGTTAACTAGTCAGCTAGTAACATGTTAACTAGTCAGCTCGTAACATGTTAACTAGTCAGTTCGTAACATGTTTACTAGTCAGCTGGTAACATGTTAACTAGTCAACTGGTAAAATTTAACTAGTCAGCTGGTAACATGTTAATAGTCAGCTGGTAACATGTTTACCAGTCAACTGGTAAAATTTTAACCAGTCAGCTGGTATCATGTTAACTAGTCAGCTGGTAACATGTTAACTAGTCAGCTGGTAACATTTTAACTAGTCAGATGGTAATATGTTAACTAGTCATCTAGTAACATGTCAACTAGTCAACTGGTAACACGTTAACTAGTCAATTGGTAACATGTCAACTAGTCAGCTGGTAACACGTTAACTAGTCATCTGGGTACACGTTAACTAGTTAGCTGGTAACATGTCAACAAGTCAATTGGTAACATGTTATCTAGTCATCTGGTAACATGTCAACTAGTCAGCTGGTAACACGTTAACTAATCATTGGTAACACATCAACTAGCATTGACCGTAACTAGTCAGCTGGTAACATTCAACAAGTCAATTGGTAACATGTTAACTAGTCAGTCAACATTCTGAATAGCACTGTAACATCAACTAGTCAGCTGATAACATGTTTAACAATATAGTCCATATAAATGGTACATCATGTCACATAAATTTAACTAGTCACTAGAAATTATCCTGGTAACGTACTGTCAACTGTAACAGTAACTAGTCAGTGGTAACAAATTTCAACCAGTCACATGGGAATAACAGCAGTTTAAATTAGTCACTGGTACACAGTTGTAACATTAGTATACTTGATTGGAACTTTAAATAATAAGTCCTATATAAATAGTTTGACATGTTATGTAATAAATGATAATTAAAGAAACATTAAAATAATTTTCCTTGTTCTGCACTGCTGCAGCAGAAACTGAAGCAAAGTCTAACCATGTATTTTCAATTAGAAGAAAACTGCTTTTATAATTATATATAACACGTTACAAGTAAAAATAAACTAACAAAGTAATTTTTATGATTTTAATTAAAACCACTTCCTATCACTATATGGCTATATGTGAAAGACTAAATAAACTATATTATTTTGGGTTGTGGATGTGAATCCTCAGTGGGGTGGGGGGGGGGGGGGGGGGGGGGGGAAGGGTATGGATACTATTAAACATCATCAAGAAACACAAGATAAAAGAAACTGAAAAAGTAAACAATTTCCATTTTTTTCATTTAGAGAGGAAAGATGTCATATCACATACTTTTCATGACACATCTGACACAAACTTTTTTTAGTAAGTCAATCGCCATAACTCTCGTCAGACTGAGTGAAATCCCAAATATCACACTCAAAATCCCAAACAAAACCTCAGGTGGTCGTGCACAACTCCACATGCTGAATAACAATCCTATGAAGTTTCATGACTCTAGGTAAAATACGTTTTTGAGATAAGCGCACATCAAATCTGGACAGACAGACGGACGTTCTAACAATAGGGTAGTTATGTGACTGTTCCTTTTTCTTTCTATTGTTCTTTTTAGCTGCTGAATAAAAGAATTTTAGCCATATAGGTGAAACCAAATGAATAGATTTACTGTGATCTATTGTTCTCCTTGCCACATAACTATCCTACTGTATGTGCAGACAGATGGATGGACAAACATATGGACAGGGGTAAATCTAAGTGCTCCCCACAAAAAGTTTTATTTTTGCACAACAGGCAAATTTAAGTTCAGCATTCACTTACACCTAAATCAAGTTAGTTCTGCACATTTGGATCAAATTTTTTTTTTACAATGCAGAATTTGCATAAACCCTAATTTCTCAAAAATTCAGAATATAACTAGAGCTGCTTTTGAGAAAAGCGCATGTCTCCCACAACTGCCCAATCATCTGAATAATAAGTCTGTCTTTATATACTGTTTACTCACAGAAAATATACCTTTGATAGTTTTGGAGTAAGTTTTGGAGTAAATGGCCTTTCATTATTGTATCCGAGTCAACCATACACCAAGACATATATCAATGGCATCAGTATTTTCAGTAATTCAAGGGCCATAATTCCAAAGTGTCTACGCAGATTTGGCTAGTTATCGAACCTGGCCAAGGACTTATTGTCAAACACATTTTGTTCAAGTTTGGTGAAGATTGGATGAGAACTGTTCGACTTAAGAGTGCGGACAAGATTTGTGACAGACAGACAGACAGGAGTATATCAATATGTCTCCCACACCACTGTGTGGTGGGAGACATAATTCGAAAATCTGGCGAACAGAAAACATAGTCATATGCTTGATTTTTTGTTACACTGATTTGAAAAATTTAAACCTCACACAAGTTTTCATTGTGGAAGTCTTTGGAAAAATCACAACTTTGATAACATTTGCACAAACAGAAATTTTCCTACAGTGTAGATTTTAATGAAATGTCTCACAGTAGCAAATAAACATATGGTCTATATTATAGTGAAATCAAAATTAATGTTGATGTCTGCATGCTTGCTTTTGAGATATTTACCAATTATTAAAGAGATCTGCATATTTCAAGCTGATTTCAAGACATTATTTGCATTTATATCTAATGTATCGAACGTTTTAATATGAAATTCTATGTTTAGAAAGATACTAGTAACTTTGCTGTTTTAACAAATTTACTCATCTATTGCCAATGATATCCATTTCCATATGCCAAGTTCTGACTTTTTTTAATATTATCGATATAAATGATGTTACACCATTACTTCTAGTAAATTAAGTGTGCAGAACTACCTTAAAACTGGATAAAATGAAAAGAAAAGTAAATTAATGTAATGTCTGGATATAAATTAGCATATGAAGATTGTATTACAAATTGTAGTAATTAGCAACAGTAGTCATGCTACATGACATTCTTGTAATGGGTGTATACTGCATACATTGTTTCTTAATTGTGTCTGAGTATTGGGAATCAATTAAAATTCTCCATGTTGATTAATCAGTATAAAAATAGCCAGACCTTGATAATAAGTGTATCATAACAAAAATCAGATATATATTTAAACCACAAAATGTTATACCCATGAAATTAAATGATTACACAGTAACAGAATTTGTTTCAGAGAAAATAAAATTGTTAATATGGAAAGAATTTACTAATGCTAGAAACAAAGTTATACCTCTTTGTATAAATGTAAATTTTGTCACACTCGATATAAAATAGTTAAAAGATGGTTTCGTGATTACAAAAACTGAAGAATTATTTGAGAAACACAGCAGTCAGTTTCAAATATGAAAACAGCAATGAAATGTAAAGAAATAGATGTACTGTAATAATGTTTTAAAATTCATGTCTTGTTAACAATTTTGAGATAAAATTTCACACTTGGATACTATGTTATAACTGACTATAAACTGTAACACTGAATGGTTCAAGACAACCTACTGCTTTCAATAGTACCAAATAAAGACATAAAATCTAAATATTTTCTTAAATGATATAAGATTAAAGTCACTATAAAAAGGTAATGAATTTGCAAATCGACACATTTTATGTAAACATCTTATAATCTATCTTAAGACGAGTATAAAATGGTATAGCATTTAAGCAAATTTAAAATCAATTTTATTGCCAAATATTTTTAGATAATTTTTTGCATTCTGAAGGTACTCCAGATCTAACAACAGCATACTCTTTGATATTTTTTACTCGTTTTTTGTTAAAAAATCATTTAATAGATCTTTACACAGTCTGGGTGTGGCAACATTAAGTTTTGTTGTATATTAATGAGGAATATAGAAATATTTCATACATGATCAGCCTACTGTGAAATGGAAGCTGTCTCAAGTATAAAGAAATCAAATTCTAGATCTGTGCTTAAAGGTATACAGTACTAAATAAATTTACTATGATATGATCGTTTCAAACCAATCTCATTAGAAGCTGTTAAGGTGTATTCATTTAGATAAAAAAATAAAGGGAGGTAATTTGTCATAAATTCAGTCAATATGTATCTTCACTGATTGTCCAAGTCCATATGTTGACATAAATGTAATTTCAGATCAGTATCTTCATTAGTTACGGAGATATACCCATTTCAATTTGAAACAAGAGGGCCATGATGGCCCTATATCGCTCACCTGAGTACAATTGCTTTAACCAAAAATAAAAAGAAAAATTTATTACAAGGTACAGATATGTCAAAATAGACTGAAAAATTGGAGGTACCATCCATGTTGTACCAAAGGAAAGTGGTTTTGGTTTTTTCACTACGGCCAATAATAAAAAAGTTACTAAATAAGCTATTTATATTAACATAAAAGGGAAGTAATTAAACAAGAGGGCCATAATGGCCCTATATCGCTCACCTGTTATCATTGCACTTAAGGACAAGAAGGTCAAACAACAAAGGGAAGAAATTTAACCAAAAAGAAAAAAAAATTCTTACAAGGTACAGATATGTCAAAAAACACCTAAAAAATGGAGGTACCATCCATGTTGTACCACAGAAAAGTGGTCTCGTTTTTTCCCTACAGCCAATAATAAAAAAGTTACTAAATAAGCTATTTATAGTACTATAAAAGGGAAATTATTGTAAGTGAACAAAAGAAGGATCTGCCAAATAAAAACCAGAGCACTGCAATGCAATGCAAATGCAGAGCAATATATACACAAAACAAAGTCATATGACCTTTGACCCCTAAGTGTGACCCTGACCTTGAAGTGAGCCATCCGAAACATGCGCTCTGCACGTAGTTTTGTTGAGGTGAACATTTGTGTCAGATTTCTTTGAAATCCTTCAAGGGGTTCAAGAGTTACAGAGCGGAAGGGAAATTGCTAACCAAAAGACAGACGGACACTGAGGCGATAACATAATGTGTCCCTTTGGGCGTATAAAAAGGAATTGAGATCTTATGGTGATACAAGTTGTGTGCAAGTCTGATTAAAATCAAATCATAAATGAAGCTGCTATTGACAGACAAGGTCAAAATAACTAATTTTGGCCCTTTCAGGGGCCGTAACTCTGGAACCCATTAGGGGATCTGGCCGGTTCAAGAAAGGAACAAAGATCTTATGGTGACACAAGTTTTGTGCAAGTTTGATTAAATTCAAATCATAAATGAAGCTGCTGTTGTGCAGACAAGGTCAAAATAGCTAATTCTGGCCCTATCAGGGGCCATAACTCTGGAACCCATAAAAGAATTTGACCGGTTCAAGAAAGGAACTGAGATCTTATGGTGACACAAGTTTTGTGCAAGTCTGATTAAATTCAAATCATAAATGAAGCTGCTATTGTGCAGACAAGGTCAAAATAGCTAGTTTTGGCCCTTTCAGGGGCCATAACTCTGGAACCCATAAAGGAATCTGGCCAGTTCAAGAAAGGAACCAAGATCTTGTGGTGATACAAGTTGTGTGCAAGTTTGGTTAAAATCAAATCATAAATGAAGCTGCTATTGTGCAGACAAGGTCAAAATAGCTAATTCTGGCCCTTTCAGAGGCCATAACTCTGGAACCCATAATGGAATCTGGCCAGTTCAAGAAAGGAATCAAGATCTTATGGAGATACAAGTTGTGTCCAAGTTTGGTAAAAATCAAATCATAAATGAAGCTGCTATTATGCAGACAAGGTCAAAATAGCTAATTTTGGCCCTTTCAGGGGCCATAACTCTGGAACCCATAAAGGGATCTGGCCAGTTCAAGAAAGGAACCAAGATCTTATGGTGATACAAGTTGTGTTCAAGTTTGGTTAAAATAAAATCATAAATGAAACCACTATTGTGCAGACAAGAAATTGCTGACGGACGCACGGACGGACGCACAGACGACTGACGAAGGGTGATCACAAAAGCTCACCCTGTCACTATGAGACAAGTGAGCTAAAAAAAAATATTGTAAGCGAACAAAAGAAGGATCTGCCAAATAAAAACAAGAGCACTGCAATGCAACCCAAATGCAGCGCAATATACACACAAAGCAAAGTCATATGACCTTTGACCCCTAAGTGTGACATTGACCTTGAAGTGAGCCATCCGAAACATGCGCTCCGCATGTCGTTTCGATAAGGTGAACATTTGTGTTAGGTTTCTTTGAAATCCTTCAAGGGGTTCAAGAGTTACAGAGCGGAAGGGAAATTGCTAACCAACAGACAGACGGACACCGAGGCGTCCCTTCGGGCGTATAAAAAGGAATCGAGATCTTATGGTGATACAAGTTGTGTGCAAGTCTGGTTAAAATCAAATCAACAAGAGCTGTCCGTAAGACAGCCAAGCTCAACTATTCGAAATATTGTCCCAGAAGCAGGATGGATGGATAGCTCAGTGGTTTGCACACTGGCCTTCCAATCCTGAGGTCGGGGTTCGATCCCTGGCAGCTCCTCGGGAATTTTCAGAAACGCTTTTCAGTGTTTCCCACCCAACTAGAGGTGTACTGGTCAGGAACCCAGGCAATCCTTGCGTGTATCAGTGCTATACACTGGGCACGTTAAAGAACCAGGCTGTCTATTCGAAACGAGCTAGGCTAAGTTAGCCGGATAAGCCTGTATCTGATTTCTGATCTCTCTGTCGTGGGGGCTTTGTCTCACTCTGTCCCTCTGGTCAGATCGCTCTGTGTCTGTACTAGTAGAGGATGAATTATGCGCCCTGTGTGGCTGCATTTGAACTATGTAAAGCGCCTTGGGCGCTATATAAATCTGGTATAATTTAATGTGTCGCCAGTGAATATACTATGCGTAAAATTAGGCGTTTAATCAAATAAAGCAGTTTCAGTTTCAGGAAAATATTACCCAAAAAGGTTAAATATCAAAAGAGTTTTAAGTTCAAAAGGGGGAATAATTTGACCAAAATGCATATCAGTTATGGGACTTGCTGCTCTTAACTAGTTTTATAACCTCGAAGGCACATGTGACGTTTCAATTCAATATCTGCATTAGTTTTGGAGATAGAAACTTGCATGTAAAACTTTAACCAGAATTTTCAAAGTCCAAAAGGGGGCATAATTTGCCCAAAATACATGCCAGAGTTATGGGACTTGATCCAGTGAGGTTAGTAATTGATCTAGAAAAAGAAAAAATAAGTTTCAAATCTATATGCCTTTTAGAAATAGCTGTATGTACTTGCATGCAAAACTTAAACCAGAATTTGCTAAGTCCAAAAGGGGGCATAATTTGGCCAAAATACAGGTCAGAGTTATGGGACTTGCTGCTATCAACTAGTTTTATAACCCCGAAGACACATGTGAAGTTTCAAATCAATATCTGCATTAGTTTTGGAGGTAATAACTTGCATGTAAAACTTTAACCAAAATTTTCTAAGTCTAAAAGGGGGCATAATTTGCTCAAAAACATGTCAGACTTATGGGACTTGACCCAGTGAGGTTGGTAATTGATCTAGAAAAAGAAAAAGTAAGTTTCAAATCTATATGCCTTTTAAAAATAGCTGTATGTACTTGCACGCAAAACTTAAACCAGAATTTTCTAAGTCTAAAAGGGGGCATAACTTGGCCAAAATGAAAGTCAGAGTTATGGGACTTGCTGCTATCAACTAGTTTTATAACCCCAGAGACACATGATTGTGAAGTTTCAAATAAATATCTGCATTAGTTTTGGAGATAGTAACTTGCATGTAAAACTTCAACAAAAATTTTCTAAGTCCAAAAGGGGGCATAATTTGCTCAAAATACATGTCAGAGTTATGGGTCTAGACCCAGTGAGGTTGGTAATTGATCTAGAAAAAGAAAAAGTAAGTTTCAAATCTATATGCCTTTTAAAAATAGCTGTATGTACTTGCACGCAAAACTTTAACCAGAATTTTCTAAGTCCAAAAGGGGGCATAATTAAGCCAAAATGAAAGTCAGAGTTATGGGACTTGCTGCTATCAACTAGTTTTATAACCCCAAAGACACATGTGAAGTTTCAAATAAATATCTACATTAGTTTTGGAGATAGTAACTTGCATGTAAAACTTTAACCAAAATTTTCTAAGTCCAAAAGGGGGCATAATTTGCTCAAAATACATGTCAGAGTTATGGGACTTGACCCAGAGAGGTTGGTAATTGACCTAGAAAAAGAAAAAATAAGTTTCAAAGCTATATGCCTTTAATTGATGGCTGTATGTACTTGCATGCAAAAACTTAACCAAGGTGTGACCCCGACGCCGACGCCAGGGTGAGTAGAATAGCTAGACTATTTTTCGAATAGTCGAGCTAAAAATGAAGCTGCTATTGTGCAGACAAGGTCAAAATAGCTAATTCTGGCCCTTTCAGGCGCCATAACTCTCAAACCCATTATAGAATCTGGCCACTTCAAGAAAGGCACCGAAATCTTGTGGTGATACAAGTTGTGTGCAAGTCTGGTTAAAATCAAATCATAAATGAAGCTGCTGTTGTGCAGACAAGGTCAAAATAGCTAATTTTGGCCCTTTCAGGGGGCACAACTCTTGAACCCATTTCGGGCATCAGGCCCGTTCAAGAAAGGAACCGAGATCTTATGGTGACACAAGTTTTGTGCAAGTTTGATTAAATTCAAATCATAAATGAAGCTGCTTTTGTGCAGACAAGGTCAAAATAGCTAATTTTGGCCCTTTCAGGGGCCATAACTCTGGAACCCATAATGGAATCTGGCTAGTTCAAGAAAGGCACCAAGATCTTATGGTGATACAAGTTGTGTGCAAGTTTGGTAAAAATCAAATCATAAATAAAGCTGCTATTGTGCAGACAAGGTCAAAATCGCTAATTTTTGTCCTTTCAAGGGCCATTACTCTGAAACCCATTATGGGATCTTGCCAGTTCAAGAAAGGAACCAAGAACTTATGGTGACACAATTTTTGTGCAAGGCTGATTAAATTCAAATCATAAATGAAGCTGCTTTTGTTCAGACAAGTTGAAAATAGCTAATTCTGGCCCTTTCAGGGGCCATCACTGTGGAACCCATAAAGGAATCTGGCCAGTTCAAGAAAGGAACCAAATTCGTATGGTGATACAAGTTGTGTGCAAGTTTGGTTAAAATAAAATCATAAATGAAGCTGCTATTGTGCAGACAAGGTCAAAATAGCTAATTCTGGCCCTTTCAGAGGCCATAACTCTAGAACCCATAATGGGATCTGGCCAGTTCAAGAAAGGAACCAAGATTTTATGGTGACACAAATTTTGTGCAAGTTTGATTAAATTCAAATCATAAATGAAGCTGCTGTTGTGCAGACAAGGTCAAAATAGCTCATTCTGGCCCTTTCAGGGGCCATCACTCTGGAACCCATACTGGTATCTGGCCAGTTCAAGAAAGGAACCAAGATATTATGGTGATACAAGTTGTGTGCAAGTTTGGTTAAAATAAAATCATAAATGAAGCTGCTGTTGTGCAGACAAGGTCAAAATAGCTAATTCTGGCCCTTTCACGGGCCATAACTCTGGAACCCATAATGGGATCTGGCCAGTTCAAGAAAGGAACTGAGATCTTATGGTGATACAAGTTGTGTGCAAGTTTGGTAAAAATCAAATCATAAATAAAGCTGCTGTTGTGCAGACAAGGTCAAAATAGCTAATTCTGACCCTTTCAGGGGCCATAACTCTGATACCCATAATGGGATCTGGCCAGTTCAAGAAAGGAACCAAGATCTTATGATGATACAAGTTGTGTGCAAGTTTGGTTAAAATAAAATCATAAATGAAACCACTATCGTGCAGACAAGAAATTGTTGACGGACGGACGCACAGACGACGGACGAAGGGTGATCACAAAAGCTCACTATGTGACAGGTGAGCTAAAAAACACCAAGAAAAGTACGGGTCGTGTATCTTCTAAGAGAGATTTTTTTGTCTATCGGGTCAACACTATGGAATATCTTCCAAACTGTCAGCTAAAATGTGGGTATGAACACATTTTTTTTTTATTATTTGGGTTTTATGGCACACCAACACAGTATAGGTTATATGGCACCAAACAGGACTACAAATTTTGGTTTCACATCTCATTTACATCGAAATAAAAACACGAGGTATGGAAGTATGAACACATGAGTAATACGGTTTGTTTACATTTCTATAAATGCAAAAACTCTCCTTGAAAATGCTACCAAAATGTTGAGTATAGGTCCACAATGAAATAACAAGAGGGTCATGATGACCCTGGATCACTCACCAGAGTAATATGAGCTACATGTTTCAAATGTCAAACTGATGATTTTTAGAATTTTTTTTGAAGATTTTCCGATGTACAATCAAGTAACCCCTGGGGCGGGGCCAAGTTTGACCCCAGGGTCATGATTTGAACAACTTCAGTAGAGGTCCACTAGGCAATGCTACATGTCAAATACCTAAGCTCTAGGCCTTCTGGTTTTTGAGAAGAAGGTTTTTTAAGATTTTCCTATGTAAAATCAAGTGACCCCTGGGGCGGGGTAAATTTTGACCCTGGGGTCATGATTTGAACAAATATGGTAGACGTCCACTAGGCAATGCTTCACACCAAATATCTAAGCTCTAGGGCTTCTGGTTTTTGAGAAGAAGATTTTTAAAGTTTTTCCTTTCGGTTGCCATGGCAACCAGAGTTCTGCATGGAATTCAATTCTTTGAACAATTTTTGTAGAGCTTCACCCAAGGAACATTCCTGTGAAGTTTGGATGAAATTGGCCTAGCAGTTTATGGTTATAACACACTAAATAGCTGTTGTTCTTTATTCTATATAAAACTGACCTATTTCCAATGACCGCAGCACACATCAAGACCCATTTTAAATTTCTGTAACTTACATTTTCTTGAAGAATATTGTCAGTGTTAACTAAAAATCAAAAGAAAAGTGTGGGTCATGTTTGATGCAAGAAAAATAATTTCAGTCAAACACACAAACTGCAAAATCAGCTAAACAAGAGGGCCATGATGGCCCTATATCGCTCACCTGTTATCATTACACTTGAGGACAAGAAGGTCCTCAGAAAAAATATCTAAGTCCAAAGGACAGTAACAACAAAGGGAAGAAATTTAACCAAAAAGAAAAAAAAAATTCTTACAAGGTACAGATATGTCAAAATACACCTACAAATTGGAGGTACAATCCATGTTGTACCACAGAAAAGTGGTCTCGGTTTTTCCCTACGGCCAATAATAAAAAAGTTACTAAAAATAAGCTATTTATAGTAACTTAAAGGGAAGAAATTAAAAAAAAAAATATTGTGAGTGAAGAAAAGAAGGATCTGCCAAATAAATCTGTTGACATAAATGAAATTTCAGATCAGTATCTTCATTAGTTACGAAGATATATCCATTTTAATTTGAAATAAAAGGAGGTAATTTGACATAAAATCAGTCCATATTATCTACCCTGATTGGCTCTGTCCAACTAATGACAATAATGAAATTTCAAATAAGTACTATAAGTACTTACTGATATAAATCCATTTTGATTACCATCAGGGGAGGTAATCAGATATAAAATAACTCTGAACCCGGATCTGATTTGTCATGGAATCCAAGAATTATTGTTGTTGAAGTTATTTTGGAAGTTTGTATCAAATAAAACCATAAATGAAGTCTCTATATGGCTGCAAAAGCCAAAATAGCCAATTTCGGACCTTTAAGGGGCCATAACTCTGGAACCCATGAAGAAATCTGGCCAGATCAAGAAAGGAACCAAGATCTTGTGGTGATACAAGTTGTGTGCAAGTTTGGTTAAAATTGAATCGTAAATGAAGCTGCTATTGTGCAAACAAGGTCAAAATAGCTGATTTTGGCCCTTTCAGGGGCCATAAGTCTGGAACCCATAATGGGAACTGGCCAGTTCAAGAAAGGAACTGAGATCTTATGGTGATACAAGTTGTGTGCCAGTTTGGTAAAAATCAAATCATAAATAAAGCTGCTACTGTGCAGACAAGGTCAAAATAGCTCATTATGGCCCTTTCCGGGGCCATAACTCTGGAACCCATAATGGAATCTCGCCACTTCAAGAAAGGAACCAAGATCTTATGGTGATACAAGTTGTATGCCAGTTTGATTAAAATCAAATCATAAACTAGAAAATGCTTTTGTAAAAAAGCGCATGTCTCCCCCAATGCAAAGTCCTGTAGGCAAGAAGTCAACAGGGGTCAGGAGCGAAAGTCAAAGAGACACTGATGGTTGGCTGCAATAGGGATCATCTACTTGGCATGTCCAGTCATCCCGCTAAATTTCAACACTCTTGGCCTAGTGGTTCTCAAGTCACTGTTCAGGCTCCTGTGACCTTGACCTTTGATCAAGTAACCTCAAAATAAATAGGGGTCATCTACTCTGCATGTCCAATCATCCTTTTAAGTTTCAACATTGTAGGTCAAGTGGTTCTCAAGTTATTTCCAAACAAGAGGGCCAAGATGGCCCTAGGTCGCTCACCTAAGAAACACTCCATAACAGTGTAAAACATGTTTGACCTAGTGATTTCATGGAAACAAATATTCTGACCAATTTTCATTAAGATTGCACCAAAAAATTGGTCTCTTGCGATAAAACAAGCATTTTCTTAGATATGACCTAGTTTTTGACCCTAGATGACCCACGTTCAAACTCGACCTAGATTTTATCAAGGCAATCATTCTGACCAAAATTCATGAAGATCAACTGAAAAATACAGCCTCTATCACATACAGAAGTTTTTCCTTTGATTTGACCAAGTGACCTAGTTTCTGACCTCAGATGACCCATATTCAAATTCGACCTAGATTTCATTAAGGCAATCAACCTGACCAAATTTCATAAAAATCAATGAAAAAAACAGTCTCTATCGCATACACAAATTTTTCTTAATTTGACCTAGTGACCTAGTTTTGACCTCAGATAACCCATATCAAAATCGACCTAATTTCATCAAGGCAATCACTCTCACCAAATTCATGAAGATCAATTGAAAAATACATCCTCTATTGCATACACAATGTTTTTCTTCGATTTGACCTAGTGACCTAGTTTTTGACCCGAGATGACCCATTTTCGAAATCAGCCAATATTTTATCAAGGTAATTATTCTGGCTAAATTACATGAAGATCAGTTGAAAAATACAGCCTCTATTGCATACACAAGGTTTTTCTTTGATTTGACCTAGTGACCTAGTTTTTGAACCCAGATGACCCATTTTCGAACTTGGTCTAAATTTCAGCAAGGCAATCATTCTGACCAAAATTCATGAAGATCAATTGAAAAATACAGCCTCTATCGCATACACAAGGTTTTTACGTGATATGACCTAGTGACCTAGTTTTTGACCCGAGATGACCCATTTTCGAACTCGGCCTAAATTTCATCAAGGCAATCATTCTGACCAAAATTCATGAAGATCAATTGAAAAATACCGCCTCTATCGCATACACAAGGTTTTTCTTTGATTTGACCTAGTGACCTAGTTTTTGACCCGAGATGACCCATTTTCGAACTCGGCCTAGATTTCATCAAGGCAATCACTCTGACCAAAATTCATGAAGATCAATTGAAAAATACAGCCTCTATCGCATACACAAGGTTTTTCTTTGATTTGACCTAGTGACCTAGTTTTTGACCCGAGATGACCCATTTTCGAACTCGGCCTAAATTTCATCAAGGTTATCATTCTGACCAATATTCATGAAGAAGAATTGAAAAATACAGCCTCTATTGCATACACAAGGTTTTTCTTCGATTTGACCTAGTGACCTAGTTTTTGACCCCAGATGACCCATTTTCGAACTCGGCTTAGATTTTATCAAGGTTATTATTCTGACCAATATTCATGAAGATTAATTGAAAAATACCACCTCTATCGCATACACAAAATTTTTTCTTTGATTTGACCTAGTGACCTAGTTTTTGACCCGAGATGACCCATTTTCGAACTCGGCCTAGATTTCATCAAGGTTATCATTCTGACCAATATTCATGAAGAAGAATTAAAAAATACAGCCTCTATTGCATACACAAGGTTTTTCTTTGATTTGACCTAGTGACCTAGTTTTTGAACCGAGATGACCCATTTTCGAACTCGGCTTAGATTTCATCAAGGTTATCATTCTGACCAATATTCATGAAGATTAATTGAAAAATACCGCCTCTATCGCATACACAAGGTTTTCTTTGATTTGACCTAGTGACCTAGTTTTTGACCCGAGATGACCCATTTTCGAACTCGGCCTAGATTTCATCAAAGTTATCATTCTGACCAATATTCATGAAGATTAAATGAAAAATACAGCCTCTATCGCATACACAAGGTTTTTCTTTGATTTGACCTAGTGACCTAGTTTTTGACCCGAGATGACCCATTTTCGAACTCGGCCTAGATTTCATCAAGGTTATCATTCTGACCAATATTCATGAAGATTAATTGAAAAATACAGCCTCTATCGCATACACAAGCTAAATGTTGACAGACGACGGACGACAGACGACGGACGACAGACGACAGACGACAGACGACGGACGCCGGACGCCGGACATCGAGCGATCAGAAAAACTCACCTGAGCATTGCTCAGGTGAGCTAAAAATACAGCCTCTATCGCATACACAAGGTTTTTCTTTGATTTGACCTAGTGACCTAGTTTTTGACCCGAGATGACCCATTTTCGAACTCGGCCTAGATTTCATCAAGGTTATCATTCTGACCAATATTCATGAAGAAGAATTGAAAAATACAGCCTCTATCGCATACACAAGGTTTTTCTTTGATTTGACCTAGTGACCTAGTTTTTGACCCGAGATGACCCATTTTCGAACTCGGCTTAGATTTCATCAAGGTTATCATTCTGACCAATATTCATGAAGATTAATTGAAAAATACCGCCTCTATCGCATACACAAGGTTTTTCTTTGATTTGACCTAGTGACCTAGTTTTTGACTCGAGATGACCCATTTTCGAACTCGGCCTAGATTTCATCAAAGTTATCATTCTGACCAATATTCATGAAGATTAAATGAAAAATACAGCCTCTATCGCATACACAAGGTTTTTCTTTGATTTGACCTAGTGACCTAGTTTTTGACCCGAGATGACCCATTTTCGAACTCGGCCTAGATTTCATCAAGGTTATCATTCTGACCAATATTCATGAAGATTAATTGAAAAATACAGCCTCTATCGCATACACAAGCTAAATGTTGACAGACGACGGACGACAGACGACAGACGACGGACGACGGACGCCGGACATCGAGCGATCAGAAAAACTCACCTGAGCATTGCTCAGGTGAGCTAAAAATGATTTTACATGAACAGGCCACTGTGACCTTGACCTTTAATAGACTGACCCCAAAATCAATAGGGGTCATCTACTCTGCATGTTCAATCATCCTATGAAGTTTCAACATTCTGGGTCAAGTGGTTCTCAAGTTATTGATCGGAACTGGTTATCAATGTTCAGGCCCCTGTGACCTTGACCTTTAACGGAGTGACCCCAAAAACAATAGGGGTCATTTACTCTGCATGAACAATCATCCTATGAAGTTTCAACATTCTGGGTCGAGAGGTTCTCAAGTTATTGATTGGAAATGGTTTTCCATGTTCAGGCCCCTGTGGCCTTGACCTTTAACAGAGTGACCCTAAAATCGTTAGGGGTCATCTACTCTGCATGACCAATCATCCTATGAAGTTTCATCATTCTGGGTCAAGTGGTTCTCAAGTTACTGACCGGAAATGGTTTTCAATGTTAAGGCCCCTGTGACCTTGACCTTTCACAGAGTGACCCCAAGATCGTTAGGGGTCATCTACTCTGCATGACAAATCATCCTATTAAGTTTCAACATTCTGGGTCAAGTGGTTCTCTAGTTATTGATCGGAAATGGTTTTCAATGTTCAGTCCCCTGTGACCTTGACCTTTGACAGAGTGACCCCAAAATCAATAGGGGTCATCTACTCTTCATGATCAATCATCCTATGAAGTTTCAATATTCTGGGTCAAGTGGTTCTCCAGTTATTGATCGGAAATGGTTTTCAATGTTCAGGCCCCTGTGACCTTGACCTTTGACGGAGTGACCCCAAAAACAATAGGGGTCGTCTACTCCAGCAGCCCTACAACCCTATGAAGTTTGAAGGTTCTAGGTCAAAAGGTTCTCCAGTTATTGCTAGGAAATGAAGTGTGACGTACGGACGGACGGACAGGGCAAAAACAATGTCTCCTGGGGGAGACATAATGAAGCTGCTATTGTGCAGACAAGGTCAAAATAGCTAATTTTGGCCCTTTCAGGGGCCATAACTCTGGAACCCATCATGGAATCTGGCCAGTTCAAGAAAGGCACCAAGATCTTATGGTGATACAAGTTGTGTGCCAGTTTGGTAAATATCAAATCATAAATAAAGCTGCTACTGTGCAGACAAGGTCAAAATAGCTAATTTTGGCCCTATCAGGGGCCATAACTCTGGAACCCATAATGGAATCTGGCCAGTTCAAGAAAGGAACCGAGATCTTATGGTGATACAAGTTGTGTGCAAGTTTGGTAAAAATCAAATCATAAATGAAGCTGCTATTGTGCAGACAAGGTCAAAATAGCTAATTTTGGCCCTTTCAGGGGCCATAACTGTGGAACCCATTATGGGATCTGGCCAGTTCAAGAAAGGAATCAAGATCTTATGGTGATGCAAGTTGTGTGCAAGTTTGGTTAAAATAAAATCATAAATGAAACCTCTATCGTGCAGACAAGAAATTGTGGACGGACGAAGGATGAAGGGCAATCACAAAAGCTCACCCTTCCACTACCTGACAGGTGAGCTAAAAATGAGACCCCAAATTATACTTGTGGTGTATGATCTACGGTAAGTTTCCATGAAAAAATTTGTCATGTTGTTATTTCATTATGAAAATACTACCTACATGTCAAGCATAGATCTGTCATGTGATTTTAGCCAAAAAATTGCAAAGAAAATAAGGAAAATAGCTCTACAGAGCAAAAAAACTGAGGACTATTTGTGTCCGCCATTATGCGACTACAATTTTTTTTTCGCGCCATTTTTCTATTTCGTGTCTGTATGCCTTATGAGGAAATGTCGTTTAAAGTAAAAGTTTACGGAAAAAGGACGCCGGACGGTGAGTGATCCTAATAGCTCACCCTGAGCCTTTGGCTCTGGTGAGATAAAAACCGGAACTGGCTTACATATAACATGAAAATGCCACTTTAACTGGGAAAAAAATGAGGATTTTGTCTTTCCACCATTACCTGACTAGCCCGGAAGTGCTGCTTGATTACCTGATTACCTATTTAGTACTACTGGACCTTAACAATAAGCAATAACTCTGGGAACTATGATTATATAACTGATACAGAAGACAGTCTCTAAACTCTAGCATTTGATTGGTTGATTTTGAATTCAGTCACAAATTGATCAATGACAAACCTGAACTCTGAGATTGGTCTTTAAAATTCCTTTATTCACAATTACCCCTATCAATCAATGATGGTCATGTCTGCCCTAGTGTCTGCAAACTGTGATACCATCATGCCTGGCATGCCTCTAACATGCCCCCTAATGCAAGTCAGAATTCAAAGAGAGTTTTGATCTATTGTGATGTTTAAGCAGCTTTACCAAAGAACATGCTTTTTGTTTCCAAGTTCTGATCATTGTGCAGTGGTCAATGAAGACTATTAGTGACTCAATTAGTGATTCCACCTTTTACAAACTGACCAAATTCATGTGCTTGAATACAAAAGCAAAACATGTCTTTTTTGTGTAAGGAGGTTGGGGGTGGGGGGTGGGGGGGGGAATGTGAATTGCTGCAGCACTCCTCAAATTACATTATCACCACCCGCCTGTATTCAAAGTTTAAAGTCAATATCTTTTGCTCTGGACACAAAACAAGAACCCTACATCACTCACCTGAGTTTAGTTGCTTGATTGAACAGTTAAGTTTCTACTAAATAAGTTTGTAAACCATTTGGACAAACTTGATAAAAATCCAAGCCAGGATATTACTGACCAAGTTTGGTGTAATTCTAACCAGATTATTCGAGATATTGTAAGTATTGAAATCTGTATGAAAATTATACATGTGGCTCAAATTTCTTTGCTAAAGCTTAAAAAACAAAAAAGTAGGTGAGCAGGTCACTGTTTTAAAAGATAATTCAAGATAACTACTGAAATCTGTATGAAAAAATGATATAGGAGGTGGTCCAAATCCCTTTCCTGTAGCTTCAAAAACAAGAAAGTAGGTTAGTAGGTCAGGGTTTTGCAAACTGATCATGATCTTAAGTGGTCGCAAAGGCAATATTAATCATGCCCAGCATGATATGGGTTAACCCAAAAAAAGGAATCAGTAAGTAAAAGATCGGCAACTGAGCAGTAACAGCTCAAGAAAATGCCCTTCAATATTAGATTATAATACCGAGACAAAAAACTTCAATATTTTTCAATTTTTATACATCATGGCAGTTCATCTGCAGTAGGCAGCAAACACAAAGTCTTTCCAGTGAAAAGAAAGAAAAGCATACTTAATGTGACAGTGTGCAAACAAAATGGCATCACTCCTTGGCACTGTGTGATGCAGAGAATACACTTGCAAGGTGAATAAAATTTTCTTATTATATTATGTTAAATTAAATTATATAGTTTATTTTACACTTATTTTTGTGACATGCCCAGAACGACTGCACCAGATCTGTAATGAGAAACATCGCTCATTTATTTTACACAGATTGTATGTAACTACATTCAATGACTGCTACCTGGATTCATGTTCTTTATGGTAGGGTGACAATCAGGGCATCAGACAGACGAATCAAAGTTTATACACCAAAATTTTCACAAAAGTCTGAAGTTTACCAGGCTGCCGGCATAAATTGGCAGGAAAATATTGCATGTGGTAAATCATGTTTTTGAATGATTTAAAATTATTAAATGTAAGCCAGATGTTTTGTTTTAATTACTTCTTGTAATGTTTTGGAAATTGCATAATGACTAATTACATGTTATTTACATATACTAAAAAAAAACTACTAATTTAAATGAGAGCAGAGATTTTTTTCCTTCATAAACAGACTCCAGTAAATGGAGTCTGTCCTCAACTGAAGAAGTATGCTTTCAACCCCCCCCCCCCCCCACCCCAAATGAAGGCAAAAATTTCCAAAATTCAGTTGACAAAAAAGTAAGAGGAAGGTCAATTTGTATCCAAAAATTGCATCTGAAAATGGTAATACAAACATATTCTTTTAAGAGAAACACATTAAAACACCAGCAAATATTTCTCACAGCAGATAACACGCTGACGCACTTAACTGGTATCTAAATGATTAAACTAAATTTTAACAAGAGCACCACCTTGCGGGTGCTGACGCTCATCTGATATTTTTGTACAATAGAAAAATTGTCCTACCCATGATTTTCTAAGTCCAAAAAGGGCCATAATTCTTGCAAAAAGCAGGATGGAGTTATGTTTCTTGATGTAAACAGCCAGCTTATGATGATGAACAACAGATGCAAGTTTCAAAGCAATAGCTTTGATAGTTTATTATTATTATTATACCAGATTTATAAAAATTAAGAAAAGTTTACCTAAACATAAAACTTAACCAATAAATCTGATATTTTTTTAAGTCCAAAAGGGGCCATAATTCTTGCAAAAAGCAGGACAGAGTTATGTTTCTTGCTGTACAGGGTCAGCTTATGATGGTGAACAAGTGTTGCAAGTTTTAAAGCAATAGCTTTGATAGTTTATGAGAAAAGCTGACCTAAACATAAAACTTAACCAAGAAATCTGATTTTCTAAGTCCAAAAGCAGGCCTCGACCTTAGCGGTGGACCGTTGGACCGACGCAACCAATATATCTGCAGGTCCACTAACTATCAAAAGTTGGGTAGACCGACGGTCAACCAATTTTCAGTCACGGTCTGCAAATAAAATAAAACCCTTAAAAGTGAAAAATAGGGGGAACAATCGTACCCATATCAAAGGGGTCCGACACGTGTGGGTCACCTTAATATGGCATAATAAATAGTCCTAAGGCACCGGGGGCAAAAACATTGGTCAATAGATATATAACTGTCACAGTTATATATCTATTGACCAATGTTTTTGCCCCCGGTGCCTTAGGACTATTTATTATGCCATATTAAGGTGACCCACATGTGTCTGACCCCTTTGACCCATATCGGCGAATTCACAAAACGAAAGTTGATTTTGCCTTAAGTACGGCATTCTACAGTTATAAGCATTGTCGAGTTAAAGTCAGGATAACACGAATGGACTACTCCATCGATCGGGCGAGTGGTTTTTACGTGGTAACTTTACCAAATTGAGAAATTACATCAGGCAAAATTACCTGGATTGACTGGAATTTACCCGCGAATCCTAAAAATATCAAAACGTCATGCTGGTAATTTTCCATTCCACAAGCACGTGCGCCCTATCGTAATATCTAATTTACATCGCAGTTACTTTTGACACAAAAAACGCGCGTAGTGCATTCATTTTTTAATATAATCGCTTCAAATTTTCAACACCGCTTGAGAACTAATACAGTTTGAATTCTATAATAATTCTAATAAGATATCGACAGGAATGTAGGCAAAATTCTTTAAAAACAATCAAATTTTCATATATTTTTTTGTATAATTTCCAACAGCGCAATCTTGATTATTTATTTCTTTCTTAAAGTAAATAAACGGTACATACTATAGTAATAAAATTTAGACTTTTGACCAGAAAGTACAAAAAACACAATTAAAAAATCTTAAATAATGAAAAAGCGGCAGCAATTTAAATACATGGAGTAGAACGATTTTTGGCGAACAGATTTCTGTTAGCGCGGCAGAATAGGTTACGTGACCTCATGAACGTAAACAGAAATGTGGTTTTGAAATAAAGCAGTATGATGTCGTTGCGGTTTTTAGTAAGTTTTAAATGATTCTTTAACATGTATTTTTGACACAACACTTTGTTAGATATTCTTCTCAAACAATAATGTAAATTTCTTAAGGGGAAATAGGTCACAGAGGTAGGACATCCACTATCATCGTTCACGGTTTGACACATTTACATGTAAGTTTATTCAGGATATTGCACATTCGCTTTTAAAAAAAATAAAGAAAAAACTTTTTTACTGATTTCTTTTCAACAATTAAAGGAATCGAGAAAGTACGATCAGACAGTGATGTGTCACATGGCGCGAAAACATGACGTAATGCCATGCCAATCTCGGGGAAACTATACCGCTTTGATCTCCACTTCAGATGCCACAATAACCGACACGCTTCTTTTAGCCGTTTGAGGGGGTGTTAATTGATGATGAAAACAAGGCCAATTACTTAGTTTATCATCAGAATTATTACCGATAAATGTTCATGTTTTTTTGTTCACTATCAACACGGGTCGGGAGGATGATGATTACTGTGTCCATATTTGGGACACTTTTCAAAATAATTATTTTTCGGGATAACAGATTGCTACTGTCTTCCATTTTAAATTATTTTAGAAATAAGTCCTGTTTCTTTGAGTCATATCAAGTTATGATGTCTACAACATCACAATTTATGTGATAGAATTGGAGGTCCACTAAAGTCTGAGCAGGTCTACTAGATTTTAGCAGTTGGTGGACCTGCTGGCAACTACTGAAAAAAGTTAAGGTCGAGGCCTGAAAAGGGGCCATAATTCTTGCAAAAAGCAGGACAGAGTTATGTTTCTTAATGTACAGGGTCAGCTTATGATGGTGGACAACTGTTGCAAGTTTCAAAGAAACAGCTTTGATAGTTTAGGAGAAAGGTTACCTAAACATAGAACTTAACCTGGAAATCTGATATTTTCTAAGTCCAAAAGGGGCCATAATTCTTGCAAAAAGCAGGATGGAGTTATGTTTCTTGCTGTACATGGTCAGCTATTAATGATGAACAAGTGTTGCAAGTTTCAAAGCAATACCTTTGATAGTTTAGGAGAAAAGCTGACCTAAACATAAAACTTAACCAGGTAACACCGACGCCGATCAAGTGATGACAATAACTCATCATTTTTTTTTCAAAAAATAAGATGAGCTAATAACTATATATGTGTTTGTTACTGAATGCCTGTAATTATTATCATATCTAACAAAAGTGGTATGTCGCCTCTCACAGACTATTGGCTCCAACTTTGGAGCCAGTGGCGAAACTTTTTCTGACTGTCAAATTTGTTGTTTGTTTGTTTAGGGTTTAACGCCATTTTTCAACAGTATTTCAGTCATGTAACGGCGGGCAGTTAACCTAACCAGTGTTCCTGGATTCTGTACCAGTACAAACCTGTTCTCCGCAAGTAACTGCCAACTTCCCCACATGAATCAGAGGTGGAGGACTAATGATTTCAGACACAATGTCGTTTATCAAATAGTCACGGAGAACATACGCCCCGCCCGAGGATCGAACTCACGACCCCGCGATCCGTAGACCAACGCTCTACCTACTGAGCTAAGCGGGCGGGTCATCGAATTTGTTGGCACAGAGTGAAATTGACCCTCTGATATTTAATAGTTGCCATCTCTCTACGCCTTACCGGTATCTGCATTTTACCATTTGGAAAACAAAGACATTCAAAAATAAACAAGCGTGCCAGACTGTCACAAAATATGCTCGTCATTGTTCTTGGCCTAATTCAAGGGCCATAATCCAGGAGTGCCTGGGACGATTTTGGTGGTTATCAAACTTGGCCGAAAAATTATACTCACAAACATTGTCAGCAAGTTTGGTGAAGATCGGATGAAAAATGATTGACTTAGAGAGCAGACAAGGCTAAATTCGCAGTTTTTCAAGTAATTCAAGGGCCATAATCCAGGAGTGTCTGGGTCAATTTTGGTGGTTATCAAACTTGGCCGAAATATTTACTCACAAACATTGTCAGCAAGTTTGGTGAAGATCGGATGAAAACTGTTTGACAAAGAGCGGACAAGGCTAAATTTGCAGTTTTTCGAGTAATTTAAGGGCTATAATCCAAGTTTAGTGAAGATCGGATGAAAACTGTTTGACTTTGAGTTTGAGAGTGGACAAGGTTAAATTTGCAGTTTTTCGAGAAATTCAAGGGCCATAATCCAAGAGTGCCTGGGGCGATTTGGGTGTTTAACGAAGTTGGCCCAGATATTATGCCCACAAACATTGTCAGCAAGTTTGGTGATGATCGGATGAAAACTGTTCGACTTAGAGATAGGGCTGTCATCGATAGAAACGATATCGATGTATCAACGATATTTTTTGGTCGATCGATTATCGATTCCCATTTTCAAAAATCGATATTTTACAGAGAGAAAAAACAACTGTCTAGATAAACACTCAGACCCTCTAAAACAACTTTTTCTGCCTGCAAAAATGTGCCGTAAGTAACGGAAGTTGTCAAAAAAGGTCATGTCTAAACTTGTACCGTAGCAGTCTTTTCCCACTAGCCGGCACTACCTATATGGGTAGAAGTAAACAGGGCTCAACTTCAGAATCTATTTGCAAAAAGTTACGTTGTCCTGTCTTGAAAGGTCGCTTCGTTGTTTGTGCATGTAAAAACATAGTGTATATACTGTTTCTACGTCAATCTCGGCTTTTTACTTGTTCGCGTATAGCTGATCACTCAGTAGAAAGGTACAGAATTTAGCTAGTGTCCGTAACAATAACAATCAAAAATGGCCGAAGAGGAAGCCGTCGCTGGCTTAAATAGTGGAAAAAGAGTCGAAAGACGGAAAGAAAAGCTTTGTTTGGGTTCGTAGATGTCTTATTGTAAAGAATGACCAACACAGTATTCTTACTACAAGTATATGTTTATTATATGAGTGCGCCTTAACAACTGCTGAAACAACATCCCAAACTGGGTGTGTATAAAATATACGCATGCGCTGTGAGTATACTACATTATCTACATAATGATACATCTCCCCTTTTGGCAAAGAACAAGGAACACAATTTCTGAAAGCTAAAATAAAATAAATCAAAATACTCCAAATTTACTATAACGTAAAATTTCTTTCATAAAGTCTGTTTCTCCATGAATGGCATATTTTTGCTATCAGCACTTAATTATCTCTGTTCACTGTTTACATAGCACGCGTGTTCCGCTATCTAATGTTATCATATTACATTGTTTCAATTAATCTTGTCGGAGGTTTAACTGCCCTGCCAGATCTACTCATATATGTTTTTTCACTTGCTTCATTATCTGACCTTTTATTGCTTTTATCAGAGAATTGTGAAATACAGTCAGAATTTTCTTGAGGCGCCGAAAGGTTGTTATTTTCCACATTTTGCATGTCAACTTCAGGTATGCACTCTTTTGATTCATTGGTTTGTAACAAATGCCTCCTATTGCGACGATATGTGTCACCGTCAGGTGTTTTAACAGAGTATGACCTATCATGGTGTTTTTGCACTACTACTGCAGGACTCCAATTTTTATTTGCTTGCTGAATTCGTGCCGAATCTCCTATTTCTAATGGTGGTAAATGCTTGGCTGTCATATCATAATACACTTACTCCCTTTCCTTGTTTGCTGACAATTTCTCACGAATGACCTTGTGTGAGATTTGCCGGGGAAGTAATTGTGACTTAGCAACTGGCAACACTGACCTAATTTGACGTTGGAACATAATTTCACTGGGTGAAAACCCTATTTTAAGTTTTGTAACCCTATATTCTTGTATTCCTATCATTGGGTCGGTGCCTGATGCTCTGGCCTTCGTGAAAATGCGCTTGCAAATTTTCACGTACGCTTCCGCAAAACCATTACCGGAGCTGTGGTAAGGACTTGTGGTCTGGTGTGTAAAATCCCAGAGCTTTGCAAAGTTTGCAAACTCATGAGATGCATAGCATGGCCCATTATCAGATACTACAATTTCTGGTATGCCAAATCTAGCAAATATGCCTTTGAGCCTACTTATAACTGTCGAACTTCTACAGTTAGGCAGCTCTTTGACCTCAAAGTAATGTGAATAATGGTCAGCGACTATCAAAAAGTCTTTGCCATTGAACTCAAATAGGTCTGTGCCAACTACCTGCCATGGTATTCTGGAACTTGGGTGTAGACAAGCGGTTCTTTCTGGTTTGAGTCTCTGTGTTGCAAACATACAGGACATTTCAGAACGAGATCTTTAATTTCCTGGGTGATTTCTAGGCCAGAAAACAATATCACTTGCTCTACTTATTGTTTTCTCTATTCCCATATGACTTGAAGAATGTAGTTTTGACAATAAGTCTGCCCTTAGGGATTAGGAATAACAATTTTGTGACCCTTCATTATTACCCCATCCATGACGGTAAGCTCATCCCTGTAATTCCAGAAATCTAGCAGTTCTGACTTGCAGTGGTTTCTTTCATCAGGCCAACCTTCAATAATGACTTGCTTCAGGACAAAAGTTGTTCGTCCCTGTCAGTATTGACCTTGATTTCTTGTAATTTCCGGTCACTTACCGGTAAGCTTTTTTTGACCATATTAACCTGGACTTCTACAGTTTCCGTCAGGACGGATCTGTATCCTTGACCGGAAATCTAGACAAAGTATCTGGTAAAGGAATCTGAGTTCCCTGCCTATAAGTGACATCTATATCATACTGTGAAATGTTTAAGAGCAGCCGCTGTAACCTAACAGGTGCAGCAAATAAGGGTTTCTTACATATAGCTATCAATGGTAAGTGGTCTGTAACTACTTTGACCTTTTTCCCATATACCCACTGGTGGAATTTCTTCAAGCCAAATACCAGTCCAAGACACTCTAACTCAATCATAGCATAGTTCATTTGGCTTGGCGTAAGACTTTTACTGGCATAACCTATAGGTCTACCTTCTTGAAGGAGTGTGGCCCCAAGTCCTGACCTACTTGCGTCAGTTTGCAACTCTAAGGGTTTTGCCGGGTCATAGAAAGCAAGGACAGGAGCTTGCGTTATGATATCAATCATCTGATCATAAGCTTGCTGCTGTGATTCACCCCAGAGAAATTCTACATCTTTCGCCAATAATTCTCGTAAGGGCAAAGTGACCTCAGATAGCCTAGGTGCATATCTAGCGAGATACTGACTCATGCCAAGTACCGTTTCGAGTTGTGACCTATTTTCCGGGATAGGCATTTCTCGAATTGCAGACACCTTGTCTGGATCTGGGCTAAGACCTTGTTTAGATATCACATGACCGAAATAACTAATCTGGGACTGCCCAACCTCCAGCTTATCTGGATTAAGGCGTATACCTTGTTCTAGTGACCTTTGGAGCACTGCTCTCAAATTCGCATCATGCTCCTCCCTTGTTTTGCCATATACTAAAATATCGTCTACTATGGCAGCTACCCCTGGGAGACCCTCAAATATTTCGTCTATTTTCTTTTGGAACAGATCCATGGCAGACGAAATACCCATTGGAAGCCTCAGATACCTGTACCTCCCAAATATGGTATTGAATGTAGTCAACATGGAAGACTTCTCTGTCAAATGCATGGCCCAGTAACCTGACCTAGCGTCTAATTTTGTAAAAAAAGTAGCACCGTTTAGCTGGGGAAGTATGTCATCCAGTGTTTTTGTCGGATGATAAGGACGTTGAATGTTTCTGTTCAAGTCACCCGGATCAAGTACTATTCGCAAGTCACCTGATTTTTTCTGTACTGTCACCATTGAATTGACCCACTCAGTAGGCTCACTTACTTTTGTAATGACCCCCAATTTCTCCATCTTATCAAGCTCCTTCTTGCATTTATCTCTTAATGCAACAGGAATCCTACGTGGAGGATGAACCACAGGTTTAGCATCATGTTTCAGATAAATAGAACATTGCCCTGGAATAGAGCCAATGCCCTTAAAAACCTGGGAATATTCATTCAGCACTGCTGTTTTGTTAAGCGGGGAGGATACATAATTGGAAGTGACAGCATGTGCGAGTTTAACTAAGCCAAAATCTATGGAAGTCTGAAAACCAAACAAGGGTGGTGACTGGGTGTCTACTACATGAAATTCTACATACTTGGTCTGTGCAGAAGGTTCATGGGTACACTGCAGGGTAATGGAACCTAGACATACTAAAGGGTTGCCATTATAACCTGTGAGCTTCATTACAGGGGAACAGAGTGCGGTTTTTACACCTAATTGTTGCAATGCAAAATGAGGTAAAATATTCACCTGTGCGCCAGTGTCTATCTTGAAAGAAATTTGTTTCCCAAGAGGTCCAGTTTTAATATCCACAAATGCCTGATTGCACATCTTGTCCACAGCACTAATTACTGTATCAATGTAAATATCCTCAGATGAATCATCAGCCCTCACTTCATTGACACGTTTACTCCTGCACACCCTCGCGTAGTGATTCCATTTTTTACAGTTTCGGCATTGCACTCCCTTCGCCTTACACTGTTTGTCCCCATGGAATTGACCACAGTTTTGGCACGATTTGTGCGCGACATCGGGCTTGTTTTCCGTTGATTTCCGCGACCCGCCTTTGCACTTATATCTCGTTTTCTCGATTCCTCTTTTTTGTGATTAGTTTTCCGTACAAAGTTAATAGAAGACGATTCTTGCATGTTATTCATTTGCTCTTGTGCATATTCTACAGTTTGACATATGTCAACAGCTTTCGCCAATGTTAGTTTCTCACCTACTGTCAAAAGCTTCTCTCTAATTTTGGACGACTTTACACCGAACACGATTCGATCTCTAATCAAATCTTCCTTGTACGCTTCGCCATAAGAACAGTCATTTGCAAGTATCTTAAGTCGTGTGATGAATTGTTCCATGGTATTTTCACCTTGCACTTCATTATTAAATTTGAACCGCGCAAATACTGGGTTTGATTTCGGCTGAACGTGTTTTTCAAATGCGTCGGCGGTAGCTTTTACTGATTTTTTCTGATCAGCTGTCAACACTAAAGTTTATAAATTTCTCTTCCTTTTTGTCCCATCCATAGGAGCAAGTATGTGATTTGTACTGGTTCATCTTTCCCCTTTAACGGACCCTGGAATATCAATTCCGCGTGACCTCTAAAGGTTTTGAATGTTTCCAACAAATTCGGACTGTCCCAGTCCATTGTAGGCGTCGGTACACCGGTTAAATCCATTATTTAAATCCGATACACTATATGCACTATATGCACAATGATTGTTAATAATCCTGACAAATGCGGATGTATTAAAATCGTTAATTTTCTGACACCATGTCTTATTGTAAAGAATGACCAACACAGTATTCTTACTACAAGTATATGTTTATTATATGAGTGCGCCTTAACAACTGCTGAAACAACATCCCAAACTGGGTGTGTATAAAATATACGCATGCGCTGTGAGTATACTACATTATCTACATAATGATACAGTAGAAACACAAGGTGTTGCTTAAACATGTCTTTCAGTACAACAAACAAACAGCCAAACACTACACATTTGAGGCCCATCCAAAACGTGGGCAAAAGTTAAAAAAGAAAACCAAAAAAAAAAAAACAAAAAAAAAAAAAAAAAAAAAACACGCGATGCCAGTACCGAATGTAAGTGCAAGGTAAAAATTAGACAGGGTATGAAACAGGCTAAAAATAAATAAAAACATGGTAAATAAATAAATTAATTAATTTAATAAATAAATAGATATCTGTGGAAGAAAAATGCAGAATTTTAGCTGTTTGAATCCCGACTCCAGTGCCTGGTATTATAGTTCACTAGGTTGTAAAGTAGGATAAATGCAAAAGAGGAGTGAAGGCACAATGAAGATCTATAAAAGATTTCATTAATTTTCATTTATTTTATTTATTTCACAGATACAAATACAACACAATCAAACAGTAATATAAAAAGTAGGCAATAAAACTAAACATAACATTAACAAGAAGGTATATAGCATGCCCATGAACAAACAGGTTTTTAATCTAACTTAATAATCGATATATCGATGTATCGTCGATATTTGTCTTCCGATATATCGGTATCGTCGATATGCCAAAGACCCAATCAATGACAGCCCTACTTAGAGAGCAGTCATACTTTGGACGCCGACCGACCGCCCGCCACTGGTGTTCACATAATACGCCTCGCTCTTTCAGAGACAGGCGTATAAAAAAAGTTATAAAATAATGGTCAGACTTACTTGCTTTAATAAATTAAACATTTATATTCACATATATTCATGTAGAAACTTCAAATGAGTTGAATACAAAGCGCTATTTTTTTAGTTAGACTAAGAGACTTTATACTTTCGGAAAAATGTTGGGAACAAGTGCAAGGGGATGTCTACCCCAACACCAGTTTCATTACAAAGCAGACTGTCGATGACACTAAACTGCAGAAGCAAAACACAAAATGCAAATTCAAAAAAGGTCAGCAGGGTAGTTTCTAGCCAGAAAATGTTCCAAACAGATTTCATTGGGGAAATAACAAAAATTTGCAGAATAAGTTTAGACAGGTCTAGGAAAGTGGAGTATTTACAGATTATCTGTAAATTTACAGATAATCTATAAATTTACAGATTTTTCAATCTGTAAATTTACAGATCAAGTGTTTGAAAACTGATGAAATAACATTTATCCTCAAAACCGCAGCTTGGAATCAATTGGTTTATTTACAGCATGCATAAATTAAGGTCATTTGTGGGTTTCAGCCATTTTTGTTGACTTTGATTTTTTGGCATTTTCAGAAAAATCAAAGTCAACAGAAATGACTGAAAGTTACAACTGACCTTTATTAGCTCATCTGATTTTTTGAAAAAAAATGATGAGTTATTGTCATCACTTGAGCGGTTGTCGGCGTCGGCGTCTGCGTCGGCGTTGCCTGGTTAAGTTTTATGTTTAGGTCAGCTTTTCTCCTAAACTATCAAAGCTATTGCTTTGAAACTTGGAAGACTTGTTCACCATCATAAGCTGACCCTGTATAGCAAGAAACATAACTCCATCTTGCTTTTTGCAAGATTTATGGCCCCTTTTGTACTTAGAAAATATCAGATTTCTTGGTTAAGTTTTATGTTTAGGTCAACTTTTCTCCTAAACTATCAAAGCTATTGCTTTGAAACTTGGAATACTTGTTCACCATCATAAGCAGACCCTGTACATCAAGAAACATAACTCCATCTTGCTTTTTGCAAGAATTATTGCCCCTTTTGGACTTAGAAAATCAGTTTTCTTGGTTAAGTTTTATGTTTAGGTCAGCTTTTATCCTAAACTATCAAAGCTATTGCTTTAAAACTTGCAACACTTGTTCACCATCATAAGCTGACCCTGTACAGCAAGAAACATAACTCCATCCTGCTTTTTGCAAGATTTATGGCCCCTTTTGGACTTAAAAGATATCAGATTTCTTGGTTAAGTTTTATGTTTAGGTCAACTTTTTCTCTTAAACTATCAAAGCTATTGCTTTGAAACTTGCAACACTTGTTCACCATCATAAGCTGACCCTGTACAGCAAGCAACATAACTCCATCCTGCTTTTTGCAATAATTATTGCCCCTTTTGGACTTAGAAAATCATTTTCTTGGTTGAGTATTATGTTTAAGGCAACTTTTCTCATAAACTATCAAAGCTATTGCTTTAAAACTTGCAACAGTTTTTCACAATCATAAGTGGACACTGTACATCAAGAAACATAACTCTATCCTGCTTTTTGCAAGAATGATGGCCCTTTTTAGACTTAGAAAATCATGGGTAGGACAATATTTCTATTATACAAAAAAAATCAGATGAGCGTCAGCACCCGCAAGGCGGTGCTCTTGTTTATACATACCATAAGTAAATCAATTAATTTCAAGCTGCGATTTTGTGTCTAAATATAATTTTAGCAGTTTTCAAACACTTGATCTGTAAATTTACAGATTGAAAAATCTGTAAATACTCCACTTTCCTAGACCTGTTAGATGCTACAGGACAGTGACTGTCATTTTAATTATCACACGTTCTGAAATGTCTAATTTATCTGGACCACGGAACAGCATATAATCAGCTCTGAAAGTGAAATTTTTTTGGCTAGGCCAGTTCCCATATTCTTTATCTATCACTGGACACAAAATTATCTACACTGTACACAGACACAGAACTTCAGAAGTGACAGAACTGTCCTGTCTGACTTGTGACCAAAATTTAGTATTAAATCTGTGTCAAGCGACAGGTATATCTAAAGAAATGGTTATATTAACTGACGGATTATAGGTTAGAAATATAAAGAATTGGGCATCAGAAATGGGTAAACTTACGCTCTCCAATATTGTTTTTAATTGCCGTGCCACCTCTCAAACAAACTAATCGGAAAACTCCGTATTATCCGAATCACAACAGACAGCTCTATGTAGCCACCTAATCGTATAAAAACACTAAGATATGTAATAGACCTACTTTGTGCCAAAAACATCTAGATTTCTTAATATCAAAATAAATTAAATAATGAAAATAAAATCATATGTACAATTATTTTTGTTCCTAAGTTGAAATTCGCATACGCGGAATTAGAGCCATGCGCATGACAAATGCTTTCGTTTTGGAATTTGTAGCAACTTCGAAGTAGTTAATAGGTCTGTACTGTTCTTGTAATGGAGTATATTCACACATACGGGAGCCCACATATGTATTTAAACGTCATAAATTTGTTTTTATCAACATAGTTGGCTAATTCGAGTCTGCTAACTACCATTGCTAGGGTTCCCGAAACGATCTATCACATGCATCTAAATTTTAATTTGGCAGTGGCTAGGGGTCCGGTAATCCATGTAGTCCATGTAGAAATCGGGACAAGCTACAGCATCTTTGGCCCTTTAGTTTTTGATTTCTGTATATTGGTACATTATTATTTTAGATTTGTTAATAATTTCTTATTCGTTTCTTTCAATGTTTATCTTCCTTGTTATAGATATTCTGATACCATGGCACCCAAAATCTTTCAATTTTGTTAATGTTTTTTCTTATACTAAGTTTTAGTAGTAGTAGTAGTTTTTCTACTTTCCTTTGATTATCATTACATATTTACATTGCAGTGTCTCCACATATTTACACATAGTGCGGCCATTATTTCTACCAACTTCTAATATTCTATCCTTTCTGTCGGCAGAACAATTCCTGCACAACAGATGATTATTCACTATTTCATTCATAAGTTAATATTTTGATATTTGCAGAACAATTCCTGCACAACCTCAACTGCACATTTTTTAACTTTTAAATGTTTTCTATTGCTGTACATTTTGGTAGAGCAATTCCTGCACAAAATCACACATAATCATTTTCAGTTGATGTAGTTATTTCCTTGTATTCTTGCATAGGGGGTGTAACAGTTGGCTTGAAACTTGCTGTCTCCTGACCAGTGTATGTTCAGTCTAGCTTTGAAGGAGTTTATTGTTGGTGCCTGTATTACCTTATTTGGAAGGCTGTTCCAGTTTCTAACCACTCTGTGACTAAATGCATATCCTTGATTTATGTTTAGCATAGTCCTTTTGTAATTTTCGGTTATTCCCCATAGTTACAACATTCTGACTAAATTTCAACAGACATGACCAGGAAATTTTGATCTGGTCCGCGGTTTCTTAATCCGGATGCGGTCCGATTGACCGGCATTTATCGTACCCCGAGAACTGCAACATCTCGGACAACATATCAAAATGGCGTCACTTAATATTATGCCGGGGCATAACCAGGAAAGAAACGTAAATTAACGCTCAACAATCGTAGTGAAAGGAAACAAATGTATGAAAATAAGAGGGTTGACCGAACATTTAACGAGAAATGGACTAAAAATCACACCTGGCTTGAATATGATGGAGAAAAGCAACATATGCAGTACACTGACAATTTCTTCGGTCATGCATATTTTTTTTTCAGTCAGGCAGATTTTTAGGCATTGCTCAGTCAGGGGTGTAACTGTTTCAAGTTATCGCATTTTGTAACCCATTTGAGTTATTGCTTATTCTTTCATAATTTGTTTCAGTTATCACAAAATATTACAAATCCCTCCTGTACCGATTCCTCATTTTGAATGAGACTAATGCAATTATTTCCTGAATCCTTGAACTTTTATCTTTCCAGCTATGCAGTAAAAATGTTTAAGCAAGGCTGATAAAGGTTTACGCAAAAGTTTTAAAGCTATAAAACTCTTAACATTCCATTATGTCCAAGACTGTTTAATTATAATTACCTGATGACCCCAAGTAATATGATGTCACTTGACTGTGACCTTGACCTACTCTTTCTTGTTTTTTAAGATACAGCCTTGAAATTTTGATGACATACACAGTTTTGCACACAAATCGTAAAACTGAATTTCATTGACCATGAATGTGACCTGCTGACTTTCTTAATATTTTATCATCAGTTTGACATTTGAAACATGTAGCTCATATTACTCTGGTGAGCGATCCAGGGTCATTATGACCCTCTTGTTTTTGTACAATGCTGGTATTGCTTATGTTAAGCATGTATCATTCAAACAGTTCTGGTGGTTGGAACAGTGTGTAAGAGAAACAGAAGATAGAATTAATGAAGTAAAATTAATTTTACAAATTTAAAATTAAACCAGGTCGGTGGTATGAAAATAAGCTTTTAATTGAAATGGAACTTATCACTTTTTCCTAAGCAGTACGTTTCTGTATTCAAGTCATGCCTAGCCTGTATTTGGTTACAGTCTCCAGAAGATACCTAGGGTGCTTAAACACATTAAAAACTTAACAGTCATTGAATATGATTCATGTTTCTTTTTTTGTTGTTGTTGTTTTCGAATCATTGTACACTTGTTGTAAAGTTAAATGATACACATCATGACCCTCTTGTTTAGTTTTTTTGCTCTTTTACAAACAAAATACATAATATTGATATCGAGATACAAACTTTATACAGGAAAATAAAAAAATATATATATATCTTAGCTAAAATTCAGCCCAATTTATAAATGATGGCAGTGTCTACTGTACCCAACTGGAAGAGACCCAGTGATTCATTTTGCTGTGCGTCCTGCGTCAAAGACGCGTATTTTTCGTGGGGGACGCGTTAATTTAAAATGTGTGCAGCCGCGGGACGCAAACAAAAATTTACTTTATCACCGTTCGATTTGTAAAGCATAGGCTGAGCTAGGAGATGCTTGAGCGAAATAGTCGCTTTGTAGCCGTCCATTCGCTTAATCTAACCCAAGAAACTGCAAATCGCCCATTTTATCTAAATGCTCACTAATATCGTATGCAGGGTGACACCAGGAAAGAAACGTAATTACGCTCAACAATCGTAGTGAAGAAACAATGTATTAAGATAAGAGGGTGACCGAACATTTAACGAGAAATGACTAAAAATCAACCTGGCTTGAATTGATGAGAAAGCAAATATGCATTACATGACATTTCTTCGGTCATGCATATTTTTGTTTTCAGTCAGGCAGATTTTTAGGCATTGCTCAGTCAGGGGTGTAACTGTTTCAATAATTTTTACCTTTGAGTTATTGCTTATTCTTTATAATTTGTTTCATTATCACAAAATTACAAATCCTCTTACGATCTATTAATGAGACTATTCAATTATTCCTAATCTTGAACTTTTTCTTTCAGCTATGCAGTAAAATGTTTAAGCAAGCTGAAAAGGTTTACCAAAGTTTTAAGCTATAAAACTCTTAAATTCCATTATGTCCAAGCTGTTTAATTAATTACTATGACCCAAGTAATATGATGTCACTTGACTGTGACTTGACCTACTGACCTATTTCTTGTTTTTTAAGATACAGCCTTGAAATTTTGATGACATACACAGTTTTGCACCAAATGTAAATGAATTCATTGACCATGAATGTGACCTGCTGTTTCTTATATTTTATCATCAGTTTGACATTTGAACATGGGAGCTTATATTACTTGGTGACGATCCAGGTCATTATACCTTTGTTTTTGTACAATTGTATTGTATTTCATGATCTTCAAACATTTTCTGGTGTTGGCAACAGTGTGTAAGAGAAAAAAGATAGATTAATGAAGTTTAATACAATTTAAATAAAGCGTTTAAAAGCTTTAGAAAACTTATCACTTTTTCTAAGATTATTTCTTTTCAAGTATAGGATTTAATCCAAAGATCGGGGTGTAAAAATAAAAACTTAAGTCATTATATATGATATGTTTGCATTTTAGTTTTTTTCAACTTGCATATTTAGTTAATGTCACATGCTGACTCGATTTTTGTTTACAAAAAAAATTATGCGAGTACAATGGATACGCATAATATTCATTTCAGTTTAAATAGGGATTCACTGCCAGGAGACCTGGCCCTATTCCAAAACAGTGAAGAAAAAAATACTGCAGACTTTTTATAAAAGCTATTAATGTCACAAAGTTCAGATTGAGAAAATTTGTCTTGCACAATAACTGGACAAAAAACATGGTCAGTGATAAATTTGTACCTAAATACATGTTAATAGGTTGAAATTACACATACAACTGACTACAGTATATAATCAAGATGCCTGTGCCCCACACAATGCCTGAGACACATTCAAGATGCCTGCGTCGCTTGACTAATAAGTCGGCAGAACGAGGGGATATGCCTTTTCCTGGACATGTATTATATGTCAGTTGATAAGATATCATGTCTTTATATAATATACAATAGAAATACATCATGCCCTTTTAGCACAAGGTAAAATCTATCGAAATATTCACTATTTTTAGCTCAAGGTGAGCTTTTGTGATCGCCCTGTGTCCGTCGTCAGTCTGTAGTCCGTCCTTCGTCCATCCGTTGTCAACAATTTGACTGTTAACACTCTAGAGGTCACAATTTTGGCCTAATCTTAATGAAACTTGGTCAGAATGTTACCCTCATGAAAATCTTGGACGAGTTCGATATTGGGTCATCTGGGATCAAAAACTAAGTCACCAGGTCAAATCAAAGGAAAAGCTTGTTAACACGCTAGAGGTCACAATTTTAGCCCAATCTTAATGAAACTTGGTCAGAATGTTACCCTCAATAAAATCTTGGACGAGTTCGATATTTGGTCATCTGGGGTCAAAAACTAGGTCACTGGGTCAAATCAAAGGAAAAGCTTGTTAACACTCTAGAGGTCACAATTTTGGCCCAATCTTAATGAAAGTTGGTCAGAATGTTACCCTCAATAAAATCTTGGACAAGTTCGATATTGGTCATCTGGGGTTAAAAACTAGGTCACCAGGACAAATCAAAGGAAAAACTTGTTTACACTCTAGGTGTCACAATTTTGGCCCAGTCTTAATGAAACCTGGTCAGAATGTTACCCTTAATAAAATCTTGAATGAGTTCGATATTGGATCATCTGGGATTAAAAACTAGGTCACCAGGTCAAATCAAAGGAAAAGCTTGTTACTCATGATAATCTCAAAGTTCAGTTTGAATCTGGGTCATGTAGGGTCAAAAACTAGGTCACCAGGTCAAATCAAAGGAAAAGCTAGTTAACACTCTAGAGGCCACATTTATTACCATATCTTAATGAAACTTAGTCAGAATGTTAATCTTGATGATTTATAGGTCATGTTCAAATCTGGGTCAGGTGGGGTCAAAAACTAGGTCACCGGGTCAAATCAAAGGAAAAGCTTGTTAACACTCTAGAGGCCACATTTATGACTGTATCTTTATGAAACATAGTCAGAATGTTAATCTTGGTGATCTTTTGGTCAAGTTCGAATCTGGGTCATGTGGGGTCAAAAACTAGGTCACCGGGTCAAATCAAAGGAAAAGCTTGTTGACACTGTAGAGGCCACATTTATGACTGTATCTTCATGAAACATGGTCAGAATGTTACTCATGATGATCTCAAAGTCCAGTTGGAATCTAGGTAGGTCATGTAGGGTCAAAAACTAGGTCACCAGGTCAAATCAAAGGAAAAGCTTGTTAACACTCTAGAGGTCACAATTTTGGCCCAATCTTAATGAAACTTGGTCAGAATGTTACCCTCAATAAAATCTTGGACAAGTTCGATATTGGGTCATCTGGGGTTAAAAACTAGGTCACCAGGACAAATCAAAGGAAAAACTTGTTTACACTCTAGGTGTCACAATTTTGGCCCAGTCTTAATGAAATCTGGTCAGAATGTTACCCTTAATAAAATCTTGGATGAGTTCGATATTGGGTCATCTGGGATCAAAAACTAGGTCACCAGGTCAAATCAAAGGAAAAGCTTGTTACTCATGATTATCTCAAAGTTCAGTTTGAATCTGGGTCATGTAGGGTCAAAAACTAGGTCATCAGGTCAAATCAAAGGAAAAGCTAGTTAACACTCTAGAGGCCACATTTATTACCATATCTTAATGAAACTTAGTCAGAATGTTAATCATGATGATTTATAGGTCATGTTCAAATCTGGGTCAGGTGGGGTCAAAAACTAGGTCACCGGGTCAAATCAAAGGAAAAGCTTGTTAACACTCTATATAACTATATATCTTAGCTAAAATTCAGCCCAATTTATACATGATGGCAGTGTCTACTGTACCCAACTGGAAGAGACCTGGCCCTATTCCCAAAACAGTGAAGAAAAAATACTGCAGACTTTTTATAAAAGCTATTAATGTCACAAAGTTCAGATTGAGAAAATTTGTCTTGCACAATAACTGGACAAAAAACATGGTCAGTGATAAATTTGTACCTAAATACATGTTAATAGGTTGAAATTACACATACAACTGACTACAGTATATAATCAAGATGCCTGTGCCCCACACAATGCCTGAAACACATTCAAGATGCCTGCGTCGCTTGACTAAAAAGTCGGCAGAACGAGGGGATATGCCTTTTCCTGGACATGTATTATATGTCAGTTGATAAGATATCATGTCTTTATATAATATACAATAGAAATACATCATGCCCTTTTAGCACAAGGTAAAATCTATTGAAATATTCACTATTTTTAGCTCAAGGTGAGCTTTTGTGATTGCCCTGTGTCCGTCGTCAGTCTATCGTCCGTCCTTCGTCCATCCGTTGTCAACAATTTGACTGTTAACACTCTAGAGGTCACAATTTTGGCCTAATCTTAATGAAACTTGGTCAGAATGTTACCCTCATGAAAATCTTGGACGAGTTCGATATTGGGTCATCTGGGATCAAAAACTAAGTCACCAGGTCAAATCAAAGGAAAAGCTTGTTAACACTCTAGAGGTCACAATTTTAGCCCAATCTTAATGAAACTTGGTCAGAATGTTACCCTCAATAAAATCTTGGACGAGTTCGATATTTGGTCACCTGGGGTCAAAAACTAGGTCACGGGATCAAATCAAAGGAAAAGACTTGTTACACTCTAGAGGTCACAATTTTGGCCCATCTTAATGAAAGTTGGTCAGAATGTTACCCTCAATAAAATCTTGGACAAGTTCGATATTGGGTCATCTGGGTTAAAAACTAGGTCACCAGGTCAAATCAAAGGAAAAACTTGTTTACACTCTAGGTAGTCAAATTTTGCAGTCTTAATTGAAATGGTCAGAATGTTACCTTAATAAAATCTGAAGAGTTCGATATTGGATCATCTAGGGATTAAAACTAGGTCACAGGTCAAATCAAAGGAAAAGCTTGTTTACTCATGATAATCTCAAAGGTTCAGTTTGAATCTGGGTCAGTAGGGTCAAAAACTAGGTCACCAGGTCAAATCAAAGGAAAAGCTAGTTAACACTCTAGAGGCCACATTTATTACCATATCTTAATGAAACTTAGTCAGAATGTTAATCTTGATGATTTATAGGTCATGTTCAAATCTGGGTCAGGTGGGGTCAAAAACTAGGTCACCGGGTCAAATCAAAGGAAAAGCTTGTTTACACTCTAGAGGCCACATTTATGACTGTATCTTTATGAAACATAGTCAGAATGTTAATCTTGGTGATCTTTTGGTCAAGTTCAAATGTGGGTCATGTGGGGTCAAAAACTAGATCACCGGGTCAAATCAAAGGAAAAGCTTGTTGACACTGTAGAGGCCACATTTATGACTGTATCTTCATGAAACTTAGTCAGAATGTTAATCTTGATGATCTTTAGATCAAGTTTGAATCTGGGTCGTATGGGGTCAAAAACTAGGTCACCAGGTCAAATCAAATGAAAAGCTAGTTAACACTTTAGAGGCCACATTTATGACCATATCTTAATGAAAGTATCTTGATCTTCAGGTCAGTAGGTCAGGTGAGTGATACAGGGCCTTCATGGCCCTCTTGTTTGAATTTTCAAGTTACTGTACCCGATGAAAAACACTTGCAAAATATCAATATTACATATTTCTTCACAAACTGGGCATGGATGTGTCAGCAAGATACAACTACATCCAGCTGCACTCCCCAATTTCTTAAAAGTCCTAACTTTACTGTAAAAAGAAAATAACCAAAAACATTCAACTTTACTCACCGTGCTCGTTATTTCAGTCAACATCCTGCTCAATGCCTGCACCATCGGAAGCGCGATGCCTTCATTTCAGCAGTGCACATTTTGTGCTGCAGGCATTGTTTCATACCCATGAACTTTGTTTGTTAAGATGGTGTTCATGCATTTTGTTCTGGAGCAATCTATTTGAACATTTTGTATGTTACATACTCATTTGTTACAGACTCATTCACATACTGTCCATTGTTACCTTACAATATGTCTTTCACCAACATAATCCTGCAAGGACCTATAGAACACATTGCAGTTTGCTCATTTACTAATGAACATTGTGTTCATACATTTTATTATGCCCCCCTTTGAAAAAGGAGGGGTTATTGTTTTGCAGATGTCGGTCGGTCGGTCGGTCGGTCGGAATGTAGACCTATCAGTTTCCGGATGATAACTCAAGAACGCTTGGGCCTAGGATCATGAAAGTTGATAGGGAGGTTGGTCATCACCAGCAGATGACCCCTATTGATTTTGAGGTCTGTATGTCAAAGGTCAAGGTCACAGTGACCCTGAATAGTAAAACGGTTTCCGGATGATAACTCAAGAACACTTGGGCCTAGGATCATGAAAGTTGATAGGGAGGTTAATAATGACCAGCGGATGACCCCTATTGATTTTGAGGTCTGTATGTCAAAGGTCAAGGTCACAGTGACCCTGAACAGTAAAACGGTTTCCGGATGATAACTCAAAAGCGCTTAGGCCTAGAGTCACGAAAGTTGATAGGGAGGTTGGTCATGACCAGCAGGTGACCCCTATTGATTTTGAGGTCAGTATGTCAAAGGTCAAGGTCACAGTGACCAGGAACAGTAAAATGGTTTCCAGGCAATAACTCAAGAACGCTTGGGCCTAGTGTCAAGAAAATTGATAGTTAGGTTGGCCATGACCAGCAGATGACCCCTATTGATTTTGAGGTCATTAGGTCAGAGGTCAAGGTCACATTGGCTAGGAACAGTTAAATGGTTTCTGATCTTGTCCAAAACCATAGGGCCTAGGGCTTTGATATTTGGTATGTAGCAAAATCTAGTGGTCCTCTACCAAGATTGTTCAGATTATTTCCCTGGGGTCAAATATGGCCCTACCCCTAGGGTCACATGGTTTATAAAGACTTATATAGGAAAAAAACTTTGAAAATCCTCTTGTCCAAAACCACAGGGCCTAGGGCTTTGATATTTTGTATATGACAACATCTAGTGGTCCTCTACTAAGATTATTCAGATTATTCCCTTAAGGTCAAATATGGTTCCGCCCTGGGGGTCACATGGTTTACATATACTTATATAGGGAAAAACTTTGAAAATCTTCTTGTCCAAACCACAAAGTCTGTGGCTTTGGTATTTTGTAATGTAGCATCATTTAGTGGTTCTCTACCAAGTTTGTTCAAGTTATCCCTCTGGGGTCAAATATGGCCCTGCCTTAGAGGTCAGATGGTTCATATAGACTTACATAGGGAAAAACTTAGAATCTTCATGTCCATAACTTACATCATTCAAATTTGGACCACATGTATAGTTTTGAGTGGCAAGATGAACCTTGACATGAGTTGACCTTGATCTTGACCTAGTGATCTACTTTCACATTTCTGTACCTACAGCCTTCAAATTTGGACCACATGTATAGGTTTGTGTACTGAAAAAAACTTTGACCTTGTTATTGACCTAGTGACCTACTGTCACATTTTTGAAGGTACAGGCTTCAAATTTGGACCACATGCATAGTTTTTTGTTCCAAAATAAAATTTGACCTTGATTTTGACCTAGTGACCTACTTTCACATTTCTCAAGCTACAGCCTTCAAATTTGAACCACTTGCATAGTTTTGTGTTCTGAAATGAACTTTGATCTTGAGATTGACCTAGTGACCTACTTTCACATTTCTGAAGGTACAGGCTTCAAATTTGGACCACTTGCATAGTTTTGTTTTCCGAAATAAAATTTGACCATGATTTTGACCTAGTGACCTACTTTCACATTTCTCAATCTACAGCCTTCAAATTTGAACCACTTGCATAGTTTTGTGTACCGAAATGAACTTTGATCTTGAGATTGACCTAGTGACCTATTTTCACATTTTTGAAGGTACAGGCTTCAAATTTGGACTGCATGCATATTTTTGTGTTCTGAATTGAAATTTTACATTGATTTTTATCTATTACCTACTTTCACATTTCTCAAGCAACAGCCTCCAAATTTGAAGCACATGCATAGCTCTGTCTACCGAAATGAACTTTACCTTGAAATTGATCTAGTGACCTGCTTTCACATTTCTCAAGCCACCACTTTCAAATTTGGACCACATACACATTGTTTTGTACCTAGATGAAATTTGACCTTGATTTTGACCTTGAGCTAGTTTTGAAATTTGGAACATTCAAAAATGGCTCAGTGGATGGCGCCAAGATCAATCTGTAATCTCTTGTTAGGTTAATAGGTTAAAGGTCAAGGTCAGATTAAACCAGAATGGTAGAATATTTGTTTACAGTGAGCATATAATTTCTGTTCCTTGTGCAATTACTGAATGCATCAAGTGGGGGGGCATTTCGTGTTTGACGAGCTCTTGTTAGCTTGACTATTCGAAGAATAGTGTAGCTATTTTACTCACCCTGGCGTCGGTGTCACACCTTGGTTAAAGTTTTGCATGCAAGTACATATGGCTATCATTTAAAGGTGTATAGCTTTGAAACTTACTGTTTCTTTTTCTTGGTCAATTACCAACCTCACTGGGTCAAGTGATGTCCCATAACTCTGACATGACTTTGTATTTTGGTCAAATTATGCCCCCTTTTGGACTTGGAAAATCCTGGTTGAAGTTTTACATGCAAGTTACTATCTCCAGAACTAATGCAAATATTGAATAAAAACTTCACATGTGTTTTCGGATGATAGCATCAAGTACCATGGCTCTGACATGCAGTTTGGCCAAACTATGCCCCCTTTTTGACTTAGAAAATCCTGGTTATAGTTTTGCGTGCAAGTTACTATCTCCAAATCAAATGCAGATATTGAATTGAAACTTCACATGTGTCTTCGGCGTTATAAAACTAATGCAGATACTGGATTGAAACTCTATAGATATTTTAACATTTAGAGTAATATTCCTGGTTCTGGGGCAACAATTCGAATAGTCAAGCATTGGCTGTCTTATGGAGAGCTCTTGTTTATTCTCAAAATCCTGTCATGCACTCATAGATAAGATTTGCTATTGTGAGTAATGCTAATAAATTTTCTTCATCAACATAAAGCCATGTCATTAGCACGTTTGCATTGTAACAAAGTGTCTGTTAACAACTTGTGCATTGATGTGTCTCTTGGTTATTTAATCTTATGTCATCTATAAAAGACTCGTTTATCATCAGTTCATTTCACATACTGTTCATTTGTAAGGTAAACTGCAGCAGGCTCTTCTTTATAAAATGAAACATTATTGACTGATGTGTGATGTCTAAATATGACGGAAATACGTCTTCAAGATAAATTACATGTATTGATTTCAAAAGGATAAATTGTCTTAAACATGATTTGAATTAATCCAAAAATGAAAAAATGGTTGAAGTATTGACATTTTTGGGGACATGTTTTAAATTTAAGGTACAAACTCCTGATAATATGTTTTATATGCAAACTGGTTTGAACCAGTTTGGAAAAAGTTTGATTTGTACATTTTGACATGCAGATACCAACGTTGCCTTGTCTTTCAAGTTAATAAGTGCATCTTTCTGCGTCCCCACCTTGGTTAAAGTTTTTTTACACTTTCTCTTTTTTTCTTCTTATCTCTGTAATTACTTGATGGATTTGATTCAAACTTAAAATAGTTATTCCTCATCATCACCCACATCATCTGACATAAGGTCCATAACTCTGGCACCAATATTTCATGATTTATCCCCCCTTTTCACTTAGATTTTCAGGTTCAAGTTTTGATGCACTTCATTCTATCTCTGTTATTACTGAATGGATTTGATTCAGACTTAAAATAGTTGTTCAGAATCATCACCCATATTATATGACACAAGGTGCATAACTCTGGCACCAATTTTTCATGAATTATTCCCCCTTTTTACTTAGAATTTCAGGTTAAAGTTTTGATGCACTTTCACTCTATCTCTGTTTTTACTGAATGGATTTGATTCAAACTTAAAATAATTGTTCAGCATCATCACCCACATCATATGACACAAGGTGCATAACTCTGGCTCCAATTTTTTAGCCCACCATCATCAGATGGTGGGCTATTCAAATCACTCTGCGTTCGTGGTCCGTCGTTCTTCTGTCCGTCCTTCCGTCTGTCCTTCCGTCCGTTAACAATTTCTCGTTATCGCATCTCCTCAGAAACTACCAGAGGGATTTAAACCAAACTTTGTCAGAATGATGTATTGGTACACTAGTTGTGTCCCCCTGAAAATCAGACTGGTTCAACAATTTTTAGCTCACCTGTCACAAAGTGACAAGGTGAGCTTTTGTGATCGCGCGGTGTCCGTTGTCCGTCCGTGCGTGCGTCCGTGCGTGCGTCCGTAAACTTTTGCTTGTGACCACTCTAGAGGTCACATTTTTCATGGGATCTTTATGAAAGTTGGTCAGAATGTCCACCTTGATGATATCTAGGTCAAGTTCGAAACTGGGTCACGTGCCTTCAAAAATTAGGTCAGTAGGTCTAAAAATAGAAAAACCTTGTGACCTCTCTAGAGGCCATAATTTTCAATGGATCTTCATGAAAATTGGTCAGAATGTTCATCTTAATGATATCTAGGTCAAGTTCGAAACTGGGTCACATGCTGTCAAAAACTAGGTCAGTAGGTCTAAAAATAGAAAAACTTGTGACCTCTCTAGAGGCCATATATTTCACAAGATCTTCATGAAAGTTGGTCAGAACGTTCACCTTGATGATATCTAGGTCAAGTTCGAAACTGGGTCACGTGCCGTCAAAAACTAGGTCAGTAGGTCAAATAATAGAAAAACCTTGTGACCTCTCTAAGGCCATATTTTTCATGGGATCTGTATAAAAGTTTGTCTGAATGTTCATCTTGATGATATCTAGGTCAAGTTCGAAACTGGGTCACGTGCCCTCAAAAACTAGGTCAGTAGGTCTAAAAATAGAAAAACCTTGTGACCTTTCTAGAGGCCATATATTTCACAAGATCTTCATGAAAATTGGTCAGAACGTTCACCTTGATGATATCTAGGTCAAGTTCGAAACTGGGTCACGTGCCTTCAAAAACTAGGTCAGTAGGTCAAATAATAGAAAAACCTTGTGACCTCTCTATAGGCCATATTTTTCATGGGATCTGTGTGAAAGTTGGTCTGAATGTTCATCTTGATGATATCTAGGTCAAGTTCGAAACTGGGTCATGTGCAGTCAAAAACTAGGTCAGTAGGTCTAAAAATAGAAAAACCTTGTGACCTCTCTAGAGGCCATATATTTCATGAAATCTTCATGAAAATTTGTCAGAATGTTCACCTTGATGATATCTAAGTCAAGTTCGAAAGTGGGTCACGTGCCATCAAAAACTAGGTCAGTAGGTCAAATAATAGAAAAACCTTGTGACCTAACTAGAGGCCATATTTTCCATGGGATCTGTATGAAAGTTGGTCTGAATGTTCATCTTGATGACATCTAGGTCAGGTTTGAAAGTGGGTCAGGTGCCGTCAAAAACTAGGTCAGTAGGTCAAATAATAGAAAAACCTTGTGACCTCTCTAAAGGCCATATTTTTCAATGGATCTTCATGAAAGTTTGTCTGAATGTTCATCTTGATGATATCTAGGTCAAGTTCGAAACAGGGTCATGTGCGGTCAAAAACTAGGTCAGTAGGTCTAAAAATAGAAAAACTTTGTGACCTCTCTAGAGGCCATACTTGTGAATGGATCTCCATAAAAATTGGTCAGAATGTTCACCTTGATGATATCTAAGTCAAGTTCGAAATTGGGTCACGTGCCGTCAAAAAGTAGGTCAGTAGGTCAAATAATGAAAAAACATTGTGACCTCTCTAGAGGCCATATTTTTCATGGGATCTGTATGAAAGTTGGTCTGAATGTTTATCTTGATGATATCTAGGTCAAGTTTGAAACTGGGTCAACTGCGATCAAAAACTAGGTCAGTAGGTCTTGAAATAGAAAAACCTTGTGACCTCTCTAGAGGCCATACCCTTGAATGGATTGAATGGATACTTGTGAATGGATCTCCATAAAAATTGGTCAGAATGTTCACCTTGATGATATCTAGGTCAAGTTTGAAACTGGGTCATGTGCCTTAAAAAACTAGGTCAATAGGTCAAATAATAGAAAAACCTTGTGACCTCTCTAGAGACCATATTTTTCAATGGATCTTCATGAAAATTAATCAGAATTTTTATCTTTATAATATCTAGGTCAAGTTCAAAACTGGGTCACATGAGCTAAAAAACTAGGTCACTATGTCAAATAATAGAAAAACCGACGTCATACTCAAAACTGGATCATGTGGGAAGAGGTGAGCGATTCAGGACCATCATGGTCCTCTTCTTTAGTGAGTTATGGCCCTTTGTTTATTTCTATAATTTACATAGATTTATATAGGGAAAAACTTTGAAAATCTTCTTGTCCAAAGCCACAGAGCCTAGGGCTTTGATATTTGGTATGAAGCATCAATTAGTGGTCCTCTACCAAGATGATTCAAATTATTTCCCTGGGGTTTAATATGGCCCCGCCCAGGGGGGTCACATGGTTTATATAGACTTATATAGGGAAAAACTTTGAATAACCTCTTGTCCAAACCACAAAGCCTAGGGCTTTGGCATTTGTAATGTAGCATCTAGTGGTTCTCTACCAAGTTTGTTCAATTTATCCCCCTAGGGTCAAATATGGCCCCGCCCTGGGGGTCATATGGTTCATATAGACTTATATAGGGAAAAGCTTTTAAAATCTTCTTGTCAATAACCTACAACATTCAAATTTGGACCACATGTATGGTTTTGAGCGGAAAGATGAACCTTGACATGAGTTGACCTTGATTTTGACCTAGTGACCTACTTTCACATTTCTGTAGCTACAGCCTTCAAATTTGGACCACATGCATAGTTTTGTGCACTGAAAAAAACTTTGACCTGGACATTGACCTAGTGACCTACTTTCACATTTTTGAAGGTACAGGCTTCAAATTTGGACCACATGCATAGTTTCGTGTTCCTAAATGAAATTTGACCTTGATTTTGACCTAGTGACCTACTTTCACATTTCTCAAGCTATAGCCTTCAAATTTGGACCACATGCATAGTTTTGTGTACCGAAACAAACTTTGACCTTTACATTGATCTAGTGACCTACTTTCACGTTTTGCCCGCCCGCTTAGCTCAGTAGGTAAAAGCGTTGGTCTACGGATCACGGGGTCACGAGTTCGATCCTCGGGCGAGGCGTATGTTCTCCGTGACTATTTGATAAACGACATTGTGTCAGAAATCATTAGTCCTCCACCTCTGATTCATGTGGGGAAGTTGGCAGTTACTTGCGGAGAACAGGTTTGTACTGGTACAGAATCCAGGAACACTGGTTAGGTTAACTGCCCGCCGTTACATGACTGAAATACTGTTGAAAAACGGCGTTAAACCCAAAACAAACAAACAAAACTTTCACGTTTTTGAAGGTACAGGCTTCAAATTTGGACCACATGCATAGTTCTGTGTTCGGAAATAAAATTTGACCTTGATTTTGACCTAGTGACCTACTTTCACATTTCTCCAGCTACAGCCTTCAAATTTGGACCACTTGCATAGTTTTGTGTACCGAAATGAACTTTGACCTTAAGATTGACCTAGTGACCTACTTTCATATTTCTGTAGCTACAGGCTTCAAATTTAGACCACATGCATAGGATTGTGTACCGAAACAAACTTTGACCTTGACATTGACCTAGTGACCTACTTTCACATTTTTTAAGGTACAGGCTTTAAATTTGGACCACATGCATAGATTTGTGTTCTGAAGTGTAATTTGACCTTGATTTTGACCTAGTGACCTACTTTCACATTTCTTAAGCTACAGCCTTCAAATTTGGACCACTTGTATAGTTTTGTGTACCGAAATAAACTTTGACCTTAAGATTGATCTAGTGACCTACTTTCAAAACTTGATGCACATGCATAGTTTTGTGTACAAAGAACTTTGTCCTTGAAATTGATCTAGTGACCTACTTTCACGTTTCTCAAGCTACACCTTTCGAATTTGGACTACATGCACAGTGTTGTGTACGGAAATGAAATTTGACCTTGAGCTAGTCAATAAGTCTTGAAATTTAGAACACTCAAAAATGGCACATTGGTGGACACCAAGATCACTCTGTGATCTCTTGTCATGAATTATGCCCTCTTTTACTTTAGAATTTCAGGTTAGGAGTTTTGATGCACTTTCACTCTATCTCTGTTATTACTGAATAGATTTGATTCTTATTTAAACTAGTTGTTCAACATCATCACCCACATCATATGACACAAGGTGAATAACTCTGGCACCAATTTTTCATGACTTATTCCCCCTTTTTACTTAGAATTTCAGGTTAAAGTTTTGATGCACTTTCACTCTATCTCTATTTTTACTGAATGGATTTGATTCAAACTTAAAATAATTGTTCAACATCATCACCCACATCATATGACACAAGGTGCATAACTCTTGCTCCAATTTTTCATGAATTATGCCCCCTTTTACTTAAAATTTAAGGTTAATTTTGATGCATTTTCACTATATCTCAGTTATAAAGAAATGCATTTGATTCAGACTTGGAAGTAGTTGTTCCACATCATCACCCACATCATATGACACAAGGTGCATAACTCTTGCACCAATATTTTGTGAATTATGCCCTCTTTATGCTTAGAATTATACTTACATAGTGTTTCGATACACTTTATCTTTACCTCTCTTAATATTTTTGACACAGACTCAAGCTACTGTGCTATATCTTCAAGTCTTAAACACTCCAGTGACAGCTCCAGTCTCCTCAGATGTGCCCAGTTTCACTATTCAGCATCGAAATAGTCGAGCACGCTGTCTCCTGTGACAGCTCTTGTTTAATGATTTGACATAACAAGTAAAATATATTCAATCTTCTAAAAATTAAAAAAATGATAAATAACTTTAACCATGTAAATATATTTAATAATGGAGTAATCACTGAAGATAATATTTTATTAAATGTTTAGCTGACTAAAATGTATTTGAAGAGTAGGTAAAGCTATTGCTCTTGTCCATTCATCGCATCCAAGTCCCAATTTGGTTAAGTTTTTGTATGTAAGCTGTTAACTCGGTAACCACTTGTAGGAATGAATTGAAACTTAACACACATATTTACTGTACACATACATATTTACTTTGATGAACTGTTATGCAGTGCACAGGTTCCATAAATATTTTGCTTTTTTACAAAATTTGAAAATTATGCCTTTTTTTGTGACTTGGCAATTTTTGGTAAAGTTTTTATATGTAATATTTCTCGCGTGTTTTGTTGACAGCAGTGAAAATAAAGTATTATCATGAACATCATCGTGAAGAAAAATATGTATTGTATTAAAGAACACCAAAATTCTATGGGAAAGTTGCATATATAGTAAAAATGGGACAATTTTTCAAGGTGGGTGTGCGAGATATTTCTGGTGAACATTTATATCTTGTGTATTTTTAAGCTAGTGAGAGGTTTTATATATTTTCAAATTAGTTCAAATAAGTTTAATATTGCTTGTGTGATTATAGTCTGTGTCTGGATATACAATGATGATGATAAAAATATATACAGGTGCGTAGAAGTTTGGGCTGGAGGGTTTGGGGGTTCCAGACCCCAAGTGTCTGTGAAATTGACAATCCAGAAGAAGAGATCAACATTCATAGTTGTAAAAATTTTGCTGTCTAAAATTTGTTAATTAAATATGTTTATTAATTTGGAAAAATGCAATTATAGTTGGACAGCAAGGTTTGAAGAAATAAAAACAATTTAAAAATACTTCAAGGGTTCTTACATTACTTACCGGTAATATGTTTGGTCAAACCATTCAAACCTTTTTCTTAAGAAATGTCACTAAGGATGTCAATTTATTCAAATGAATATGAAATTATGGAGAGATCATGAAACCAAGATCATTTTACAACAGAATAAAAAGGTCTGTTTCAGGTCACATTGTAAACTAAGGCCAAAAAAAAAATGTTTGTTTCCAGTATCCTGACTGACCCTTTTAAAAATTTGCCTCGACCCTAATTGTTTTCAAAGCGTTTTTAGGCTAATATTAATCAAAAATTTATGTTATATTGATAAGGCTGAATTTTGATTGGTTACAGAAGTTATGATATGTAAACAAGTCAATCAAGCCATACAAAAAGAATTTTCATTAACAGAAAAATGCTATAACCACTGTGGGGAATCGCATGATCAAAATAATCTCTAAACGAAAGTTATATTTTGAAGAAAATGAATAAATTTCCTACCTAACATAATTATGACTAATGAAAGTTGTTAAATTATTATGTATTTGACAATAATGACAGATATCCTGTAATTACAAACAGTAAGGAAAATAAGAATTGTCAGTTTCTTGAAGTGTTCCAGATAATCAGAAAGTAATTGTGATTGAAGTCTATGTAGTTCTTCTTCTTCTTCTTCTTCTTCTTCTTCCAATAATATGCTGGGCCCTCTCTGGAGCAACGTCGCATATGTGACTGTACAATGCCGTTGTGAGGCGCGGCATGCATGGAAAATGGTTTAAATCTGATAAAAACCCCTAGTTTGGGTGTCTAGTGGAGTCTGGCTACCCCAGCCTTGAAGGACTCCAAGGTCTGGGCGGTCGCGATGTTCTCTGGGAGCTGTTCCACAACCGGATGCCAGCAGGGAAGAACGAGTGGCGGTACACGTCAGTTCTGCAGAAGGGTAGCATGTACTTCTGGCTATGGCCACGGGTGGACAGTGCTGCTGGGTGTAGATATGTATTCCGGGGGAATGGCAACTAGGTCGTTGGTAAACCGGTACATCATAACCAGCTTTGCGCTGCTGTAGCATGTGTCCCAGCCGAGTTTCTGGATCATTGCACTGGTGCTACTGGTGGTTCTGTAGTCGCCCATAACAAAGTGAGCTGCTCTACGCTGTACCCCTTCCAGCTGGGTGATTTTCTTGCTGGTATGCAGGTCCCAGGCTGGCGAGGCACATTCCAGTATGGGCTTGACTAGGCTGGTGTAGCACTGGGCCTTGATGTTTCTAGGGCACCTGATCAGGTTTCTGCGGAGAAAGCATAGGGTGTTGTTGGCCTTTCTCGTCTTGTCTTCTATGTGGGCATTCCAGGTCAGGTTGTCTGCTATGGTCACTCCAAAGTATTTTCCGGTTTTGGAGAAGTTCAGGTTATGGCCATGGATGGAATAGGAGGCTTTGATGAGATTTCTTTTCCTGGAGATGCGTATGACTTCGCACTTGGCAGGGTTAAGTTTTAGGATACATCTATGTACCAGATGATAGGCTATATTTTAGATTTACAGTAAAAGTTGCTTCAGCATTATCCCATATTATTCATACATTTATTTTGGTTTAGAGGTTATTTTGATCAAATGATCCTTCACAGTAATAACAGTCTGTAAAAAATACATCCAAAATGTACTATCTTGATACTGGAACACTTTGGAATGTCGTCTGAAAGTGGTTTTTGCTCAGCTTACTTGACTGACTAGGGTAAACTAGAGATAGTTCCCCAAATTTTGATGTTACTTACAATAAAAATGACAATGACAGTCAGCTTTTTTGAAGGAATTATGGAAAAAATGCATATTGTTTCATTTCACATAATTTATGACATCCGGTGTAATTTGAATCCTGAATGGACATTCTAAACTTATTTTTGCTTTAAAATTCATTCAAATTTGTGCATTTTCTTGTTGAAATTACAGGAGGATCAGACTAAACAACGGTCTAATTTATAGCTTGCATCAAGAAATCTTATAGGGCAGTTTTCACATGCTCGGTAATCAGCCGGCTCCTTACGGACAATTTATTGATAGGGCCATTTTGACAGTACACAGGATCCATGCTCTTTATCAACTAATTTTAACACTTCATTGATTCTCGTTACCTGTGTGCACTCGCAGTAATGTAATTTGCTGATAAAAAAATTGGCGAGGCATGTCTGCAGGATAAAGGGCAGGATTTAGCAGAAGATCAAAGGCAGGAGCACACATTTTAAGGGCAGCGTGGCAGCAGTTAAAAAGGGCAGGATGAGGTGCCCCTCTGCATCAGTGTAGAAGTAACACTATATTTACAAATGTGGGATATCATTTTACTTTTCAGGCGTATAATTATTATAAATATTGTTTTACATAACCAAAATAAACATATAAAGTATCTGAATTGTAAACTATTGTAAAACATCAGAAACCGTAAAAAGTTAACTATCATTTGGAAATTTTATGTTCAGAATTGGGGAAAAAAGATACTTTGCCTCTTTTTACCGGAGGTGATTTATAGCTGTCATGTTATACTATTTCATCTATTAACAGAAATAGAAATTTAATGCACCGCCTCCCCAACCTCTCCTCCCCAATGCACTCTCTTTAAAGAAACAATTGGATGATAATCTAGTTATTAGTTTATATTGGCCTAAAGTGAAGAGTTGTTTATCACCACAAAGTACTGTGTAGTTTTAATATTTAAAAAAAAAGATAACAGACTATAGCCTTCAATGATGGAAAATTTTCTGCTCTCGCCACAAATTTGCTTGTATTAGATTAGAGTAGAGTGAACATTTTAGTTTTAGGTTCAATGTTGTGAAAAAAATTGATCTTTCTAAACTAGAAAGGAATCATATAATTTAGAGGTACAGTTCAAGTTAATCTGTTTTATGTATCTTTCAAAGCAAGAGTTTGTAAAAAAATTAGCAGATGTTATTGAAAGGCATTATAAATAAAGCAACTGACACACATTTTTTTCTTGGAAAGTATGCCATCTCAGAATGTGTTAAAAAAAATGATGCATATTAAGCATTGTATCCTTGTGCTTTAAGAAAATACAGTTTAAAATGCTTTGTTTTGATGTACAAATATTAATATTTTGTTTCACTTTTTGTCATTTTTTACATGTCCAAGTTACACTTTGTAGCAAAATTGGTTCTACCAAGCTTCAAATTTGTATTTATTGGCAGTGCCCAACAAATTAGAATCTAATTTGTTGTTAGTGTATTAGTATGCTGACTATCTAGTGTAATGAAGGTCAGCTATATTTAGGCTTCCCCACTTTTTCACCCTTTCCCATATTTAAAATTTCAACACAATTTTGAACTTATAAAAATAAAATAATGTTGCACATATTTATAATTTTTATGCCTCCGGCATCTACTGATGCGGGAGGCATATAGTGATTGTCCTGTCCGTTTGTTCGTCCGTTCGTCCTTACGTACATACAAGGTTAACCAAATGGGACCATTTCGTCTAGCATCAATACCCCTTACTAGAATGACTTGATACTAATGCAGATGTAACCTGTGACCATTCCTCATCTTCAGACATCACCTGACCTCAGTTTGACCTTGACCTTGACCTCATTTTGGACTTAGGTTGCTTTATAAATGGGCCATCTCTTGGTTAACCAAATGGGACCGTTTTGTCTAGCATCAATATCGCTTACAAGAATGAATTGATACTAATACAGATGTAACCTGTGACCATTCCTCATCTTCAAACATCACCTGACGTCAGTTTGACCTTGACCTTGACCTCATTTTGGACTTGGGTTGCTTTATATGGGCCATCTCCTGGTTAACCAAATGGGACCGTTTCGTCTAGCATCAATACCGCTTACAAGATTGAATTAATACTAATACAGATGTAACCTGTGACCATTCCATATCTTCAAACATTACCTGACCTCAGTTTTACCTTGACCGTGACCTCATTTTGGACTTAGGTTGCTTTATATGGGCCATCTTTTGGTTAACCAACTGGGACCGTTTCGTCTAGCATCAATACCGCTTACAAGAATGAATTGATACTAATACAGATGTAACCTGTGACCATTCCTCATCTTCAAACATCACCTGACCTCAAGTTTGACCTTGACCTCGTTTTGGACCTAGGTTACTTTGTATCGACAAGGATGCCATCTGGGGCATCAAGCGTTTATTGAACACAGCTCCTTTTTCAGCCTTACAACCTAACAACAATAATGTTACTGGAATACATGAATCAGTACCTCATGTTTCAGCCTGTCATGTTACTTAGTAATATTTTCTTACATGCCCAGTTACTTCTGCCTAGTTACCTCTTACATGCCTAGTTACCTTTAACATTCCCAATATCCTCATATATGTCCAGTTACCTCTTATGTGTCTAGTTATTTGTTACATTCCCAGTTACCTCTAACATGCCTAGTTACCTTTAACATTCCCAATAGCCTCATAAATGCCCAGTTACCTCTTACATGCCTGGTTATCTCTTTACATGCCCAGTTACCTCTTACATGCCCAGTTACCTTTAACATTCCCAGTAACCTCATATATGTCCAGTTACCTCTTAACCTGCCTAGTTATCTCTTACATGTCCATATACCTTTAACATTCCCAATAGCCTCATATATGCCCAGTTACCTCTTATGTGCCTAGTTATTTGTTACATGCCCAGTTACCTCTAACATGCCTAGTTACCTTTAACATTCCCAACAGCCTCATATATGCCCAGTTACCTCTTACCTGCCTAGTTATCTCTTACATGCACAGTTACCTTTAACATTCCCAATAGCCTCATATATGCCCAGTTACCTCTTACATGCCTTGTTATCTCTTTACATGCCCAGTTACCTCTTTACATGCCTAGTTACCTTTAACATTCCCAGCAACCTCATATATGTCCAGTTACCTCTTACATGCCTAATTATCTCTTACATGCCCAGTTACCTCTTACATGCCTAGTTATCTCTTACATGCCCAGTTACCTCTTACATGCCTAGTTATCTCTTACATGCCCAGTTACCTCTTAGATGCCTAGTTACCTTTAACATTCCCAGCAACCTCATATATGTCCAGTTACCACTTACATGCCTAGTTATCTCTTACATGCCCAGTTACCTCTTACATGCCTAGTTACCTTTAACATTCCCAATAACCTCATATATGTCCAGTTACCTCTTTCATGCCTCTTTATTTGTTACATGCCCACTTACCTCTTACTTGCCCAGTTACCTCTTACATGCCCAGTTACCTCATACATGCCTAGTTACCTTTAACATTCCCAATAACCTTATATATGTCCAGTTACCTCTTACATGCCTAATTATCTCTTACATGCCCAGTTACCTCTTACGCGCTCAGTTACCTCATACATACTCAGGTACCTCATACATGCCCAGTTACCTCATACATGCCCAGTTACCTCTTACATTCTCAGTTACCTCATACATGCTCAGTTACCTCATACATACTCAGGTACCTCATACATGCCCAGTTACCACATACATGCCCAGTTACCTTATACATACTCTGGTACCTCATACATGCCCAGTTACCTCATACATGCTCAGTTACCTCCTACATACTCTGGTACCTCATACATGCCCAGTTACCTCATACATGCTCAGTTACCTCGTACATACTCAGGTACCTCATACATGCCCAGTTACCTCATACATGCTCAGTTACCTCATACATACTCGGGTACCTCATACATGCCCAGTTACCTCATACATGCTCAGTTACCTCATACATGCCCAGTTACCTCATACATGCTCAGTTACCTCATACATACTCCGGTACCTCATACATCCTCATTTACCTCTTTACATGCCCAGTTACCTCTTATGTGCCATTTTTTGTGCAGATTCTTTTTGTAAACCTCCTTTTGTTTTTTGTTTCAGACTTATAAAGATTGATGATTAGCTGAGAGTACAAGATGCCTGGAGAACCGAAGAACAAGATGATCTACCATCGTCTCCACTCGACAACGGCTCACAACTGGGAGGAGGAGAAAAACAAATACAAGGACATCAAGGATGACGGTACTATGACATTCTTCTGGTAAGTTTTGAGATCAAATCTTCTTTGTATAATTGTAATTGACATAAGGTAATACATGTAAGATAATTGGTCCTACCAACAATTCATGAAGGGAAGTTGCCACACACTTGTAAAGAAGAGTTAAATACTGCAGAAGACAATATTTGGAGGGTTATTGTTTTCACCAACAATTCATACTTACTTGTGGAATAGTGTTTAATACTGGTAAGGAAACCGTTAACACAGGTACAGTTAACTAATAGTCTTGTATAACTGAAATACAGTTGAAAAAATAAAATGCTTAATGTACTTTCATGGTGTCTGGGATGTTACTTTATGGATTCATATTAAGAAGACCTACACCGAGACAGGAAGGCATACCTATTAACATTCCTGTTGATGTTTAGCTGTATTTAAGTCTCTCAATAAGTCTCATATCCTTGTCTATTCGCAACGAGCTAGGCTAAGTTAGCCGGACAAGCCTGTATCTGATTTCTGATCTCTCTGTCGTGGGGGCTTTGTCTCACTCTGTCCCTCTGGTCAGATTGCTCTGTGTCTGTACTAGTAGAGGATGAATTATGTGCCCTGTTTTGCTGCATTTGAACTATGTAAAGCGCCTTTGAACGTGAAATTGATCATGAAAAGGGCGCTATATAAATCTTATAATTATAATTCTATGTTCTCTTACAGAAAGGCCTACACCTTGACAACCCTGTTGATATTAAACTGTATTCAAATCCCTACAATTTATTAACACCTCTCCACGAGTGGTGGGGGGTTATAGGAATGGTCCCCGTCCTTCCGTCCATCCGTAACACTTTCGTGTCTGCTCCATATCTCCTAAACCCCTTGAAGGATTTTCATGAAACTTCGGTCAAATGATCACCTCATCAAGACGATGTGCAGAACTCAGGAGTCAGCCATGTCGTCTCAAGGTCAAGGTCACAATGCAAGGTCAAAGGTTTTAGCCTTCCATTTTGTGTCCGCTCTATATCTCCTAAACCCCTTGAAGGAATTCTATAAAACTTGGGTCAAATGATCACCTCATCAAGACGATGTGCAGAACTCATGAGTCAGCCATGTTGGCTCAAGGTCAAAGTCACAACTTGAGGTCAAATGTTTTAACCTTCCATTTCGTGTCCGCTCTATATCTCCTAAACCCCTTGAAGGAATTTCATGAAACTTTGGTCAAATGATCACCTCATCAAAACGATGTGCAGAACTTATGAATCAGCCATGTTGGCTCAAGATCAAGGTCACAGCTCAGGGTCAAAGGTTTACGCCTTCTATTTTGTGTCCACTTTATATCTCCTAAACCCCATGAAGGATTTTTATCAAACTTGGGTCAAATGATCACCTCATCAAGAAGATGTGCATATTTTATGAGTCAGCCATGTCAGTTCAAGGTCAAGGTCACAGCTCAAGGTCAAAGGTTTGAGCTCTGTATCTCCTAAACCCCTTGAAGGATTTTCGTGAAACTTGGGTCAAATGATCACCTCATCAAGAAGATGTGCATAGTTTATGAGTCAGCCATGTCAGTTCAAGGTCAAGGTCACAGCTCAAGGTCAAAGGTTTACCCTTTCACTATCCATAACTGGCGGGAGATTTAGCTGTCTTTCAGACAGCCTTGTGTTTTCATAGAAGGAGGCCTATATCCTATCATGTTGAAATTTAGCTGCTATCTTTGTTTTCTTACAGGAAAGCCCATACATTGACAGTCCTGTTGATATTCAGCTGTATTCTAGTGTATGTGGCAGTGTTTGAGGAGCAGTCAACTGATCATGATTACAATGTAAAAAGGTAACGGAATTGTGATAATGTAACTAGTAAAGCTTTCCTTTCAAATCATGATTCACTATATAGTTTACATTTCAAAACTTGGAAGAGGCCTTCTTTCTAAATTGTATGTCTTTAAGTTTGCAAATTATGGTAGATTTTATAGCTGCTGTAAGATAATCTTTACATGTTTACCAGAATGTTATGTGACATCTGTTAGTACGTAAAGAAATCAAAGATAATAATTCTGCATGTTTTCATTGATAAGAAATATTTACTGTAAAGCCTGGAACTGTTATGCAGAATTGATTATATATTCAACCTTGAAGTTCATGTAAATATCATGGCATGTGTACATTTATAAAAAAAACTACAATATAACCTTCTTTATAAAGATAAAAAAATGATAAAAATGTTGGCATGTGAAATGATTGATTGTTGGTAATGCCTTTACATGTGCTTGAAATTTGCACAAAGTCCTATACATTTAATTTGACCATATGATAGACAATATGTTGATATAAATTAAATTCTGAAAAGTTCCATTAAAATCTGCGTATTAGAAAAAAATGTGATTTTTCAATAAATTCCCATTATAAAATATTGTACTACGTGAGGTCCAATTTTTTCAAATCAAAATAAGTGCACAACCCTTTTTTTTGTATTTGCAGAATATTCTAAGTACCCTGAAGTTTTGAAAAATCATGGTTTAATCAAATACTTCATGGTAGAAAAAAATTGATCCAAACATGTAAAACTACTGGCAGACATTTCCCTACCAGACATTCACTTGGTGCACTTATCCCATGTAGTCATTTCCCTGCCAGACATTCACTTGGCAAACCTATCCCATGCAGACATTTCCCTGACAGACATTCACTTGATAAACTTATCCCATGCAGTCATTTCCCTGCCAGACATTCACTTGGCAAACCTATCCCATGCAGCCATTTCCCTGACAGACATTTCCCTGCCAGACATTCACTTGGCAAACTTATCCCATGCAGTCATTTCCCTGCCAGACATTCACTTGGCAAACCTATCCCATGCAGTCATTTCCCTGCCAGACATTCACTTGGCAAACCTATCCCATGCAGACATTTCCCTGCCAGACATTCACTTGGCAAACCTATCCCATGCAGTCATTTCCCTGCCAGACATTCACTTGGCAAACCTATCCCATGCAGTCATTTCCCTGCCAGACATTCACCTGGCAAACTTATCCCATGCAGACATTTCCCTGACATATATTTCCCTGCCATACATTCATTTGGCAAACTTATCTCATGCAGCCATTTCCCTACCAGACATTCTCTTGGCAAACTTATCCCATGCAGCCATTTTCCTGCTAGACATTCACTTGGCAAACTTATCACATGCAGTCATTTCCCTGCCAGACATTCACTTGGCAAACTTATCCCATTCAGGCATTTCTCTGCTAGACGTTCACTTGTAAAACTTATCCCATGCAGACATTCACTTGGCAAACTTACCCCATGCAGACATTTCTCTGCCAGTCATTCACTTGGCAAACTTATCCCATGCAGACATTTCCCTGCGAGACATTCACTTGGCAAACTTATCCCATGCAGACATTTCTCTGCCAGACATTCACTTGGCAAACTTATCCCATGCAGACATTTCTCTGCCAGACATTCACTTGGCAAACTTACCCCATGCAGACATTTCTCTACCAGTCATTCACTTGGCAAACTTATCCCATGCAGACATTTCCCTGCCAGACATTCACTTGGCTAAATTACCCCATGCAGACATTTCCCTGCCAGACATTCACTTGCCAAACTTACCCCATGCAGACAACTTATCCTATGCAGACATTTCCCTGGCAAGAATTTTCCTGTTCAACCAACATGGACCATTCTGCAGCTTCAGGGTTTTTTACAGCAGGCATATTTCATTTGTCTATGAAGTTACAGTATCGCACTTTCTCAGTTAATATCATTTTTCTTTTTCTACAGAGGTGTAACTGCAATGGCATTGGCCTTTCTCCTATTTGGAGTAACACAGACCCCTGATGGTGTGTTTAGAAGACCTCATCCTGGTTAGTATTTAACATTATTTTATAGTTTCTATTTGCAGCTCTTATTTAGTTATTAGCCAGTAAATATAAGTTCAAATTCATTGTTTCATTATGCCATTGTTGTGATGAAATGATGCTTTGAAAGCAATTTTTTCTTAATTCCGAGTCCATTCTATGTTAATGTACAATAGTAGCTGGTGTAAGGGGAAGTAAGTGGTTTTGAGCATTTCATTAGCTATGATCAATCTTGGTTAAAGTCCTTCTATTGGTTTGTTGTTTTCTAAAGATCTTCTTATAAGAGTATGATTCATTTAAAGTTTGAATTCTTATAAAATGGAAATATTTTCATTTAAAAGTGAAGACCTGGTACAATGTGTTCATGTTTGGCATAACCTCAACTTAAAATAAGCACAAGTTAAAAGGTAAAATTTCATATCAATAGATGAACGATCTCACACGTGATATAAATGTTATTTTTATTTTATTTTCAATTAATCAGAGTTGACCTATTTTACCTATTCTGTGAATTTGCAGAAAAGGATATATATATGACAACTATTTTATACTCTGAGGGAGGTCATGTGTGAAACTTGGATGGGCATATTGGAAATGGTTTCTATTATTAATTGAAATTCCAGCAGCTTTATACTCTGAAGCATGTATGAACTGTAAGGTCATATTTGTGATGGTTTCTTTATGAATTCACGAGCAAGCTGAATTAAAACATTTACCATACAAGGAGATGCCTCAGAGCTCAGATAAGCTGCATATTTGCGTATTTACGCAATTAAAATTGCAGAAAACCCAATTGAATTCATACAGTGTGCGTACTAAAACGCAAGTAAAATTCCTAATACCCAATTCGTAAAAAATCGCTTACGTTACCGCAGAACCACAGGCACGGGTCCAGTGTACATTTTTTTGTTTAATATAATTATTTTTCAAACAGATATACTTTATATATGTTAGTCAAATGAAAAAATAATTCGATGGCAAAAAATCTGGTTATAGTGTCATATACATTTAAAAGGTGAACTATGCGAGCGTAACACTATGGGAAGCTACTCGGCAAACTTGTGGAACATTTCAAAATCGGAGTTTATACACTTGCTGTCGCTACCTGCATGATTGCACCTTCTACACATTTTAAGCTATCCATAAATACTAAACTGACCCCATAAATTGCTTTGAAATACACAGAACAAGTCTCTAGGAGCGAAATATTTCAAATATCCCCGGCGATTTCAGCTGCCAAACGAAGTGATAAAAACCAGGAACACGTCCGCTATCCGGAATGAAATCACCGGGGATAACTGAAATATTTCGCTTGTAGAGACTTGTACTGTGTTTTTCAAAGCAATTTATGGGGTCAGTTTAGCATTTATGGAAGGCTTTAAGTGTTTCAAAGGTGTGATCATGCAGGTAGTGACTGCAAGTGCATAAACTCCGATTTTGAAGTTTGCCGAGTAGCTTCCCATAGCGTTACGCTCGCATAGTTCACCTTTTCAATGTAAATGATACTATGACCGGATTTTTTGTCATCGATTTTTTTTCTTTTGACTAACATATATAAAGTATATTTGTGTGAAAAAAATTATATTAAACAAAAAAATATACACTGGACCCGTGCCTGTGCGCAGAACAGGTTGCAATTTATCGGAAAAATTACAGGACCATTCAGTCGGCTGATCTGTGTTATTTGAACGCTTTGCAAACAATTTCTTTACGCCAATAAATGTAAAAGAGGTTGCAGAAAAAAACAAAACATTGTTGCAGCACAAACAAACAAATTAGTGGGATATTTTGCTGTTCAACAATGACAGTTATTTGTCATTTTGTTATTAGTTTCAAATTTCCAGTACCCAATTCAGACAAAAAGTGATGGGTAAATACCCAATTGCACCAAAAGCTCATCTGGAGCTCTGTGCCTACACCTGACTTCAGTTTGTCTATACCAGACCTGGATATGTCTAGGTCTGACACAGATATGTCTGTATCTGACATTGATATTCTGTACCAGATATATCTTTATTATATACCTATATAAATTATGTCAAAAATAAGCTTGTATTTCACAAGTAAATAATATTATGAACAGGCAGAAAAAAATCTGTTCTGTACCTTTTGTATTGTATGTTGTATAAATTGTGCACATGAACACTTCACTGGTTCTGTTTTAACATTGACAAACATTGAAGATTTAACAAAAAGGTGGAGATGTATAATAAAAGGGTCATTATAACAGGAGCTAGATCTGGGATTTTGTATTCGGCAGATTGAGCTACTATTATAATAGCTCTATTATGTCTCTACCAGACATGGATATATTTATATCTGACTTAGATTTGTGTATATAACTTAGATTTGTTTATGTCTATACCATACATGGGTATGTCAATATCTGGCTGACATATCTATATATGACATGTTTTTGTCTGCACCAGAAGTGGATTTGTGTGTATCTGACATGCATATACATGTATCTGACTTAGATATGTCTATACCAGACATGAGTATGTCTAGATTGTTACATTGACATGTATTTATCAGACATGAATGTATCTGTACTAGACTTACAAACACAAGTTATATGATTGTAACACTTAGATAATTTTGTTTTATTTTAATTCTTCTCACATTTTATTTGTTATTTTATCATTTCAGCATTTTGGAGACTTATTTTGTGTCTTAGTTATCTGTATGAATTAGCGCTGGTATACCTACTTTTTCAAGTAAGCATTTTGTTTCAAGATTATTCTAGATGTATTTCCTGATGAATTAGCTGTTTTGGTGAAAATAGAAATTATTTTACAGTATATTGTTCCTTTGTACTGTTAAACTTGTAAGATTTCACAGTAGGATTGTCACATTAGTAAAAAGCCTTCTCTTAGCTTTAAGGAATTAGCTGTTGCTGAAATTATTAGTCCCCTACTGGTTGAAAACCAGTTTCGGGGACTATAGGAATGCGCTTTTCCGTCATTCCGTCATTCTGTCATTCCGTCATTCCGTCATTCTGTCATTCCGTCCGTCCGCAATTTCGTGTCCGGTCCATAACTCTTTTATCCATAAAGGGATTTTAATATTACTTGGCACAAATGTTCCCCATGATGAGACGACGTGTCATGCGCAAAACACGGACCCCTAGCTTAAAGGTCAAGGTCACAATTGGAGGTCAAAGGTCAACAGGGCTTTTTTCCTGTCCGGTCCATAGCTCTCCCATCCATGAAGGGATTTTAATATCACTTGGCACAATTGTACCTCATAATAAGATGATGTGTCATGCACAACTTTGAGACCCCTAGCTCAAAGGTCAAGGTCACACTTAGCAGTCAAATGTTAACATGGCATGAACAGGGTCTGTTTCGTGTCCGGTTCATAACTCTTTCATCCATGAAGGGATTTTAATATTACTTGGCACAAATGTTCCCCATGATGAGATGACGTGTCATGCGCAAAACCTGCACCCCTAGCTCAAAGGTCAAGGTCACAATTTGAGGTCAAAGGTCAACAGGGTTTTTTTCCTGTCCGGTCCATAATTCTCCCATCTGTGAAGGGATTTTAATATCAGTTGGCACAATTGTACCTTGTAATAAGACGATGTGTCTTGCTCAACTTTCAGACCCCTAGCTCAAAGGTCAAGGTCACACTTAGCAGTCAAATGTTATCATTGCATTGAACAGGGTCTGTTTCCTGTCCGATCCATAACTCTGTCATTCATGAAGGGATTTCAATATTACTTAGCACAGATGTTCCCCATGATGAGACAACATGTCCTGCACAAATGCCGGAGCCCTTGCTCAAAGTTCAAGGTCACCATTGGGGGTCAAATGTCAATAGGGCTTTTTTCCTGTCCAGGCCATAACTCTGACATCCATGAAGGGATTTTGATATTACTTAGCACAAATGTGCCTAATGATGAGGCAACATGTCATGCGCAAAATCGGGACCCCTAGCTCAAAGGTCAAGGTCACAATTGGAGGCCAAAGGTCAATAGGGTTTTTTTCCTGTCCGGTCCAGAACTTTGTCATCCACCAAGGGATTACAATATTACTTGGCATAAATGTTCCCCATGATGAGACGACGTGTCATGCGCAACACCTAGAACCCTAGCTTAAAGGTCAAAGTCACACTTTGAGATCAAAGGTCAATAGGATTTTTTTCCTGTCCTGTGTATAACTTTGTCATGCAAAACAGGATTTGAATATCAGTTGGCACAAACATTACCCTGGATGAGACAAGATGTTGTGCGCAAAGCCCCAGCTTTAGGTCTAAGGTCAAGGTCATACTTAGAGGTTAAAGGTCAAATTCAAGAATGACTTTGTCCGGAGCATTTCTTCTTCATGCATGGAGGGATTTTGATGTAACTTGGCAGAAATGTTCACCACTATGAGGCACACTTTTTAGCTCACCTGTCACATAGTGACAAGGTGAGCTTTTGTGATCACCCTTCGTCCGTCGTCCGTCGTGTGTCCGTGCGTGCGTCCGTCCGCCCGTGCGTCCGTCCGTCAACAATTTCTTGTCTGCACGATAGTGGTTTCATTTATGATTTTATTTTAACCAAACTTGCACACAACTTGTATCACCATAAGATCTCGTTTCCTTTCTTGAACTGGCCAGATCCCATTATGGGTCCCAGAGTTATGGCCCCTGAAAGGGCCAAAATCAGCTATTTTGACCTTGTCTGCACTATAGCAGCTTTATTTATGATCTGATTTTTACCAAACTGGCACACAACTTGTATCACCATAAGATCTTGGTTCCTTTTTTGAACTGGCCAGATTCCATTATGGGTTCCAGAGTTATGGCCCCTGAAAGGACCAGAATTAGCTATTTTGCCCTTGTCTGCACAGTAGCAGCTTCATTTATAATTTGAATTTAATCAGACTTGCACAAAACTTGTGTTGCCATAAGATCTCAGTTCCTTTCTTGAACCGGCCAGATCCCCTAATGGGTTCCAGAGTTATGGCCCCTGAAAGGGCCAAAATTAGCTATTTTGACCTTGTCTGCACAATAGCAACTTCATTTATGATTTGATTTTAACCAAACTTGCACACAACTTGTATCACCACAAGATCTTGGTTCCTTTCTTAAACTGGCCAGATTCCATCATGGGTTCCAGAGTTATGGCCCCTTAAATGTCCAAAATTGGCTATTTTGGCTTTTGCAGCCATATAGAGACTTCATTTATGGTTTTATTTGATACACAAAACTTTCAAAATATCTTCAACAACAATAAATCTTGGATTCCATGACAAATCAGATCCAATCGTAGTTTCCAGAGTTATTTTATATCTGATTACCTCCCCTGATTGTAGTCAAAATGGATTTATATCAGTAAATACTTACAGGACTTATTTGAAATTTCATTATTGTCATTAGTTGGACCGAGCCAATCAGGGTAGATAACTATGGACTGATTTTATGTCAAATTACCTCCCTTTATTTCAAATTAAAATGGGTATATCTCCGTAACTAATGAAGATACTGATCTGAAATTTCATTTATGTCAACAGATTTATTTGGCAGATCCTTCTTTTATTAACTTACATTAATTTTCTTTTGAATTACTTCCCTTTTACGTTACTATAAATAGCCTATTTTTAGTAACTTTTTTATTATAGGCCGTAGGGAAAAACCGAGACCACTTTTCTGTGGTACAACATGGATGGTACCTCCAATTTTTAGGTGTATTTTGACATATCTATACCTTGTAAGAATTTTGTTTTTCTTTTTGGTTAAATTTCTTTCCATTGTTCCTGTCCTTTGGACTTAGATATTTTTTCTGAGGACCTTCTTGTCCTCAAGTGCAATGATAACAGGTGAGCGATATAGGGCCATCATGGCCCTCTTGTTTTAGAATTATGTCCCTTTGTTGTTACTATAAATATATTATATTGTAACTTTTTTATTACTGGCCATAGGGAAAAATTGAGACCACTTTTCTGTGGTACAACATGCACGGTACATCCAAATTTAAGGTGTATTTTGATCTATCTCTACTGGGAAAGAGTTTCTCGTGGACTTATATTTTATAGATTTTTTTTTTTTTTTTTTTTTTTTTTTAGGGTTTATTTCACTTTGTTGTTACTATAAATATCTTCTTTTATGATAACTTTTTGTATAATCGGCAAAAAAAAAATTCCAAATGAAAACAACTGAACGTTTTTATATATGCAAATTTTAATCCAAGTGCTTTGTTATATTTTATTGTATATATAGTACAATATTGTTCATACATCATTGACAGGTATCAGTTCATTATGTTATACTGCAGAAGAGAAAATTAGGTGCCTTCCAGTAGGGGACTTTGTATTGCATGGCAATACTTCATTCACTTGTTTTTCTTTGTAGCTTTATAACCTAGTACACATCTAGTTTATCTTGTATGTGTTGTATGAGTAGTGTGAAAAACTAGCTCAAATTGAATAATTAGATGTAGGGCTACAGATTTTGAGGCAATAGTTGTATTATTCTCTAGGGAATGAAAAATACTAAACATTTTATATTATGTCTTTTATCCCAGCCGCCATAAATTAAATATAATTGTAGATCTGTATATGATAGGCTGATTCTCAAATTTCAAAGAGGAATATGTTGTTACCTCTTGTGAGATTTTAAATTTTAGTAATATTTCCTTTTCACAAAAATAGCATGTTGAAAAATGAACCACTTGAATAATGTGCATAGTTTTTGCATGATTCTTATTTGACTTTTGAATTTTATTTCTAAGGAATAATTCTTTTGTACATGTTCATTTGAAAGATTTTCTGCTTATATTGAAACTTCAAACATTTTATGTTACTACATTTGTGTAGCCCATATATCTCCATGTTTCCTGTTTGTAGTTATCTCTCTAGTTTTCATTTCCCTACCTGCATTAGACAATGATATATAAAGATAATAATTTATGATTGTTACATTGACAGACAGCTAATGATGCACGTCTGATGATGCAACACATAGATAAGAACCTTGGTAAGCCACTGCCAGAGAAAAGTTACGGAGGGAACTGTCTGGTATATGATCCGTCTAATGAAGATCCATGGCATAATTTTAAGGTATATATCAAATTATATTTAGTGCTTCTACTTTTTTACTGGCTACTCAATATATTTGAGTCAAAGTACATAATTATGTAATCAATTCATTATCAGTAAATAAATCTGATGGCTGTGCATGAAACATTATGTTTGATGCGCAAAATATTTGAAAAGATATAAGGTTAAATTTGAATTTGCTCAAAATTTTAAAAAAAGGGCTTTAGTTTTTAGCTCACCTGTCACATAGTGACAAGGTGAGCTTTTGTGATCACCCTTCGTCTGTCGTCAGTCCGTCTGTGCATCCGTGCGTCAACAATTTCTTGTCTGCACGATAGTGGTTTCATTTATGATTTTATTTTAACCAAACTTGCACACAACTTGTATCACCATAAGATCTCGGTTCCTTTCTTGAACTGGCCAGATCCCATTATGGGTTCCAGAGTTATGGCCCCTGAAAGGGCCGAAATTAGCTATTTTGACCTTGTCTGCACAATAGCAGCTTTATTTATGATTTGATTTTTACCAAACTGGCACACAACTTGTATCACCATAAGATCTTGGTTCCTTTCTTGAACTGGCCAGATTCCTTTATGCGTTCCAGAGTTATGGCCCCTGAAAGGGCCAAAATTAGCTATTTTGACCGTGTCTGCACAATAGCAGCTTCATTTATGATTTGAATTTAATCAAAACTTGTGTCACCATAAGATCTCAGTTCCTTTCTTGAACCGGCCAGATCCTGTAATGGGTTCTAGAGTTATTGCCCCTGAAAGGGCCAAAATTAGCTATTTTGACCTTGACTGCACAATGGCAGCTTCATTTATGATTTGATTTTAACCAAACTGGCACACAACTTGTATCACCATAAGATCTTGGTTCCTTTCTTGAACTGGCCAGATTCCTTTATGCGTTCCAGAGTTATGGCCCCTGAAAGGGCCAAAATTAGCTATTTTGACCGTGTCTGCACAATAGCAGCTTCATTTATGATTTGAATTTAATCAAAACTTGTGTCACCATAAGATCTCAGTTCCTTTCTTGAACCGGCCAGATCCTGTAATGGGTTCTAGAGTTATTGCCCCTGAAAGGGCCAAAATTAGCTATTTTGACCTTGTCTGCATAATAGCAGCTTCATTTATGATTTGATTTTAACCAAACTTGCACACAACTTGTATCACCACAAGATCTTGGTTCCTTCCTTGAACTGGCCAGATTGCATCATGGGTTCCAGAGTTATGGCCCCTTAAAGGTCCAAAATTGGCTATTTTGGCTTTTCCAGCCATATAGAGACTTCATTTATGGCTTTATTTGATACAAACATCCAAAATATCTTCAACAACAATAAATCTTGGATTCCATGACAAATCAGATCCAATCATAGGTTCCAGAGTTATCTTATATCTGATTACCTCCCCTGATTGTAATCAGTGTAATCAAAATGGATTTATATCAGTAAGTACTTATAGGACTTATTTGAAATTTCATTATTGTCATTAGTTGGACTGAGCCAATCAGGGTAGATAACTATGGACTGATTTTATGTCAAATTACCACCCTTTATTTCAAATTAAAATAGGTATATCTCCGTAACTAATGAAGATACTGATCTGAAATTTCATTTATGTCAACATATTTATTTGGCAGATCCTTCTTTTGTTCACTTACAATAATTATTTTTTTAATTACTTCCCTTTTACATTACTATAGATAGCTTATTTTTAGTAACTTTTTTATTATTGGCCGTAGGTAAAAACCGAGACCACTTTTCTGTGGTACAACATGGATGGTACCTTCAATTTTTAGGTGTATTTTGACGTATCTGTACCTTGTAAGAATTTTTTTTTCTTTTTGGTTAAATTTCTTCCCTTTGTTGTTCCTGTCCTTTGGACTTAGATATTTTTTCTGAGGACCTTCTTGTCCTCAAGTGCAGTGATAACAGGTGAGCGATATAGGGCCATCATGGCCCTCTTGTTGTATGTTCAGTTTTATGAAATCATTCTCAAATTGTTGGATTTTAAAAAGCATACATTTTATAAAAGTATAAAGGAAAGAGTGAAAAAAAATCAATGTCACCTGATTGATTCGGATACATGCATATGTACTGTATATTCTTCTGTTTCAGGATAAAATGGATGGATTTGTTCCGACACATTTCTTTGGTTGGTGGCTGAAGGTATGTTTTACAAATAGCTGAATATTTTGATTGAAAGACATTTATGTGTTATTTTTGTAAAACCTTTTTTTTTACAAAACTTGTATTAAACAGAATACTTAGTAAGTTAAGTGTAGAGAAGACCTGTTGTTATTTGCAATAAGTTCATTGTTGGGTTTAGAAAGAGAAGTTAAAATAATGTTCGGTCATTGTAGTGTAATCCTTTTCTGTAACAAAGTACTTCAAGTCTTACTATAAAAGCAGAAAATTTTGCAAGGGTTTAATTTTCGCTATATTCGCTAGGCTCTACATCTCGCAAAAATTGATCCTCGCGTAAATATTCACCTTTAGTATAATTCAAATTCAAGTAGTGACCATTTTTACAATTTCATGAATACTAAACCTTGCGACCATACTCAAAATTTCAAATTCGTGAAATTTTGACCCAGAGAAAATACGTGCTTTTACAGTATACTGGAAGCCTACATCAGGTTTTAAGTTATCAACTGCAATATATTATTGTTTCAGACGTTGATTATTCGTGACTGGTGGTTCTGTATGGTGATCAGTCTGATGTTTGAGGTGATGGAGTATACATTAGAACATCAGCTGCCGAACTTCAGCGAGTGCTGGTGGGATCATGTGAGTATTAACCCGGGCCTTGCTTTCCCTTGTCTGTCAAGTTTAGAATTATATTGATACTATTTGATTATATGAGAATGTGAACAAAGTTTGAAACCTGAGCAAGACTGAAGTTGAGCAAGATTGAAGCCATAGCATAAGCTAAATGACTTCATCACTGTCAAGGTTATAATTTGCATTTTGCAACCAGTGTCAAAACTCCATCATTTATATATTATATTATACCAGATTTATATAGTGCCAGGGCCCACGCTGTCGTTCGCCGCTCGAGCCATTTGGCGAATCTGCGATGAAAGTGGCGAAGAAAAATCGCGAGTGGCGAAAATGAAAAAAATTTCGTAATTTGGACCACCATTTTGTTTCAGACGTTCTAAATCGTAACCTCCGAGAAGTTATGTTAAAAAAAAATGTTGACTGGTTCCGATAATTTTACCTTAAAAATTAACTTATTTCGGGATAGTACTACCCAGTCTGCGTTTACTTTACATATAACAATGTGTAATAAACATCTTCACACGCGAGAAGATGCAATTTGCAATCAATTAGCAACCGATTATCGGGTTAAAATAATCGTTTTGTTTTGTTGTCATTGCGGCAGATTAAATGATTGATGCCTTTAATTTCCATGGATCAAATAATTAATAAATAAATCGGCAAAATAATGAATGGTTTAATGAATTTTTTAACGTTGTCGCCACCGTCAGTATCTTAGTCACAGGCACGGGTCCAGTGTATTTTTTGTTTAATATAAAAATCCTTTTTTTTTTTCAGACAAATATAGTTTTTATATGTTAGTCAAATGAAAAAAAAATGATGACAAAAAATCCGGTCACAATATCATACAGTGTTTTGGGGTATAGCGGATTTTAGGGTATAGAGGATAGATTGATAAATTTTATCTTTAGACTTGAATTATTGTATAAATTTTCATATCATTCTTTTACTGGTATGCAAACAGACATTCTGACATGCATTTTAAATATTTGCTTGTTGTGTTATTTTTCATATGCCATCAAATGTAAAATAAAGCTATCCCCTATAGACTAAATCAGTGTATATGTAAAAAACATCAGTGAATGAAAATTAAAAAAGCTGAATGTTTTTGAAAAGAGAATACATTATTATTCTAATTTATAGTAAAGAAATCTTGGAAAGTTTGTTAAGATGTGGATTTTAAACTAATAATCGAAAAAATGACCAAAGCTATCCAGTACACCCTAAATCAGCGCATATGTAAACTATGACTTGGAGAGAAAAAACATGTGAATTTCTATTAAAAGCTGAATGTTTTAAGAAGAATAGATGTTTTCTGTCTGATATACTGAAAAAAAAACTATTTTCATTTCTTTGAATTGGAATGCAGGAAAAATTAATTAGCTATCCGCTATACCCTAAAGCACTGTACACGACACTGTGACCAGATTTTTGTCATCATTTTTAGCTCACCTGTCACAAAGTGACAAGGTGAGCTTTTGTGATCGCGTGGCATCCGTCGTCCGTCCGTGCGTGCGTGCATTCGTGCATGCGTAAACTTTTGCTTGTGACCACTCTAGAGGTCACATTTTTCATGGGATCTTTATGAAAGTTGGTCAGAATGTTCATCTTGATGATATCTAGGTCAAGTTCGAAACTGGGTCACGTGCGGTCAAAAACTAGGTCAGTAGGTCTAAAAATAGAAAAACCTTGTGACCTCTCTAGAGGCCGTATTTTTCATGAGATCTTCATGAAAATTGGTCAGAATGTTCACGTTGATGATATCTAGTTCAAGTTCGAAACTGGGTCACGTGCCTTAAAAAACTAGGTCAGCAGTTCTAAAAATAGAAAAAAGTCCAAAGCTACTTTTAAGAAACTTTTAAAGATACATCTATTAACAGAAATGGAAAGAGATGAGAAATCTTTATATATATATTTTTAACTGGTTTTGTTTTAACATTTGTATGGTATTTTTATGAAATTAGTGTTTAGTATTTGTGTTATCATGTCAATTCATGTAGAAAGTTATTAGACTCTTAGTTTATGCATATGTTTGTATCATGGTGTCATTGATTTTGTAAGACCTATATAATATGCTTATGACACATACACCTAAATCTTTAAAGTCACTCATAAGATCATGACTTGTTAACACCTTCGTATTCAAAAAAGGAATACAGTTTTAAAATGGAATGTATTTACCACTCTATTATATGTAATATGACAACGTAAGATCATTATCTTATGATTTCATTATCACTTTTATACCATCATGTGACAGTTCTAAGTAGAGTAATTATTCACTTAAGATCTAAATGTGACAGCATGGACCCCGTTGGAAATAAGTTTTTGCATGTAAATGCCAAAGCTTTACGGGCAATCCAGTGCACTATCTTCTATTTGAAATTATATATACTGGTATTACAATTATCCAGAGGTGATATCGATATCTTTACATTTTTTGTTTCAGTAACTATATATTCAAAACAAGAATAACATCCTGTGATAAATTATAATCAATATTATATGATAGATGACTTTACTATTACAACTATGATATCTGTGAAATACTGTGATAATTTATTATGCTTTGTAATTTGTTTTGACATGAAGTGCACAAATAAAATTATATATTATTATTATTGATTCAGGACCATCATGGTCCTCTTTGTTTTTCCCATTTGACTAACATATAGAAAGCATATTTGTGTGAAAAAATGTTGTTGTTTTTTATATTAATCAAAAAAAAAAAAAAAAAAAAAAAAATACACTGGACCGTGTCTGTGATCTTAGTAAGTAATTAGTAAAGGTGTTTGCCAAGTTTTTTTAATGTCTTTAAAAGTTAGGAATGGATTTGAAATGTATCCTGTATCAGGGTAGATTTCTCGGAAGCACAGAGCACCAAAAACACAGCCCCCGGGCCATGCATTTACATAGTAGGCCCACAACAAAAAGAAGCTGTAATGGAAAAATATTTCAGACAGGTTAAACATCCAACAACATTTTAAAATACAAAACTTGCTTTAGAGGTATACCCACTTTCATTCAAAAGTCCCCCTATATAGCTAGAATATCACCATTTGCTTATGGGAAGTAACAAAAATTTTCAACGCGCCGCGGGAAGGGAAACCTCTCCAGCACCCTCCCTACCGTTCCCGAGAAAAAAGGTGGCTCCAACTTTTTTCAGCCCAGTGTGGGCCCTGAGTGCTCTTTTCATAAACACGTTCAAAGGTGCTTTACTTAGCGCAAACGCAGCCACTCGGGGCGACAAATTCATGCTCTTATTGTACCCCCCGACAACAAAGTTGTAAGGGGGGCATACTGGTTTCAGGTTGTCTGTCTGTCTGTCCGTCTGTCCGTAGACACAATCTTGTGCGCACCATCTCTCCTTATCCCCTTGACAGAATTTAATGAAACTTCACACAAGTGATCAGTACCAACAGTAGTTGTGCATGGGGCATGTTAGGTTGTTTTAGAAAAAAAAATTGCAGAGTTATGGGACTTTGTTTTTTTGTTACTATACTATATACATAGACACAATCTTGTGCGCACCATCTCTCCTCATCCCCTTGACACTATTTAATGAAACTTCACACAAGTGATCAGTACCAACAGAAGTTGTGCATGGGGCATGTTAGGTTCTTTTAGAAAAAAAATTTGCAGAGTTATGGGACTTTTTTTTTTTGTTACTATACTGTATACATGTACATAGACACAGTCTTGTGGGCACCATCTCTCCTCATCCCCTTGACACAATTTAATGAAACTTCACACAAGTGATCAGTACCAACAGTAGTTGTGCATGGGGCATGTTAGGTTCTTTCAGAAAAAAATTTGCAGAGTTATGGGACTTTGTTTTTTTTGTTACTATACTATATACCCGGTACATAGACACAATCTTGTGGGCACCATCTCTCCTCATCCCCTTGACACAATTTAATGAAACTTCACACAAGTGATCAGTAATAACAGTAGTTGTGCATTGGGCATGTTAGGTTCTTTCAGCGGCAAAAATTGCAGAGTTATGGGACTTCTGTTTCTTGTTAACATACTATGTACATACAGTCTGCATATGCAATCTTGTGCGTGCCTAATCTACCAAACCCTTGCACACAATTTAATGAAACTTCACACAAGTGATCAGTACCAACCCTAGTTGTGCATGGTACATGTTACATTCTTTTAGATAAATATTCTGCGTAGTTGGGACTTTGTTTTTTGTTACTATACTGTATACATACAGTCTATATACATACAGTCCACATAATTATGCAATCTTGTGTGCGTCAAATTGCAATATACTGTGTCAGTGCATGCGGGGGGTACATTCATCACCTTTAGTGATAGCTCTAGTTGCTACCGACAGAGCGATCTGACCAGAGGGACAGAGTGAGACAAAGCCCTCAGAACAGAGAGAGAGAGAGAAATCTTTTTAGATAATTAGGCCTGTCCAGCTATTTTAGCCTAGTCTGGTTCTTGAACGTGCCCTGTATATAACACTGATACACACGGAGCCTTATTTCAGTGTCACTGCTTCTAGTTTGCAATTATTCTTCGTTTAAATTTTCTAGGGGCACTTATAACTGTTGTATATACCACACCTTCTTCCTTTAATTTGTCTTACGAAACTACAGCTAGAAATAGATAGCATAAGTATTTTGTATACAGGACTAAGCATTTTTTCTTGTGAGAATACTGGGGCAAATTTGATGATCTAAAAGAAAATTTTTAGTAATAAATGTTTGTAATTTTCAAAATAAAAGACATATGAGGCCATGTGTATGTGTTTCAGTGGATTATGGATGCCATAGTATGTAATGGTCTAGGAATTTACCTAGGGATGAAAACGCTCAAGTATTTATCTATGAAGCCTTACCATTGGAGAGGAATGTGGAACATTCCAACTTACAGGTTGGTGACTAAACTTAGTAATATGTTGTCACAGGTTCGGGACTAGTTTTATCAGAGACTGTAAAGTCACTTATTTTATTTCATGCTGACCTGAATTTGTTAAATTTAAAAGAAAATAGTAAGAATCCAGATTTAATTCAATGGGTTGATGCTACTATGAAATACATGAAAATGAGTATCCCATGAGTGAAATTAGTACTGGAGGAAAAGCAAAGTATCAGCATTGTTTAATGTTGCATATGATCAGGAGTTGACTTGACCTACAAAGATCTTGTGCAACCTAAAAGATATCCTTCAATAGATACTTACTTGGGTTTTTATGCCCCCGGCATCTACTGATGCGGGAGGCATATAGTGATCGTCCTGTCCGTACATCAGTCCGTCCGTCCGTACGAGGTTAACCAAATGGGACTGTTTCGTCTAGCATCAATACCCCTTACTAGAATGACTTGATACTAATGCAGATGTAACCTATGAACATTCCTCTTCTTCAAACATCACTTGATCTCAGTTTGACCTTGACCTCATTTTGGACTTAGGTTGCTTTATAAGGGCCATCTCTTGGTTAACCAAATGGGACCGTTTCGTCTAGCGTCAATACCGCTTACCAGAATGAACTGATACAAAAACAGATGTAACCTGTGACCATTCCTCATCTTCAAACATGACCTGACCTCAGTTTGACCTTGACCTTGACCTCATTTTGGACTTGGGTTGCTTTATATGGGCCATCTCTTTGTTAACCAAATAGGACCGTGTCGTCTAGCGTCAATACCGCTTACAAGAATGAATTGATACTAATACAGATGAAACCTGTGACCATTCCTCATCTTCAAACATAACCTGACCTCAGTTTGACCTTGACCTCATTATGTCTCCCCCCTGTGGGGGAGACATTGTTTTTGCCCTGTCCGTCTGTCTGTCCATACATCACACTTCATTTCCGAGCAATAACTGGAGAACCATTTGACCTAGAACCTTCAAACTTCATAGGGTTGTAGGGCTGCTGGAGTAGACGACCCCTATTGTTTTTGAGGTCACTCTGTCAAAGGTCAAGGTCACAGGGGCCTGAACATTGAAAACCATTTCCGATCAATAACTAGAGAACCACTTGACCCAGAATGTTGAAACTTCATAGGATGATTGGTCATGAAGAGTACATGACCCCTATCGATTTTGGGGTCACTCCGTCAAAGATCAAGGTCACAGGGGCCTGAACATTGAAAACCATTTCATATCAATAACTAGAGAACCACTTGACCCAGAATGTTGAAACTTCATAAGGATGATTGATCATGAAGAGTAGATGACCCCTATCGATTTTGGGGTCACTCCGTCAAAGGTCAAGGTCACAGGGGCCTGAACATTGAAAACCATTCCCGATCAATAACTAGAGAACCACTTGACCCAGAATATTGAAACTTCATAGGATGATTGATCATAAAGAGTTGATGACTGCTATCGATTTTGGGGTCACTACGTCAAAGGTCAAGGTCACAGGGGCCTGAACATTGAAAACCATTTTCGATCAATAACTAGAGAACCAATTGACCCAGAATGTTGAAACTTCATAGGATGATTGTACATGCAAAGAAGATGACCGCTATCGATTTTGGGGTCACTCCATTAAAGGTCAAGGTCACAGGGGCCTGAACATTGAAAACCATTTCCAATCAGTAACTTGAGTACCACTTGACCCAGAATGTTGAAACTTCATAGGATGATTGTACATGCACAGTAGATGACCCCTATCGATTTTGGGGTCACTCCGTCAAAGTTCAAGGTCACAGAGGCCTGAACATTGAAAACCATTTCCGGTCAGTAACTTGAGAACCACTTGACCCAGAATGTTGAAACTTAATAGGATGATTGGTCATGCAGAGTAGATTACCCCTAACGATTTTGGGGTCGCTCTGTTTAAGGTCAAGGTCACAGGGGCCCGAACATTGAAAACTATTTCCGATCAATACCACTTGACTCAGAATGTTGAAACATCATAGGATGATTGGTCATGAAGAGTAGATGACCCCTAACGATTTTGGAGTCACTCTGTTAAAGGTCAAGGTCACAGGGGCCTGAACGTGGAAAACCATTTCCAATCAATAACTTGAGAACCTCTCGACCCAGAATGTTGAAACTTCATAGGATGATTGTTCATGCAGAGTAAATGACCCCTATTGTTTTTTGGGTCACTCTGTTAAAGGTCAAGGTCACAGGGGCCTGAACATTGATAACCAGTTCCGATCAATAAGTTGAGAACCTCTCGACCCAGAATGTTGAAACTTCATAGGATGATTGTTCATGCAGAGTAAATGACCCCTATTGTTTTTGGGGTCACTCTGTTAATGGTCAAGGTCGCAGGGGCCTGAACATTGATAACCAGTTCCAATCAATAACTTGAGAACCGCTTGACCCAGAATGTTGAAACTTCATAGGATGATTGAACATGCAGAGTAGATGACCCCTATTGATTTTGGGGTCAGTCTATTAAAGGTCAGGGTCACAAGGGCATGGTCGTGTAAAATCATTTTTTGGAAATAACTTGAGAACCACTTGACCAAGAATGTTGAAACTTAATAGGATGATTGGACATGCAGAGTAGATGACCCCTATTTATTTTGAGGTCACTTGATCAAAGGTCAAGGTCACAGGAGCCTGAACAGTGACTTAAGAACCACTAGGCCAAGAGTGTTGAAATTTAGCGGGATGACTGGACATGCCAAGTAGATGATCCCTATTGCATCCAACCATCAGTGTCTCTTTGACTTTCGCTCCTGACCCCAACTGACTTCTTGCCTATAGGACTTTGCATTGGGGGAGACATGCGCTTTTTTACAAAAGCAATTTCTAGTTTTGGACTTAGGTTGTTTTGTATCGACAAGGATGCCGGCATCAAGCGTTTATTGAACGCAGCTCCTTGTTTTTTTTTCTGTTGGTATAACCATGTAAGATACTGAATGCCAAGCAAAGGAGCTACTACTACAATTCTTATGCCTCACATCAAAAAAGTGAGGGTATATTGCTTTGCACATGTCCATCAGTCCAGTAGAGAGAACAGTCTCCACCTGAAAACTTGAGAATGAGGACCTTCAAACTTGGTAGCATGACTAGGCTTATGAAGTAAATGACCCCTATATTTTTGGGGTGAGTAGGTCAAAAGTCAAGGTCACAAGCCTAAAGCTTGAAAAAGGTTTCTGCCCAGTAACTTGAGAACCACTAGACCCAGGACCTTCAAACTTGGTAGTATAATTGGGCTTATGAAGTAGATAACCCCAAATATTTTTTGGGTCAGTAGATCAAAGGTCAAGGTCACAGGGACCTGAACCTTGAAAACAGTTTCCGACGATTAACTTGAGAACCATGCATCAGTAAAACTGTAAATAACTAGAAAACTGTTTAAGCTCCTTGTACAATATTTGGAAGATATAATATGACATTGTGCAAATTATAATAGGAAAGTAATTGAATGTTTCAAGAACACTTTGAAGGTTGTTTGGTATATTTCAGGGGTAAGATGAAGCGTGTTGCCTTACAGTTTACACCATACAGTTGGACAGATTTCAACTGGAAACCCACATCTAGCCTTATAAGATGGTTTGCAACCTTGGGAATTTTTGTTATTGTAAGTGAATATTTTATATGCATTTGTAAATGTAATTTTATCGAATTTCATTCGCTCAAAAGTGAGGGGACCAGCAAATTTTGTTCAAGTTACCAGTAGGTCAAGCCGTGAAACTTTGAACACTTGTTTATCATCATGATATCAGTATTTTGCTGAATTATGGCCCTTTTTGGACTTTGAAATTGGTTCAGTTTTTGTACAAGTCCACGTTATGTCAAAACTATTTGACATATGAGTTGAAACTTAGACCACTTGTTTACCATCATAGTCTACATATGTAGGCAAGACTACATAACTAGGATAAAGACTTTAGCTCAGTTATGGCCCTTTTTTAGCTTGACTATTCAAAGAATAGTCTGGCTATTCTAATCACCCTGGCATCGGCGTCACACCTTGATTAAGGTTTTGCATGCAAGAACATATGGCTATCATTTAAAGGCATCTAGCTTTGAGACTTATTTTTTCTTTTTCTAGGTGACTTACTAACCTCATTAGGTCAGATCCCATAACTCTGACATGTATTTTGGCCAAATTTTGCCCCTTCTTGGTTAAGTTTAACATGCAGGTTACTATCTCCAAAACTAATGCAGATATTGAATTGAAACTTCACATGTGTCTTCGGGGCTATAAATCTAAGTGATAGCATGAAGTCCCATAACTCTGACATGCATTTTGGCCAAATTATGCCCCCTTTTGGACTTGGAACATCCTGGTAAAAGTTTTACATGCAAGAAACTAATGCAGATACTGGATTGAAACTCTAGAGATATTTTAATATTTAGGGTAATATTCCTGCTTTGTGGACAACAATTCGAATAGTCAAGCATTGGCTGTCTTACGGACAGCTGTTGTTTGACATAGAAATTAGTTAAGTTTCGCATACCATTCCATGTTTTGTCTAAACTGTTTGATATATGGCTTTGAAACTTTGAACACTTACCATCATGGTCACACATTGACATATAATGCAAGGCTTATCCAGTTCCACAAATACAGGTATATTGTTTGTCTTATCCATTTTTCTTCTTTTGTCTGAAAATCTCTGTATATTTTGACACCATACTTCCATCAATCTTTCGAATAGTCGAGCGTGTTGTCAACAGACAGCTCTTGTTTTAAACTCTTCTATTATTACTTACAATGTTGAAACTGAACCTTCTTGATAATGAAATAATTTAGAAATCCCTCAAAGATCAGAGCATAATTCCTGTTAAATCTGTACAAGATAATTGATTTAATAAAGGGAGGTAATTATATCTAACAGTAAAAAGTAGGAAATAAAAAGTGCTTCAAAATGATATTGTCGAAATTTCATTTTTGATGTAAAGATGAATCAGTATATCTAGGGAAAAGTTATAGAGTTAAAAAATGGTTTAAAAAGTAATAGCTTCAATTTTTATAAACCATTTTATTCATTCTTCTAGAAAACACTAAGTCTTGATAGAAATATCAAGAAGCAATACTTTGGCACAAGATTTTAGTACAAACTTGCATTTAAGTTTGTGCAACCTGATTAAGAATTTAATGCAAGCTTGTCATGAAAGCCTTTGTAAGATAGCCAAAAAGCTTTGCAAGCTTTCACAAGCTTGCTGCAATGATCCAAATACCTGTAACAACCTTGCTAATTGAATTTACCTTGCAATTATGGTTTTTGGACACAGTCCTCACATGACAATAAGACTTCTCAGTGACCATAATTTTTGTGCATTTTTCTGCACTTAAAAAGTACATTGTATCAAAATTCTTGAAAATGCCTTTTCAGTTTGGTGCAAGATTCTGTCAAAAATTTCCTTTTCAAGTTCATCTACACCAACATTGAAGACTAGTCTAGTTCTGTTTACCTTAAGGAGGTAGGTTACCTTGTTACAAGGGTAAATTCAAATAAGTTGAACCGCAGCACATTTTTGTATTTCGTGTAATATGAAGTTTTAACTGCTACAATCTCAATTTCGTTTGTCTCTGTCCCTTCAAGTTCAATTTCTATCCAGGTTTGAAGAACATGACCCTCCAAAGGTATTTCATATTGAAAGAAGAAGGAAAATACGGATATTTAACACTTTTCAGTTTATTTTAGTTTCACTGATATCCGTAGAAGTCTGCATAATTGATAATTTTACTAGTATGCACGTTATCTTTCTAATAAAAACTTAAAATGTATATGTCGCGGGGCTCGTGTTTCCATGGTAACGCATTTTCTCTCATTTTTAAACAACTATGTATAAAAATAGGGGTTTTCGACGGCTTCAGTGCCATTCTATTAATGACCAACATGGAATATTTGGGCAATATCATTAGCAAAATACCAAGCACTTTACATAGTACCCTATTTTTCTTAAAGTTTAAAGTAACCATGGCAACAGAGATGTTTAAAATAGCTTATATCTTGATTTTTGTCGTAGTTTCTTATAAAAAATATTGAATAAGATTATCTGTCTAGTTAATGTAGCTATAAAACATATTATTTCTAACGTAAGTTATATTTTCGTGTTATTTGCATTTATTCGAACAAATTTCACAGCTTAGAATACTTACAGCAGTACCCCTCGTCTGGCATTTTTCATGGAAAAATCGTTCAGCATGCTGCTATTATTCTCATGGATATTGTTGAAATGAAAATAAAAAGCCGAAGCAGTGTTTCTTAAATAGACCAGTGTCAACGCTTTTGAATTTTACATTTAGATACATAGGTCACGGGCTTCGTTTCCATGGTAACATCAATTCAATTCAAGAAACCACATTTTTTCTACCGAAATTTGAACAATATTAGGTCTTAGTTTTAGTATATAAGTAACAAATTATCAACGGAACCTGAAAAATTGGTATTACAAATCAAACTGCTACATTTTTTATTTGAAAATGGCCGTAACAAGTAACCTTTCACCCAACTATATTCCAAATAACATTGGTTACCATCATCCATTTTCTTACATTCCGCATAACATTTCAATATAACTACATAAAAGAAGCAAAATATTGATTTTTATTCAGAGCAAAAGACTCATAAAAATATATCAGCAAATTATGGTTATTTGAAAATAGTTAAAATTTAAAAAAATGCACAGAATTACGTACTTTCAAGATAAAAACTATTAATTTTGCGCGGTAACTGACACGTAACGTCATGACGTCAGTGACGTCATTTTAAGGCAACATTGTTTTGAAGCGTTTCTGCGGCAATTTATTCATTATTTTTGAATTATTAAACCATAAAGCATCAGATCGAAGACAGGTTCATGATTTGTTTTCAGAAGAATGAATATACAAACACATTTAGTTTGTCGTAAACGTCGTCGTAAATCGTCACGTTAGCTTCCGGTTGGACATGCGCACATACAAATATGAAGGTAACCTACCTCCTTAAGTGACATTGGAAACAGCTTAATATTGACCAAAGACTTTCCAGGCAGGTTCCTGTAATTTTGATATAAATACTTGATAATGTCAAACTGTGCAGTTTTATTTAACATTTCAGTTTCTACTAGCAGAGCTAAACACATTTTACCTGAAGTTTGTGCTGTGGATCCCTCCTGAACATTATCTCAACCTTACCCGCCTTGTCTTCATTTTATTTATGGGTGCAGCTGCACTAAGAGAAACGTTCCAATACCTGGATGATCCGTAAGTTGCTCATTACAGTATTTTGTGTTTGCTTAACTGACTTAGATTTATCAGTTTATATAGATTATACCAAACATTAAAACGACAGAGATGTTAATGCCAGTGATACAAAATTACAAACCTACTTGCCTCGGACAGGCCATAATAGAGGTGTATCTATTTTATATACACTTCTTTTTAGCAAGTGCTTTAAAATTTGATGTACATTTATGAATATTTCAGAGAACCAAACAAGTTTGGTAGACAGTCATGGATGATGTTAGCCATTGTGATCACAGAACTGCTTGTAACTGTCAAGTTTGATTATGACACCATCACTAAACCTCTTCCTAAACCTATAGCTTATTTCTGGATCTTAGGATTCTTAGGTATGTACACACATAATGACCAACATAGGATTTGTTAAACTTATAAATTATTTATTTTTATAAAGGATTACTTATGCTTTGTAAACAAGTTAACCTTTTTATTTATTCCTCCATTGGCTTATATGCTCACATATATGCAAACTTTTGACTAGTGTGGAAACAGTCTGTAGCGAAGGAAAAGAATATAAATTATCTTGCCTTTGCTTATGATTTGTTGGGAAGATGCAATTTGTATCAAAATGACTAGCATAAGATAATTAAAACAAATGGTGAAACATTTTCCAAACCCAATTTGTAAAGAAGTTAAACTATTGTACCTATAAACCATTCGCTATTTCTAAGCAAGTAAAACTTGTCTTACTGTTTTTAGCATGAAGTGCTCGGGGATGAGCTTTTGTGATCAAGCACAGTCTGTCATGTGTTGTCTGTCCATCTATTTGTTCTGTCATCCAACCACACTTTTTCTTAAACAACATTTCCAAAATTGATTGGTGGAAGTTGATGAAGCTTGGCCAGAATGTTCATTGGATAGTCCTCTACCAAATGTGTTCAAAGAATTTCTTTCCATGCAGAATTCTGGTTGCCATGGCAACAAAAAGGAAAAACATTAAAAATCTTCCTTTGCCAATTTCATTCAAATGCCCCTTGAGTCAATATTGGCCCCGCCTTGGGCTTCACTTGTTTTACTTACACTAAAAAAAAACAACTTTAAAAATCCCCTTTTCTATAACTGCAAGATCCAGAGTCAAAATATCAGGTATGTAGCATTGTCCAGTGGTCCTTTCTCAAGTTCATTCAAATAATGTCCAAAAAGTATAAATCCTCTTCTTAAAGATAATTTTTTTAAAATTTACAATTTTACTGTAAATCCATCAAATGTTAAATATCCAATTCAGTAATATACGCCCCTCTGAAAGATAGGACGTATTATGACCCTTTGCGGGCTGGCAGGCAGTGTCCACAAACTTTGTTTGGGGCATTTTTTCTTCACACATGGAGGGATTTTAATGTAACTTGGCACAAATGTTCACCACCAGGAGACGGAGTGTCATGCGCAAGAACCAGGTCCCAAGGTCTATGGTCAAGGTCACACTAAGAGGTCAAAGGTCAAATTCAAGAATGACTGTCCAGAGCATTTCTTCTTCATGCATGGAGGGATTTTGATGTAACTTGGCACAATTGTTTACAATCATGAGACATCACCTGACATCAGTTTGACCTTGACCTCATTTTGGACTTAGGTTGCTTTTTATGGGCCATCTCTTGGTTAACCAAATGGGACCGTTTCGTCTAGCATCAATACGGCTTACAAGAATGAATTTATACTAATACAGATGTAACCTGTGACCATTCCTCATCTTCAAACATCACCTGACCTCAGTTTGACCTTGACCTCGTTTTGGACTTAGATTGCTTTGTATCGACAAGGATGCCACCGGGGGCATCAAGCGTTTATTGAACGCAGCTCCTTGTTTTGTTTTTTTTTCCAGAATTATCTAAGTTCCACCAAAGTAACAGGCAGAAAACATATGAATAGTGTTACTTAATTTGTGCATTATTTGGCCCCCTGTTTATGTCATTGGCATGGTTGGAGAAAAATAATTTTCAATTAATCTTTTTTCAGTACACATCAGATGTAGCAAATATTGTCAAAAGTATACAATAAAATAGTCTAACCACACCAAAAGTTTTGTTTTTTTTTTAGCTCACCTGTCACAAAGTGACAAGGTGAGCTTTTGTGATCGCGCGGTGTCCGTCATCCGTCCGTGCGTGCGTCCGTAAACTTTTGCTTGTGACCACTCTAGAGGTCACATTTTTCATGGGATCTTTATGAAAGTTGGTCAGAATGTTCACCTTGATGATATCTAGGTCAAGTTCGAAACTGGGTCACGTGCCGTCAAAAACTAGGTCAGTAGGTCTAAAAATAGAAAAACCTTGTGACCTCTCTAGAGGCCATAATTTTCAATGGATCTTCATGAAAGTTGGTCAGAATGTTCATCTTGATGATATCTAGGTCAAGTTCGAAACTCGGTCATGTGCGGTCAAAATCTAGGTCAGTAGGTCTAAAAATAGAAAAACTTTGTGACCTCTCTAGAGGCCATATATTTCAAAAGATCTTCATGAAAGTTGGTCAGAACGTTCACCTTGATGATATCTAGGTCAAGTTCGAAACTGGGTCACATGCCTTCAAAAACTAGGTCAGTAGGTCAAATAATAGAAAAACCTTGTGACCTCTCTAAAGGCCATATTTTTCATGGGATCTGTGTGAAAGTTGGTCTGAATGTTCATCTTGATGATATCTAGGTCAAGTTCGAAACTGGGTCACGTGCGGTCAAAAACTAGGTCAGTAGGTCTAAAAATAGAAAAACCTTGTGACCTCTCTAGAGGCCATATATTTCAAAAGATCTTCATGAAAGTTGGTCAGAACGTTCACCTTGATGATATCTAAGTCAAGTTCGAAAGTGGGTCACATGCCATCAAAAACTAGGTCAGTAGGTCAAATAATAGAAAAACCTTGTGACCTAACTAGAGGCCATATTTTCCATGGGATCTGTATGAAAGTTGGTCTGAATGTTCATCTTGATAATATCTAGGTCAAGTTTGAAACTGGGTCACGTGCCGTCAAAAACTAGGTCAGTAGGTCAAATAATAGAAAAACCTTGTGGCCTCTCTAAAGGCCATATTTTTCAATGGATCTTCATGAAAGTTGGTCTGAATGTTCATCTTGATGATATCTAGGTCAAATTCGAAACAGGATCATGTGCGGTCAAAAACTAAGTCAGTAGGTCTAAAAATAGAAAAACCTTGTGACTTCTCTAGAGGCCATACTTGTGAATGGATCTCCATAAAAATTGGTCAGAATGTTCACCTTGATGATATCTAAATCAAATTCAAAAGTGGGTCAGGTGCCATCAAAAAGTAGGTCAGTAGGTCAAATAATGAAAAAACGCTGTGACCTCTCTAGAGGCCATATTTTTCATGGGATCTGTATGAAAGTTGGTCTGAATGTTTATCTTGATGATATCTAGGTCAAGTCTGAAACTGGGTCAACTGCGATCAAAAACTAGGTCAGTAGGTCTTGAAATAGAAAAACCTTGTGACCTCTCTAGAGGCCATACCCTTGAATGGATCTTCATGAAAATTGGTCAGAATGTTCACCTTGATGATATCTAGGTCAAGTTTGAAACTGGGTCACGTGCCTTAAAAAACTAGGTTAATAGGTCAAATAATAGAAAAACCTTGTGACCTCTCTAGAGACCATATTTTACAATGGATCTTCATGAAAATTGGTCAGAATTTTTATCTTTATAATATCTAGGTCAAGTTCAAAACTGGGTCACATGAGCTCAAAAACTAGGTCACTATGTCAAATAATAGAAAAAACGACGTCATACTCAAAACTGGATCATGTGGGAAGAGGTGAGCGATTCAGGACCATCATGGTACTTTTGTTTTAAATCACTTCTTGGGTTGTTTACGCGACTGACCAATTAGAATTGACAAAACATTATCTTATTCCCAGGTATGTGATTACCTTTTTCCCAGTAAATTCCCTGTACTTGATTGAATTGGTGGTCTCTGACCTAATATAGGAAAAAAATGTGTGTGTAAAACCTCAGTGTCTAAAGTTTAGATATTTGGCATGTTGCTTCAAGTAGTGGTACACTACCAGGAATTAACCTGTACCCATTGGAGTCAGTTGAGCAATATATTGGGCTGTCATGGGTGTAACTCTGTGATTCCAGCAGGTATGCAAATTTTGATTCCATACCTCATGTTTTTATTCCAATGTAAATGAGATGTGGAACCAAAATTTGTAGTCGTGTTTGGCGCCATATAACCTATACTGTGTTGGTGCGCCGTAAAACCCAAATAAAATAAATAAATGGGCAGTCATGGCCTTCTTGTTTAGTCAGATTTGCTGCCATGGATTTGAAAGCCAAGTTAGTTAGAAACAAATAAAAACCTTAACTTTTTACCTGATGCTCCTGATGTTGTCTGCTTTTGTTTGAACTCTGTTTGGCATAAAGCTACTTCTCTATATTCTTATAGTTAATTGCATTGTAACCAATCGGTATTGCTCGGAAAATAAAATTGCAGAGACAGTCTTCAATATCCAGCATCTTATTGGTTGATTCAGGCTTAATCTTTGGGGTTACACAGAGTGGACACAGTGCTTATTTGATGAATTTTCTTTTTCATGTCAGATGGTTATACAGTGTGGAGAGAGAACTGTGTGAATAATATACGGATTTTCTTTTTCATGTCTTGTAGGTTATACAGTGTGGAGAGAGAACTGTGTGAATAATATACGGATTTTCTTTTTCAGGTCTTGTAGGTTATACAGTGTGGAGAGAGAACTAAGTGAATAATACACAGATTTTCTTTTTCAGGTCTTGTAGGTTATACAGTGTGGAAGTTTTACATCAAGCGAGATGTGAAAAATGATGTTGCCTTAAAACCAAAACACAGGGGCTCTGGTGATTCTATTGATGAGAAGGACGAGTTACCACAAAAATACAATCTCCGCAACACGAAATACAATGATAATAACAACGGCATCCATCATCGCTCAAAAACAAAAAATGGATCTGCTGGATTTTAGACTACTTTTAGGCTTCAAACATTATTAAAGTTAAATGATAATGTTAGTCAGAACTGCTTCATTCCATAGTTACTGGTATAAAATATTTGATATTTTAGTGTTTAGTGTGTGAATATTTTGGTTCTAATAATTGATTTGGGTTAAGTTTTAATTGTTCAGGATGTTATGTTTATGTAAACATCTTTTCATGTCCAGCTGTAATACCATTATCTTATTTATTTTCTTTAAAGTCCCTTTTGTTGTTGATGTTGTTTTTTTTTTTGTGTGTGTGTGTGTGTTTTTTTTTGTAAATATTTGCCAAAGTATGTTTTACATTATTACTATCTTTTTTAAAATACCTGGTTTGTTAGATTTTGATATTTTATTGTTGTTAAAATAGAGAATGAAAATAAAAATGCATTTATTTTAGTCTGCTTTTAAGATATTTGCGGTCATTAATGGCGTATTTTGCAACATTAGAGATGTTGTAATACATTGTTACTATGGAAGTTGGAACTATTAGAGTGTAAATAAATAAGAAATCGATTCACTTTTACCTTGAAAGTCGGTGTATAATTAAGAAATAATTTATAGCAAAAGAGTGTTTTAACACTATTTATGCACGATGGGTGGTTATACGTTGTACGTAGGGCGTAATAATTTCATGAGGACGTATTACCGCCTGAGTGTATAAATAGTGTTAAAGCACGGTTTTGCTATAAATTATTTCGATTCTTATATGCCCTTAATCTAAAACAGTAGAAAATATATTGGTCACAACAAAAACTTTGACATCACTACTGCACGTTAATGTGACGTCATTCTAGCGTAAGAGTGTTTTAACAGAGACATACATATTAGAATACGATATGAGGACTGTATTATTGTTGTTTATCTTGAAGTTACTCGAAGGCCTTAAATCACAAAATCATTCATAATGAGGGAAAAAATGCTTGTCACGTCAATTTTTATTAGCTCACCTGTCACAAAGTGAAAAATTGAGCTTTTGTGATCGCGTGGCGTCCGTCGTTCGTCGTCCGTCTGTGCGTAAACTTTTGCTTGTGACCACTCTAGAGGTCACATTTTTCATGGAATCTTTATGAAAGTTGGTCAGAATGTTCATCTTGATGATATCTAGGTCAAGTTCGAAACTGGGTCACGTGCGGTCAAAAACTAGGTCAGTAGGTCTAAAAATAGAAAAACCTTGTGACCTCTCTAGAGGCCATATTTTTCTTGAGATCTTCATGAAAATTGGTCAGAATGTTCACCTTGATGATATCTAGGTCAAGTTCGAAACTGGGTCGCGTGGGGTCAAAAACTAGGTCAGTAGGTCTAAAAATAGAAAAACCTTGTGACCTCTCTAGAGGCCATATTTCTCAATGGATCTTCATGAAAATTGGTCAGAATGTTCACCTTGATGATATCTAGGTCAAGTTTGAAACTGGGTCATGAGGGGTCAAAAACTAGGTCAGTAGGTCTGAAAATAGAAAAACTTTGTGACCTTTCTAGAGGCCATATTTTTCATGGGATCTTTATGAAAATTAGTCAGAATGTTCACCTTGATGATATCTAAGTCAAGTTCAAAACTGGGTCACGTGCGGTCAATAACTAGGTCGATAGATCTAAAAATAGAAAAACCTTGTGACCTCTCTAGAGGCCATATTTTTCAAGAGGTCTTCATGAAAATTGATCAGAATGTTCATCTTGATGATATCTAGGTCAAGTTTGAAACTGGGTCACATGTGGTCAAAAACTAGGTCAGTAGGTCTAAAAATAGAAAAACCTCGTGATGTCTCTAGAGGCCATATTTCTCAATGGATCTTCATGAAAATTGGTGAGAGTGTTCAGCTTGATGATATCTAGGTCAAGTTCATAACTGGGTCGTGTGCGTTCAAAAACTAGGTCAGTAGGTCGAAAAATAGAAAAACCTTGTGACCTCTCTAGAGGCCATATTTTTCATGATATCTTCATGAAAATTGGTGAGAATGTTCACTTGATGATATCTAGGTCAAGTTCAGAAGTGCATCACGTGCCTTCAAAAACTAGGTCATTAGGTCAAATAATAGAAAAACCTTGTGATCTCTCTAGAGGTCATATTTTTCAATGGATCTTCATGAAAATTGGTCAGAATTTTTTATCTTGATGATATCTAGGTCACATGTGCTCAAAAACTAGGTCACTATGTCAAATAATAGAAATAACGAAGTCATACTCAGTTCAACACTGGGTCATGTGGGGATAGGTGAGCGATTCAGGACCATCATGGTCCTCTTGTTAGTGTTCTTTGTGGATTCACTTACTTAATCATTTTTGCTTATGGGTTGGCATAGTGCCTGCGCTCTGTAGATTTTGTCTATAATTAAAGTGTTTTGTGTAGTAGGATATATGTTAGATATTGATGTTACTTTTTTATGGACTTTAACGTTTATTGAAGGCCTTGTTTCTATGGTAATGTTCACTGAGGCTCAAGTCACTTTTATTGGCTGTTAGTTTGTTACATGCTACAACTATGTTGCAAGTGTTACAACCATGTTACAAGTGTTACAACTATGTTACAAGTGTTACAACTCTGTTACTAGAGTTACAACCATGTTACAACCATGTTACAACCATGTTACAAGTGTTACAACTATGTTGCAAGTGTTACAACTATGTTACAAGTGTTACAACCAGGTTACAAGTACGTTACAAGTGTTACAACCACATAACAAGTGTAACAAATATGTTACAAGTGTACAATTATGTTACAAGTAAGACAATCATGTTACAAGTACGCTGCAGGTGTTACATGATGGCAATTTTAAGACAGGATTAAAAGGAGGAGATTTATTGTTTACCATTCATATATAATTTGTTAGGTTTTAAACCGGTTGCTCCAGGCAAAAAGTTAGTTGAAACAGTTTGATTATACAATTTCAATTACAAGACAGATTTTTTGACTGTGACAAGTCACATGCTCAGTTGATTGCAAATACCTCTGTGGCCAAGTGGTTTAGATCACAGATTTTGAATCACTTTACCACAGTAGGTTTCAGATCCCCCATTGAATGTAAAATTATTTCATGTGAGGAAGCTATTCAGCTTGCTTATGAAAGGTTGATAGTTCCACCAAAGTGCCAGGCCATACCCAAAATTATGCCCGGAAGGTCAGATAAGGTCTTCCTCCACCATTCAAGCTGGAAAGTCACCATGTGACTTCAGTCTGTGCAAGTTTCAACCAAGACACACTAATATTTGGTTAGATCCAGTTACTTCTGATAGAAATTGTAAATTTGTCAATCAATATAAGTAGAAATTAGCAATAAACATTGTTTAACTGAAATACTTGTTTGCGGACAGTTCGTTATAGAAGATTGAAAGACTGTAGTTGTTTGGAGATGGCCATTGATGAGCATATACCAGTACAATTTGACTCCCGTTTAATCTGTGTTCAATAGCCTTGTGAAAATGGGTATTTTATGTAAGTTGTCATAACCTTAGCTGTTAATGTACAAGGAGTGTTTAAAGGATAGTTATTTTATTTTTCAGAGTTTGCTCATTTTTAGCTCGACTATCAGAGTATATGGAGAGCTATCCTACTCAACCCGGTGTCGGCGTCGGGGGTCCTTCCGCGTCCCCATCTTGGTTAAAGTTTTTTTTACACTTTCCCTTTTTTCTCCTTATCTCTGTAATTACTTGATGGATTTGTTTCAAACTTATAATAGTTATTCCTCATCATCACCCACATCATATGGCACAAGGGCCATAACTCTCACACCAAAATTTCATGAATTATCCCCCCTTTTTACTTAGAATTTCAGGTTAAAGTTTTGATGCACTTTCACTCTATCTTAATTATTACTGAATGGATTTGATTCAAACTGAAAGAAGTTGTTCCACATCATCTCCCACATCATATGACACAAGGTCAATAACTCTGGTACCAATATTTAATGAATTATCCCCCACTTTTACTTAGAATTTCAGGTTAAAGTTTTGATGCACTTTCACTCTATCTCAGTTATTACTAAATGGATTTGATTCAAACTTAAAATAGTTGTTTCACCTTATCACCCACATCATATGACACAAGTTGCATAACTCTGGTACCAATTTTTCATTAATTATGCTCCCTTTTTGCTTAGAATTATTTTTATTTAGTGTTTTGATACACTTTATCTTTATCTCTCTTAAAACTTAATATTTTTGACAAAGACTCAAGCTATTGTGCAATATCTTTATCCACCATCAGAGTCATTAAACACTCCAGTGACAGCTCCAGCTTCCCCAGATGTGCCGAGTTTCACTATCTAGCATCGAAATAGTCAAGCACACTGTCTCCTGTGACAGCTCTTGTTTCAGTTTACCTTTTCTTTCTCTGTTTTATTGCTATAATGTTGTCCTCAGGTGTGTTTATAAACTGTTCCTAGTGATACAGTATTTAAACTTTGTGTTCAAGTATTGAAAGAAACCTGTTAGGTCTGCAGGCTCGATAATATTTTTGTGTGTGTAAAGTTTTCAGTGTTCCGGAACGAGTTTGAAAGTTTCCATCCCATCATTTAGCTGTTGAAAAGCATGTTTGTGTAATTTTTTATTTTTTTTAATGTTTATAATACAAAACCTTGATTAATGGAGCTTGTCCTATGTCGTAGAAGCTTTTACATACAATATTTTGATTGCTCAAGCTTGTGGTATGTTGCAAAAGTGTTTACATACAATGCCTTGATAAATTGAACCTGTGAAGATGTAATGCCTGAAAAATGTTGAAAATTGTTTTTATATTGGAGAAAATACACATACTGTTTAACAGTAAGATATATTGACCCAAAAAAGTTCTCCGATACTGGTATCTACGTTAAGACACCTGACTATTTAAACGGAGAAGCCTGAGGTTACTGCCATTACAGATATGTTAAAATGTTTCCAGTGTCCGTTCAGGTGCTTACATCGAGTTCTATATAATATTTTTTTTCTTTCAGATTTTTTTTTATTTTCCATTCAATTCTTAGTTGTGTACAATCAAAAACAAAACTTGAATTCAGATATAACATGTGTTTACTTGGATATGTGGTCTGGTTAGCATGTCTCTGTCAGATAATGTCAGGTTATATGTGCACTTATACTTTTTAGCTAAGTTTTAACCTTTACCCTGCTAAACCTCTGAAATGGACTGGTCCATCATTCAGTTTGGGCAGTTCCATTTAACATTAAGGGGTGTTCTTTGAAAATTTACTGAATGAATTGCGAACAGTGCAGAGCATGATCAGCCTGCATGGATGTGTAGTCTGATATTGGTCGCATTGGTCGCAAAGGTAAAACCACTTGCTGCCAGCAGGTTAAAGGTTAAAAGAGACAAAATCATAAACTATACAATCAAAAGTCTGCAGAAGTACTCATATATTCCTATATTTATTGATAGGGGGGTAAAATCTTTCCTTTTCTTTGACTTTTCATTAGATAATGGCATATAGTGTTATTCAAGTGTTTAAGAAAGAAAAGTAATACATTAAATAAGTCTTCATGTTTTCACAGACTACCATAAAGTAATAACCCTCACAGTGAAAAATACCAAATATATGTATCACCGGTAAGAAATTATAAAAAAAGAAACTTTGTTTTTCATGTAAGATCAAAATAACTTTCACTCATGAACACCATATCTTACATTTTCACTCCTGACTATGCCACTCGTGAAAATATTGCATCTGGTGTTGAATCGTGAAAAATATTTCAATCTTACACTGAAACAAACAAATATCCTCTATATGGTATTACAAACCACAGCAATATGATTATTGGGTAAACCTAATACCTCTTTCAAGACAGATTGACTATTTAAGGGATGTGTCATTGGCTCTTTTCAGGGAGGTGACATTAAGATGTCACATGGGTAACATTACAATTTTTTAGTTGCTGATTTGTAGGAATTTTAAATAGGGAAATGCATAAGGAATTAAATGTAGAAAATTTTCAGAACATAAGGTCAAACTTCAAATAACTTGCCCCTCATTAATGCGGGTACAAGTCTTGCTTGGGTTGTAGGAAACCATCCAGCTGGCTTACGGAAGGTCTGCCTCCAACATCAAAAAGCTGGGGGGAAAAAACATATGACCTATTACTGTGCCAGTGTGATGTTAAAACCAATAAGAAACACATTTTCAGAACATATACATATGGTTGGACAAGTGTAAACATTTATCCCCCTTTAAGCTTAAGCAGAAAAATAAGATTTCAAGATTACAGAATGAAAGACCATGTTTAGGCCGTAATTAAAAAATTGTTTGTTTGCAGTAATGTGACCCAAATTTTTTTATGTAGGTAGGGAATTTTTTTTTTTGCATATTATCATATAGAGAAAAAAAATTGCATCTGACTGGCCAGAAAAAAAAGTTGGGGCGCAGTGATTTTCACGGGTAGGTCATGTTACCGCAAACAAATTTTTTTTAATGATAGCCTTATATGATTTTACTTATTTTAATTCAGCAGCTGAACCAGACGGATTTGTAAAGATTGGGGATGGGGTATATTGATTATTGTGATGACTGTATCTATGCAAATTTTGCTAGCGTACACATTGTGAATTCCGTATATAGTGGTATTACTCTGCCTTGAGATTTTATATAGCCTTTTGGTTTATTTTTAGTCTTTTGTGTAGTTAGGATATGTAGTTTTTATGTTAAATTGAATACCAATTACTGTCATTTAGTCAGAATATCATTTTTTCTTATTAGTCATAGCAGATGTTCCATCAACAGTTAAATGTAAAATGTCAACAGAATGGTGTTTTGTTACATTTCAAATAGTTCTGCAGCAAGTTAAGTGAAGTAACCAGTACATGTATATTCTCATTTGGTTTCAATCATTTTTTTAGGTTGAAAACTGGGCTAAGAACCACATTACGAAAGTGTTCTATACCAATTCAAAAATTTGAATTAGTTTCTGGATGCCAAACAGAATATACCCCAGTCTCATAGATATCAGTTGTGTCAGATATTTTGATTAAAAGTAGTTATTTCTGTTAATCACGTGGTACCATAAATGTAATACATGTATATTTTATTTCAGTCCCATTTGATTTTATTAACAGTAAAGTACTTTTGTTAAATACAAATGGGACCCTCCGGCCGTGTTTAGGGTTGTAAATTTTTGTTTGTTCATAAAGTTGAAATGAAACACACCTATTGTAATATTCCCTGCTATATATAGATTGTCTCAAAGAATGTAATGTTGTATTTTTACTGAAGGTGAAGCAGTATTCTCTCTATACTCAAGTTGAAGATGCATTGACTTGATGTTATCTACTGTAAAATCATATATTCTTGAGGTATTCATTTTATTTTAGTTATTTTTGTACAAGTGAAAATCAATATTCTTGGAAGTACTAATATTGTTATAAAAAGAGGTATATATTTCACCAGCTGGCCTTGTAAAGTGAATATTGTTACATTGTATGGCATACTTCATTTACAACTTTATAACTAGCAAACTGTTAGCCTCACTCAAATATCTGATTTTACAGTAACCTGTCTTAATACATTGATGTATTTTTGTAAGTTATAATCCACTGTTGGATATGATAATCATTGTTTATCTCATTTTGGTAAAAAAAAGTGTTTTTGATACTGTAAGTTGTATATTTTATGTGAAGTTTTATTGTTAAAGAGTTTATATTGTCATACTGCTATAGCTTATTTTTGTACACCGTGTTGCCTAAATCTGATGTTAAACCTTTTTGCAAAATGTGTTATACCTTGCACACTGTTGATGTCTTTATGTTGTTTGTCAAGTACTTGAAAAAATGTTTATTAGAATTGCCATAGTTATGAAAATTTCTGGTTACTTGAACCAAATATTATGGTGTTAGCCCAAAAAGTTAAATCCCCCAATGAAAAAAAAAGAGAGAAATTTCCATTACTTTCCATTACTTTCATCTTTGAATTTGAAATCCATGTGCAAAAGATTTTTTTTCTCACTAAGTATTTTATACAAACAAAATTTGATGGTTTCATATTACTTGAAACTATACGAACCTTTTATTTTCCTACTACTTGAATTTAAATTTGAAAAAAAAAAGAGTGGAAATTATATTTGTTCAAGGAATATTGTTACAAACATATGAAAATACAGTCACAATGCTTCATCAGTTTACAGAAAACCAGTCAAAATATACACTGGGATTTGCAACTTTAATTTGGAGTACTACTTCTTTGTTCATGGTGAAATATGCACCATTGTAAAATGTATTTTATACGGATGCCTTAAGTTTGCTAACTAGATGTTGAGTATGTGATGGCTACTTACAAAGTCATCTTATAAACATATGATAAATATTGATTTATTTTGTAGTTACAGAATGGTTTAAATGAATGACATTTAGCTGAGCTGTTTTCCTTTATTTGCAGATTCTTGTGTATAATATTTTAGCATCATTTGGCGGTTAAAATAGCTCAGACAAGTAAACAAGGTTCTGTAGCAGCTTGAGAACAGAGATAAATATCTCACCAGGCAGAAATTGTCAGTTGTCATTACATGGTCTACTACCTAGAGATAGGATTAATGAATATTGGTAATTGAGCCAGATCATATTTCTATACAAGCTTCTTTTTGGTATTCTATAGTGAAAGCTTGGTACTAGACCTCTATTTGTCCCATCATTGGTATGGTTGATATTTAATTGAAACTTTGAATTATGTGTTTTAAAGCATCTTTTAGTGTGAATACAGCATAATAGCATAATTGAGGAGACAAGGCATTCCAGTGACAGAAAACTGCCTATGATTGTATTTGATAATGACAGTTCCAAACTGCCTTGTGCAGCAGTTTCTGCCTGAGACTATTTCATTGATTTTCCATAAACTCATTTTAACCAAGCTAAATTTATTTTCACCTGAACAGTGCATGTATATTTCTAAATTGCTTTTTATTGTTAATTCTAATATGACCCAATTTATTTTCCTATTAAACAAAGAAGACTGAAACTGTGTTTTTATGCAACAAAATCACAATTGTTATATCACAGATATTACATCATTATTAATATCTAGGTCATAATGGCAAGCTAGAAAAAGAAAACCTAACAAAATCAACAAATATTTTGTGGACGTTGTCAAGGATATAGATAGTAGTACTTGATATGGTGTTTGAATCAAAATAATATATCTCAGTGATTTCCTCTTGAATAAATGCATTGTTGTTCACATACATATTATTATAACCCTCATGATATTCCGGTAATTCCTTCGCATCTGAAACTCAAAACAATGATTTTATTCAACAACAGTTGTCTGGGATATATCAAAGAAGTATAAAATACACAGAATGGCAACTGGCTGTAATCTCGCGTGAGCTCGTGTCAGAGCGTGATTCGGCGTTATCTAACTAAAAACAAACATCGGCGAGCATGGAGTTACAATTTGTACCTTTAAAACTACATTTAAAATACATGTTAGCTTCTAAAACAAAATTAGTTTAATGTGAAATGGTCTTAAGACACGAAGTACACGGGGTTTTTTTGCCATTGAAAGAAGCATGGTCATACGGTGATAATTATTTTACCGATGAATAATTGCTTTCGCATACAAAATGGCGCGTGGAGAAAGCGCCACTTCCGGTAAACGAGATCTCTTTTTTTTGTCACGGGAGGTTGGCGAGATTTGCTCTATATGCCTTTCAAGTTGCCAATCTATTTATTTTTATAGCTCTTTGGATATATTTATCTCTTTACTTATATCACCAGTATGTACTGCATATGTTTGTAAAACCATATTTAAGAAATAATTTATAGCAGAAGAGTGTTTTAACACAATTTATGCATGATGGGCGGTTATACGTCGGGCGTAATAATTTCACAAGGGCCCGGCTGAGTGAAATTATTTGTACGACGTATTATCGCCAAAGTGTATAAACAGTGTTAAAACACGGTTTTGTTATAAATTATTTCGATTCTAATATGTCCTTGATCTAAAACAGTAGACAAAATATAGTAGCACTTTTTCTTGGTCGCAACAAAACCTTTGGTGTCACCGCACGTTAACGCAATGTCATTCTAGCGTATTAAGCGTGTTTTAACAGAGACAAGCATTTTAGAATAACAGATAACTTTTTTAAGATGTTTGCCTTAGTGAGTAGTCTGTCAAACGCAAGACCTAGTAGACTACCCGCTAGACTGATAATGAAGAATTTGTCACAAACTGTCAGATCAGAATTTTGTAATTTTCTATGTTATAGAGGAATAGTTAAAGATATATATTTGAGCTGGCACAAATTGGAACACAAGATCTAAATTTATAAGGCAGGGACATTCAAACATGTTCGTTACTATTGACAACACTTGTTTCTAACTGAACTCACTTCAGAAGGAAGGAAAATAGCAATTCAAAATGTATTTATATAAAGATGGTGTTATAATAGTTTGCTGAATGTAGTTTCAGTACTGTGTTGTGATCAGTCCTGCTGAAGACAGAGTATTAGGAGGTACATTTACCCGAGTATTGGTAGGTACATTTACCTGTAAAAATGTACCCAATGTTATACAGACATCACTGTATGCTTTGATACTACACCGAGGATAATACCTACATGTATAAATGTGCTACTGTTCTTCACTTTTAAAAGCTTATATTATGATCATATCAAAAGTAAATTTCATGCTAATATTTAAGGTAATAAAACACATTTACAGGGAATTTTGTTGTTTGTTCAGTTATTTTTATCTGCAAAAATACCATTTTAAGCTCACCAGAGCACAAAGGGCTCAAGGTGAGCTATTGTGACCGGTCATTGTATGGCTTGCGTCATCCGTCAACATTTGCCTTGTGAACACTCTAGAGACCGCATTTTTGACCCAATCTTTATGAAACTTGGTCAGAATGTTTGTCTTGATGATCTCTAGGCCAACTTCGAAACTGGGTCATGTGGGGTCAAGAACTTGGTCAATAGGTCAGATCAAAGGAAAAGCTTGTGAACACTCCAGAGACCACATTTATGGCCTAATCTGTATGAAACTTGATCAGTATGTTAGTATTGATGATTTCTAGGTAAAGTTTGAACTTGGGTCATGTTGGGTCAAAAACTAGGTCAGTAGGTCAGATCAGTGGAAAAGCTTGTGAACACTCTAGAGGCCACAGTTGTGACCAAATTATTATGAAACATAGAAAGTTTGGCTTGATGATTTCTAGGTCAAGTTTCAATCTGGGTCATTTGGGGTCAAAAACTAGGTCACCTGGTCAAATCAAAGGAAAAGCTTGTGAACACTTTAGAGGCCACATTTGTGACTCAATCTTTATGAAACTGGGTCAGAATGTTTTTCTTAATCATTTCTAGGTAAAGTTTGAATCTGGGTCATGTGAGGTTAAAATCTAGGTCACTAGGCCAGATCAAAGGAAGATCTTTTCAACACTCTTAGAGACCACAATTTAAGTTTGAAACTCATGGGAATTAGTCAGAATGTTTGTTTTAATTGATAATCTATAGGTCAAGTTCGAATCTGGGTCATGTGGGGTCAAAAACTAGGTCACCGGTCAAATCAAAGGAAAAGCTTGTGAACACTCTAGAGGCCACAGTTGTAACCAAATCTTTATGAATCTAGTCAGAATGTTTGTCTTGATGATCTTTAGGTCAAGTTCAACTCTTGGTGATGTGGGGTCAAAAACTAGGTCAGAAGGCACAATGCCTTCTAAACCTCTATGATTTTAATGAAGCTTTTGTTGAGTTTTCCACTCATTCTGCTTGTCAAGACTGCAGAACCCATGTTCCAAACATGCAAGTCAAAAGTTCAAGGCCACAACTGAGATTGAGCCCTAGATGTCCTGTGATTTTAATAAAACACAAGTTGAGGTTTTGTCTTCCAAAATAGCACTGACCCACAGTCAAGTTCACGGCTGAATGTCACACCATATTTCCTAAACACATTGAGGGATATTTTTCCTGTTCTGAAGGATACTTTTGTCGGTCTTTCCATCTATCCTTCAACAACTATTATCTTTATAATGGTTAGGCACATTAGTTAATATTTGGTGTGAATGTTTTGTTTTCAACAGTTGCTTGCCTGCAGATGTTATGCAACCAATGTTGTTGTCCCCAATTTGTTTAGAATTGATCTGTTTTGTTTCTCTGCTAAAAAATCATAAAATAAAAATTTCAGTTTATTTTATAGATAAATGTTTCTATTAACAAAGTTTTCAGCAAATGCAGTGAGAACATAATGAATGCCATATTATGTTGCTGAACAACTGTTTGGGTCAAAATAATGTGGATATAACATAGAAAAAGTGACAGAACCATTAACGTTAATATTTCTGCCAGAGTAATGCACCTCACGTCATTATGATGTGGAACAACTATATTTTAATTGAATCAAATCCATTTAGTAATGATCAAGATACATCAGAAGTGAATAAAAATTTAACCTGATATTCAAAGCGAAAAGGGGTCATAATTCATGAAATATTAATTTTCAGCTGGAATTATGGACCTTGTGTTGTGATATTTATGTTGCTATACAACTATATTAAGTTTAAATGAAATCTATTCAATAACATGAATTTCCCCGCCCTGAGACATTTATCACAAAACATTGCATGCCAATACAACGGAGGGGTGGGGGCAACATACTAATACTAATAATGTATATAAATCATAACTACAATATAATATTATATAATTCATGAAGAAGTTATGCAGTTTGAAAACTCCTGTAAATTTATAGCTGGTGAATGCTTTCAAATGTTAATATCTGTATTTTAAAGGTTTGATGTGATTTTATTAGAAAAACAAGAGGGTCATCAAGAGGGTCATGATGACCCTGGATCGCTCACCTGAGTAATATGAGCCACATGTTTCAAATGGCAAACTGATGCTAAAATATTAGAAAGTAGGTCAGTAGGTCACATTCATGGTAACTGAAAGTCAGTTTTAAGATCAGTGTGCAAAACTGTACATGTCATCCAAATTTCAAGGCTGTATCTTAAAAAACAAGAAAGTAGGTCAGTAGGTTAAAGTCAGTCAAGTGATCCCTAATCGCTTGGGGTCATCAGGTAATTATAATCAAACATTCTAGGAAGTATGATCTGATAATTTTTGAAGTATATTTTCCTGTATTAACTCATAATTATAACAAGTGACCCCTAGGATGGGGCCTCTTTTCACCCCAGGGGCATAATTTCAACAAACTTGTAAGAGATCCACCAGGCAATGCTAAATACCAAATATCAAAGGCCTAGGCCTTGAACTTTCATACAAAAAGATCTTTAATTGTTTTTTTTCCTATATAAGTCTATGATAAACTTGGTACCTGAGGGTCGGGCCTCTTTTCACCCCAGGGACATAATTTGAACAATTCTGGTAGAGAAACACTAAGAAAGGCAACATACCAAATATCAAAAGCCTAAGTATTGCAGTTTCAGGCAAGAAGATTTTTAAAGTTTTTTTCTTATATGTCTATGTAAAACTTGAGACCCCCGGGGCAGGGCCTCTTCATCCCAGGGGCATAATTTGAAAAGTTTTGGTCGAGGACCACAAGGCAATGCTACATACAAAATAACAAAGGCCTAGCTCTTGTGGTTTTAGACAAGAATTTTTTTTAAGTTTTTTCCTATATAAGTCTATGTAAAACTTGTGACCCCCAGGGCAGGGCCTCTTTTCACCCCAGGGGCATAATTTGAACAATCTTGATAGAGGACCATAAGTTGATGTCACATGCCAAATATCAAGGCTCTATGCCTTGCGGTTTTAGACAAGAAGATTTTTAAAGTTTTTCCTTTCGGTTGCCATGGCAACCAGAGTTCTGCATGGAATTAAATTCTTTGAACAATTTTGAAAGGAGACCACCCAAGGATCATTCCAGTGAAGTTTGGTGTAATTCTGCCCAGTGGTTTTCAAGAAATTTTTTTTAGAAAATGTTGACGGACACACGACGCACGATGGACATTTGATGGTCACAAAAGCTCACCATGAGCCTTTGGCTCAGGTGAGCTAAAAAGAAACGGTTTAGCATATTAATGGGAGGTAATTAATAAAGGAATGAAATTCATGATATTTATATGGTACTAATGAAACTTGTTTTTATGTTACACACTGGAGAAAGTAAATACCCCATGTTGGTCAAGGCAGAGCTGCACTTAATATCAACCTAATGTATAGCAATCATACTAATGCTGTATTTACCTATATAAATAATAAAGGTATAACTCATGACTGGGTTTGCATTCTTGACATCTACAATTGTTAACAGCTTTTTATATCAATCAATAACCATAATCTTACTTCAAACATTTCATTTTCGAATTAGTGGGAAAACTGATTTAAAAACACATGTATTGTACTTTATCACATAAAAGGAAAGTAATGCACCAACAAAAAAAGAAGGTTAACATGAGTGACTGTGACCTTGACCTTTGCACATGACACATTGTCTTGTAATGGTGAATATTCATGCCAAGTTATGTAAATAAACATCTATGCATTAAAGTTACAGACAAGACAAAAAAATGTCAAAAATGTTTTATCCCCAAAGTTGACCTAGACCTTGAGTCTATGTCAAATTACTTGAATATCCATCCATGCAAAGTAAAGTTTTGACTGACAAAAAAAAACAACTTATCTTTCACCTTGACCTTTGAGACAGGGTCCTGGGTCTTGCACATGGCATATTGTCTCTTTATTCAATAATTGGGAACATTTGTGCCAAGTGATACTTGAATGATAGAGTTATAGACTGGACATGAAACTGATGCTCTGAACATGTGACCTTGACCTATGAGCAAGGAGTCTGTGTCTTGTGCAAGACATGTCATCTCATTATTGGGAACATTTGTGCCAAGTAATTTCAAAATCCCTTGATGAATGAATGGGACAAGAAATAGACTATGTAAACCTTTGACTTCTAAGTGTGATGACCTTGGAGCTAGGGGTCTGGGTCTTGCTCATGACACATTGTCTCATCATGGGAACATTTGTGCAAAGTAAATTAAAAATCCCTTGAAAGAAAGTTATTGACTATAACTCATTATTGGGAACATTAATTTGTGCAAAGTAATTTCAAAATCCCTTGATGAAAGAAAACGGTTAACATTTGACCTTTGTGACCGACCTTGGAGCTAGTGGTCTGGGTCTTGTGTATCACATGTGTCATTATGGGGAACATTTTTTTCTTCCAGTTATTACAAAATTCCTTCATGGATGGCAGAGTTATAGACTGGACATTGACGGATGGACCCAGCCTATTTCTTTGTCCCCCTTTTTTTTTCTACAAACAAGAGTGCCCGAATGTCACAATATACGCCCGTCACAGCAAATTTCTTTACACTAGCACCTGTATTTGCAAATGGAATTTTAATTTTCTAGTTATTTTCAATGCTTTTTTTTTTTTAGAAATTATTGTTATTCTTTTATTTTTCTAAGTCCACAAAAAAATCCTTACCAGGTAGAGATACCTTAAAATATACCCAAAATTTGTAAGTAACATCAATGTTGTACCACAGAAAAGTGGTCTTGGTTTTTCCCTACTGTCAATTATTAAAAAGTTACAATGTAAGTTATTTATAGTAACAACTAAGGGAAGTTAATCTTTAAAGAGGAAAAAAACAAAAACAAAAAAAAAATATTACAAGTTCACACAAAAATCCTTACCAGGTAGAGATAGCTCAAAATACACCAGAATTGGATGTAACATGCATGTTGTACTACAGAAAAGTGGTCTCGATTTTTTCCTATGACTTGAAATGAAAAAGTTACAATATAAGCTATTTATAGTAACAGCAAAGGGAAGTAATTCAAAAGAAAAGACCAGTGCCTGACACTCAGTCTCATGATGGTGTACAATTGTGCCAAGTTACATCAAAATCCCTCCATGCATGAAGTAGAAATGCTCCGGACAGTCATTCTTGTATCTGACCTTTGGCCTCTAAGTGTGACCTTGACCTTAGACCTAGGGACCTGGTTCTTGTGCACGACACTCCCTCTCATGCTTGTGAACATTTGTGCCAAGTTGTATCAAAATCTCTCAATGCATGAAGAAGAAATGCTCCGGACAAAGTTTTCATTCTTGTATCCTTGACCTCTAAGTGTGACCTTGACCTTACCCCTAGGGACCTGGTTCTTGCGCAAGACACTCCGTCTCATGATGGTGAACAATTGTGCCAAGCTACATCAAAGTCTTTTCATGCATAAAGAAGATATGCTCCGGACAAAGTTTTCATTCTTGTATCCTTTGACCTCTAAGTGTGGCCTTGACCTTGGACCTGGTTCTTGCGCATGACACTCCCTCTCATTATGGTGAACAACTGTGCCAAGCTACATCAAAATCCTTCCATGCATGAAGAAGATATGCTCCGGACAAAGTCATTCTTGAATTTTTCATTCTTGTATCCTTTGGCCTCTAAGTGTGACCTTGACCTTAGACCTAGGGACCTGGTTTTTGCGCAAGACACTCCATCTCATGATGATGAACAATTGTGCCAACTTTCACCAAAATCCCTCCATGCATGAAGAAGATATGCTCCGGACAGTCATTCTTGAATTTGACCTTTGACCTCTAAGTGTGACCTTGACCTTAGACCCAGGGACCTGGTTCTTGCGCAAGACACTCCGTCTCATGATGGTGAACAACTGTGCCAAGTTTCATCAAAATCCCTCCATGCATGTAGAAGATATGCTCCGGACAAGGTCTGTGGACACCGCCCGCCCACCCGCCAGGGGCGTTCCCATAATACATCCAGTTTTTCAAACAGGCGTATAAAAAGGCTGGGGACATAAAGAATTAAAACTTTATGTAAAAAGGGGACATAATTCATGAAATAATTGTTTTAGAGTTAAGGCCTTGGTGTCATATCGGCAATTTTAACTTTCTCAGCTGTGATGGAATACCATCTTACTGTAATTGACACCATAGAATGCTGATAGAATTGCATAGCCATTATGGATCCACAACCTTAATTCATGCCTGATGAAAGACAAAATACAAAGGAAATATTAGTTTTAAAATTTAATTGCACAAACAATTTGTTGTAGTACAAAATATACAACAGACAGTACAATGTCACATCAACTGAGAAAGTCTATGACATTTTGTTGAAAGTATATGACTGACTAAAAAAAATCTTGTAAATATAATGTCAACATTTTCTGTCTGCCAGTTGAGCATGAATCTAGTTGTGATGGGCGTGTATTTATAACCAAGCAAATACCTCAATTCTCTCAAGGTTGGCGGCCAAATGTGAAGTATGTTATGTGTACGAAAACAGTAGATCAATCATTCAGCATACAGCATACAACAAAGCTTACAGTATTCAAAATATTTTGACGGAATGAATGTGACTGGCATAATGATGGTTATATTTAACACATCTGTAATGAAAATGATGAAGTTCTGTAAAGCTATATAATGTATCAAGTCCACCATCATGCTTTCATGTAAGACAGAGAGAGGAAGGATAGGTCTATGCAACTTGGGAACATTGTTCATGATATTTTATTTATTACAGAATATTTCTATCCACAATTTTCAATGTGTTTTTTTTCAGTCTAAATTTCAAAAGGTTCAATAACTACAATTTAAAAACTCATTTTAATCAACCTGGATCAAATAAAACCTGCTGGTTAAATCCACATATTCAACATATTCAAAGAGTTTTTTTCTGGTCTAAATGTTCAAAACAGTACTGAATAGCAATCCATTAATGATTCCAATCATTGGAACGTTGAATGATAATGTGTGATGAGTTTTTTGATGCAAGGCATTTCTCATTCTCTATTTTTAAATGGAGATTCTCTTCTCACACTGGTACACATTTTTTCATTAAAATACCCTACAAATATTCTGTAACTTTAAAATGTTTCACATTCCCACATGTTAAGTCTGGACTGTGCCAGTATTATCTGTTCATCATACGTGGAGGTCCGCCCATCATTGGAGGTCCGCCCCTGAACTGCATTCCCATTGGTGGTCCCATTCCCATACCTCCCATAGGTACCATTTGTGGTCTCATACCTGTGAATTCAATAAATAAGTTAGAAAATTTTGCTACAAAAAATTCCAAAGTTAGACGCTCTGTGCACTTGCCGGAAATACAAATTTTTTAATTCGATAGTGTATATCTCATTCAGTATATTGCATGTTACCGTAGAGGGATTGATCCGCTATAAGTGTAAGAAAACAATGTTCTGGGAGTCATTTGTACTCCGAGTTACTCTAGATTTATGTGTAGCAGAGATTTTTTTTTATTTCTGTAGAAATGATCCTACATAAAACATACTTTAAATTCTGATAGTAAATTCACTTTTTACACAAATTCATATTTTACATAAACCCTGCTATGAAAAGATATTTTTGAAGTTCAAAAAGATTTTCAAATCCATTATCATGTTGGAATTTAAGACATACTGACACAATTTAAGATTACATATTTATTAAGCACTTTCAAGTTTGTTTACGGCGGAGGAAGACTGCTGGTGAACCTCCAGGCATTCTTTCAGGCACAGGTCTGAGTAGAACACAGACCTTGCATAAGCCAGATGGATGCTTCCTAACATTCTACATCACTGGAGGGCTTTCAGACCCACAGCAGTGAGGGACAAGTGAATATGATAATTGAGCCGCGCCATGGGAAAACCAACATAGTGGCTTTGTGACCAGCATGGATCCAAACCAGCCTGCGCATCCGCGCAGTCTGGTCAGGATCCATGCTGTTCGCTAACAGTTTCTCTAATTCCACTATGTTGGTTTTCCCATGGCGCGGCTCATATAAAGTCAGCAACCTTTACTTAGGGCACCCAAAATATTTGTTCATAAGTTAACAACTTCAAAGATTTAAGATACCTGGCATCATCATTGGTCTAGGACCTGGGGGACCAGGACCCATCAATGGCATCGGTGCTTGCATGGGTCCACCCATAGGCGCTGCTGGCATAGCACCAGCCGGAGGGCCGGGCATAGCACCAGGAACTGGAGCTTTGGGTTGTCCCGTTACACCAGCTTTAAATGCAGCAGCTGAAATTACAAAAACAGTATTGCAACAAGTGCTACAAAAAATGAACATTCATAACAAATTGTGACGAAAAAAAAAATATCATGAAACTACTCTTGTCCAGATACACACTGAAAATTTGTATATTCATGTAATTAAATTTACCAAATTTGTCTACTAACTCTTGCAAAGATGTAATCATAATAAATCCTAACAAAATGTAACCTTGCTTTTAATTTAAACAAGAGAACCGTGATGGCACTAGATCGCTCACCTAGGTTTCACAGACTGCTTGAACGACTTTGGTAGTGGGTCATGCATGGAAAATATTTGATTTTTTAAAAATTAGGCCAGAGTTATCTGACAAGAAGATTTTTTAAAGCTTCCATTATATGCATGTAGGAAATACTAAATAACTTTCTGAAAAAGAGATTACCCCTCTGGTGGCCATGTTTTAGAGAAACTGGAATAATTTGAACAAACTTGGTAAAGAGTGACCAAAGGAACAATTCTATGAAATTATCTAAACTAGATTTCATAGAGATAAATATACTGACCATGTTTTATGTTAATCAGGAAGATTATTAACTACGGTAAGGTTTTCAATGATCTGTCCTAGTGGCCTAGTTTTTTACCCAATTGACCCAGTAACAAATTTATCCTTGATTTTAAACAGAAAAAATGCTCTGACCAAGTTTTAAGAAATCAGGTAGAAAATGTGGCCTCTAAAGTGTTTACATGATCTTTCTATGATCTGGTCTAGTGTCCTACTAGTTTCAAACTTGATCTCGTTTTCATAGAAAATATGGCCTCTATAGTCTTAACCAGGTGCTTCTGTGATTTAACCTAGTGACCTAGTTTCGACCTCAGTCACCTCACCTTTGATCTTGACCTAGATTTCATAGGGACAAACAAACTTCCGGAAAGTCGTCAGTCCGACTGACACGACCGGAATATTTTGACGCGGTCCGCTATTTCTTAATCTGGATGCGGTCCAGCTGACCGGCATTTATCGTAACCCAAGAACCGCAACATCACGGGCAACACATCAAAATGGTGTCACTAACATATTATGCCGGGGTAGAACTGGGAAAGAAACATAAATTTACGCCCAACAAACATACTGAAAAGAAAAAATGTACAAAAATAAGAGGGTTGACCAAACATTTCATGAGAAATGGACTAAAATTCGCACCTGGCTTGTATATGATGGAGAAAAGCAACATATGCAGTGCACTGACATTTGTTTCAGTCCTGCTTATTGTTTTTCGGTCCGGTAGATTTTTAGGTATTACTGGACCGAATATCCGGCCATTTTTTCCAACTTTCCTGAAGTCTGGACAAACATTCTGAGAAAGATTTATGATGGTCAGATCGAAAATGTGAAATACTGAGTGTTCCCAAAGCTTTATATGATTTAACCTAGTGACCCAGTTTTTGACCTCAAAAATTCAAATTTGCTTAGCACAAAGATTTATGACTATCAAACAGAAAAAATGGCATCCAGAGTCAGTGATAACAAAGTTTTACTATCAACCTAGTTTTTACCCCAGATGACCCTGCTTAGAATTCATCCAAGATTTTTTATTGATGGCAAAATTCTGACCAAGTTTCTTGAAAATTGGGCCAATATTACTACCTCTATAGTGTTAACAGTAAAGCTGTTGAAAACAGGCGAAGCACGACAGATGGTGACGGACACATGGCGATCACAGTAGCTCACCTCGAGCACAAAGCTAAAACAAAATCATCATTTAACCACTTACTTGTGTCATCGACAAGCTTTTGTACTTGTTCTTCAAGCCACTTCTGATAATATAATCTTACATTTTCTTTATGTTTACGACCGCTACAATGTGTCTTTCTAACTGAAGGCTGAAACAGATATATCACAGTGTCAACAGCATGCAACAACTACCAATATTTCAAAAAAATGTGCATCATGTTTCGTTTGCTGCTTATTATCTCCTAAATGATCAATGGAATAAGTTATGTATAAGTTATGTTTCCTGAAGGCATACATGTTGCAATCTGTGTGTAAATATTTCAAGTAAGTGAATTTATTTGAAAGGCATGTTGGAATACAATGCAAAATAATCTTAAATGCATATACAATCATCTTTACTATTGAGTTAGATTATTTTATTTCTTGAAAATTATATTTCCCATTAAATGTCTTAATTAGACCAGAAAAACTTTCACAACACAGAATAAGTTGGCATGTGATATCATAAGAAAATGCTACAATATTCAATACTGTAAAATCATTTACTTTCGTGGGCATGAAACTTCATGCTTTTGGTTAAAACGGCAATTTCGTGGGGATATGAATTCGTGGATTTCAACTTTATTTAACCACGAAATCCACGAATATTAATGATTTCACAGTAATCATAATTCATGTATGACAGCTCTTAAACACCTGTTAGTATAAAGTTGAACTTACCGAGTCGTGTGTGAGGTATGTATCACAATAGTCACAGTAATATCTGAAATAGAAAAATAAAGTATCACCAGCCATCAATAAATACAAGACCCATCTTCATCAATGTTTAAAGTCTGAAACTAAAACTTCATTAAAGTGCTAAATTTTCATTTTCCTCTGGCAATGTCAAATATGCATTGATCGCAATGAAATTTAGCAGGCATCTTTTTTCTACAGTTAATAATTGCTCAGCAAAATGTCAGCAGGTGAATATGCTTCTGAAAAAGCTATGGGAAAACATATATTTGCTGTTCCTAAGGCTCAGTTTCAGACTTTAAACATTCTAGCCCAGATCTAAAAGTATATGACTAAGGAGGTGGTGTACATGTAATTATGTTAGAAAAATGCAAATTTAAAATTCCTTTTTCAAAGTGTTCATTGGTGATAAAGGGACATAGTAATGACTTCCAAAGATGACACGTTCATCATAACTAGGTATCAAAATTAGTAAATCACAAGTAAAACAATATAGACCACAGGTTTTTAATTGTAACAAATTTTCCAAAATTTGTTGTTCTTTGAAACTGAAACTGAATAATTTGATTAAACGCCTATTTTTATACAATGATATATTCAATGGCATTGTACATAATAATAATAATAGTTATTATAACAATATAAATAATGACAATAATAATAATAACAGCCTTATTGTAACAAACAGTCATGACGGCACCCCTCCCCTTGAGGTCATTTTACCCCCATTGCCAATACCAGTGCTTAAAGCATCTGGTACGCCCAGACGAGCTGCATATAGAGGTTCAAACCCCCCAGTTAATGGTGCCGTCATATACTGTTTAAGAAAGAAATACTACACACTACCCTACTTATAGAGCCTTACCAACAAGTGTGTTTATTAAACAAACCTTGGAGATATAAATGTTGAAATGTAAAACCTTTTACAAAAATTTAAGAACTATCACCTGCTGTTTTCACATGATAAACAGCTATCAAAAATTTAAAACAATGCCAGGAAATCTCTGAAATACAGTGTCTTAAGATTTCTTTTGAATGTGTCAAGTGATTTACTTTTGCGTAGTTCTAACGGCAGTTCATTCCAAGGTTTTGGACCAATAGTACAGAAACTTCTATCATAGAATGTTTTGCACTTGTTGTATGGAACAACATAACGACATTCAGAATTTTCAGACGATCTCAAACCTTGTCTACTAGGAATATACTCTGTAAGCAATTGTGTTAAGTACAGAGGTTCTCTACCAGTGTGACAGCTATACATGAAAGAAAGTATCTTGAACTCAATTCTTGCTTTCACCGGCAACCAATGTAGGTCATACAAAGCGAGTTTAGAACTATCAAATTTCCTCCTGTTAAGGACAAGTTTTGCGCCCATGTTTTGAATACGTTGCATCTTACGCACCTCACAGTTAGCTACACCATATAGTATGACATTGCAATAATCCAGATGTGAAATAACTAGAGACAAAACTAAAATTTCAGTGGCTGCTTTTGTTAAGTATTTTTGGATGTTCTTAATTCGTAGGTAATTCAACATGGCTGTATGACTTTTGCGATTTACATGATCTTTAAAGTTAAAGGTTTTGTCAAGAAATGCACCGAGATATCTAATTGTGCTTTCACGTTTGACATCATCACCAGCAATGTTAATGGAATTTGTAAAACATTTGTTCAATTGAGGTCTGCTACCAAACATAAAAAATTCAGTTTTTGAAGTGTTCATTTTCAGTTTGTTTCTATTCATCCAGTCATTGATTATAACTGCGCACCTTTCAAGGTCTCCGATCGCTTATGATTCTACGGAAAACAGAATGATGTAGGACAAACGCTTTTATTTATTATATGATCATCAGCAAAACCGTAGACTGATATGGATTTTGGAATGACATCAAAAAGAGTTCCAGCATAGGCGAGATACAGCCAAGGACCAAGGCAACTGCCCTGGGGCACACTGCATTCAAGATGGCGGTCTGATGAATATACATTGTTGATATTAATCTTACAAGTACGAGGCCTTAAATAGGAGTCTACCCATTGAAGAGCTGTATCACAGACGCCATATTGTGCTTTTAGGACATCTAGAAGAATGTCGTGGTCGACAGTGTCAAATGCCGCACTTAAGTCAATCGCAATAAGGGCCGTGACTTCCTTTTTCTCCATACCACTTAGAAGATCATTGACTAACCGAAGTAGCGCAGATTCACAGGAATGGTATTTCCTGTATGCAGACTGGTTCTTAGGCAAAAGACTGTTTTGAGTTACATGTTTGTTTAATCTGTAAAGAACAGCTTTCTCAATAAGTTTTGATAGAAATGATAAATTACTCAAAGGACGATAACTGGAAAGCTCTAGTTCAAGACCGGCTTTTTTTAGCAGAGGTCTAACAACTGCTTGTTTGTATTTTACAAGGAAAACACCTTGTTGTAATGAGAGATTCACCAATTTAGTGATACTAGGGAGAAGTTCATCTACATGTGATTTCAGAATACGTGTTGGCAAAATATCTAACTCTGAAGACGTAGTATTCAATTCATTGATGAGTTTTTTCACTTCATCTTGAGTCAATTCAGTAAATTTGTTTAAATTTTGTATATTCTTTACTTGAGGTTCAAAGTTTTGGTATTCAATTAGGGATTGACGTATTTTTGAGATTTCTCCCATGAAAAAGTCAGCAAATTTTTCGGCCAATGAATTATTAGACTCTCCTTGAGGCAGTGGGTTTTCAGATTTGGTACCAGTTAGCTCAGATACCAATCCATACAGAGTCTTGGAATCACCTTTAGCGTTCTCTACCTTTTCATTGAGTGTGTTTCTCTTTTGACGTTTGATTTCAAAACTGTATTCATTTCTTACTTGTTTATACAACTCAAAACTGTTCTGTTTTACCATAACACCTCTATGTACGCTCAGACTTTATAACTTGTTGCTTTAGTCTTAGATGTTGCAATTTTTTATTGAACCAATGTTTGGGTGCTCCCTGAATTATAGTTTTTTCTTTTAGGGGAGCGTGCTTATTCAGGACATCCTCTATTTCCAATTCAAACTCTTTCACAAACTTGTCTATATTCTGTGAATCAACGTTTATTGCACTTAGGTCGTTGGAAAATTCTGATTCGTTCAAATTTTTAAAGTTTCTAAATGTCACGCTCCTACTAGTAATAGTCTCTTTTTTAACATCTAAGAGAACCTTAACAACACAGTGATCAGATAAAAATGGTCCAGGCTCACATTTCTCTACATGAACACCATTAAGTGACTCAGTTATGACTAGATCCAAGCTATGTCCTCCTGTATGAGTACTGAAATCAACATGTTGTTCCAGGCCCTTTGCTACTAGGGAGTTCTTGAAGTTTGTAATAGAACTGTTGTAATCGCTTATATGCAAGTTGAAATCTCCCATTAAAAGTAAATTGTCATAATGTGGTAAAATATTTTCGATGAAATATAAAAATTCAGCAACGAACCGGTTACCAGTCGATAGAGCCGGGGTATATACACACCCACTATGTGTATGGTTAAATTTTTGAAAACGAGCTTCCAAATACCATATTCAAAGCTTCGAACAGTGCCGTGAGTTACCCTTCGCATATTGATCGTGTTTCTACATGTGATCACAATACCACCGCCTTTTTGATTTTTTCTATTAGTTACGCTTAATTTATATCCATTCTGGTTCAAGTCAGAAGTTTCAAACTGATGCTGTTTCTCGTCCTAGTACCAAGTTTCAGTCAAAAGAGTGAAATCTATTCTCTCATCTCCGAGGTATTGGCCCACACAATCATCTTTGTTCACAACAGATCTACAGTTCAGCCTAATGCAAAATACATGTTCGCTTATATTCTTATACTGATTTTATTTCTTACGGTATATCAAATTTTTGAAGTTGACACCATTCTGATTAGGAATTATTTTACATTTACCACCTTGTTTACTTCTATGCGTTTTCTTTTTACAGGATAAACTGTGTAAGTTTATAATCCTATATGCCGCAGGGTCTAGTTTTCCTAATCCGCTATTGTTCGATACCGTAGATCCAATATCCAATAATTGATCTCTAGTGTAGTTATACTTTACAGGTGAACAACAGGTAATGTCAGATGTAAATTCATGAAGAAAATTATCAAAAATTTCACTGGATGGCATGCAATCCACTGAATCACTGAAGCTAATGCAACATAGAAGCACACACAGATGCAAAGTACATTCAAATCCATTATATCCAATTTTCAGCACAATCTCAACACAAATAACAGAGTTATTATGGTAAGATTCAAGAGCAAAGAAAACACGTCTGCCACATACGGCGACAGTGTAAAAATTCTTTGCAAGTAAAACAATAAGATTTAACCACCTTCACAATGTCCAGAGTCAAGCCGCTCGCTTCACATGTAAAACTATAAAGACTGATAAGGGATGCACCATAGCAATGAGGATCCACTGGAAACAACTTCAGGACTGACACAGACTGTGCCTTACCATGATCTTCAAGAGCACCCCTGTCTGGTGGACATAATAGAGGCTACCAACATATTAAACACCAACAGAATGGGAGCTCAAGGTGGCTATTCCAGCCTTTCACCAGTATACAGTTTACAAACAAGCCTTCTTCCCATAACTGGAAAAACCTACATGCCAGCAACAGACACATATCCAACTTTGAGGTTGCAGATCACCCCACACGACACACTCCTCTGTCTCAACATTGTTGTTTTTGTTGGGTTTAGAGTCAAATAAAACCAATTAGGTAATATGGTGACCTTTTCAGCTTATGATGGAGGAGAAAGACACAGCAACTGGGTAGAAACACTAGCCTTCCATAAGCCAGCTGGATGGCTTCCTGGTTGAATTACTCATAAAGAATTCTACACAAAAAGCTAGGTTCTGAACCCACACTGGTGAGGAGCAAGTGATGTAAAATTGGTGACCATAACCATTTGGGCGTGTTGGAGTGTGGGGTGGGGGAGGGCGAAAGGGGCTAATCCATATCATCCAAGAAAAATTTGGACGTTCTTGACAATAAACATGGTATAAAACCAACGTTTACCAATGCTTTAAAATGCCCTTTCAAGTAGGCTTTTCCCTTTATTTGAACAAATCAGTTCTTCTTTTGCCAAATTTTTGAGGCTGGAAGGCATATATATGCTCACTTTTCCCTGCACCTACCTAACATCAAGTATTTATAGAAACCTTTCATTAAAAAGTGGTGCAAAGTATTAATAATTTGAATTAAGTACAAATACCAGTATCCCTTAAATCATTAATGAATGACTAAGGACATATCTATAAGATATAACTGACAATTGGGGTCATCTACTCTACATGTTTAATCATCCATGAAGTTTCAACATTCTAGGTCAAGTGGTTCCAAATTGATTTCGCCATCCTCCCCTAAACACTAAACCGATTTGGCAGTAATATATATCCTGAACTTTCAATGTCGCAAAGGCATCACCAAGTTTTACCAGTGATCTGCCGAGGATCAAAAATGGTGGGGACAAATGTCCCCTTGGTATGAAAAATGTGGGGACATTTTCAAAATCTTGGAGACAACAACTTTTGATGATATGTCAATGATATAAATCAGCAACATTACTACAATTGAAGTATCTACTGTAGTCCAAACATTGGTACTTATTATATCAACCTTCCTGAAATTTGGAGTCACTTTAATTTTAGGCTTTATCCAAATTTTCTGCACACTTTTGGGTTTAATTTTGTGATGATTAGAAGTATTCAAGGTTATAGGGCAGCCAACGGATTCATTTTCAATTTCACATGCCGAGACATGGGTTAAGAGTGGTAAGCTACTGTGGCTGGAGAACGGTTCACAACATCAGGGGTTTCTGTGGTCTATGGAGCTGTTTATGAAGCGACATAAAGTAATGGGCCGTAAATCATTAAACTGAATGTTTTTCTTGTCTGCAGATACAGAAATATTGCTTAAAATTGTTCACTGTCTCTTTGCTGGGGTGTCAAAGTGATGTTTTTGCAGGAAACTCTTCAAATGGAATGTGGAAGAAATGTGAACGATTCGTACTCATTTCCGGTCGTCCACACACAATTTTAGTGCAACAGTCGTATTTATTATGCAACATTCTGGCGTTATCACGGCCTCGGCAGATCACTGTTTTACCCACACCCATTTTCTGTACTTTAGCGACCTTTTGACATGGGCCTGAATATTTCAGTAAAAGTAGCCAATCATGAACAGTGTTACATTCTTTACTTTACATGACATGGTGGACAGGAATGGAAAATTGCAAAGTGAAAATAACTAAAATAACAGCTTTTTGCTTGAGATTGTTACAACTAAAATCCATTCAGTATTGAAAAGGCAATTTGTTTCCTGCTTCTGTATCTTTATTTTTCATTGTTGAAATTAAATTTAGACATATTGTCGGAGACTTACCTCCGATAAAACTTTTTGAGGTGTAGACATTTTCCTGATGATGAAAACAAACATTTAAAATGAAAATTTCTATATTTGTTATTGTCTTTCTATAGAGCGATAGGTACTGATAACTACTGATTGAAACCTTAAATACAGATTTGTAGATAACGCACCGATTTTGGATGATCTCCGACCTGTTAAAAACTACCACTACTATCCGAAATCCTATGCATTTTACAACACGGATTCTCTGTAGTGACCGTATTTTCAGGATTAATATGTACGTGTTCTTAATCTGAATAGTGTAAGGAATGGTCTGTGTATACTTACTTCGGCATTCTGCCGTTAAATAATGAGAAAAAAGGAGCTTTTGTTGTTTTGCTGGGGCACGCAGTGAAATCGTTCAGACGGTGTTGTGTTCTAACGTTTATCCGTGACAATTACTAACTAGCAGATAGGTCAAGGTTGCATGCAGATTTCCCGTGTATTTTAACTTGAAGATAACCCAGTTTTCAAGTGATGTCATTTCATTTTGTCTATTGCAAAGTGATTATTGACAGATTTAACTGTGTCACTGCTAAATATCTTTGAAATTTATTGATAACAGTTTCATAAATCCGTGCATCATTTTGCCTTTAGACTCAGACAAGAAACATTGTGTAATAGTAATACTAATAGGCCTACACCTATCATGTCTTCAAAAGATCAGTTTGTTTTCACTCTTCGAGGAGGTTTAAAAATGCCAGCTTTGGGACTTGGGACATATGCACCTAAAGAGGTAGTACATTTAGTCCAACTAATTTGCCGTGATCCTAGGAAATACTGAGTTATTTTTCTTAAGTTATGAGCAAGATCTCCACTCGCGTCAAACACTCGAAAGACCAAAATAGTGGAGGAAATTTCCGTTTAAATGCTGATTTTGTTGCGAATATGAGATAAAGTTAAATAAAACATGCATGTATCTAAAGGGGATTCAATTCCTCATTGATTTATGTAAAACTTATCAAATAATTTCCAAAATTGTGAATTTTCTGGTGATTTAAACCTATGTATATACTGTACACGATTAACGTTTACCCCGTGTACATGGCAATAAGTTTACATGATGGTGTACTGTGATTTATCCTCCATTATTTTGGTCCTCCGAAGGTTAAATTGCCCGTCACAATTATAAAACAATCTGACCGTCATATTATTTTGACTAGTAGTACATTACTAAATAAATCCCACATATGATAGAAAATCTTCAAAAGGGTTCAAGGTGGGCACGATTCTGATGCTCATAAAACTAGTCAGACTGAAATGAGTACAGAGTTATACATTTGAGTACCTCATCTATATCATTAAGTTGATACAGATACTATGCTTGATTTGAAGATGGTCAGTTTTGAAGTTTCCCTCAAGTCAAAAGATAATACATGTATACAAAAATAAATTCTCATATTTCTGATAAAAATGTGTGAAGTGCACAATGTAGAAACATATAATATTATATTGAAAACTCGTAGCATCAAACATAATCTTTTCCTAGCAGAGATGAAATTTATATTTATCTGATTGAGATTCTATTTTTTCCTTACATTTTGCTATACACTTAATTTCGCCCTGTTTAAACTTGCATTGCATTTATACTCCTTCAAAATATACCTAGAATGAAAGAAATATAAAATTTCAGCATAAACCAATTTTGAATAGCACACTGGAAAAATCTGAAAAAATAATAACATGTACATGTATATCTTTTTTTCATTTGATTTTTTTTCAAGTAGATAATCTACTGTTTCAAAGATTTTCTATCAAATTTGGGAAATCTCCAGTGGTAATTATGTCAGAAAATGATGCCAAAAGTTGAAAAGTACAGTTTTGAGCAATATTGTCATGTAGATATTTTTTTGTAAATCAGAGTATAAAATAGTGGGTAAACTTGATTATCATCAACTTGTTTACACCTACCATCTAGTATTTGCACCAAAAATGCATGTTTATTGTATATTTTTAATTTTTAAGGGTGGACTCAGTGGGCAAGTGGTTGAGGTCACTGACTTTGAATCACTTACCCCTCACTGGTGTGAGTTCGAAACCTTACCTGGGATGTAGAATTCTTAAGGTGAAGGCGCCATCCATCTGGCTTACAGAAGGTCAGGTGTTCTACTGAAGTTCCCACACATGCCTTTAACAATCATGCTTGGAGGGACACCTGCTGTCTTTCTCCACCATCAAAAGCTGGAAAATCACCATGTGATCTAAATTGTGTCAATATGACTCAAAACCCAACAGGAAAAAAATGTAAAAAAGTGAAACATAGTGGCAAATATCAAATTGTAGTCACTATAAGGTCTTACAGTACCAGAAAATATTTTATGATCATACCTAAACTGATTTTATCTTGAAATAAATGTATATTACAAGGTTTCAGTGACTTCCCCCTTTATGAAAGTTTTCAAAAACCTGTGAAACTGCCTCAGTAATCATGTGTTCATGACATTGTGGTCTCATATATTTGCACAGACTGTAGTAGATGTCAGGACATGTATTTCAGTTGTGGTTGTAGATGATAATTTTTGGAAAACTATTATACTGTTTACCAAAAGAAACACTTACTATGAAAAATTGTGAGCACCTTCCATATTGAGTCAGTAAAACTTTATGTACGATTGGAAATATTATTGCAACCAGCAATTCAAGTCTTCCTATTATTGGTAAATCGGGTAAAAAAGTTGAACTTTAGAGAATGATTGAATATAAAAATTGATACAGTGTATTTCCTATTTGTAGGATGATGATGATGTATTTAATGCTGTTCACACTGCAGTCAAGGTCGGATACAGACATCTAGACTGTGCTGCAATCTACAGGAACGAGATAGCAGTGGGCAGTGCCATCAAGAAACTCATTATAGAGGGAACAGTACAGAGAGAAGATCTGTTCATTACAAGCAAAGTTTGTGTGATTCTCTTCATATGATTAAAGACATCAGCACATGATTTATATAGCCAGTTATGCAATATGCTGTATATTTTGGTGCCTTAGAGATATAAGATCTTAAATGCTATATAGTTTCTATAGACTTACAACCTTATACCTCTAAGCAGTCAATTATGTTGCCTTCCTTTAAAGAAGAGGGGATAATAGGCAATTGTTTTCGTCTGAAATTCCTCATGTGTAGGTTGGTCAGCCATTTTGTTTCCGATAAAGTACTAGAAGAAAGATTGGTGATGCAGTAGTCCAGCTTCTTACAATGGTTCCCTGTGGCCAGTAGATAATTTCAATATTTTGGGGTCATAAGGTCAACCATTGAAAGGTTAAAAAGTAATAACATACTTGACACTGAAAACTATACACCCAGTTTCCTCTGACAGTCCATAATGCAGGGTGTATAGCTTTAAAAACAACTCTTGGTCATTCAGAAAGTTTTTTGTTGTTGTTTTTTTCACCCATGATTTTCACTTATCTGTCATGTCTATGTCTATATGTCAAATATACATTTAATTCATATCAAACTAGGTGGAAATGAAGAAATTACTCCGGAAGAGTTGCAATACACATTTTCACTTCTTATGTTATTTGCATGTGTAAGGTACCCTACACATTTTATGTCAGTCCTGTGATAATATGATTATCTTTAAAGAAATATATTATACATGTCCGAGAAAGTATTGAAATAAAACCAGAACTGATATGACTGTTTTGACCGACTGGTGTTTTCAGCTTTGTAACTTTTACAGAAACAGTGAAAAGCATTAAGTTGTTTCTGAACTCTAGATTCCATTTGTTTACAGTTATGGAACACATGTCACAGACCGGATCTTGTACGAGCCAGCTTGAAGAAATCATTAGACGACCTGGGACTCAAGTATCTTGACATGTATCTAATACACTGGCCTATGGCCTATAAGGTTGGTATCTCAGCCTGTCATAATATTTCTCATTAATACTTGAAAAACAGAAGAAGAAATAAGTTGCATAACTCTGACTTTCATTTTTAAGAAATCTATTGTGTCTGTTTTTAGTTGAGAAGATTTTGTACTGTAAATGGGTGCAATAGTATTTTAGATAGTCACAAACATGACAAAACATGTCATAAGGCAGCCTTTTTAGCTCACCTGTCACAAAGTGACAAGGTGAGCTTTTGTGATCGCGCGGTGTCCGTCGTCCGTCGTCCGTCTGTGCGTCCGTAAACTTTTGCTCGTGACCACTCTAGAGGTCACATTTTTCATTGGATCTTTATGAAAGTTGGTCAGAATGTTCATCTTGATGATATCTAGGTCAAGTTCGAAACTGGGTCACGTGCCTTCAAAAACTAGGTCAGTAGGTCTAAAAATAGAAAAACCTTGTGACCTCTCTAGAGGCCATATATTTCACAAGATCTTCATGAAAATTGGTCAGAATGTTCACCTTGATGATATCTAGATCAAGTTCGAAACTGGGTCACGTGCCATCAAAAACTAGGTCAGCAGGGCTAAAAATAGAAAAACCTTGTGACCTCTCTAGAGGCCATATATAATATTTCACAAGATCTTCATGAAAATTGGTCAGAACGTTCACCTTGATGATATCTAGGTCAAGTTCGAAACTGGGTCACGTGCCATCAAAAACTAGGTCAGTAGATCAAATAATAGAAAAACCTTGTGACCTCTCTAAAGGCCATATTTTTCATGGGATCTGTATCAAAGTTGGTCAGAATGTTCATCTTGATGATATCTAGGTCAACTTTAAAACTGGGTCACATGCGGTCAAAAACTAGGTCAGTAGGTCTAAAAATAGAAAAACCTTGTGACCTCTCTAGAGGCCATATATTTCACAAGATCTTCATGAAAATTAGTCAGAACGTTCACCTTGATGATATCTAGGTCAAGTTCGAAACTTGGTCACGTGCCATCAAAAACTAGGTCAGTAGGTCAAATAATAGAAAAACCTTGTGACCTCTCTAAAGGCCATATTTTTCATGGGATCTGTATGAAAGTTGGTCTGAATGTTCATCTTGATGATATCTAGGTCAAGTTCGAACTGGGTCACGTGAGGGCAAAAACTAGGTCAGTAGGTCTAAAAATAGAAAAACCTTGTGACCTCTCTAGAGGCCATATATTTCATGAGAACTTCATGAAAATTGGTCAGAATGTTCACCTTGATGATATCTAGGTCAAGTTCGAAAGTAGATCACGTGTCTTCAAAAACTAGGTCAGTAGGTCAAATAATAGAAAAACCTTGTGACCTCTCTAGAGGCCATATTTTTCATGGGATCTGTATGAAAGTTGGTCTGAATGTTCATCTTGATGATATCTAGGTTAAGTTCGAAAGTGGATCACGTGCCATCAAAAACTAGGTCAGTAGGTCAAATAATAGAAAAACCTTGTGACCTCTCTAAAGGCCATATTTTTCATGGGATCTGTATGAAAATTGGTCTGAATGTTCATCTTGATGATATCTAGGTCAAGTTCGAAACAGGGTCATGTGCGGACAAAAACTAGGTCAGCAGGTCTAAAAATAGAAAAACCTTGTGACCTCTCTAGAGGCCGTACTTGTGAATGGATTTCCATTAAAATTGGTCAGAATGTTCACCTTGATGATATCTAGGTCAAGTTTGAAACTGGGTCACGTGCCTTAAAAAACTAGGTCAGTAGGTCAAATAATAGAAAAACCTTGTGACCTCTCTAGAGGCCATACTTTTCATGGGATCTGTATGAAAGTTGGTCTGAATGTTCATCTTGATGATATCTAGGTCAAGTTTGAAACTGGGTCAACTGCGGTCAAAAACTAGGTCAGTAGGTCTAAAATTATTAGAATCGTTTGACCTCTCTAGAGGCCATATTTTTCAATGGATCTTCATGAAAATTGATCTGAATGTTCACCTTGATGATATCTAGGTCAGTTTCGAAACTGGGTCACATGTGGTCAAAAACTAGGCCAGTAGGTATAAAAATAGAAAAACCTTGTGACCTCTCTAGAGGCCATATTTTTCATGAGATCTTCATGAAAGTTAGTGAGAATGTTCACCTTGATGATATCTAGATAAAGTTCAAAAAAGGGTCACGTACCTTCGAAAACTAGGTCAATAGGTCAAATAATAGAAAAACCTTGTGACCTCTTTAGTGACCATATTTTTCAATGGATCTTTATGAAAATTGGTCAGAATTTTTATCTTGATAATATCTAGGTCAAGTTCAAAACTGGGTCACATGAGCTCAAAAACTAGGTCACTATGTCAAATAATGACGTCATACTCAAAACTGGGTCATGTGGGAAGAGGTGAGCGATTCAGGACCATCATGGTCCTCTTGTTTAAACATTAATCCTTATCATGCTGGACACGATTGATTCTGCCTTTGCAACCAGTGTAGATCATGATCAGCCTGCACATCCATGCAGTCTGATCAAGATCTGCACAGTTCGCCATTAAGTCAGTCTCTTTTTGGTAAGCACCCCTCGTAACAGTTAATGGTACTGTCCAAATTGAAAGATGGACAAGTTCATTATAGAAATTTTTCAGGGTAAGGATTAAATATACATGTTAAATATAAAATGGTTGTTATATTTCAGGAAGGGGGAGAGTTTCACCCTAGAGATGAAAATGGAAAAGTCTTATTTTCTGATGTAGATTATGTAGACACTTGGAAGGTAAGACTCATGCATGAAGTGGTATTTATAAAATGTTAGTTTTGTTTTGGGACGTACACACAAGTTGTAGATATTGCACAACTAAAGGAACGGAATACTATTCAGTAAAAGATTGAATGCATATTTCTCAGTACAAAGCTAATTATCCTTATTACAAATGCATTTACACCTACAAATGATATTTACTTGTTTTTAAGAAAGAATGGAATTAAATGAAATTTGTAACATAAGACACATATTACAATGATGTCACACACAGTCAGTTTGAATTTGAACATCAATGTGGAAAAATGTTGATATTTAATGGTCCGTTGTAACGTAACAGAGTTTTAAACTGAGTTTTATATATGTATATGTAATACAACTGATATGTGGTATGAAAAGTAAAACGTGCGGAATTAAAAAGTGATGTACTATGATTGGCTTTTGTATATTTAGCTCACCTGAGTTCAAAGTGCTCGGGGTAAGCTTTTGGGGTATCACACACAAGCTGTCCATTAACAATTTCCTTCAAACAACATCTCTGAAATCATGCGGTGGACGTTGATGAAACTTGGTCTTTCCTTGGTTGGTCCTCTCCCAGAGTTATTCAAACTGTTCGACTTGGTTGCACATAGGGACACCCAGAGATAAAAACAGAAAAATCTTCAAACAACATCTCCTCTGAACAAATGTTAAAGTTATTTCACACAAAAGATCTTTGAATGTCCTTTTACCAAGGTTATTCCAATTATTCCAATTCATGGAAAAACATGACCACTAAAGGTAAAAATAAAAAAAATCCCAAACAACATCTACTAAACTGTTGATATGATTTACAAATAATGTCTTAGAAACCTTTCTTGAGTGACTATCTGCCAAGAGTGTTCATATTGAATTGATGGGTCAAAATATATGGTGAAAGAACTGACAAAAGACAAATCTACAAAATTAATGCCAGCTTCTTCTAAACCACGGTTTATTTTCTGTGAAATAATGTCACAGAAATGTTACTTGTGTGACCCTCTGTTAAAATTGTCTTTTTCTCTGAATCTGTAATTTGGAAGAAATATTTCTTGTTATTCCTGTTGCTGTTTGGCGATACAGGTCCAGCCTGGCCCTCTTGTAATTTTTAGTGTGAAAATCTTGTTTGTTACTTCAAAAATATTCAGACTTGTCAATTTTTCAATAATGTACACATTCATCAGTCATTTCTATTTATTTATTATACCAGATTTATATGGTTCCCTTTTCCTGATAAACACATTCAAAGGCGCTTTACTTAGTGCAAAGGCAGCCACTCTGGGCGCCAAATTCATCCTTTACAGACACAGAGCGATCTGACCATAGGGACAGAATCAGACAATGCCCCCAAAACAGAGAGAGAGAAATTCTTTTAGATACAGGCTTATACTGTTAACTTAGCCTAGCTCTTTGTGAATAGAAAGTCTGGTTCTTAAATGTGCCTTGTGTGTAGTACCGATACATGCGAAGCTGCCTTTCCTGGGAATAACCGGTACTGGCCTCTAAATGACACATTGTCAAAATACATTATTCTTCAGCACTTGATTCCCTTGTAATTTTTTCTCTGATTTTGCTGTACCACAAATTAAAGTGCTTTGATAATTTTTATCACTCTACTTATATCAGACAATGCACATGTCACAAATCTACTTGAATTTTAGACAGTAGACAACTTGAACAGAAAATTCAGTCAAGGAGTAGTCGGTGCAGTTTTAGCTCTCTAATGTTGACTACAACCAGAAATAGCTAGTTTTATAGATAAAACTCAAGGCTGCCCTGTCTTTATTTCAGAACAGAGTTATTTAGTGCGCATTTACAGTTAGATGAGAACTTTATTTGGAAGAGTGAATAAAATGTAGCCTGTTTTGTTTTTAGCTCACCTGAGCAATGCTGCTCAGGTGAGTTTTTCTGATCACTCGATGTCCATCCATCGTCCGTCGTCTGTCGTCTGTCAACATTTAGCTTCTGTATGCGATAGAGGCTGTATTTTTATGCCCCCGAAGGGAGGCATATAGTTTTTGAACCGTCTGTCTGTCTGTCAGTCTGTTGGTCTGTCAGTCTGTCGGTCTGTCAGTCTGTCCGCAATTTTCGTGTCCGGTCCATATCTTTGTCATCGATGGATGGATTTTCAAATAACTTGGCATGAATGTGTACCACAGTAAGACGACGTGGCGCGCGTAAGACCCAGGTCCGTAGCTCAAAGGTCAAGGTCACACTTAGACATTAAAGGTTATTGCATTGATGGGCGTGTCCGGTCCATATCTTTGTCATCGATGGATGGATTTTCAAATAACTTGGCATGAATGTGTACCACAGTAAGACGACGTGTCGCGCGCAAGACCCAGGTCCGTAGCTCAAAGGTCAAGGTCACACTTAGACATAAAAGGATAGTGCATTGATGGGCGTGTCCGGTCCATATCTTTGTCATCGATGGATAGATTTTCAAATAACTTGGCATGAATGTGAACCACAGTAAGACGACGTGTCGCGCGCAAGACCCAGGTCCGTAGCTCAAAGGTCAAGGTCACACTTAGACTTTAAAGGTCATTTTTCATGATAGTGCATTGATGGGCGTGTCCAGTCCATTTCTTTGTCATTCATGCATGGATTTTAAAATAACTACGCATGAATGTGTGACACAGTAAGACCACGTGTCGCGTGCAAGACCCAGCTCCGTAGGTCAAAGGTCCTAAACTCTAACATCGGCCACAACTACTCATTCAAAGTGCCATCGGGGGCATATGTCATCCTATGGAGACAGCTCTTGTTCGATTAATCTTCATGAATATTGGTCAGAATGATAACCTTGATAAAATCTAGGTCGAGTTCGAAAATGGGTCATCTCGGGTCAAAAACTAGGTCACTAGGTCAAATCAAAGAAAAACCTTGTGTATGCGATAGAGGCTGTATTTTTCAATCAATCTTCATGAATATTGGTCAGAATGATAACCTTGATGAAATCTAGGCCGAGTTCTAAAATGGGTCATCTCGGGTCAAAAACTAGGTCACTAGGTCAAATCAAAGAAAAACCTTGTGTATGCGATAGAGACTGTATTTTTCAATTGATCTTCATGAATATTGGTCAGAATGATTGCCTTGATGAAATCTAGGCCGAGTTCGAAAATGTGTCATCTCGGGTCAAAAACTAGGTCACTAGGTCAAATCAAAGAAAAACCTTATGTATGTGATAGAGGCTGTATTTTTCAATTATTCTTCATGAATATTGGTCAGAATGATAACCCTGATAAAATCTAGGCCGAGTTCAAAAATGTGTCATGTGGGGTCAAAAACTAGGTCACTAGGTCAAATCAAAGAAAAACCTTGTGTATGCGATAGAGGCTGTATTTTTCAATTGATCTTCATGAATATTGGTCAGAATGATTGCCTTGATGAAATCTAGGCCGAGTTCGAAAATGGGTCATCTCGGGTCAAAAACTAGGTCACTAGGTCAAATCAAAGAAAAACCTTGTGTATGCGATAGAGGCTGTATTTTTCAATTGATCTTCATGAATTTTGGTCAGAATGATTACCTTGATGAAATCTAGGCCGAGTTCGAAAATAAGTCATCTCGGATCAAAAACTAGGTCACTAGGTCAAATCAAGGAAAAACCTTGTGTATGCGATAGAGGCTGTATTTTTCAACTGATCTTCATGAAATTTAGCCAGAATGATTACCTTGATAAAATCTAGGCCCAGTCCGAAAATGTGTCATCTGGGGTCAAAAACTAGGTCACTAGGTCAAATCGAAGAAAAACATTGTGTATGCAATAGAGGATGTAGTTTTCAATTGATCTTCATGAAATTTGGTCTGAGTGATTGCCTTGATGAAATCTAGGTCGAGTTTGAATATGGGTTATCTGAGGTCAAAAACTAGGTCACTAGGTCAAATTAAAGAAAAATCTTGTGTATGCGACAGAGACTGTTTTTTTTCAATTGATTTTTATGAAATTTGGTCAGGATGATTGCCTTAATGAAATCTAGGTCGAATTTGAATATGGGTCATCTGAGTTCAAAAACTAGGTCACTTGGTCAAATCAAAGAAAAAACTTGTGTATGTGATATAGTCTGTATATTTCAATTGATCTTCATGAATTTTGGTCAGAATGATTGCCTTGATAAAATCTAGGTCGAGTTTGAACATGGGTCATCTAGGGTCAAAAACTATGTCATATCTAAGAAAATGCTTGTTTTATCGCAAGAGACCAATTTTTTGGTCCAATCTTAATGAAAATTGGTCAGAATATTTGTTTCCATGAAATCACTAGGTCGAACATGTTTTACACTGTTATGGTGTGTTTCTTAGGTGAGCGACCTAGGGCCATCTTGGCCCTCTTGTTTAAAACGGGATAACATGCATTCAGTATTACATAATAAATAAGTTAAATGCTGTCATACCTGTCTGAGAAGACCACTTGGAAGAGTCAAAAATGGTTTTTATTTACAGGTTAGACACTGCAAATATAACTGGAAAAGAAAATAGAGGTTTTACTACTTTTTAGAGCCTGTTGGTCTTTTCCCACAGGTTACTGTTAGCGGAGGTCTCGCTGTAATACTTTATGCTAAATATGTGATTGCTTCCAGGCATTAGAAGATTGTGTAGATGAAGGACTAGTCAGAAATATTGGTGTATCAAACTTCAGTAGTAAACAGCTGCAGCGTATCCTTGATAAAGCCAGAATTAAACCACAGATTAACCAGGTATCTTACCTTGATATAGCCAGAATTAAACCACAGATTAACCAGGTATCTTACCTTGATATAGCCAGAATCAAACCACAGATTAACCAGGTATCTTACCTTGATATAGCCAGAATCAAACCACAGATTAACCAGGTATCTTACCTTGATATAGCCAGAATCAAACCACAGATTAACCAGGTATCTTACCTTGATATAGCCAGAATCAAACCACAGATTAACCAGGTATCTACCTTGATATAGCCAGAATCAAACCACAGATTAACCAGGTATCTTACCTTGATATAGCCAGAATCAAACCACAGATTAACCAGGTATCTTACCTTGATATAGCCAGAATCAAACCACAGATTAACCAGGTATCTACCTTGATATAGCCAGAATCAAACCACAGATAACCAGGTATCTTACCTTGATGTAGCCAGAATCAAACCACAGATTAACCAGGTATCTTACCTTGATATAGCCAGAATCAAACCACAGATTAACCAGGTATCTTACCTTGATATAGCCAGAATCAAACCACAGATTAACCAGGTATCTTACCTTGATATAGCCAGAAATCAAACCACAGATTAACCAGGTATCTTACCTTGATATAGCCAGAATCAAACCACAGATTAACCAGGTATCTTACCTTGAATGTAGCCAGAATCAAACCACAGATTAACCAGGTATCTTACCTTGATATAGCCAGAATCAAACCACAGATTAACCAGGTATCTTACCTTGATGTAGCCAGAATCAAACCACAGATTAACCAGGTATCTTACCTTGATATAGCCAGAATCAAACCACAGATTAACCAGGTATCTTACCTTGATGTAGCCAGAATCAAACCACAGATTAACCAGGTATCTTACCTTGATATAGCCAGAATCAAACCACAGATTAACCAGGTATCTTACCTTGATATAGCCAGAATCAAACCAAACAGCTAAGACAAGCATTGATGACTTAAGCAGTTTGTGTTGACCCGATCCGTTTTCCAGATGTTTTTTTTTTTATGTTTGTTTCTCGAAACCCTGGTTAATACTAGTGTTTTGCTCAAACCCTTGTGACTTTGAGCATTGGGTGTTATTTTACTGTTGCAGAAATGAGATTTTTTTCATGAATTTTCTTGTATTTGTTAAACAAAGTTGTTTCTTTTGCACAGGTGGAGTGCCATCTACATCTGTCAAACTCAAAGTTACAGAAATATTGTCAAGAGAATGGAGTTGTGTTACAGGCATACGCCCCGCTTGGTTCATCTGGTAACAAAACGTTAGTATACACAAATTTCACTGTATAGAAACTACTTGCAGTCATATTTACATACTTCCAAGACTTCCTGTGATATGTCTTATTAAAATATAATATTGTTACTGTGAAATCACTATTGTTTGTGAAAGACTAATTTTGGATTTGGCAATGTAGGAAATTAAGTCCCAATGAACAAGTAAAACTTCTATCCATTTTATTGTCTAAAGTTGAGATCCACAAGGTGATATCTCCACGAAATATCTCTCTTGGCCCAAACCAGATTTTATTCCTATGGAAGTTACTGTTTCATATCAACTCAAGGATTATGAAGGAAGAGGTTCAATTATAGCACAGAGAATTGTTTGCAAACCTGATAAAACCTCTTTAAAGTTTGATTATGATATTGTATTTACAGCATACAAAAACAACATGAAGGTCATGGCCTTGATACAGAGCATTATATTTTGCACTAAAAACCATTTAACATTTCAAGTGATTTTCCTAGAAAGCAAGTCACCTTTCAGTCACCAGCATTTATAATTGTACAACTAACTATAACTATCAGACTTCTCACATACATTCTAGTATTTTCACCTTGGATATCTTTCAGCTTCAGTCTATATACACTGATTTCACAGAAATAAGTAAGAGCCTTTATTATTTCAGAGAGCCCCCTCCGAAGTGTTTAGAAGAACCAGTATTATTAGAAATTGCAAAGGCCAAAAATAAAACTCCCGCACAGGTAATTTTTTTTTTATTTAAATCTGCAAACAGACTACTGTATCATGATGCTCATAACAGGTATTCCAGATCTTGTGTTGACAAAAGATTGGTAGATATACTTTCTTTATATATAAATGTAAATGTAACACATCAAATCATTTAAAATGTACTTGGTGAAGGCTATAAGTTTTATACACTTACCTTTTTAATTCATTCCGGAGGCATCAGTGGTCGAGTGGCTAAGGTCACTGACTTTGAATTATTTGCTCATTTATGCTGTGGGTTCAAAGTCATGCTTTTGATGTAGAATTCTGTCACCTGAGAAAGCCATCCAGCTGACTGTAGGAAGCTCAGTGATTTTACCCAGTGTCCCATGTCTGCCCATGTCTGCCAGCTTAAAGGGGCACCTGACATCTACTTCTATCGAAAGCTGGAAATCCACCTTGACATAAATTGTGTCGGTGTCACTTAAAACCCAGCAACAAAACAAGTTTAGTTTGGAGAACTTTGTACTGGCAAAATTTTAGTTTGTAGAAAAAAAATGGAAAGATATTTATTGTGGATTATTGAATTCTTTTTGGATTTCTTGGTTGCATTGGACAGGGCTGGAAATAAAATCCTAATGGACATAATTATAAAATTTTCCATTTGTCTTGTCTTTAAAAGTTGAAATCCAGGAAATCATGTCCATACAAAAAAAAAGACATTTTTCACTAAACAATAAAATTTAATGCCTACAAAATTAACTGATTTCACAATAACTCTAAATTAATGGTATTTTTTTAAAAAACAGTCTTCTCTTGACATTATGACTATTAACTTCTGTTTTATTTTCAGGTGACATTGAGGTATCTCTTACAAAGAGGTCTGTCATTAGTTCCAAAAAGTGTGACACCACAGAGGATACAAGAAAACTTCCAGGTACTGTTAGCATCCTCCTATTGTAATTTGTTTTCAAACAACTTTCATTGAGATATGTTGTTATAGTCAGGATATTTCAATAAAAGTTATGTCTGGGAAATTGCTGCATCAAACATCCTGCATCAAACTTGGAAAATGTTGCATCAGATTTAGCTATTACAGAATTGTTAGCTCAACTATACGAATGTAGAGCTGTCCTACTCGACCCAGTGTCGGCGTCTTTCTGCGTCCTCACCTTGGTTAAAGTTTTGATGCACTTTCTCTTTATCTCTGTAATTGCTGGATGGCTTTGTTTCAAACTTTAAATAGTTATTTCTCATCATCACCCACATCATATTGCACAAGGGCCAGAACTCTCACACCAATATTTCATGAATTATCCCCATTTTACTTAGAATTTCAGTTTAAGTTTTGATGCTTTTTCACTCTATCTCAGTTATTACTAAATGGATTTGATTTAAACTGATAGTAGTTGTTCATGGATGTTTTTAGATATGTTTTACATTATTCATAGTCTTCTTTACATTTTTAGCTCACCTGTCACAAAGTGACAAGGTGAGCTTTTGTGATCGCGCAGCGTCCGTCGTCCGTGCGTGCGTAAACTTTTCTTTGTGACATCTCTAGAGGTCACATTTTTCATGGGATCTTTATGAAAATGGGTCAGAATGTTCATCTTGGTAAATTCTAGGTCAAGTTCGAAACTGGGTCACGTGCCATCAAAAACTAGGTCAGTAGGTTTAAAAATAGAAAAACCTTGTGACCTCTCTTGAGGCCATAATTTTCAATGGATCTTCATGAAAATTGGTCAGAATGTTCACCTTGATGATATCTAGGTCAGGTTCGAGACTGGGTCACGTGCCTTCAAAAACTAGGTCAGTAGGTCTAAAAATAGAAAAACCTTGTGACCTCTCTAGAGGCCATATATTTCACAAGATCTTCATGAAAATTGGTCAGAACGTTCATCTTGATGATATCTAGGCCAAGTTCCAAACTGGGTCATGTGCCTTCAAAAACTAGGTCAGTAGGTCAAATAATAGAAAAACCTTGTGACCTCTCTAGAGGCCATATTTTCCATGGGATCTTATGAAAGTTAGTCTGAATGTTCATCTTGATGATATCTAGGTCAAGTTCGAAAGTAGGTCACATGCTATCAAAAACTAGGTCAGTAGGTCAAATAATAGAAAAACCTTGTGACCTCTCTAAAGGCCATATTTTTCAATGGATCTTCATGAAAGTTGGTCTGAATGTTCAGCTTGATGATATCTAGGTCAAGTTCAAAACAGGGTCATTTGCGGTCAAAAACTAGGTCAGTAGGTCTAAAAATAGAAAAACCTTGTGACCTCTCTAGAGGCCATACTTGTGAATGGATCTCCATAAAAATTGGTCAGAATGTTCATCTTGATGATATCTAGGTCAAGTTCGAAAGTGGGTCACGTGCCATCAAAAAGTAGGTCAGTAGGTCAAATAATGAAAAAACGTTGTGACCTCTCTAGAGGCCATATTTTTCATGGGATCTGTATGAAAGTTGGTCTGAATGTTTATCTTGATGATATCTAGTTCAGGTTTGAAACTGGGTCAACTGCGATCAAAAACTAGGTCAGTAGTTCTTGAAATAGAAAAACCTTGTGACCTCTCTAGAGGCCATATTCTTGAATGGATCTTCATGAATATTGGTCAGAATGTTCACCTTGATGATATCTAGGTCATGTTTGAAACTGGGTCACGTCCTTAAAAAACTAGGTCAATAGGTCAAATAATAGAAAAACCTTGTGACCTCTCTAGAGACCATATTTTTCAATGGATCTTCATGAAAATTGGTCAGAACTTTTATCTTGATAATATCTGGGTCAAGTTCAAAACTGGGTCACATGAGCTGAAAAACTAGGTCACTATGTCAAATAATAGAAAAAATGACGTCATACTCAAAACTGGATCATGTGGGAAGAGGTGAGCGATTCAGGACCATCATGGTCCTCTTGTTACATGGATGTTTTTGGGTATGCTTTACATTTTTATATATTCAATGTTTATGCTTTATGGTTGGCGTTTACAATATGACTTCTTCTCGGCGATATATGACCATTTTGTGTTGATTCGCCATAAAACCCAACTCACTCACTCACTCACATCATCTCCCTCATCATACGAGACCATATGGTCCATAACTGTGGTACCAATATTTAATTTTACTTAGATTTTCAGGTTAAAGTTTTGATGCAAATTCACTCTATCTCAGTTATTACTAAATGGATTCGATTCAAACTTAAAGTAGTTGTTCCACCTTATCTCCCACATCATATGACACAAGATGCATAACTCTGGCTCAAATTTTTCATGAATTATGCCCCCTTTTACTTAGAGTTTAAGGTTAATTTAGATGCATTTTTACTATATCTCAGTTATTACTAAATGGCTTCGATTCAAACTTGAAGTAGTTGTTCCACATCATCACCCACATCATATGACACAAGGTGCATTACTCTTGCACCAATAATTTATAAATTATGCCCCCTTTTTGCTTAGAATTATACCTATTTAATGTCTTGATACACTTTATCTTTATCTCTCTTATTACTTAATATTTTTGACACAGACTCAAGCTATTAAAAATTGTCCACTATCTTCATTCACCATTGGAGTCGTTAAACACTCCAGTGACAGCTCCAGCTTTCTCAGATGTGCTCTGTTTCACTATCAAGCATCGAAATAGTCGAGCGCGCTGTTTCCTGTGACAGCTTTTGTTAGCCCACCTGAGCAATGCTCAGGTAAGTTATTGTGATCGCTTGATGTCCGGCGTCTGTCTGTCATTTCATCATTTAGCTTGTGTATACGATAGAGGCTGTATTTTTCAACTGATCTTCATGAAATTTTGTCAGAATGATTATGTTGATAAAATCTAGGCTAAGTTCGAAAATGGGTCATCTTGGGTCAAAAACGAGGTCACTAGGTCAAATCAAAGAAAAACCTTGTGTATGCGATAGAGGCTATATTTTTCAATTGATCTTGAAGAAATTTTGTCAGAATGATTACCTTGATGAAATCTAGACCAAGTTCGAAAATGGGTCACATGGGATCAAAAACTAGGTCACTAGATCAAATCAAAGAAAATCCATGTGTATGTGATAGAGGCTGTATTTTTCAATTGATCTTCATGAATTTTGATCAGAATGATTGCCTTGATGAAATCTAGGTCAAGTTCGAATATGGGTCATCAGGGGTCAAGAGCTAGGTCACTAGGTCAAATCAAAGAAAAACTTTGTGTATGCAATAGGGGCTGCACTTTACACCGGATCTTCATGAAATTTGGTCAGAATGATTGCCTTGATCAAATCTAGGTCAAGTTCGAATGTAGGTCATCTTGGCTCAAAAACTAGATCACTAGGTCAAATTGAAGAAAAAACTTGTTTACACTTAAGAGGCCACATTTTTGTCCAATCTTAATGAAATTGGTCAGAATATTTGTTTCCATGAAATCACTAAGTCAAACATGTTTACACTGTTGTGGTGTGTTTCTCAGGTGAGCGACCTAGGGCCGTCAAGTGCTATGAAAAAGTACCGATGTTTTAGGTTTCATTGTAACTTAAAGGTAATTCACTAGAACATGTGTATCTACATAAGTTTTTAGGAACACACTGTTGTTAGGTTAGTTTGATTAACAAGAATTTTCATGGAAGTTAATGAGAATTTGCTTTCCAGATTTTCGATTTTGAGTTGTCTTCTGATGAAGAGAAACAATTGCAGAATCTTAACAAAGACTTCCGTATGCATACTGAAGATATGTAAGTTATTAAGCTAGACGTTGGCAACTTAATTAGTACAGTCTTGAATTTCATACCTTTTCAACAGTTTTCACATTTTCTACATTTGATCTATAACCACTTCCCACCCATTTTGACACCACATCTTTTCACACAGGAAGACTTTAAGAAGGTTTTTGATATTTAGCTGATGAAGAAGTGGTCATTCAAACAAAATTTTAATCTTTGAGAAAATACTTCTCTAACTAAGTAAACAATGCTGTGTGAGCTGTTGAACGCCTGTGAAGTTAAGTCTGTAGTAGCAACATACTGTAAAATCAGACATTTTTGTGAGGCAGTAAGTTTGCTATATACAAAACTTGGAATTGTACCAAGTGGTAGAATATTTACTATATACTGTGAAATCATTATTTGGTGGTATTTGGCCATAATGGCTATCTCATGGGGATATAAATTTGTGGATTTCTAAGATTTCAAATTTTGAATATAAAATGAATAAGAATTATGTCTCCCACCACACAGTGGTGTGGGAGACATATTGATTTACTCCAGTCTGTATGTGTGTCTGTCTGTCACAAAGCTTGTCCGCACTCAAAGTCAAACATTTCTCATCCGATCTTCACCAAACTTGAACAAAATGTGTTTGACCATAAGACCTCGGCCATGTTCGATAACTAGCCAAATTGGTCCGGGCATATTGGAGTTATGCCCCTTGAATTACTGAAAAATCGGCCTTTTTACTCTTGTCTGCACTCTAAGTCGAACATTTCTCATCCGATCTTCACCAAACTTGAACAAAATGTGTTTGACTATAAGACCTTGACCAAGTTCTATAATTAGCCAAATTGGTTCAGGCATTTTGGAGTTACGGCCCTTGAATTACCAAAAAATCGGCCTTTTTGCTCTTGTCCACACTCTAAGTCGAACATTTCTCATCCGATCTTTACCAAATTTGAACAAAATGTGCTTGACCATAAGACCTCGGACAAGTTCGATAATGAGCCAAATCGGGCCAGGCATTTTGGAGTTCTGGCTGTTGAATTGTAGTGAGTAAACAGTATATAAAGACTGACTTGCTATTTAGATGATTAGGCAGTTGTCGGAGACATTCGCTTTTCTCAAAAGCAGCTCTAGTTTTACTTGTTATTTGGGATTTAACTTTGTGAATTCACTAAACAACAAAATCCATGAAAAAAAAATCCCCCTTTAATATTCATGATTTCACAGTATGACCTACTTGTGAAACATATTTGGCTGTTTATAACAATGATGTATACTTCCACGAGCATTTACCAGTACTTTCTCATAAAATGGCTATTAGTAAATATAGCGAAAGTAGTTCTGTCACAAAACATTCTGACATTACAGTATGTGGTTGGTGGATTAAGGTCACAATCTATGGTATATAAAGTATTTCCAGTTTTCCTCTCCAGATTTTCAATTTTGAGTTGTCGTGTGAAGAAATGAAACAATTACTAGATCTAAACAAAGACTACAGGTTAATAACTCAACAAGTGTAAGTGGGTCAAACAGCATGCATCTAACTATAAATTCAGTGTTGTTGTAACCTGTTGTATAGCCTGGTACTCTAGAAAAAAAAGGTTGTTTCAGAAGAAGTTGTCATTTTTGTTAGCTCATCTGATGAGTTATTGTCATCACTTGATCGGCGTAGGCGTCGGCATTGCCTGGTTAAGTTTTATGTTTAGGGCAGCTTTTCTCCTAAACTATCAAAGCTATTGCTTTAAAACTTGCAACACTTGTTTCACCATCAAAAGCTGACTCTGTACAGCATGAAACATAACTCCATCCTGCTTTTTGCAAGAATTATGGCCCCTTTTGGATTTCTTGGTTAAGTTTTGTGTTTAGGTAAACTTTTCTCCTAAATGGTCAAAGCTATTGCTTTAAAACTTGGAGCACTTATTCGCCATTAAAAGCTGACTCTGCACAGCAAATACCGTAACTCTACATTGCTTTTTGCAAGAATTATGGCCCCTTTTGGAAATCAGATTTCTTGGTTAAACTATCAAAGCTATTGCTTAAAACTTGCAACACTTTTTCACCATCAAAAGCTGACTCTGTACAGCAAGAAACATAACTCTATCCTGCTTTTTGCAAGAATTATGGCCCCTGTTGGACTTTAGAAAATATCATAAAAACAACAAGTAGGACAATATTTCAGTTATACAGAGACAAAAAAAATGAGATGAGTGTCTGCACCCGCAAGGTGGTGCTCTTGTTGAAATTTTACAACAACTATATAATATCTCTCAGACCAGAAGTTTTAGACATTAAATATATTTACAAAGATAGTAAGACAGTGTCTTAGTTGTATTAGTCTTAATGGTGGTTTTTAAGGTAGTTCTGCACGTTTGATAAACCGGAAGTGATGGCATAACGCCATTTTTCCGGAAAACATAAAGACTGGATTCGGCGTACGGAAATGAAAATCATTTTATGAATTAATCACAACCTGCGAGTAAATTTATTACAATGGCACTGTTACCATATTTCTAAAGTCAGAATAGGATATTAAAACATATCACATGTTAAATAATTCAAAATAATGTCTTAAAAATAGCGCGAAATGTCCAGTTTACTTTTATCATGGTCAGAGATCTCAAAAATTAGCACACGGACCTATACATTTTATTTCATCAAATTATAGGCCATGCCTTTACTTACAACTGTGAGAAGTTTCATCAAAATCTACATTGTAGAAAATTTTCTATTCGCGAAAATGTTATGAAAATTATGATTTTCCCATAGACTCCCATTATGAATTATTGCGTGAGGTCCCTATTTTTCAAACCAGTGCAGCAAAAAATCAAGCACACGACGCTATTTTTTTTATTTACTTAATTTTCTAGGTATATTCTGAAGTTTTGAAAAATCAGTTGAGTTTAATCAAATTCTACATTGTAGAAAAAATTTCGATCCAAACGTGCAGAACTACCTTAACAAGCTTACACATACAGTAATTTGCAATCCATTAGTTTTCAGTAATGCAAGGGTCTAAGTTTATAAAACTTGAGTTAGGAGACCAGTCTTAGAATGCAGTCTTGTCATTGGTCAGAGCTATTAAAAAATAACCAGTACCAGCCTATATAGCGTTGCATGCCTCACCCATCCTTTACAGCTTCATATTTTAGTAGTTTAACAAACATAGTCATTAGAATCATACATATAATCATTAATTTCATATGATTTTGCATAGTTCATTAATTTGCACCATGTCAAAATAACAAAAGGTCCTAAATTTTAGCTCACCTGAGCACAAAGTGCTTGGGTGAGCAATTGTGATCACTCACTGTCCCTCTGCCTGTGCTTTTCTTTAAACAAAATCTCCCCTGAAACCATGTGATGGAAGTTAATGAAATGCTTGGATGTTCCTAGGGTGGTCTTCTGAAATTGTTCAAACCATTCCACTTGGTTGCACATGGGGGCTGTAAGACTTAACAAGAGGGTCATGATGACCCTGGATCGCTCACCTGAGTAATGTTTCAAATGTCAAACTGATGATTTTTAGAAATTTTTTGGAAGATTTTCTTATGTACAATCAAGTTACCCCTGGGGCGGGGCCAATTTTACCCCGGGGGTCATGATTTGAACAAAGTTTGTAGAAGTCTACTAGGCAATATTACATATCAAATATCTAAGATCTAGGCCTTCTTATTTATTTCTAGCAACTTTATGAAGATTTCCCTATGTACAATCAAGTAACCCCATGGGGCTGGGTCAATTTGACCCTGGAGGGTCAAGATTTGAACAAATTTTGTAGAGGTCCACTAGGCAATGCTACATGTCAAATATCTAAGCTCTAGGCCTTCTGGTTTATTTTTAGAAAATTTTGAAGATTTTTCTATGTACAATCAAGTAACTCATTGGGGCAGGGTCAATTTGACCCCTGGGGTCATGATTTGAGCAAATTTTGTAGAAGTCTACTAGGCAATGCTACTTGTCAAATATCTAAGATCTAGGCCTTCTGGTTTATTTTTAGAAAATTTTTGAAGATTTTCCTATGTACAATCAAGTAACCCCATCGGGCAGGGTCAATTTGACCCCGAGGGTCAAGTCTACTAGGCAGTGCTACATGTGAAATATCCAAGATCTAGGCCTTCTGGTTTATTTTTAGAAATTTTTTGAAGATTTTCCTATGTAAAATCAAGTGACCCTTGGGGCGGGGTCAATTTTAACCCGGGGGGGTAATGATTTTAATAAGTTTTGTAGAGGTCCATTAGGCAATGCTACATGTTAAATATCTAAGCTCTAGGCCTTCTTGTTTATTTTTAGAAATTTTTTGAAGATTTTCCTATGTAAAATCAAGTGACCCCTGGTGCAGAGTCAATTTTGACCCCGGGGGTTGTGATTTGAACAAATTTTGTAGAGGTCCACTAGTCAATGCTACATGTCAAATATCTAAGCTCTAGGGTTTCTGGTTTTTGAGAAGAAGATTTTTTAAGATTTTCCTATATAAAATCAAGTGACCCCTGGGGCGGGATCAATTTTGACCCCGGGGTCATGATTTGAACAAACTTGGTAGAGGTCCACTAGGCAATGCTTCACACCAAATATCTAAGCTCTAGGGCTTTTGGCTTTTGAGAAGAAGATTTTTAAAGTTTTTCCTTTTGGTTGCCATGGCAACCAGAGTTCGGCATGGAATTCAATTCTTTGAACAATTTTGAAAGGGGACCACCCAAGGATCATTCCTGTGAAGTTTGATGTAATTCTGCCTAGTGGTTTTCAAGAAGAAGATTTTTTTAGAAAATGTTGACGACTGACGATGGACAACGGACATTGAGCGGTCACAAAAGCTCACCATGAGCCTTTGGCTCAGGTGAGCTAAAAATATAAAAATCTTCAAACAACATTAGTCCAAGTTTGAAATAGTTACACACAAATGGTTCTTATTTGACTCTCTACCAGTATTGTTCAAATTATTTTGATTCGTCAAAAGACGTGGCCACAAGGGACATGGTCACTTTTCCCTATAGCCTGTTATGCTGTAGTTTCGATCCCCTTAACACTTCCTTCTGCGCATGCGCATTAACAAAGACATGTGCGAGGGTCAAAATTAGGTTAAAGTATTTTTTGGGATTCCTTCAAAGATATAAATGTTAAACAAAAGAATAAAAATATATAAATTTTGCATACAAAAACCCCCCGTCATGGGTTGAATCAAAAAAAGCTTTTTGTTAATTGCCCCCTGAAGTAGTGTAGAAAGTTTTTTAAGTGAAAAATTAGTTTTTTACCGCACAGTTAAATTTGTTAATTCCCATCCTGAACCATTGATGTAAAATTGTAAAATAACGAGTAAAACTGGAAAGTGAAACTTTTTAAAACACATGTCAATGGATGTTTAGTTTCGGGCGAAAAAATTTAGGTTAAAATATATTGTGAAAACCTTTGTTGATGATTTACGCTTTTTGCGCATTTTGGGGTGAAAATTGCGTTTTCCTTAGGTAAATCTTTAAGATCGAAGAAACCCGGTACTTGGTGTGTAGGTGGTCGTGCGTTATTTGGGAAAATGCAAGGGCAAAACCCAAGGGAGGGTCAATTTGACAAGAGCGGCTATGTATATAGGGGTAGTGGAAACCTTAAAAAATTCCCCTTGTATAAAACCGGGTATTTTTAATAATTTAACAACAAAATGGCCCCTTGTTGCCCCTCTCCCAGGTTTTCAGATTTTCGGTAAAACAAAATAATGGCCCCCAGGGGTGTGGTCCTTTTCCTACATATTTTAAAAAACTTTTTTTTGTAAAAACGCTGCCCAGTTTTTAAAAAAATTTTTTGACAAATTGTGTCCCCTGTAAAAGAGGTTCAAATTATTTGAATCTGTAAAAAAACATGGCCCCCTGAGTGCGGGTCATTTTACCTATTATTTTATATTTTAATAGGTGAGCGAATGGGTCTCATTTGACCTTTTAAATTAATTGTACATTTGTTTTTGAAGGGCAGTTTGTTGAAAAAAAAATTGTTTTTTAAGGGAAAAAATTGATGGATAAATATAAAAAAAAATAAAATAAAAGTTTTTGTGAATTGTTTTCAAAAAAAGATTGTGAAATGGCGGAAAAGGGGAAAAGGTTATTTTTTTTTATATGCATCATATAATGTAAGAAAAATAATCTCTTTTAAAATTTTTGAAGCTGCTTAGCTCAATAGTGAGAGGGCGCCCCTAGTCATGGGGTCGATTTTGTTTCCCCTGGTGGGGTGTATGGCTCTGACATGGATAAAAAAACATTGTTTTTTGAAATGATTCGCCCTTCTTGATTCAATTAGCACAAAAAATTTTGTCTCACCCGATTTGATATGAAACTTTGACGTTACATCGATTGAAAGTTGACAATTCTATTGATGGTCAGTCTAAATTAATTTGAAATTCAAGAAAAATTTTATTTTAAAAATTTAATGGACACTAATTTTTTTATGAACAATTGTCAAAGTTGGTAGTATGCGTACAGAATTCAGGACATCTACTTTTTTAAATATGTTGAAAATTAGTGTAACCCCAACCCCAAAACACATGCTCTTTTTTATCATTTGAAAGATTTTAAACATAAACAGTATTTGACTGTTTTACAGAAAAAACTTTTATTTTTATGCCCCCGAAGGGACATTTTTTTTTGAACCGTCTGTCTGTCGGTCTGTCATCTGTCGGTCTGTGTTCTGTGATTTTTCGTGCCCGGTCCTATCTTGTCATCGTGGATGGTTTTTCAATAACGGGCATGAATGGTACCACGTAAGCAACGGTCACGGGGAAAGCCCCGGCCCGAGCTAAAAGTAAAGGTCAATTTAGACATTAAAAAGGTTAGTTGATGGGGTGTCTTTCCAACTTGTCATCGAGGGATGGTTTTCAATAACTTGGCATGAATGTGTACCACAGAAGCCCCGGGTCGTGCGCAAACCCAGGTCCGTCCCTCAAAGGTAAAGGGTCCACTTAGCATTAAGGGATAGTGCATTGATGGGCGTGTCCGGTCCATATTTTGTCATGTGGATGGTTTTCAAATAACTTGGCATGAATGGTCCCACAGTAAAACGACTGTAGCCAAACCCAGGTCCGTAGTAAGGTAAAGGTCACATTAGATTTTAAAGGTTTTTTTTCTGAAGTGCTTGAGGGGCGTGTCGGTATATCTTTTTATTCATGCATGGTTTTTAAAATAATAGCATAAATGTGTGAACGTAAAAAGAGTGTCGGGAAAGCCCCGCTCCGTAGGAAAAGACCCAAAAACTCGAAATGCCATAACTATTATTCAAAGTCCCAGGGGGGGATGTGTACCTAGGGAGAAGCTCTTTTTCATCTCAGTTTTTTATAAAAAGGGAAACAAAGATTAAACTGAAAGCTTGTTTACAAGTCACAATCTACGTTTTATATTGAACTGAGATCAAAAGTACTACACTTTAAAATGTCCCTTTAATAGAGAAACCCACCCGGGGAATGTGAGAACAAAATAAAAAAATAGAGATTTTGCCTTCAAATCAACATTTTAAACCCAAAAGTTTGTGCTTTAGAAGTCATTAGGGCAAAAATACACTGGCTCATTAAAAAGTTTGGGAAAAATCAAAATTTCACTGCCTTACTATTTTTTCCAGTATATTTTACTTTTTTTATTTTTTATTAGTAAATCAACGAAGTATGGGAGTATCTACTCGCCCCACGTCCTTCCACGCCCGCATTTTGGGGTTTAAAGTTTTGATGCACTTTCTCTTTATCTTTGTTATTACTTGATAGATTTACTTAAAATTTAAAAATATTTGTTCCTCATCCACTCACTCATAGGCACAAGGGTATAACTCTGGCCCCATTTTTCATAAATTACCCCCCCTTTTTTACTTAGAATTTTCAGGTTTAAGTTTTGGGCACTTTCCCTTTCCTATTTTTTTACAAATGGTTTGATTCAACTTAAAATAGTTGTTCCACCTTTTCCCCACTCATATGCACAGATTTTTGATGAATTATGCCCCCTTTTTGAATTTTAAAAGGGGAAATTTTGAATTTTTACATTCCTGTTTTAAAATGGATTTTTAACCCCATGACACAAGGCACATACCTTGCACCCAAATTTTTGTTTTAGTCCCTTTTGTTAGAATTAACTTTTTAATGTTTTTTAATTGATTTTCTCTCTTTTTACTTAATACTTTTGACACGACTTGAGCTATTATCCAAAACCCTTTATCCCCATTGGATCATTGAAAATCCAGTGACACTCAGTCATCAAAAATTTCCAGTTTCACTATCCACCGAAATAGCGGGCGTGTCTCCCTTTACGCTCTTGTTTTTTTTTGGGATTGTGTGGGTTTCACTTCCCCAATTGGAGTAAAATATGAAGGGTGGTGAGCATTTTGTAGGTGCTTTTTTCCTTTTAAATGAATTTATTATCCTTTTTTTTCATTTTAAAATATTTTTAATAAAGAAAATCTTTGAGATGAAAAAAAATAGTTACTATTCAAAAAAAAGAAGGGGGTGAGCTTTCTGGTTTTAAAATTTTTTTCTGCTTTCCAATTCTGATCTTCTCAGTATTCTTTTCATCAACCCAAAATTGGTTATTGTTAAAAGGGCAGATATTTAAGGCGTATCTTTAGATAAAGGTTCATAAAATATAGGACATTTTATTGCAAAATTCTCTGAAAATAATGGCTACAGTTTGTGGAAAAAAGATGTGCCTTGTGAGGTGCCTATAAAGAGGGATTTTTTCTTAGTAAGAAAAATTTTTTAGTAAAAAAGAAAACAGATATTATTGGCTTGTGTTTGGCAATCTGTTTTGATTTGTGATTTTCCCTTTTGCCATTTACAAGTCTTCCATTGAATTGTTTGACTGAATTTTGTATAAGTATTGTATTTGTACATGTACTTAAAAGTCTCAAGTAAGGGCTTCTTTTGACACTATTTAAAAAAACCCCAAAAAACCAAAAGAATTTTTTTCCCCCGAAAGTATTGTAACTGAATTATAATACCCGTTTTTTTATTTTTTGTTTTTTTTGAAGGAATAGGGCAGTTTTTAACTAGTCAAAACAAGTTTTGGGATTTTTTCATTTCATTTTTTCTCTACATGAAGCATTTAATTCTGCTAATATGTTGAGTGAACATGTTATTTTTATTTTAAAGAAAAGTTATATATTGCTTTGCCAGTGTTGGTTGATATTTTTGTCTGTCTGTTGGCAGTGTGGACTTCCTGTGCATCAGAAGACAATGATTTTGGGGTCTGTCACAGTTTCTCAAAATTGAAAAAGGTTTAAAACAGCTTTGTCTTAGGCAGTTAAACTTCATTTATTCTTACTTTTTAGTTAGGAGAGACCCCCGTTGAAAAAGGGGCAAAGGCCATGGGACTTTTTTTTTATACATGGGAAAAAGCTTTGGGGATACAGCTAGATGTCTAGGGTTTGTAGGTTCCCTTTACTTGAGGGCTTTTTTAAAAGTGAAAATTTCAGAAAAACCCCGTTACTTCCACAGGCCCTTATTGGAGGGGTATATTTTTTACAAACCCCCAGTTTAAAAAATTTTAAAAGTTTTGATTTTCCGAAGAAAGCGTTTTTGAATGTAATGTCTTTGACCCTACCATGAAAAATTTATGGATATTTATAGGAGGCTGTTAATATTTTATATATGACCAGCCTGAGAAACCCCCATAGTGGCTTGCCCAGCAGGATCCAGACCAGCCGACATCGCGCGTTGGTCAGGATGCACTGTTCGCTACATTTTCTAATTGCAATGGTTTTAAAGCGAAAAAGCTGGATCCTGACCAGACTGCGCAGATCGCAGCTGGGCTGGATCCGCTTGTCGCAAAGCCCCTAGTTGGTTTTCCCCTGGCACGCATATATATAATATAATACCCAAAAATTTTTTTGGATAAAATGTATAAATTTTTTTAAATTTATCAGTGAAATGTTCCCCGGTGATTGGGGGGCTCGCATAAATTGTATAATTTTTGGTGCAATTGTCATAGACATTTGTGTTGGTACGATTGGGACCCGCCCCAAAAAAACAAAAACTATTTTGAAAGCTTTTAAGTACCCGACTATTAAGGGTGAAAGCTTCAGTCACTTCAAGGATTTTTTTTACACAGACTGGGCATTAAACATTATATTAAAATACCTGAAATGGGGCATTTTAACAATACAATTTAAAATTTTAAAATGGGTTTGACGGAAAAATTTTGTATTGCCATGTTTAAATCAGTCCATAAAATTTTTTTCGTTGCAATAAATTTTACAATCAGGGAAGTTTTTTTATTTCCTAATGAATAATGCAGAACAGTCTTGGGAATGTTTTATGTACATAAACAGGCTTTCATCCCGGGGCATTAAACATTTTAAAACTAATTGAAAATTAAGTACCAAGGGCTAAAAAAAAAATAGTTCATGCATTATGTTCACTTTACAGGGTTTAAAAATTTATTGCAAGTAGTAAAATCTAGCGTATATTAGAAAAACCTTTTGCTTATTAGATACAAATTAAATATATTATAAACCATCTAGCAGTATATTGATACAACCCTCCGCAGTTTGGGGATTCAATATTGCATATTACTGGGCCAAAAATTTATCGTATTGATAAACAGCGGAAAATGAAAAATACATTATTTTTATTCCCCTCTTGTTGACTAATAACCCTGATTTACAGTGTAGTGTAAAGTTCAAAATACTTTCTCTGTTGTAATTAATTTAAGTTTTCAGGAGGCATTACTGATGTGTAAATTTTATGGTTTGGGAGTTAACCGAGCTTTCAAATTTTTAAAGTAAAGAAGTTTTTTTCCAAATTTTTTTTCAATGTTCAGTATTACTTATTTCCAATTGGAAGATTTGCTGAGAAAAAAAGCTTTTTTGATGCACTAGATGGGCTTATAAAGGCCCTTATGTTGTCCTTCCCCAGCTAAGTTTGATCAATCACTAAGTGAAAAATTCTACAAAGGGTGTATATTACAAGCCCCGGGTGTATATTACAAGTCCAGGGTGTATATTACCATTAGAATCATTCCAAATATATTGGACAGTGGTAACATATTCCTGTAATAAAGCATGCTAAAAGTAGACAATTATTGTTTTAGATATTTGTGTATCATAAATATGCTTTTATATTATAATAACTGCATAAATGGAAAACACCAGATGTTTTTGTTGTTTATTTCATTGGTTGAAAGTTTCCCCACAACAAACTAAAGGCCTTCTGTTAACCAAAGTCCTTAGAATTCTAACAAGACTAGTATATGACTGGAATTTTCTAAATAAACAAAACTGCCTCTCAAAACACATCACTGCACAGCTGTTGTTTTGGCTGACTAGGTTTATTTTCATTCTCAACAGTATTTCAGTTATGCAATGGTAGTTAGTTGACCTAACCAGTGTTCTAGGCTTTGGAACCAGTACTGACTCGTTCCTAATGAGTAACCTACATCTTCTCTACAAGATTCTGAGGTGAAGGAAGAATTACCTAAGACTGTCTTAATCAAACCAAAATTTTGAACATACACTGTGCTAGATCAAACTCACTACCTCTCAATTTAAAGCTTCGTGCTTTATTTTCTAACCATCTGCTAAATGAAATATATCTAGTACCTCAATGTCCTGGGAAAATGGTTCTGAAACGATCACTGCACTAAATGTTTCAGCTCATCTCAGCACATGGTGAGCTTTAAGGATCATTGAATAGCTTGTCAACAACTTCTTTAAAACTTTCTAGTAAAACACAAAGTAAATTTCAACCAAACTTTTCAGGAATGTTGCTTGGGTGGTTCTTTTTCAACTTTCTGCAAATACAGGTCATCATGCAAAATCCTGGTTGCCATGGTGATCAAAAGGAAAAAATCTCAGAAACTGCTGGCCTGATTTCAATATAGCTTCATCATGAATGTTCATTGGATGACTACCAAATCAAACCATGTTTTCATCATAAGGTACTATGGAACACTTTAAAAAATCTCAGAAACCGATGGCCAGATTTATGCAAGATACCAAAGTACCAAGTTAAGTTTTATATCTGAAGTTACTAAACAGAAATGTAACAATGTCCTAGACCTTAATCAATGTAATGCAAAATGCAACATGAATTTTGGTCTCCATGAAAGCTACCTTAATACAAAGTTTGCTCACAATTTCTCACTCCTTACATTGACAGAAAACCATCACCCACATCATGACACAAGTTCAATAACTCTGGCACCAATATTTCATGAATTATGCCCCCTCTACGTAACTTCATATAACTACAATGTTCTATTGACCACTACAAAACTATATCCCTCACTTTGCAGGGATAATAATGTGACAGAGAAATGTAGATAAAAGTAACTATTTCTTAAATGTCTGCAATCCACAAGGATCTACTACACCATGGACACCTATAATGGAATTAATAACGGAACTAAACTCAATTCTACAAACACTGATAAAATAAATTATTAACAATATCAAGTATGCACAAATATTTCAATTATTTTCTGTTTTTCTTTTTAAACCAGGCTGCTCAAATTCGTCCAGTAAAATATGTAAATTTTCCAGTTTGGCTTCCTCTTGTAGTTCCTTAATCATTTTTTGCAGACTGTCCACCCCAGACATAAACTGAGGAATGTTGTTAAAATTGTGACCCAGTCTGTGATCTGTAATTCTATCTTGGGAAAAGTTGTAAGTTCTTATCTTTTCCGACCTGTCTTTATTACCCACTTGAATTTTTCGTTGGCTTGTTGTCTTTGATGTAATTTCTTTTAACTGATGTTCATACAACCTGAAGTAGACAATGCCACAATATTTGACAGTGCACACAAAGAACTGTTATTAAGAGACCTGTTGTATGACAAACTTTGAATAAGACAAACATAACAGGAGTTTACTGTATATTAAGTGAATATCTAAATGTGCAATAATCGAACTGATGTTTCATCTAAAAAAAACAAGGCAGTCTGAAAGACAGCTAAATCCCCCGCCACTGCTATGGATAGTGAAAGGGTAAAAGCTTTGATTTTAGCTGTGACCTTGACCTTGAACTGACATGGCTGACTCATGAATTCTGCACAACGTCTTGATGAGGTGATCATTAGACCAAAGTTTCATGAAAATCCTTCAAGGGGCTTAGGAGATACAGAGCTGAAACCTTTGACCTTCAGTTGTGACCTTGACCTTGAGTTGACATGGCTGACTCATGAGTTCTTGATAAGGCGATCATATGACCCTAGTTTGATGAAAATCCTTCAAGGGGTTTAGGAGATACAGAGCTGAAACCTTTGACCTTCAGTTGTGACCTTGACCATGAACTGACATTGCTGACTCATGAATTCTGCACAACGTCTTGATGAGGTGATCATTTGACCAAAGTTTCATGAAAATCCTTCAAGGGGTTTAGGAGATACAGAGCTGAAACCTTTGACCTTCAGTTGTGACCTTGACCTTGAGTTGACATGGCTGACTCATGAGTTCTTGATGAGGTAATCATTTGACCCAAGTTTGATGAAAATCCTTCAAGGGGTTAAGGAGATACAGAGTGGACACCAAATGGAAGGCTCAAACCTTCGACCCTTAGTTGTGACCTTGATCTTGAGCTGGCATGGTTGACTCATAATTTCTGCACATCGTTCTGATGAGGTAATCATTTGACCCAAGTTTTATAAAATTCCTTCAAGGGGTTTAGGAGATATAGAGCGGACACGAAATGGAAGGCTCAAACCTTTGACCTTCAGTTGTGACCTTGACCTTGAGCCAACAAGGCTGACTTATAAGTTCTGCACATCCCCTTGATGAGGTGATCATTTGACCCAAGTTTGATGAAAATTCTTCAAGGGGTTTAGGAGATATAGAGCGGACACAAAATGGAAGGTTCAAACCTTTGACCCTAAGTTGTGACCTTGACCTTGAGCCGGCATGACTGACTCATGGGTTCTGCACATCATCTTGATGAGGTGATCATTTGACCTAAGTTTTATAAAATTCCTTCAAGGGATTTAAGAGATATAGAGCGGACACAAAATGGAAGGCTCAAACAATTGACCTTGAGTTGTGACCTTGACCTTGAGCCGGCATAACTGAAACTGAAACTGAAACTGAAACTGGTTTATTTGCTTAAACGCCTATTTCTACATTTAAAACATATTCAATGGCGTTTTACAATACAAGTTGAAATAAAATATTAAATATACAATATTTTAAATAAGATTAATTAAAACGAATCAAAATAGCAATTATTAATTTAAAGTCAATGATAATATTATATTTTAAAATATTACTAACATACAATTATCACAGACAAACATTAAATTTCTATCACTGTCACCAGCATCATTGTTTAAAACTCAGTCAAAACTTAGAATAATGCAAGGTAGTCTCTGAAGAAATGCGTTTTCAACCTTTTCCTAAAGCAGTCAATTGAAGAACTTTGTCTGATGTTCAACGGCAAATTGTTCCACAACTTTGGCCCTATAGTACTAAAGCTTCTATCACTAAAAGTTTTTCGCTTGTTGAAAGGGACGATGTAACAGTCAACTGATGACTCCGAGGATCTGAGGGAGCGCTGGGGGATTTTCGGTGTTAAGAGTTCAATCAAATATGCAGGCGCATTTCCAACATGGCAATTGAACATGTACGTCAAGATCTTAAAGTTTATTCTGGCTTTGATCGGCAGCCAGTGCAAATCGTAGAGTGCCTGCTTAGAACTGTCTCTTCTTCTACGATTCAGAACTAACTTCGCACACATATTTTGAATGCGTTGCAGTTTTGCGATGTCACAATCAGAAATACCGTATAAAATAACATTACAGTAGTCTAAATGCGAAATAACCAGCGATAGCACTAAGGTTTCAGTTGCATCCTGAGTCAATATTTGCGAATGTTTTTGATTCGGAAAAAATTCAACATTGCCGTTCTACACTTTATTTTTATATGCTCTTTGAAAGTTAAAGTTTCGTCCAAATAGGCCCCAAATATCTGATGTTACTCTGTCTCTTGATTTTATCACCACAAATATCTATCTCGTGAATGTTTAACTTATTCAACTGAGGGGCACTTCCAAAGGCAATATGTTCAGTTTTTGAGGAATTCATTTTTAGTTTGTTACTGTTCATCCACTCATTTGAATCTGTAGCAAACTCCTCTAGTTCACCAATGGATTTAGCCTCGATGGATGGTTCGGGCTTAAAACGTGTGCTTGCGGTGTGGTCGTCGGCAAAGCCAAAGACGGAAATGGACGGGGGAACAATGTCAAAAATCGTTCCTGCGTACGTGAGATAGAGCCACGGCCCTAAACAGCTTCCCTGGGGGACACTACACGTAAGCTCACATGCTGATGACACTGTTTGATTCACACTCACGCGGCAGCTGTGTGGCCTCAGATATGAGTTCAACCAGTCCAATGCAACACCAGAGACACCATACTGACATTTCAAAACGTCCAAAAGAATATCGTGGTCTACCGTATCAAAAGCTGCACTAAGGTCTAATGCTATCAATGCAGTCACTTCTTGATGTTCCATAGCGTCCAAGATGTCATTGATAAGTCTCAATAAAGCCGATTCGCACGAATGATGTTGCCTGTATGCGGACTGATTTTTCGGAAGGAGATTATGTTCATTTACATGTTTATTAAGTAAATACAGTGCTGCTTTCTCTATCAATTTGGACAAGAATGATAAGTTGCTCACTGGCCTATAGTTTGAGAATATAAGTTCGAGACCAGCTTTCTTTAACAGAGGTCTAACTATTGCCTGTTTCCACTGCACTGGGAAGACTCCTTGAGTCAATGAAAGATTCACTAGTCTAGTTATAATTGGGAGGAGCTCGTTTAAATATGACTTCAACACTTTTGTTGGAATAACATCAATTTCACACGACTTTGTTTGTAACTGGTTAATGAGTTTTCTAACTTCATCCTCACTAAGTTCATCAAATTTTCCAAATTCCGGCACATTTCTCATAGATGGTTTATAGTTTTCAAAATCTTTTAAGCTGTCCTGTATTTTCTGAATCTTTTCCATGAAAAAGTCAGCAAATTTGTCAGCTAGCGTATTTTCATTTTCAACAACAGGCATTGGATTCTCCGACTTGCCGCCGGTGAGATCTGTCACAAATTTGTAAAGTTTTTTGGAATCACCTTTTGGCTGACTCATGGGTTCTGCACATCGTCTTGATGAGGTGATCATTTGACCCAAGTTTTATAAAATTCCTTCAAGGGGTTTAGGAGATATAGAGCGGACACAAAATGGCAGGCTCAAACCTTTGACCTTGAGTTGTGACCTTGACCTTGAACCAACAAGGCTGACTCATGGGTTCTGCACATCGTCTTGATGAGGTGATCATTTGACCCAAGTTTCATGAAAACCCTTCAAGGGGTTTAGGAGATATGGACCGGACACGATTTTGTCACGGACGGAAGGACGGACGGAAAGACGGACGGAAGGACGGACGCAGACCATTCCTATAATCCCTCCGCCACGGCGGGGGATTAAAAAAACAGCAACCTTAGAAAAATATTAATTTTGAAGTTTTTTCTAAAAGTTAAAAACTCAATTCTGGAAGTAATTATTTTACCTTAATTGGAAAGTGATTTTTTAATCTTGTGACTATTCAATACTCGTAAAAATTGTTTAAATGTTGTGAAATTGTCCATAAATTTTTTAATCTTTTCCACAATTCCCCACAAAGATTTTTTTAAAACTCTGTTTCTAATTTACAAGAGTAAATACTGACACAGATCTTCTGATTCATGACATTTTCGACTAGTCAATAAACAGGCCGTCAGGAATTGAAAGTGTAAGTATGACACACGAGAAGATTCCAGAATAGAGCAAATTGTTCGAAACTGCAATATTCCCATTTTTGCTACTGAAGGAAAATTTATTGACTACCAAATTGTTTGCACTGCAGCTGTGGTACTGCAGTATTATATTTAGCTAGCAATGATTATGTAACTATTTAATTTTTCCAGTAAATAACACAGTTGTTTCTGCATTCTACATAATACAAATTCAAATTTATAATACACTGTATAAGAAAATATTGCTTATTTGTGATGGAAAACATTTTATAAGCAGAAATGTTTCAGAATCCCCCCCCCCCCCCCCCCCACACACACACTGGTACATTTGTCACAAATAAGTGGCAATAATTCAAATGTTTGCAGTCTTAATGAGGGATAGCCTCAACAAACATTTTATGAAAACGATTCATTATTCTATGTCATATACTGTTTGAGCTATGAGCATCACAAACAAAAAATTCACTATTTTGGCTATTTAAAGGGCCGTAACTCTGTAATAAGTGCTAAGATTCTCAAGAAGAATGTCAAGTGTGCAAGATCAGATCATGATAAGGACTCAAGCAAGGTTTCATGAATTAACATCAAATACTTTTTGAGCTGGCACATAATTAGCTGAAAATGTGCATTTTTTTACTATTTCAGGGGCCATAACTTTAAAAATAGGGGATGGAGCCAGCCAAAAAATATTAGGTGTGCAAGTTTATATCATGAATAAGGCTCCTGCAAGTTTTCAACCATTTAAATTAAATACTTTTTGAGCTAGGTGCGTCACAAGGTAAAAATGTGCATTTTTGACTATTTCAGGGGCCATAACTCTGAAAATAAGGGGCAGAGGCAGACAAACTTCATATCATGATAAAGACTCCTGCAAGGTTTAATCAATTTATATGTAATACTTTCTGGGTTAGGCACATCACAAGGTGAAAATGTGCATTTTTGACTATTTCAGGGGCCATAACTTTGAAAATAGGAGGCGGAGCCAAACGAAAAACAGGAGGTGCGCAAGTTCATATCATGATAAAGACTAGTGCAAGGTTTCATCAATTTATAACAAATACTTTTTGAGCTATGCGCGTCACGAACTTCGGACGGACGCATGGACAAGACCAAATCTATATGCCCCCACCACTCATGGGGTGTCACAAGAATTTCGATAAGATGAACTGCCAACATTTACTTATACACGGTCCTGTATTGTCAAGGTGTGAAAATTGATATTTATATAAATTCCAAGTGTGACTGAAACTTTATACTATACAAGAGGGCCATGATGGCCCTATATCGCTCACCTGAGTACCATTGCTCTTAATGATAAGATCTAGTTTTGACATAGATCACATAGGTATACACATTAAATATCATCAGGATAAACATTTTCTTGTAACAGCCCCTTTTGACCTATGGGTCACATACTAGTCAGGGCCAATCTCCATACCAAGTCTGAGGGTCCTAGGCTCAAATGCTGCATTTTTGTACTAGCATGACTATTCCTTACCCTGGAAGACTTAAATAACGTTTAAAACCAATCTCATTAGAAGCTGCTAACATATATTCATTTACGTAAAAAATAAAGGGAGGTAATTTGTCATAAATTCAGTCAATATGTAATCTAAACTGATTGTCCAAGTCCATGTGATGGCATAAATGAAATTTCAGATCAGTATCTTCATTAGTTATGGAGATATACCTATTTCAATTTGAAACGAAGGGAGGTAATTTGACATAAAATCAGTCAATAGTCATCTACCCTGATTGTCTCAGTCCAACTAATGACAATAATGAAATTTCAAATGAGTCCTATAAATACTTACTGAGATAAATTTTTATTAAAATTAGGGAAGGTAATCATGCATTGGTTATATGCATGTAGAAGATACAGAGTACAAGCCTTTACAACAATATATTAGAAAAGTAAGTAAAAGTAGAAATTTCTTACTATGGAAGACATAAATAACGTTTCAAACCAATCTCATTAGAAGCTGCTAGGTATATTCATTTACATAAAAAATAAAGGGAGGTAATTTGTCATAAATTCAGTCAATATGTATCTAAACTGATTGTCCAAGTCCATCTGATGGCATAAATGAAATTTCAGATCAGTATCTTCATTAGTTACGGAGATATAACAATTTTAATTTGAAATAAAAGGGAGGTAATTTGAAATAAAATCAGTCCATAGTTATCTACCCTGATTGTCTCAGTCCACTAATGACAATAATGGAATTTCAAATGAGTCCTATAAGTACTTACTGATATAAATCCATTTTGATTAAAATCAGGGGAGGTAATCAGATATAAAATAACTCCATAACCTATGACTGAATCTGACAGATTCATCATGGAATCCAAGATTTATTGTTGTTGAAGATATTTTGCAAGTCTGTATCAAATCAAACCATAAATGAAGTCTCTATATGGCTGCAAAAGCCAAAATAGCAAATTTTGGACCTTTAAGGGGCAATAGCTCCGGAACCCATGATGGAATCTGGCCAGATTTCGAAAAGAGCTGAGATATTATTATGTTCTCAAGGTTTGATATTTGCAAAATTATAAAAATGGTATCTTACTTTAACTAGCATTATACTAATGGTGAATATTTATGCGAGGATTAATTTTCGCGAGATGTAGGGCCTTGCGAATATAGCGAAAATTAAACCCTCGCGGAAATTTCTGCTTTTACAGTACCTGATTCAAAATATGTGGAACTGACAATAATTCCTCATAAGTTTGTAAAAATGTAAAAATTCCCCAACTTCAAGGTAGTATATTTTAGTTTTGTGAAAGTATCCAATTTGCAAGAATCAGGAACATCTGTATATTGCAAAATTAATCACTTATACAGTATACCAGACTATGAGAAGAGATTATACCTAGTTCTAAGAATCACCAGTGCAGTCTTCTTATTTTTGATCTGGGACCTTGACATCTGACATTCAGCAGTCATACCTGGAAAACAAAAAAATAAAAGATTTTCACTGCAATGATAGCGACCCAGGTTAGTCTCCCAGTTGCGATCTATAATCAGACTACTGTCCAGTGTTGGGTGATTACTAAAATTTGTACTGACTTTTTTTTCACAGAAATAAGTAAACTGTAATGTAGGGATAACGCATGTTTTTTCGTGTTATAACATCTGCAGAATCCCGAGGGATTTGTTGGTGCCAGAGCCCGTTAGGGCGAGGGTACCAACGTATCCCGAGGAATTCTGCAGATGTTATAACACGAAATCAACATGCGCTAACGCTATTCTAGCATAAAACGCGTAAAAACTGATAAATGAATACATTGTCACTCAACGTCATTAAATTTCCACGAAATGCGCGGGAATGTCTGAGTTGTTTTTTACGTTGATGTCATTTTGTTTTGAATTATCCTTTTTGGGGCCGAATGACGTTTACGCTTTGCCACGGAACTAGCATATATAAAAAGGTGTTATAACAGCACGTGAGCGCGAGAATCTCTCTGTGAACACACATTTTCTCTCCTGTTAAAACACCCCCGAAATGTGACAATAACATCAGTTTTATGCTAGAATGACTGATATCATTGGCTGACTAATTGCACCAGAAACTAGTAAATTGAATGGAATGATTTCATTGGCTGATTTGTTCACCAGAAACAACCAGTAATCTGTATGAACTGATACAACTGGCTGACTTTTTTCACCAGAATCCGGGAAATAATATGGACTGATTTCACATGTTGTCTTGGTTCACAAAGGAGAATCACCAACCTCCTTAACAGCACACATGGTTAATGGTTGGACAACAGAGGAAAACATATACTGTGAAATCATTTTCATTTGCGTATGACGAATTTTCGCGTATTTCGCGCTAGGACCGATGCGCGAATTAAAGACTGCGCTATTATTATTTCTTAATTTTATTTTTCATTTATAAAATAGAAAATGCGGGAATTAAAGCCTGCGCGAAACAGTCCTTTTTTACATCTGCGCGAAATTTCATGCCAGCGAATTTAAATTATTTCACAGTACATCTTTTATTTTATGCTAACTGATGAAATACTGTGTTTTACCAGTGAGATATAATCCATATCACTCACTGCATATCACTCTCTGTAAATGCTGTTCTACATGTACATTGTGTATGAATTTTAAATTATTTGCTTAAAACAGGATGAAAATTGTAGTTGCACTTCTTTATAGTATATTTCTCGATTCAAATTATTTTACTTTATGAGAATTTCATAACGTTAAATAAAATGGCACTTTATGTTGTGAGCGTCTTTCTAATGTCACAACACATCTGACGTAATGTCTGTTTACGTGCGTCTGTTTCCTGCACTGAGATTAAAATTTGTTGTAAAATGTACATCTCAACGTAATTAAGCATAACATAAAAGGAAAATTTGTTTTTCGTGAATAAGGAATATATCTCACCTCGAAGTGAGCAAATTTTCACATTTTCTCACTTCTCAGCGAGATATATTCCATATTCACTCAAAACAAACGAATATCCTCTATTTAACAACCACTGTATATCCGAGCACAAGGAAGCAGTGTATAATTACTGTATACCCCAGTATAAAGGGGCAGTGCAAATCTGAGGGTAAAAGATGCAGTGTACACCCGAGGGTGAACAAGGCAGTGTGTACATGCATGTGAATAAAGCAGTGTATACATGAGGGTGAAAGAGGCAGTGTATACATGAGGGTGAAAGAGGCAGTGTATACATGAGGGTGAAAGAGTCAGTGTATACATGAGGGTGAAAGAGTCAGTGTATACATGAGGGTGAAAGAGGCAGTGTATGCATGAGGGTGAAAGAGGCAGTGTATACATAAGGGTGAAAGAGTCAGTGTATACATGAGGGTGAAAGAAGCAGAGTATACCTGAGGGTGAAAGAGGCAGTGTGGTGTATGCATGAGGGTGAAAGAGGCAGTGTATGCATGAGGGTTAAAGAGGTAATGTATACATGAGGGTGAAAGAAGCAGTATATACCCGAGGGTGAAAGAGGCAGTGTATACATGAGGGTGAAAGAAGCAGTATATACCCAAGGGTGAAAGAGGCAGTGCATACATGAGGGTGAAAGAAGCAGTATATACCCTAGGGTGAAAGAGGCAGTGTATACATGAGGGTGAAAGAAGCAGTATATACCCTAGGATGAAAGAGGCAGTGTATACATGATGGTGGAAGAGGCAGTATATACCCAAGGGTGAAAGAGGTAATGTATACAAAAGGGCAAAAGAAGCAGTGTATACTAGAGAATAAAAGAGGCAGTGTATACATGAGGGTGGAAGAAGCAGTGTATTAAGAGGGTGAAAATGCATTGTATACCTGAAGGTGAAAGAGGAAGTGTATACTAGAGAATAAAAGAGCCAGTGTATACATGAGGGTGAAAGAGGCAGTGTATTATGAGGGTGAAAATGTCATTGTATACATGAAGGTGAAAGAGGAAGTGTATGCTAGAGAATAAAAGAGGCAGTGTATACATGATGGTGAAAGAGGCAGTGTATTATGAGGGTGAAAATGTCATTGTATACCTGAAGGTGAAAGAGGAAGTGTATGCTAGAGAATAAAAGAGCCAGTTTATACAGGAGGGTGAAAGAGGCAGTGTATTATGAGGGTGAAAATGTCATTGTATACATGAAGGTGAAAGAGGCGTATACATGGGGAGAAGAGCATTATGCAGAGGAAAAAGAGAGATATCCAGAGGGTGAAAGAATATGATGCGAGGGTAAAGAGACATGTATACAGAGGGTGAAAGAGGCAGTGTATCATGATGTGAAAGAGGCATACATGAGGGAAAGAGGCAGTGTATGCAGAGGAATAAAGAGGCTAGATACAGGGTGAAAGAGGCAGTGTATATGAGGTGAAAGAGCAGTGTATACATTAAGTGAAAGAGGAGTGTATGCTGAGGGTGAAAGAGGCAGTGTATACTGAAAGGTGAAAGAGGCATTGTATGCTGGAGGGTGAAAGAGTTAGTGTATACCTAAGCGTGAAGGAGGCAGTTTATACATGAGGGTAAAAGAGGCAATGTATGCCTGAGGGTAAAAGAGGCAGTGTATACATTTACATGAAAGAGGCAGTGTATACATGAGTGTGAAAGAGGCAGTGTATACATGAGGGTGAAAGAGGCAGTGTATACATGAGTGTGAAAGAGGCAGTGTATACATGAGGGTGAAAGAGGCAGTGTATACATGAGGGTGAAAGAGGCAGTGTACACATGAGTGTGAAAGAGGCAGTGTATACATTTAGGTGAAAGAGGCAGAGTATACATTTACATGAAAGAGGCAGTGTATACATGAGGGTGAAAATGGCAGTGCATACATTTACATGAAAGAGGCAGTGTATACATGAGAGCGAAAGAGGCAGTGTATACATTTACATGAAAGAAGCAGTGTATACATGAGGGTGAAAGAGGTAGGGTATGCTGGAGAGTGAAAGAGGCATTGTATTCTGGAGGGTGAAAGAGGCAGTGTATGCTACAGGGTGAAAGAGGCAATGTATGCATGAGGGTGAAAGAGGCAGTGTATACATTTACATGAAAAAGGCAGTGTATACATGAGGGTAAAAGAGGCGGTGTATACATTTACATGAAAGAGGCAGTGTATACATGAGGATGAAAGAGGCAGTGTATACATGAGGATGAAAGAGGCAGTGTATACATGAGGGTGAAAGAGGCAGTGTATACATTTACATGAAAGAGGCAGTGTATACATGAGTATGAAAGAGGCAGTGTATACATGAGGGTGAAAGAGGCAGTGTATACATGAGGGTGAAAGAGGCAGTGTATACATGAGTGTGAAAGAGGCAGTGTATACATGAGGGTGAAAGAGGCAGTGTATACATGAGGGTGAGAGGCAGTGTATACATTTAGGTGAAAGAGGCAGAGTATACATGAGTGTGAAAGAGGCAGTGTATACATGAGGGTGAAAGAGGCAGTGTATACATGAGGGTGAAAGAGACAGTGTATAATGGAGGGTGAGAGGCATTGTATGCCGGAGGGTGAAAGAGTTAGTGTATACCTAAGGGTGAAAGAGGCAGTTTATACATGAGGGTAAAAGAGGCAATGTATGCCTGAGGGTGAAAGAGGCAATGTATGCCTGAGGGTGAAAGAGGCAATGTATGCCGGAGGGTGAAAGTGGCAATGTATACCTGAGGGTGAAAGAGGCAGTGTATGCTGCAGGGGTAAAGGGGCAGAGTATGCCTAAGGGTGAACGAGGCAATGTATGCCTGAGGGTGAAAGTGGCAGTATATACATGAGGGTGAAAGGGTCAGTGTATGCTGGAGGGTGAAAGAGGTAGTGTATACATGAGGGTGAAAGAGGCACTGTATGCCTGAGGGTGAAAGGGACAGTGTATGCTGCAGGATGAAATGGGCAGAGTATGCTGGAGGGTGAAAGAGGCAGTGTATGCCAAATGGTGAACAAGGCAATGTATGCCTGAGGGTGAAAGTGGCAGTATATACATGAGGGTGAAAGGGTCAGTGTATGCTGGAGGGTGAAAGAGGCAATGTATGCCTGAGGGTGAAAGAGGCAATGTATACCTGAGGGTGAAAGAGGCAGTGTATGCCTGAGGGTGAGACGGGCAATGTATGCTGGAGGACGAAAGAGGCAGTGTATGCCTGATGGTGAAAGAGGCAGTATATACATGAGGGTGAAAGGGTCAGTGTATGCTGGAGGGTGAAAGAGGTAGTGTATACATGAGGGTGAAAAAGGCACTGTACGCATAAGGTTGAAAGAGGCATTGTATACATGAGGGTGAAAGGGGCAGTGTATGCTGGAGGGTGAAAGAGGTAGTGTATACATGAAGGTGAAAGAGGCACTGTATGCCTAGGTGTGAAGAGGCAGTGTATACAAGAGGGTGAAAGGGGCAGTGTATGCTAGAGGGTGTAAGAGGCAGTATATGCCTAAGTATGAAGAGGCAGTGTATACCTGAGAGTAAAACAGGCATTTTTTCCTTTCTTTTTGTTGAGTTTAACATCACACTGGCACAATTTTAAGGTTATATGATGACTTTACAGCTTGATGATAGAGGAAGATCCAAAGTGCACCTCTCCGCTTTATGTCATCACGGGCAGGCACCTAGGTAGAACCACCAACCTTCAGTAAGCCAGCTACAATAGTGAGGTGCTAGTGATTCAAAGTTGGCACCTAAACCACTGACCCACAAAGACCCCGGTAAAACAGGTACTATTTATCTGAAGGTGAGAGAGGCAGAGTATGCATAAGAATGAAAGAGGCAGTGTATACCTGTAGGTAAATGTTTAATTCTGACAGCACTGTCTGTTTTCTGTACATGCTGGCCTCCAGCTCCACTTGATTTGAATGTGTCAACTTGCAGATCTTTTGGATCCAGGACTATGTCAATCTGAAAATATACCTTCACAGTAGTATCACAAAACAAAGATGCATACTCAGCCTAAAAACAAATTTGTGTTTTAGGCAAACATCCTTGTGTTAAAAGAAATTTTAATTTAAGATGACTGTCCTCTTGATCCTGTGGTAAGTTATATATTTAAACATATAAAACTGTTGTTTTAAACCCCCGAGACTGTTTTCGTTTTTTTTTTTTACATTTCAGGCCCACATGGTAGATGAGGACACCCAATGTGTAGCCTCGTTTAATAAAGTTGTCACTCACTGACTCGTTTATATGTCTGAAAATTGTTGAAAAGGCGTTAAACACGAACAACAAACAAAAGTACGCATATACGCACGCACAAACGCATGCAGGCATACATACATGTGTAGCCTCGTTAAATAAAGTTGTCACTCACTCACTCCACTCAAATCAACTCAACTCAACTCTCAACTCAACTCAACTCAACTCAACTCACATGACTAAACAAGAGCTGTCACAGACTATTTCGAGGCAGAATGGTGAAAACTCAACTCAACTCAACTCAACTCACATGACTAAACAAGAGCTGTCACAGACTATTTCGAGGCAGAATGGTGAAACTGGGCACATCTGAGGAAGCTGGAGCTGTCACTAGGGTGTTTAAAGACTCCAATAAAAATGAAGATATTGGACAATAACTTGAGTCTGTGTGAAAAGTATTAAGTTATAAGAGGGATAAAGAAGATCAAATAAGTATAATTCTAAGCAAAAAGGGATAATACATAAAATATTGGTACAAGAGTGATTTTTGGACATTGTGTAAAACTAGAGCTATCACTAAAGGTGATGAATGTACCCCCAGCATGCACTGACACAGTACATTGCAATTTGACGCACACAAGATTGCATAATTATGTGGACTGTATGTATATAGACTGTATGTATACAGTATAGTAACAAAAAACAAAGTCCCATAACTATGCAGAATATTTATCTAAAAGAATGTAACATGCACCATGCACAACTAGGGTTGGTACTGATCACTTGTGTGAAGTTTCATTAAATTGTGTGTAAGGGTTTGGTAGAACAGGCACGCACAAGACTGCATATGCAGACTGTATGTACATAGTATGTTAACAAGAAACAAAGTCCCATAACTCTGCAATTTTTGTCGCTGAAAGAACCTAACATGCCTCATGCACAACTACTGTTGTTACTGATCACTTGTGTGAAGTTTCATTAAACTGTGTCAAGGGGATGAGGAGAGATGGTGCGCACAAGATTGTGTCTATGTATATAGTATAGTAACAAAAAAACAAAGTCCCATAATTCTGCAAATTTTTTTTCTGAAAGAACCTAACATGCCCCATGCACAACTACTGTTGTTACTGATCACTTGTGTGAAGTTTCATTAAATTGTGTCAAGGGGATGAGGAGAGATGGTGCGCACAAGATTGTGTCTATGTATATAGTATAGTAACAAAAAAACAAAGTCCCATAACTCTGCAATTTTTTTTTCTAAATGAACCTAACATGCCCCATGCACAACTACTGTTGGTACTGATCGCTTGTGTGAAGTTCATTAAATTGTGTCAAGGGGATGAGGAGAGATGGTGCACACAAGATTGTGTCTATGTATATAGTAAAGTAACAAAAAAACAAAGTCCCATAACTCTGCAAATTTTCTTTCTTAAAGAACCTAACATGCCCCATGCACAACTACTGTTGGTACTGATCACTTGTGTGAAGTTTCATTAAATTCTGTCAAGGGGATAAGGAGAGATGGTGCGCACAAGATTGCGTCTACGGACAGATGGACAGACGGACAGACAACCTGAAACCAGTATACCCCCCCCTTACAACTTTGTTGTGGGGGGGGGGGGGTACAATAACAACTTCAAATCTGAATCAAATCCATTTAGTAATAACTGAGGTATAGTGAAAATGCATCAAAATTAACCTGAAATTCTAAGTAAAAGGTAGGGGGGGGGGGGGGGGTGCATAATTCACGAAATATTGGTCATCATGGACCTTGTGTCATATGATGTGGGTGATAAGGTGGAACAACTGTTATTTCAACTGTTTAAAAATCATACTTGATGGAGTTGTCCCACTTAGAAAATACCGGCATTACAAGGTGAACATTTCTGCTACGAACACTCTTGCCTCTTTCATTTTTCAACATTTTAAGGCAAGAAACTGTGATAAAGCTATGTTAAGTCTTATTAAAACTTTCAACACTTTCTTCTTAAATGATTATCAAAAAATATTGCAAACAAGTTAACTGGACTTGGCAAGGATATATAAAGACTAAGGTCTAAATTAATCTTACTGTGTGGTCAGAAAACACTTGTAAAATTGATGAAAGTGGTTATTAATTTATAAAAGTTCTGTTATATACCACTTCCTTCAATATTACTGGATATAATTTAACCTTTAGCATGCTCTTGATAAGTGATTTTGCCTTTGGGACCAATGGAGACCAAGGTCAGCTTGCATGGATGTTGGTCTGTATTGTTCCCTTTTCAGTGAGTAAATTTTCACTGAACACCCCTTTGAATAATATGTGGTACTGCAAAAATTGAACGATGGAACAGTCCATTTTAATAATTTACCAGGGTAAAGGTTAAATAGGAGGACCATGATGGCCATATACTGTATCGCTAACAAGAGTTTCTCAGTTAAGACAAGATGTTCAAAATTTGTAACCACATATAGGGAAAACTAGAGCTACTCTGGCAGCCATGTTTTTGACAAATCAAAATATCTTTAACACATTCAGTAGAGGTTCAACCAAGGAATATGTCTATGAAATCATTTCAAAATCAGACCATTGAGTTTAGGAGATGGCATCTGAAGTTTTTTTGTTAACATCTGGCTGCCACGCTTTTTTTGCAAATCAGAGTTATATAGTATGAGTTAATCTGGTTAATCTTGATGGAGAGTAACCCAAGGATCATTTCTGTGATATTTTTTAAAATAGGGACAGCAGCTTCTGACAAGAAAATCTTTAAAGTTTACATAAAGGGAAAATAAAAGCATGAAGAATTGGAATAATTTGAACAATCTTGGTACAGAAACAATTGTATGATTTTCGTTTTGAAATCAGACCAGTAGCTTAGATGTCTTCTACTTTTAGCTCTGACAGCACATATATGCAATAAAGCATACCATTTAAACAACTTTAGAAGAGGACCATCTGAAGAAAATCCAGACCAAATTTCATCAACTTCTGCTGAACTGTTTCAGAGAAGTTGTTGTTTGGAGAAATTGTAGATGGAGGTATGTACAGCCGACAATGAGTAGTCACAATAGCTCACATTGAATACTTTGTGCTTTGATGACTTAACAAGAGGACCATGATGGTCCTGAATCGCTCACCTGTCCCCACATGACCCAGTTTTAAACTGAGTATGACATCGTTTTTTCTATTATTTGACATAGTGACCTAGTTTTTGAGCTCATGTGACCCAGTTTTGAACCTGACCTAGATATCATCAAGATTAAAGTTCTGACCAATTTTCATGATGATCCATTGAAAAATATGGCCTCTAGAGAGGTCACACAGTTTTTTATTATTTGACCTAATGACCTAGTTATTGATGGCACATGACCCAGTTTCGAATTTGACCTAGATATCAAGGTGAACATTCTGACCAATTTTCATGAAGATCCATTGAAAAGTATGGCCTCTAGAGAGGTCACAACGTTTTTCTATTTTTAGACCTACTGACCTAGTTTTTGACCGCAGTTGACCCAGTTTCAAGCTTGACCTAGATATCATCAAGATGAACATTCAGACCAACTTTCATACAGATCCCTTGAAAAATGTGGCCTCTACAGAGGTCACAAGGTTTTTTTATTATTTGAACTACTGACCTAGTTATTGATGGCACATGACCCAGTTTCGAACTTGACCTAGACATCATCAAGGTGAACATTCTGACCAATTTTCATGAAGATCAATTCACAACTATGGTCTCTAGAGAGGTCACAAGGTTTTTCTATTTTTAGACCTACTGACCTAGTTTTTGACCACATTTTTGAACTTAAACTAGATATCATCAAGATGAACATTCAGACAAATTTTCATATAGATCCCTTGAAAAATATGGCCTCTAGAGAGGTCACAAGGTTTTTTTATTATTTGACCTACTGACCTAGTTATTGAAGGCACGTGACCCAGTTTCGAACTTGACCTAGATATCATCAAGGTAAACATTCTGACCAATTTTCATGAAGATCCATTCAAAAGTATGGCCTCTAGAGAGATCACAAGGTTTTTCTATTTTTAGACCTACTGACCTAGTTTTTGACCACAGTTGACCCAATTTCGAACTTGACCTAGATATCATCAAGATGAACATTCTGACCAACTTTCATCAAGATGAACATTCTGACCAATTTTCATGAAGATCTTGTGAAAAATATGGCCTCTAGAGAGGTCACAAGGTTTTTCTATTTTTAGACCTACTTACCTAGTTTTTGATCGCATGTGACCCAGTTTCAAATTTATCTTAGATATCATCAAGGTGAACATTCTGACCAATTTTCATAAAGACCCCATGAAAAATGTGACCTCTAGAGCGGTCACAAGTCAAAGTTTACGCATGGACGCACGCACCCACGCACGCACGGATGACGGACGCTGCACGATCACAAAAGCACACCTTGTCACTTTGTGACAGGTGAGCTAAAAAGCCAGGTTTTATACAAAGGCCAAGCCCAAAATTAATAAAGGTGATGAATGTACCCCCCGCATGCACTGACATAGTACATTGCAATCTGACGCACACACATAAGATTGCATAATTATGTGGACTGTATGTATACAGTATAGTAACAAACAAGAGGGCCATGATGGCCCTATATCGCTCACCTGTTATCATTGCACTTGAGGACAAGAAGGTCCTCAGAAAAAATATCTAAGTCCAAAGGACAGAAACAACAAAGGAAAGAAATTTAACCAAAAAGAAAAAAAAATTCTTACAAGGTACTGATATGTCAAAATACACCTAAAAATTGGAGGTACCATCGATGTGGTACCACAGAAAAGTGGTCTCTGTTTTTCCCTACGGGCAATAAGGCCTAAAAAAAAAAATTCTTTGTTTCCGGTAACATGCTAAAAAAAATTAGGGTAGGTAGGTCGGAAAACTTATTTTTTTTGGAATTTTTTTTTATTGAGGGAGACTTTTCGGAAATTATTTTTTTGTCAAGAAATTATTACAAATAAGGGGGTTATGCCTTTAGAGCATCAGTAAGTTGATTTCTAACATCACTGGCCATGTTTAAAGCATAAAAAGTGCAGTTTTGCATCTTTTTGTTAAAAAGTTGAAAAAAATATTCTCCAAGGCCATAAAAACATTTAGGGTCGGGCCAAAAATTTAGGGTAGGTCGGGATACCGGAAACAAACAATTTTTTTTTTACGCCTAATAAAAAAGTTACTAAAAATATAGCTATTTATATTAACTTAAAAGGGAAATAATTAAAAAGAAAATTATTGTAAATGAACAAAAGAAGGATCTGCCAAATAAATCTGTTGACATGAATGAAATTTCAGATCAGTATCTTCATTAGTTACAGAGATATACCCATTTTAATTTGAAATAAAGGGAGGTAATTTGACATAAAATCAGTCCATTGTTATCTACCCTGATTGGCTCAGTCCAACTAATGACAATAATGAAATTTCAAATAAGTCCTATAAAAGTACTTACTGATATAAATCCATTTTGACTACAATCAGGGGAGGTAATCAGATATAAATAACTCTGGAACCTACGATTGGATCTGATTTGTCATGGAATCCAAGATTTATTGTTGTTGAAGATATTTTGGAAGTTTGTATCAAATAAAACCATAAATGAAGTCTCTATATGGCTGCAAGAGCCAAAATAGCCAATGTTGAACCTTAAAGGGGCCATAACTCTGGAACCCATGATGGAATCTGGCCAGTTCAAGACAGGAACCAAGATCTTGTGGTGATACAAGTTGTGTGCAAGTTTGGTTAAAATCAAATCATAAATGAAGTTGCTATTGTGCAGACAAGGTCAAAATAGCTAATTTTGGCCCTTTCAGGGGCCATAACTCTGGAACCCATTATGGGATCTGGCCGGTTCAACAAAGGAACTGAGATCTTATGGCAACACAAGTTTTGTGCAAGTTTGATTAAATTCAAATTATAAATAAAGCTGCTAATGTGCAGACAATGTCAAAATAGCCAATGTTGGACCTTTAAGGGGCCATAACTCTCGAACCCATAATGGAATCTAGCCAGTTCAAGAAAGGAACCAAGATCTTATAGTGATACAAGTTGTGTGCAAGTTTGGTTAAAATCAAATCATAAATGAAGCTGCTATTGTGCAGACAATGTCAAAATAGCTAATTCTGGCCCTTTCAGGGGCCATAACTCTGGAACCCATAATGGGATCTGGCCAGTTCAAGAAAGGAACCAAGATCTTATGGTGATACAAGTTGTGTGCCAGTTTGGTAAAAATCAAATCATAAATAAAGCTGCTATTGTGCAGACAAGGTCAAAATAGCTGATTTTGGCCCTTTCAGGGGCCATAACTCTGGAACCCATAATGGGATCTGGCCAGTTCAAGAAAGGAACTGAGATCTTATGGTGATACAAGTTGTGTGCAAGTTTGGTTAAAATAAAATCATAAATGAAACCACTATCGTGCAGACAAGAAATTGTTGACGCACGCACGCACGGACTGACGACGGACGATTACAAAAGCTCACCTTGTCACTATTTGACACGTGAGCTAAAAACAAAGTCCCATAACTATGCAGAATATTTATCTAAAAGAACGTAACATGCACCATGCACAACTAGGGTTGGTACTGATCACTTGTGTGAAGTTTCATTAAATTGTGTGCAAGGGTTCGGAAGATTAGGCGCGCAGAAGATTGCATATGTAGACTGTATGTACATAGTATGTTAACGAAAAACAAAGTCCCATAACTTTGCAATTTTTTTTTTGAAAGAACCTAACATGCCCCATGCACAACTACTGTTGTTACTGATCACTTGTGTGAAGTTTCATTAAATTGTGTCAAGGGGATGAGGAGAGATGGGGCGCACAAGATTGTGTCTATGTATATAGTATAGTGACAAAAAACAAAGTCCTGTAACTCCGCAAAACATTTTTCTGAAAGAACCTTACATGCCCCATGCACAACTACTGTTGTTACTGATCACTTGTGTGAAGTTTCATTAAACTGTGTCAAGAGGATGAGGAGAGATGGTGCGCACAAGATTGTGTCTATGTATATAGTATAGTAACAAAAAACAAAGTCCCATAACTCTGCAATTTTTTTTTCTGAAAGAACCTAACATGGCCCATGCACAACTACTGTTGTTACTGATCACTTGTGTGAAGTTTCATTAAAATGTGTGCAAGGGTTCAGAAGATTAGGCGCGCACAAGATTGCATATGTAGACTGTATGTACATAGTATGTTAACGAAAAACAAAGTCCCTAACTCTACAATTTTTTTCTTTTGAAAGAACCTAACATGCCCCATACACAACTACTGTTGTTACTGATCACTTGTGTGAAGTTTCATTAAATTGTGTCAAGGTGATGAGGAGAGATGGTGCGCACAAGATTGTGTCTATGTATATAGTATAGTAACAAAAAACAAAGTCCCGTAACTCCGCAAAACATTTTTCTGAAAGAACCTAACATGGCCCATGCACAACTACTGTTGTTACTGATCACTTGTGTGAAGTTTCATTAAACTGTGTCAAGGGGATGAGGAGAGATGGTGCGCACAAGATTGTGTCTATGTATATAATATAGTAACAAAAAACAAAGTCCCGTAACTCTGCATTTTTTTTTTCTGAAAGAACCTAACATGCCCCATGCACAACTACTGTTGTTACTGATCACTTGTGTGAAGTTTCATTAAATTGTGTCAAGGGGATGAGGAGAGATGGTGCGCACAAGATTGTGTCTACGGACGGACGGACAGACAGACAACCTGAAACCAGTATACCCCCCTTACAATTTTGTTGTTCAGGGGGTTCAAAAATATGTTTGTTTGCTGTCTCCCTACCTACCCACTTAAAATGCTGCGCCCCAAAAGTTTTTATTGGACAATGCTGGTCAAATTTTTTTTAAGTTCCGATATGACAAGTGCCACATATATTTCAAGTAAGCAAAATAATAAGTAAGAAAGTTTAAATTGTATTATTTAATTTCATCCTTTTATATGACATACACCAATTTGTCTTATTTTTACAGAAGAAATATTCTGTAAGAAACGATCATATAGGGCCTACCTACTAGTAAAAGTATAAGCCCCCAACCAAAAAAAATAAAAAATTGCCTACCTACCTACCTACCCAACATTAAAAATAGGGTCGGGAGACAGTAAACAAAGACTTTTTTAAATGTGGCCCAACTGTTACCTCAGAAGGTTGTGGTAGAACAGCTACGGAAATAGTGCTTGTATGTACACGACCTTTAGATTCTGTCTTTGGTATTCGTTGGACTCTATGGATGCCCCCTTCATACTTCATCTCCCCAAACACACCCTGCCCACTGATAGAAGCCGAAACCTTGCGAACACCTTCATCAGAATCTGAAAACATTTGAAGTTACATCCATTTATCTATTGTTGTCTCTTGTCTTGGAAGGCTGGAAGTTGAGCGGCTGCTTTGGATGTGGAGGTCGTGCATTCAATCCCTGGCCTAGTCATACCAGAGGAGTAAAAAATGGTACTATAGTAGTACCATCTTCGCTTGGTGCTTAGCATGAAGATGATAGTGCTAGGATTAGTCAGCCCAGTGTCAGTATAATGTGATTTGGTGGGTAAGGCATGATATTCAAGTGAAGCAGCACTATAAAGATTGGCATTGTGCTCACTGCTACAAGTATACACTGTCGTTTATATGACTGAACAAGAGCTGTCTCCATAGGATGACACATGCCCCCGATGGCACTTTGAATGAATAGTTATGGCCGATGTTAGAGTTTAGGACCTTTGACCTATGGACCTGGGTCTTGCGCACGACACGTCGTCTTACTGTGGTACACATTCATGCCCAATAATTTTAAAATCCATGCATGAATGACAAAGATATGGACCGGACACGCCCATCAATGCACTTTCATGAAATATGACCTTTAACGTCTAAGTGTGACCTTGACCTTTGAGCTACGGATCTGGGTCTTGCGCGCAACATGTCGTCTTACTGTGGTACACATTCATGCCAAGTTATTTGAAAATCCATCCATGGATGACAAAGATATGGACCGGACACGAATGCACTATCATGAAAAATGACCTTTAACGTCTAAGTGTGACCTTGACCTTTGAGTTACGGACCTGGGTCTTGCGCGCAACATGTCGTCTTACTATGGTACACATTCATGCTAAGTTATTTGAAAATCCATCCATGGATGACAAAGATATGGACCGAACACGAATGCACTATCATGAAAAATGACCTTTAAAGTCTAAGTGTGACCTTGACCTTTGAGCTACGGATCTGGGTCTTGCGCGCAACACATCGTCTTACTGTGGTACACATTCATGCCAAGTTATTTGAAAATCCATCCATGGATGACAAAGATATGGACCGGACACGAAAATTGCGGTCAGACTGACAGACTGACAGACCGACAGACGGTTCAAAAACTATATGCCTCCCTTCGGAGGCATAAAAATTGTTGAAAAGGCGTTAAACACAAACAACAAACAAAAGCATGCACATACGCACGCACAAACGCATGCAGGCACACATGCATGCAGGCACACACGCATGCACACAACCACACCTATATCTAAAGTTGCCACTGGTTGTCCAAATGGATGACTCCTCCAGAAGAAGGAAGTCAGTTAAGGTGTTGGAGAAAAACAGGAGGAGAAATCAATACAAGAAGCATCCCCTTTACAAGATGTAAAGTATTCAACATGGAACCTAAATTTAATGTCACACTACAAAAGTAAAAAGTATTTCTTATTTAAAGATTCGAGCCTCCAGTGGGTTTTGAAACAGAGCCTGTCCTGTCTCCAGTGGAGTTCGAACCCAAGACCATCCAGTCTCCCAAAGAACTCCAGTTTCCAATTGACAAGGGGTTTGAACCAAAAGCTGTCCAGTCACTGTTGGAGTATGAACTGGAGACTTGGGGTTTGAACAAACATCCATCAAGCTTCCAGTGGGGTTTGAACTAAACACCATCCAGTCTTAAAGTAGGGTTTGAACCAGAGACTGTCAGTCCTCCAGTCGGCTTGAACCAAAGACCACCCATTATGTGTAATGATTATGAAAATTTTCAAACTTTAAATCATATACTTACTTGTATTTCTTGTAACATGAGTTATATCAAACTGCCAGCCTTTACTTTGAGCAAAATTCTGGTACATTTCAAACACTTCCTGAGCAAAGAGCATTGATTCCTGACCGCCAGCACCAGACTCCACCTCTAAAATGATGTCACATTCATCTATATGCTCGTCTGGACATACGATATCTACAAGCTGAAGTGATTCCAACAGAACAGGTTAAAAACCCTTCATAGAAATTGCAATCAACTGAAAATGAGATAGTTTATGAAGCTTTTTTATGGAGACTATATACAAGGGTTGATCCAAAAGTAATGTCATAGGAGCTATAAAAATGTGTACAATGAACATGAAAAGAAAACAAAAATTCCAATGGAAGTACAAGATCTATTTGCATTATGTTTTGAAAATATCACAAAAATTTATTGCTTACTTAAGTTATGGAAATACTGACATGCATAAAAGCAATTTCTATAATTTATAAACAAAGAATAAATGTGCAATAGACAAGTGTAACATTACTTCTGGTGTGATTTGGCTGAGCTTGAGCCGTGGAGGACGTGCTCTTTTATTAATTTGACATCATCCCCGGCAGGTTTCGTTCAGCATTTGTGAACTCTTCGTAGGACTTGACCGAATGATAGGGCAAGTTTAGTTCGCATATGTAGACTGCAAACATTACTATGAGGAAGCCATGAGCCAACTGAACAATGAACAATTCTATGTCAAACTAAACAGGGATCTTACAGAGAGACACCACAATCAAGTAATTGATCTCCTATCACAAATACGTGACAAGAAAGAAATAAGCGATAAACTATTCAATAGCCTCGTCCAAGGGTAATGTTCTACCACCTCCCAAAAATTCACAATTCTAACAGAAGTCTAACTTACTACATCAGTTCTTCGAGGACTGCAACAACTTACATAATACCATCAAATTCACGATGGAATTCTTTGATAAAAGTATCACTTTCCTAGATAATGTAACAAGACACAGTACAGACGGCAAAATTATATTTTACCTCTACTGTAAACCAACTTACAGTGTTATCTAGAATACAGCTCGAACCACCCAGCCTGCATTAAAAAATCCAGCCCCTACACGCTTAACGCAGACTTTCACAAGCACACAAAAAAGCAACATTATAGCCTTCTTTGCAAAATGGGGATATTCACAACAGCTACTAAATGATTGCTTTAACAAAGTACTCCCGAAGAACAGAAAAAACTTACAACACTAGACAAAGGGAATTAAAAATTCCCGTATTCCTAGATTTTGACAAAGACAATTGCTTTATTAAACAAACCATTCTACGCTTCTGGCCAATACTGAGCCAAACATTCCCTAATATCTTCAGTGACAAACCTGTATTTGCACACTGCATAGGCCACTGAATCAGCCACAACCTAATATGTGCAACATTCACCAACAGACTGCCATCCACTGCAGCTTGTCCACATCCGAACTATGTAGATTTACTTATTTATTTTATTTGGGTTTTACGGCGCACCAACACAGTATAGGTTATATGGCGCCAAACAGGACTACAAATTTTGGTTTCACATCTCATTTACATCAAAATAAGACTGTCCAAACCTTAACTGCCAATTTTGTGCAGATATGCTAAAATCAAAAAGGTTTAAGAGTACATTCACTAAACTAACGTATATGTGCAAACTCTGAGGACATTATACTACCAAAAACGTCGTATACCTACTTACATGCACAAACTGCAACAAACAATATGTCGGTGAAACTAAACGTGAATTCCAAATTAGAATAAAAGAGCATCTATGAGACATTTGTCTGAACAAAGACACACCAGTTCCCAACATTTCAACACAGTAAACCACAACATCACACATGTACAATATCAAATCATTGAAATCATACATTCTGATCTGAACACAGAACAAAGCACAAACATAAGACGCAATAGAGAATTTTATTGGATCCACCAGCTCCACACTCTTCACCCAGCAGGGTTAATTTGGTTTTTGTTTGTTTTGGATTTAATGCCGTTTTTCAACAGTATTTCAGTCATATAACGGCGGATAGTTAACCTAACCAGTGTTCCTGGATTCTGTACCAGTACAAACCTGTTATCTGCAAGTAACTGCCAACTTCCCCACATGAATTATCAGAGGTGGAAGATAAATGATTTCAGACACACTGTCTTTTATCAAATCGTCACGAACATACGCCCCACCCGGAGATCGAACTCGCGACCCTGCGGCCCGTAGACCAACGCTCTCCCTACTGAGCTAAGTGGGCGGGCTCCAGCAGGGATCAATATTTCCGGATATAATGGGAATACATGCTTTTTGCTAAACACAGTTTTGTCTAAACATTATTGGGTCCAAGGATATAGAACTGTTTGAAGACCAGTCTAAACATTATTGGGTCCAAGGATATAGAACTGTTTGAAGACCAGTCTAAACATTATTGGGTCCAAGGATATAGAACCGTTTGAAGACCAGTCTAAAACTGGAGGATATGATTGGCTGATTCTGGGCACACTTTTAAAATTGACCAAAGGAAAAACTGTATTCTTACTCTTAGCAAACTAAATTTCCTGGTTGGAGTGTTAACACAAAGAATTTTACTTTATACACAAACTGAATGTGGTACAACATGGTGCATTTTATCAATGTTAAACATGTATCTGTAGATAAGATACAATATCTGTCCAATAGATATTTTACCTTTTCTTCCAACTCTTCAATTTCTGCACAACAAGTTTGTTTTTCATCTCTAACAAGTTCTTTCATCTCTTCATCTGAAATGTTATAAGATCTGTGTACATGTACATTTTGTATCTTCAACTAGAATCTGCTTCTGTTTTAAATAGAATCTCTTTATCCTGAACAAATGTTTGTAAACTGAACAGTTGACAAATTCCATATATAACCTGAGCATTTCTATGCTAAATGCGTCTGCTACTGTGTTGCTTGTTTGTCTTCTATGCTTCCAAAGAATCTTTTCACAGATCTTATAAACTATCACAACAGCAATGTTTAAGTGCCATGTGGCAACTGTAAAAAATCTCCTCATATCTAGACTCAGTGTTGTTATATTTTCTGGTCCTTTGGGATCACGGAGAACATTAAACTCTACTATAACAGAATTCCTCTTAAGCCAGCACTAGGGGGTGTAAGGGGAGCTCCACATTCCATTATCTCGTGAACAGACTCGAGCAAACCAAGCCTACTACATGTTTTATGTTGCTTAAATGTGTTCTGAGCTTCAAAAGGATCTTTTCAACGTATTTATCAACCTAAACTTCATTATGACTAATATTCTGGCTAGATTTCATATAGATTACGCTGAAAATAATGCTATAGATTGTTAACAAGGTTTATCTTTAACATATTGACCCAGTTTTTGACCCTAGACGACCAAATTAAAAACCTGATTTCACTCTGTGCTGGGATGAGCAATAAACTTAAGCAGTATTGTGTATATGAACAAGGAATAAGGTAGTGCAGTCATCAGCACTAGTATGAAATTGCAATCTCTCAGTTATCACAAATTAAATGGAAAGCACGGCAATCTGCTTGAATGGAAAGCACGGCAATCTGCTTGTCAATGAATGGAAAGCACTGCAATCTGCTTGAATGGAAAGCACGGCAATCTGCTTGTCAATGAATGGAAAGCACTGCAATCTGCTTGAATGGAAAGCACGGCAATCTGCTTGTCAATGAATGGAAAGCACTGCAATCTGCCTGAATGGAAAGCACGGCAATCTGCTTGTCAATGAATGGAAAGCACGGCAATCTGATTGAATGGAAAGCACGGCAATCTGCTTGAATAGTAAGAAACGAGATTTGACTAGGGGTAAAATTAAAACTTACCACGCTGCATTTGATTCAATTCCTCCAGTTCGTCATACTTGACTTTCAGTGCTTCAAAAATATCCACAATCCCTCTCAGTAAGCGTAACTTATGTCCCTGTTGCTGTCCAAGAATCTGCCCTACAGCCTGTGCACTACTTAATGCTTTACATTCTTCTTCCAAAGACGTCAAATACTTTCTGTATGTTTCATTCCCTAAGGTGAATCGAGATGTCTTTGTTGAATAATTTCTAGCACTACAAGCGCCACAAAGTTGACAATATTCTGTAGATGACAGGAACTTTTTTCTACTATAAGAAACCTTCACATCATGTGGTTTATTTTCAACAATTGCCTTTGTCTTTATCACGCTATTGTTTAAATAAGTTTTAGTTGTAGATACTGATAAATGTCGCAATGGTAGTTTTGACAAATGGGACATCAACCGCAAACTTTTCATGCTTGAGTATGTCAAAGAAGCCATGGCTTTCTGTAAGTCAATGTCGCAAGCATCTGAAGAAAAAACAAAATGAAATTATTAGGTATTTACAATCAGTCAGCAACATTCAAATTCTACAATTACTGAAAACCTTAAGTCATAATTGGCAAGTACATGTATATAATTATGTATTTACAATGACTCAGAATATTAGTTTACAAAATTCACTGTCAAAGTTACTGGGGGGGGGGGATTCAGCTTCAGGTGCAGATGTGCATCCTCCTGTCTTATAAGGGGCACCACATATTCCTATAATCAGAGTTTCAGAAATCTCATGTCCAGAGCACGAGGGCTACCAGAAAATTCTTTCGGGCAATTAGCTTATTTCCCAGCTTTCTTACTATACACATGTAGGTCCAAATAATTTGGCTTCTGAACTGATTCTGAGGTATTTTTGTGAATCGTGATAGGGCAGAATCCCTTTCTTTACATCAAACTAGTGAAGACCTTTTCTGTGAATCGTGATAGGGCAGAATCCCTTTCTTTACATCAAACTAGTGAAGACCTTTTCTGTGGATCGTGATAGGGCAGAATCCCTTTCTTTACATCAAACTAGTGAAGACCTTTTCTGTGGATCGTGATAGGGCAGAATCCCTTTCTTTACATCAAACTAGTGAAGACCTTTTCTGTGGATCGTGATAGGGCAGAATCCCTTTCTTTACATCAAACTAGTGAAGACCTTTTCTGTGGATCGTGATAGGGCAGAATCCCTTTCTTTACATCAAACTAGTGAAGACCTTTTCTGTGGATCGTGATAGGGCAGAATCCCTTTCTTTACATCAAACTAGTGAAGACCTTTTCTGTGGATCGTGATAGGGCAGAATCCCTTTCTTTACATCAAACTAGTGAAGACCTTTTCTGTGAATCGTGATAGGGCAGAATCCCTTTCTTTACATCAAACTAGTGAAGACCTTTTCTGTGAATCGTGATAGGGCAGAATCCCTTTCTTTACATCAAACTAGTGAAGACCTTTTCTGTGAATCGTGATAGGGCAGAATCCCTTTCTTTACATCAAACTAGTGAAGACCTTTTCTGTGAATCGTGATAGGGCAGAATCCCTTTCTTTACATCAAACTAGTGAAGACCTTTTCTGTGAATCGTGATAGGGCAGAATCCCTTTCTTTACATCAAACTAGTGAAGACCTTTTCTGTGAATCGTGATAGGGCAGAATCCCTTTCTTTACATCAAACTAGTGAAGACCTTTTCTGTGGAGAATATAGATTTAGGTAAAAATACGATCGGGCAATATACCTAAATGATGAAATCGTAAAACTGTATTATTTTATGGTTTAAAAATAACATTAAAACATGTTAATAAAGCGTAAGCACTATATATGTTTCATTTTGGCTACCTTGCTGTATTTACATGTCTGCCATTACACTCAGTACAGCTGGTGCAGTTTGTCGTTATCAATCATGTGACAGGAATCGGAGTCATATAAAATTTATGTAAACTTTAGGGTGAGTTGTTTAAAAGTAAATTAAAACAGTGACATACCGTACTCTTGTTTTGCCATTTATTCACATAATTGTCATAGGGTAAACCTATAACAATGTTTTAACATATAAATTTTGTATACTCTAATGTAAATTCTGTTTCAGAAACATAAATATAATTTATTATATATCACTAGTCATAATAACAATACCTAACAATCAAATAGTAAATCTGCTGAACACCAATTATACAGACCGTAGGCAGAGTAGTTTGTAGTTGTAGTCGTAGGCCGTATCAGTTATTCACCAATATTTGTTTCCCTAACACCATCTAACATACTGACTTTCCCAGCACAAAATTATTAACCGATCACATTTCGATCAACTAATATTTGCCATATAAGCCGAATTTGTGCTGAAAGCTATAATCATCAATTTATGTAGTTATATATAAATATATACAGGAGCGTATCTGCCCCAGATAATATACTGAAAATCTGTCCACAAATGTTGTTATCACTACCACTTAGCAGCCCAGCGACAAAAACATCAATTGAATGGAAGGAAAAAAATGGATATTCTTTCCAGGTGTCTTAAAATTTCACTAATATATTTGTTTCTTAATAAATAGTTAAAATGCAATATAAGAATCACTGCACAGTGTCCGAAATAAATCTGAATTCCAACTTGCCCATAGAACTGATTTCAACTTGCCCTGGATCTCTACTTTAAAAACATGTTCAATCTCGGAACGTCAGGGCTTCCATTAGGATTCAGTTTCATGGAGTCAGGACTGCCTAACATACAGATTTTGGAGTCCCTCTTAAATTTTCTTGGAGTCCTACATATTATCACTTTGTACAATGACCTTCAATACCATCAACATCATCATCACCATCATCATCATAATCAATTTCATTACTATCATCATCATACTAATTGGTTCAGAACAGTGCATAAAGTAATAGAATTTAGAGAAAAGGACCACTAGATTGATAAGAAAACATCTTATTTAACAAAAAATAATTTATTGTTTTTTAAATTCATAGCAACAGTCAGCATTTTATTAAAATCACCAAACTTACTGTTGTTCAGCTACAAAACGAAAATCCACTTAAAAAAATCTGAAATACATTTTACTTGGAGTAGAATTATGCACTCATTCTCACGGGAATTGGGAATTTGATGTCGCCATACACTAAGTCCAACATGTGAATGTTATAATATTGATTTTGAAAAACAGATATCAAATACAGGGTGCAATCGACCCACTGGATGTAAAAAATTGTCCCAAAATCGATTAATGCATTAGAATTGGCTACATTACTGTGCAAAATGTAATGTTCGAGACTGTCGCCATTTACATTGTTCTTCTTTGGGTAGATGTACTGATGTACAGTTGGACATTTTAATGATATATTTATCTTTGTTGCATATTTTGATATGTTACAAACAGAGTCTTATATGATTTCTTGAAAGAAATTGACGAAATAAATAAAAAATATGCCCAAACATGATGTCGCCAAATTTCTTGTTGCATTGTAATGTCCGCGATCAGTAATCTTATGTAATGCACAGACATTATATTTACACAACAGACATGCGAATTTCGTCACAAAAGGAGGTAAATTGATATGACTTATCAAATTAAAGAATATTGAAATATTACGACAAATTTTAAATCACAATTATAGTTTACACTGAGGCCTGTTAACTCAGTAAGCTATATTACTGAACATAATGTAATGTCCGCGATCCATTTTCTATGATAAAGGTAAATCTTGGACGTTGTATTTATTTCATCACTGAGTTACATCAAATGGCTGTACGGCGGTAGCTTTTGGTAAGTTAAAAACGCAATACGGCTGATTTGTCAAGCCAATAACAATGGTGCGTAATGTACGCGATTGTAATGTTCAATACTATACTCATTAAATTGCAATTAAAAGACATTAAAAACACCTGTTAACTACGTCATTAATAGTGACGTCACAATTCTGTTCCAAGAATTTGTTTACTGCTAGAAAAATACCCCGGCAGCCATTTTTTGTGAAGTTTGTTCTACGAAAATAAATACGATTTGGTAAGTAAATTCTTTTGCTTTCTTTTATATATTAATAATCGTTTATGTCTTTTGCAAATTTGTAATGTTGTAACCATATAAATCAGGTAAGCGATGCAAATATAAATGATGAAAATATGTGAATAAATACATGCTTTGTATGGCGTGTAATGTACGCGATCTTTGGTATCGAACATTACACATTTATATATTATTTGAAATACTTTAAGTACTTGTTTCTTTTGTGTTATATACTTGAATAAACAGCATCCCTCCCCTTTAAAAAGGTTTATCTATTCAAGGAAAAATATTTTTGATGAACATGAATGTTGTATATAAAATAAAGCGTCGTAAAACATGTGTTATGTTTGGTATATTGTTCTAGCATTTGTTTAATGACATAATCCAAAAGGGGATATTTCTTAAGCAATTAATTACAGTTTTACTAGAAACCAAGCCTTAAACTTGCATTTAATAGTTTTAAAAGCATATGATCCGGCGCCTTTATTGTAAAACTTGGTCTCGAACATTACATTATTATGTATCGAACATTTCATTGAAAATGGTAACGTTTTTCGTTTATATTTCAGGTGAATATGGTAAAGTCACGATCAGAAATATGTAAAGATTACAGAAAAAGGCTTAAAGAACAGGATAATGAGGCATATCTAAGAAAGGAACGAGAGAGGCGTCGAAAGAACTATGTCCCTTCTGGTGTATTAAGCTCATCTGAACGAGCTGTAAGACGGCATAAAGTACGTGAGGCCGTAAAACGATGTCGCGAGAGGAAAAAGGTGATAGCACAAGAAAGAGATAGGGCTGATCAACGTGAATCATTAAGCACAAGTGGGTATGAAAGTGCAGGTGGGTCTGCGGAAAATAGCGAGAGGTTTGTTGTTGCGATGCGGTTTTCAAATAGAGCAGTCGGACCAAGGAATCGAGTCACAAAGGAGTTAAAACGCGCCAACCAACAACTGAAAGAACTGAAAATGGCTAACCTAAACCTAATGAGAAAGTTAAAAACTGAACAGCGGAAACGACAAAGAATCGTCAAAAGACTTCATGGTTCACCCTAAACCCCAAGAACCAGTACGGAAAAGCTGATGAATCGAGCTGGACTTTCTAATATTCAGAAGAATAAAGTCAGAAAAGAAATCATATTTGGTCATGTAGTAGCTGCTGAGCTGAAAGAGAAGGCAAAGGTTTGCAATAAGTCAACAATAAAGAACACTCACCGACTTATTGCGGGTAAAATAGTCAAGAAATATAAATGTCGTTTCGCACTTGGCAAAAAAATTGGACTGAACAAAAACACTGTAACCAAGTACTCAGCTAATGGTGTACGAGTAAACAAAGGAAGCCTGAAGAAAACAAGAAAGTTGGAACAAGAAATAACCCATTTCCTCGAGCGCGATGATAACAGCCGAATGCAACCTGGGAAAAAGGACACAATAAAACATGCTGGAGAAGTCAAACAAGCAAGGGTTCTTACAGATTATCTTCAAAATCTGTATGAAAAATTTCTAGCTGAAAATCCAAGGAGCAACATATCGTTTGCAACATTTTGTAGAATCAGACCTAAACACATACAACTTTCCGCATTCATTTCAAGAAGTAGTTGTTTGTGCACTAAACACCAGAATATGGCACTAACGGCCAAAACACTGCGACGAGAAGGGGTCTCAACATCAGTCAACCCAGAGGTATTTTTAAAAGAGAACCATGATAGACAGGAAGTACTAGTCAAAATATCAGAGACAATTGCTGTACCTCAATGGAAGAGAGTTGAAATTGAGGATAGAGGGAAAAAGAAACATGTAATGAGGATAACCAACACTGATATGAAAAGGGATGAATTCGCTGATCACATTGATAAACAGAAGAATGATTTTGGTGAGCATGTTGACAGAGTCAAAACCCAGTATGCCCAAATAAGGACACTTAAGCAAAACCTACCTGTAGACCACGCGATAATTCAGATGGATTTCGCCGAAAACTATGCCTGTAGATGTTCAGAGGAAATTCAATCAGCATATTTCAACCAAACTGGTGTGACACTACACCCTGTAGTGTTGTACTTCAAAGAAGACAACGAACTAAAGCACAAAAGCATCGTAATTGTGTCAGATACTCTTTCACATAATGCACAGACTGTTGTTACATTCATGGACAAAATTGTTCCAGAAGTAAAGAAGTTCGTTCCTAACGTGAAGGTGTGTCATTATTGGACTGATAGTCCTACGTCTCAATACAGGAATAAACTGATATTTGACACAGTGGCCAATCATGAGAACATATACAACTGCGCAGCTGTGTGGAATTATTTCGAGGCGGGCCACGGGAAGGGCCCGTGCGACGGGCTGGGCGGCACGGTTAAAAGAATGGCCGATACAGCCATTAAAACAGGACGAGCCATGATTCAAGACGCAAAAGATTTCTTTACGTGGGCAAGTGAGGCATCTACGTTTGAAAATGTATCATTTATATTTGTTGGAGATCAAGCCATAACAGAGAAGGTCCGTGACATGTCACACATATTTGAAGATCTTCGACCGGTCAAAGGAACAATGAAACTCCATGCAGTTGTTGGAAATGGACAATCTAGCGTCTTAGTGAAAGAAACAAGCTGTTACTGTCAGCTTTGCTTGTCAGGTGAACGCTGCAACACATGGAGACAAGAACGAACACGTAAACGGAATACAGAAGTTGGAAACCAAACTGAACCCGAAAAACATTTGGACACACATATTGCAACACATACACATATTACCATTGACGATTACGTTGCAGCAGTGTATGAGACCGGGTGGTATGTTGGGAAGGTGGTGGATATCGATGACGAAGATGACGAGGTTGAAATATCCTTTATGGTGAAGAAAAAGGAATTATATCAGTGGCCGAGGCAAGCTGACAAGATATGGATTGCAATGAGGGATATTTGTGTGTTATTCAAACACCTATAGGAACTGGAAAAACAAAGCGAATGTACAAACTAGTAGATACTGATGAGGAGAAATGTGAGCAGTTATATGCATATAGAAGTTAGATCTTATAAAGGTCAGGTTAATTGATTATATGACCAACAAAACAACATAGATGGTTTTGTAATGTTCGATACATCAGAACATAATTAACAAATTATACTGTATATACATACTTATCAAATACAATTATGCAGAGACAACTAACTATCATCATATATGAATGCAACGAAACATGTTTAGACATTATGTATTTACAAACAGAAGTTTATCTATTCATTTATAGAATTAAGTAATGTCCGATACCCCAAACTTTTTATAAATGTTAAGCTTGTATTCATATTGATAGCTTTATGATTGAAATTGTTATTATTGTTGATTTGTTTGTTCGATGTTGTTGGCAAAAATGTTTCTTTTTAAAGTTTATAATGGAGTAGTAAACATAAAATATGTGTTAATTAGTGTAATAGTGTGTATATTTGCATTATCCAAGAGAATTCATGCGTAAAATGTTTACCAATAATGTTGCAAAACATATGTTAAACAAATTGATGATATCATAATAACCAAATTTATGTGTTTGAATGGATATATAGTAATTATTGAATGGAATAACCGGTATAGTGTCTGTTACATAATCCATGTAATGTCCAATACAATTAGATCTAATATCAAAAACGTATCAATACTGTATAGGATACGAACTTTCAAGTATTCAAATGTTACTATATTCAATTATAAACCATATACTATCTGTTTAAGAGGTTATTTTAAAAATTATGTCACATTTATCTAAATTATATACATTGAAACAAGGTAACTTTCAAATGTACACAATATTTTTATCAAGCACATTATATACACCTTCTTTGGATATTTCTAAATGAATATTATATAAATGTTTATTGTAAGATATCTTGTTCCACAACAGGCGTTGCTATACTTTCGTTATTACAGTCGTTTATAGCCTACAATTATATGCTTCAATTACAGTATAAGGTATTCTTGTCAATATGTGCACATGTAGCGTACATTACTGGCCGCAAAATAGGCAATCTCATGCTGTATTTTCAATGTTTCATAATTTTTTTGTTTTCTAAATGTTGTTCAAAAGTTTTTCACAATGTTTTAGTCAATGTTCGATCAGTTAGTTCCATATAAAATAAATATATTTGGAACAATTCCATTTTGTTGATTTTAGGTATGGCCGTTTTCCCAATTCTCGTGAGAATGAGTGATGTCAAATTAAGTCATCCACCTTGCAATACCCAACCAGTTAACTTTCATCCCACATCAAAGAAAATCAATAAAGGAAAATTTTGCCGATACTCCTTTTGATGTCAGCTGCCATGTGCTGGTCGAAATGTGTCAAAATTACCAGTTTTTAATAGGTCAGGAGACAAATTCAATGTGTTTTTTTTTCTTCTAAAAATACTGTAAAAGAAGGATTTATCAATGTTCTGGCTAGTGCCTTTGAAATAGTACTAGCCTGAAATGGAGTTTGCTAGCCTGAAAAATAATTTGTATTTCAGCATTATATGAAATGAAACAGCATTGCTTTGTAGAGCAGTAACTTTCCTGTACATAAATAGTCATAACCTTTTCTTTATTATTTATTCTCTGAAGGACAGAACAAACGAAAACACAGCCTCCTCTGATAACTCTGGCTCATCATCATCTTCATCATCAAAGTCATATTAAATTTTCTCATTCACAGCAGGGTTTCCATTAGGATTCAATTTCATGGAGTCAGGACTGCCTAACATTCAGATTTTGGAGTCCTTTTTAAATTTTCTTTGAGTCCTAGTATAACTTTGTACAATGACCCTTATCACCATCATCATGACTTGACATCATCATCATCATCAGTACTATCATCGTCATATTTAATTGGTTCAAAACAAGGTGTTAAGTAATATAATTTAGAGAAAAGGACCACTAGAATGATAAGAAAACATTATATTTAACAAAAAATATTTTATAGTTTTATTATAGGTATAGCAACAGTCTGACAGCATTTTATTAAAATCAACAAACTTACTGTTCTTCCTCTACATAATGAAAATCCACAAAAAATCTTAAGTACTTTATATACTCTTGATGTAGAATTATGTCAAATTACATCAGTCACCTGGCAATGTTCAACCAGTTAACTTTCATCCCACATCAAAGAGAAATACCGAAAATCAATAAAGGAAAATTTGCCGACACTGTCCCTTTGAAGTTCATCTGCCATGTGGTGGTGTTTATTTCAGGGTATTCATCAAAATATGTTATAGATATCAATTGTGTACTAAGTTGAAGACTGATTTTTGCAGCTTGCCCGTCGGGCAACTCAACAGTCAGTCTTACTTGCCAGTCATAGTTTTTTACTTGCCAGGGCAATCGGGCAGGCGACTATTTCGAACACTGCTGCAGAAGGTTCACCAAAGAAAAGGTCCTTCCTACATGTATGTTGTAGGAAGTGGCTAGGGGTCTGGTAACCGGACCTCTAGACAACCCGTGCAGGGCAGGCTAGAGGTCCGGTAATCAATATGAATACTGAGAACAGTATAACAAAGAGCTAGGAGACTATATTTTATCTGTAAAACGGGAATTTTTTTCAAGTATTTGTTTTCTTGTTGTTTTTACATACATGGTAAGTCACTGGAAATTGAAGTACCGTAATAATTCTATTTATAGCCCGGGCGTTTATTAGAAACATGGTCTGTTCAAAAGTTAGGGATGGGCGAATATTAGAGACAAATCACCAGCAATCATTCAAAATTTTGATGTAATGTTTATTTTTGAACATACCGGTGTCGGTGACTATAAGAAAGTAATGGTGTGATGGTTGCACAAAAAAAAAATCGATAACGGCCGTACCACGGATGCCGTACTAGATCGATACTATAAGCGGTCAAATTTATACATTTATTCTGTCATGAATATAGTATTAAGTATTTTTGTTCGTGTCAGTTTCAAGCAAATAAAGTCAATTCTCTTCATCTGTCATGTTGCTGTCATCGGTGTCAACATCATCTTCGTTGCTGTCATAGCGAACATTATCGTATGCAGCTGCTGCCATGTCGACATCATCCTGTTCAAAACCTGAGGAAAAAAAAGAATAAATACTATTAAAGTTGTTAACATTTTCTCCGAAAGGTATCATAGCTGCAATATAACCAAAACATCTAAAGCTGATTCGATGAGCTGTGTGAAATAACTATTTAGATAGAATTAGCGGTAATATCTCTCGGCTGACCTTCTAACCTCGTAAGGACCAGGAAGTAAATTCTCTCGGCGCAATAAATTCGGAGTGTCATTTCTGTTCCGAGATACTTCACAGGGGAGGTATTTTGTGAAAAAACAAATGGGGATTTGTTCTATAAAACATGCCAATTTGATTCAGCCAGTACCGTCAGGGGCGTACATCGGGCGCGTATATTTATACGCACGTGCAAGCCACGCTCACCTTCAAGATTTTATTGCATTTTTTTTTTTTTGACCTTTTTTGAGAATAGTGTTCGCACGTCAGTACGTATGCCTGAATACAGCCCCATTTATATTAATTATTTATTAAATCAAGCTATGGAAAATTTATAAGCTCACAAACCTGGAAACTCCAGTTCTTCATCGCTGTCGCTGCCCTCGTCTGAGTTCCACAGGTGGTCGTCCTCGGTGCCATCTAACGCATTAGAAATGCCCACCTTCTTAAAGCTCTTGACGATCAAGGCTTCTGACAATCTGTCCCAGGACTCCTTAACCCATCCAAGCAAAACTCTGGTTGTTGGCTTCCTCATTTTGCCACCTTTCGTGAAAGTATGGTCACCATTAACCATCCATACATCCCATTTTTCTTGAATAAAGGCCTTGAAAGGTTTATTCCAGCTCACATCTGCGGGTTGTAAGATTCCAGTACAACCACCTGGAATTACGACCATGTCGGTATTTACACCAAACTCCCCACGACGCGACACAAGGGACTTTACATCGTCGGTCCTGTGGGCTCGGAAAGCGTCCCAAACCAGCATTTTTCTTGAGTCTTCTCGCCTCCATACGTGCTTAACCCACCATTTTATTATGGGTTCATTAACCCAGCCATTGTCGGACATCTTCACCAGTACACCAGGGGGTATGTCGGCTGCAGGTGGGTCCCTTTTCCCTTTGAGAATCACAAGTGGTGGTAGTTTACGTCCATCGGCCATAGCTGCCAGCACAACTGTTATTTTCTCTTTTTCATGCCCTGTGGTACGTATGATGACGGATTTCTCACCCTTGTGGTGTAGAGTTGAATTCCCAGGCATATCGAAGTAAACTGCTGTTTCGTCCATATTGCCAATACTTGACAGGGCATAGTCACGCAGTTTTCTCATTCTAATTACAAACTTATGAAATGACGTGATTTTTGCTTCAACATGTTCTGGCATCTTTTGGGCAACACTTGTCTTTTCACGCATCGAAACAGAATGGCGCTTCATCCACTTCTGCAGCCACCCACGACTGCCCTTGAATGTTAGAACCCCACTAGAAATATAGCGACGTTGGGCTTCAATCAGCAACTGTTTTCCTGTTATCCTTATGCCACAAGACCTGCGCTCGCTAAACCATTCAAAAATGTCCCTGTCCACTTGTTCATTTTTTACTTTCCGTCCAGCCCCGGGCAGGCGTTTTAGTGACGAAGAACATTCGCCAAATTTGCCATCATCAAACTGCTTAGTCCATTCTCTGACCCGTTTTCGATCAACTTCAAATTTTCTACTTGCGACAGAAATATTGTGTTCTTTAGCATATTTGGCAACATTAATTTTGAACTTAATTGAATACGACGCGTGTTTCCCCATGGCTTTTCAAAAGTGAAATGTGTTAAGAAATAGGAACTGGGCAGTTTCTATAATTTCTAAGAGGCCAGATATGAATTTTAACAACAACCTATTGTTTTAGATCAAACGCCTTGAATCCAATATTGATCAAATTTCCCTTGCGGGACCCCTGTTTTGAAATGCCAGACTAGTGACGTAACGTAATTACGAAACGCGCGCGCCTTTGCTTCAGCACATGTTTACCTGGGTCAGTACACATTACATGTATATATGATATGGCGGCATGTGTGTTAGTTTCAGTTAAAGCAGCCATAAAAGGTTATCACGTTTATAAAAATAATCATCCTGTCGGAACTATACTGACATGCATATTAGAACCTGAAAACGAACACAGTGATAGTGCTATTGTTGTGAAGTACGGCGAATCTACTGTCGGACATGTACCAGAGGGACTGTGCCAGCCTTTGACAAAACTTTTCCGAGACGGACTTATTACTGAAATAACAGCTGAAGTGCTCGGGGAACCACGGTCTTCATCCAGAGGAACATTTGTGCAAGGAGGGGGCATTGAAATACCGTGTACATTTAAAATATACGGAATTAAAGACAAGAAAAGTGAAGTGCGATCTTACATCAGAAGGGAAATAAGAAAGCTCGCTGTTTAACTATTTAAAGGTAGGATTATTTTTATTGGATTTATAGGATGGGCGCTTATTAGATAACATCGTATTTTTGATTTTTTCCTAAAAAAGGTCCGTTTTTTTTACCGAAAAGTCGGGACTGGGCGTTTATTAGAGCATGGGCTATAAATAGAATTATTACGGTAGTTATAATTTTTTAATCCCGGGAGAAATACGATACAAATTTGACAGATAATTAATAGCAATTTGTACGCCGTGGTCAGAAGCTTTTATTGTTTTAATTTTTCTTTTTCAGGACTGATGAATTAAATTAATAAACTTATTTTTCTAGCATCTCAGACTTGTATTGTGCTCATGTCATGATTTGTTGAATTTGTTTCACTTCTTGAGTTTATTAACTTTATTACCGGACCCCTAGCCATTTCCTATGTTGTATGTGGAGGAGAGAGATATTGACCTGTGCAAAAATTCTCAGAATATCATGACTCACGTACAATTAGTCGGACTGTCTTACTATATATCTTATTTGTTTATCTTTGCTTTATATAGTCGATTCGAAAGCTCTTGCCACTGATGTTGTACTTTTTTTTCTGTCTTGCCTACTTGAAATAAAACTTATCTTATCTTAGGAATATAGCACGGATGATGGACGGTTTTTAGCCACACTCGTGAAAACCTACACTTTTTTTATTGAATACCTGCAAGGGGAATTTGAATCAAATTATGTAGAGGTTACCATCGTTGAATATTGCTAGTTGTAACAGACATCTATTACAAAATCAGACGAAGCTTTATAGATCTATACTACCGTATTAAACAACGCAATATTTCACATTATGGGCGCAGCCATTTTAGGTGAAACACTACTAAATTTTTTCAGATTAGATTCTTTGCCGTATTATATCGTACCACACCGTACAGTGTTTTTTTGTTGTTTTTTGTTTTTGTTTTGTTTTGTTTTGTTTTTTTGGGATTTTTTTTGTTCTCGTTTTTTTGCCTGCCTGCATGCCTGCCTGCCTGTGATTCTTGTTACCTCCCCCCACGGTCCGTCCACAGACCGATCATTCATCATTCATTCATGTATAGTAATGGCAAACGTTCAATACTGATCACTACCGAAGGCGTAAATAAAATTGTTTGTTTCCGGTATCCTGACCTACCCTAAATTTTTGGCCCGACCCTAAATGTTTTTATAGCCTTGGAGAATATTTTTTTCAACTTTTTAACAAAGAACTTGCAAAACTGCACTTTTTATGCTTTAAAGGCATAACACCCTTATTTGTATTTTTTCTTTTTTATTTTTTTTTGACACAAAAATAATTTCCAAAAAGTCTCATCACTTTATAAACAAACAAAAAAATCCAACCTACCTACCCTAATATTGTTGAGCATGTTACCGGAAACAAAGGATTTTTAGGCCTTATGGCCATGCATGGTGGTGGTGCGGCGTGGGGGGGTGCGAGGGAGAGTGGGGGTAGGGAAAGTAACAGACGGTCAGGTTCCTAAGCTACTTAATCTACCTAGTGTTTCCTTACAGATAAAAAAGTGCAAAAACCTTAACACCTTAATTCCCTTAACTGCAAAATTGATATACAAATAAACTGCTGTGCAGAAAGGAAGACGTTAGTAGCGCTAAAAACAGGATAAATGCAAAAAAGATTTGTACTGGAGTTATTGTGAAACATCAATGTAACCAGTGCTGATTTGAATCCGAAGATCGTTTCAACACTGACTACATGTGATGGTAATGTGTTCTTACTGAACAACTGGTCTAGGGAAGAATGATTTTTTTTTATAAAAATCAGCTGTAGCAGATGGTGTCAGAAATGCCAGATGATTGCAGTGTCTGGACTGTCTTAAGTAAGGCGTAACATATTATTAAAGGTCAACATCTACATGATGATAAACCATTTTATGAAATAAAACTAGTCTGCTGTATTGTCTTCTAGATTGCAGAGTATTCCAATTTAAGCCTTTCATGATTTGAGACTGTGCCCGGGCCTTGCTATACAATACAATACAATACAATACAATACAATACAATACAAATTTTATTTAAAGTCGGTGCATATATATAAACAGGAAAAACATTAGCTATGTATAGCTATTTACCGACATATATAACAAAAACAAGTTACAGATCATCATAAATTATGAATTATACATATATATTAGTCATAAAAGCAGGCATATGAATTAAGTATATAAATACATGTTAAGACCTGTGAGAGTAGCGCTAATCTTGACCAAAGCGTAAATACTTCTCTAAGAAGAAATAAAAACATAAAACCTGCAAAGGGAAAAAGACACAAACTGTGTATATTTAAGATTTTTTTTAAAAAAATCAACTAATACCTCAAATCAGATTTGAGGTAAACTGATTAGCACTACTCACTTAGGGGTTCAATAAGAATTCCTCCATTACAATACTGGTAAAATTAAAACTACAGATTGCTAGCTAGTACATAAATAAAAGCACATACATGGTCAGGCTAAATCAAACCAAAGCTGGGAATAAAACAAAGGAAGCTAAAGCAAAAAAAAAAAAAAAAAAAAAAAAAAAAAAAAAAAAACACACACACACACACACACACACAAAAACATGCAGGCTAAACTGAAAAAGCACACAGAGAGGCTAAACAAAACGATGAATTGCAACTATAAGCAAAACGAACAGGAGCATCTCTCACCGTTCCAGGCAATAATCATACTCTTGAAGTGATGGAAGTTCGTCTCCTTCCTGAAATGCTGAGGAAGCGAATTTCATAACTTTTGTGCACTGGAACGAAGAGAGCTACTGCCGTAACTTTTAGTTCTTACCTGAGGCAACATTGCTGTATTAGTGTACCTAAAAGAATAAGAATTTTCTTTGATTTTAACTCAGTCATGCAAATAGGCCGGACCATGTTTGTTTACAATTTTAAAAACTTCCAGAGCCATTGCCCTCAGCCTTCGTATTTTCAAAGATAATTGTTTGTTTGTCTTTGAATGTTTTCTAATTTATTTATATCCTTTTGATGATAAGGAACCTATACACTAGAACAGTATTCTTAAGTTGGTCTTACAATAGTGCTATAAGCAGCTGCCTTGGTAGAACTTTTGGAAGAATGAATGTTCCGTTTCAAGAAACCTAAGCTGTGACTAGGTTTTTTAATTTTTTTATTTACATGAGGAGACCAAGATAAATTTGGTGATACGTCCACGCCTAAATAGGTGGCTTGACTGACTACAGATAGAGGATGACTGTGCAAGGTGTAGATTTATTTAAAGGCTTTATTGCTGATATATCATACTGAAAAAAAAATGAAAGTGATAATTACGTCACGAGTTGGTTCACCTGCCTGTCTGCCTGATTGCCTGTCTCACAAGGCAAGTTTCATAACTCTGACTTATATTTTAGCAAAATTATGCCCCCTTTTTTCCTCAATTGAAGAGTTTCAAATAGTTGAGCGCCTTGTCATAAGACAACTCTTGTTTATATTCTAAAACACAAAGAAATGTCATGATTTGAAATATGTTATTTTATTTGATTTAGAATTAAAATATGTTTCATTAGGTTAATTTGGTCGATCCTTTCTTGCCTATTTAAATATGTGTTGTTTTAAAATGAAAATTAAAAATAATGAACAGATCACTTAAACATTGTCATCAGACAAACTTTGTTTGATATTCTTTGTCCTATTATAAGTAAAAGAGACAAAAAGAAGCCAGTGATGTTAAAGTATTTCACATTTTTACGTTGTGATAATAAAATCTGTAAGAAGATCCTTTAGGCGCATACAATAAACAAAATAATAGCAGACTCGGTTTGACTGAGTCTGTTCATGTGTGGTATAATGGAAAGTGCAACACCCCAACGTCCCCACGCACTAGCTTAAGCGGAAATCTATTACAAATGTATTGAATGGTCTCCCAAAGAACCAGAAAATATTACAACACTGAATCCAAGTATGCAGAGACGTTTTACAGCCGCCATACAACACTTAAAGATTTCTGTTGTGATAGTTAATAAAATATGTAAGAACGTCATTTTGAAGTATAGAATGCAATTAAGCAAAATAATAGCAGACTCGGTGTGGCTGAGTCTGTTTAGGAGAGGTAATGGAAAGTGCAACACCCCTCGCCTCCTCATGTGATAATTCTGGACATCTTTTCCTGAAATCTTAACCAGTACTCCACAACAATGTTGGGTTCGACGTGTGTCACCAAGTCCTTGATGACATGGTGCTTTGCATTTTGCATTTGGTCTATATACTATCACTTTTTTTTGTTATTGTGCACAATAAAAGTTATAGTGCATTGTTCTTTGCAATGGGTGCAAAGTAGCTGGCTAGCATATTTAATATGCTTGTGAATATATTGGTTAATCTAGGTGAATTGGATAAATGAATAAGTCAAACAATATGTATCTCGATTTGTAGAAGAAGCTGCTTCGTCCTCGCCGTCATTAGGATGTTTAGGCACCTCTTGATTATGTGACATCTCAATGACATACTCCAATATGGACCAGGACCTACACATGTCTACTTCCACGCTACATATAATACAGAAAAGTGGAAACTTCACAGGTCGCTCAACACGACAAAAACGAAAAGTTGATTTACTAAATTATGAAGTTATAGATGACTTATAAAATTATGAAATAATCTAGATTTATAGTTAAAATCTTGGTGTGAAACATGAGCGTTTGTTATACGTACTTGTTTGCTATATTGACAATCTCATCTCACCACATCTTATCTCACGTCATGTTTTCTTTTCTCATCTTAACTACCAAATGGAAATGTAAACATAGAAATTATACTAAAATAGAAATAAATAATCAACTTTTTGAAATATTTCAAAACAGAATATGCAAAAACTGATTCAGGCCGGAGCAAGTTGTGTGACGGTGCCATACATTTTGACACCATTGATGGATTAGAAGTTTAATACTTGAGTAATTAATTACTACACGCCTTGATTAAAGTTAGCTACTTTGATGTATTTATACAGACGTAGCTTAGAATATGCACGTGAATTTCGTACTGCACTTGTAATTCTCGTTCTTAAATGCTGAATATATACGGACCTCTGCCAGAGAAATATTGCAAAAATGTATTACGCATATTGTCTCCGATCCGTGTATTGAACATTTTCTGTGTCGGTAAGCGCTCTGGGAAAGCGTCCAGGAAGAATAAATAGGATCCAATAAATATTGGTAAACTTGCATGCCGCCCAGTGATAGTCGGAAATCGACGGTTGGGTGAAAGATGTAGATGTAGATGTACTTAATTAAAGTTGTAAATGATAATATTACGGAAGTTGTCGTTTGCAGCGAACTGCACGTCGTCACTGCTTGTTCGCAGGGTCTTGAAGATGGCAGAAAGTACGCAGAAAGTAAGTATTAAGAATTATGTAGGTGTCAGCTCGTAATTTTGTATTGTTTACAGTGCTTTAGGGTATAGCGGATTTTAGGGTATAGAGGATAGATTGATAAATTTTATATTTAGACTTGAATTATTGTATAAATCTTCATAACATTCTTTTACTGGCATGCAAACAGACATTTTGACATACATTTTAAATATTTGCTTGTTGTGTTATTTTTCATATGTCATCAAATGTAAAATAAAGCTATCCACTATAGACTGAATCCGTGTATATGTAAAAAAACGTCAGTGAATGAAAAGTATTTGATAGAAATTTAAAAAGCTGAATGTTTTTGAAAAGAGAATACATTATTATACTGATTTATAGTAAAGAAATCTTGGAAAGTTTGTTAAAATGTGGATTTTAAACTAATAATGGAAAAAATGACCAAAACTATCCTGTACACCCTAAATCAGCTCATATGTAAACAATGGCTTGGAGAGAAAAAACACATGAATTTCTATGAAATGCTGAATGCTTTAAGAAGAATTGATGTTTTCTGCCTGATATACTAATAAAAAAACTACTATTTTCATTTCTTTGAAATGGAATGCAGGAAAAATTAGTTAGCTATCCGCTATACCCTAAAGCACTGTACTTAAAATAAAGCTTACATACTTACTGTCAGGTCTTTCTTCTTTTACATTGATAACATGGTTTCTCCATCAAGTTTCCTATCTCTATTTCCAGTTTAATCTAGACTGGGATTCTCCACCAATTTCCTGTCTTTATTTCAATATTTTGATGTAAACTAGGAAATCCTCACCATGTTTCCTTTTTTTTCAATTTTGATACATACATGTAGACTATGATTCTCAACCAAGTTTCCAGTCTTTATTTCAATATTAATGTAGACCAGGATTCTCCACCAAGTTTCAAATCTTTATTTCAATATTAATGTAGACTGGGATTCTCCACCAAGTTTCAAATCTTTATTTCAATATTAATGTAGACCGGGATTCTCCATCAAGTTTCAAATCTTTATTTCAATATTAATGTAGACCGGGATTCTCCACCAAGTTTCAAATCTTTATTTCAATATTAATGTAGACCAGGATTCTCCACCAAGTTTCCAGTCTTTATTTCAATATTAATGTAGACCAGGATTCTCCACCAAGTGTCCAATCTTTATTTCAATATTAATGTAGACTGGGATTCTCCACCAAGTTTCAAATCTTTATTTCAATATATTAATGTAGATTATAATTTTTCCTCCACCAAGTTACCAATCTTCATGTTAATATTAATGTAGACAAGGATTCTGCATGTTGTGAAAAAAATTACACAATTCATATTATTACTTTGGGCAAGCTTCTGCCTTAATGTGACGCAAAATGCAAAATTGGGGTAGGAATTGGTAAGTTAAAATATCTGTTGAATATAGGTTAGTGTTTATTAGTAAGCATTTATCAAATTGAACTGGTCTGGTACGGCATAGCCGCGAGACCAATTTAATTTGATAAATGCTTACAAATAAACACTAACCTGTTTAGTGTTTTAAATTAATTTTTGTTTAGTATGTGACTTACTGGGTTAATAAACGACTGGAAGTAAATGCCGATTTACCAAAATGAATTTCCCGATTATTTGAAAAATACAGCAATGCCATTGGACAAAAAATAATTTCAAACACTAATATAATAAGTAGATCAGGTTTGGTTTTGATATTTTTCAGACTGATATATATATATAATGATAAGCTACAAATGAAAGGTTTCATCATAGCGCTTTATTTTATTGAAACCCAAAAAAAAAGAACTAAAAATTTCAAAATTCACCAGTTTTTAAAGTTTTTTCTTTAAATATATCCCTTAGATGAACAGTGACCCCAGATTTGTTTTTTTTTTCCATTTTGAAGCATTTTTTGCATGTCATTTTTGGTTGATTTAATTTTTTTTTCAATTGAAAAAGTGGGTGAGGTTATTCTGTTAACATGTAAAATTGAAAATATTTGTTTTTGGCATTTATATTATATTTTATTATGCTTAAACAATACTGATATCATCATTGTATTCATAGTAACCTGTAAGACCTGAAAACCCCATAACATTAAGTGGAATATTATATAAATATAATGTACCACCACTTTTTCAATTTTACTTATTATAATTTCAGAATTGCTTAAACAGTGGGAGAAGAAAATGTTCTATGAAATAAAAACAAGTGTGGTGACCTGTGCTTTTTCTGCTTTTAAATGTCTTAGAAACTAATGTTCTTCAAACCCACAGAGTATGAATTAATCTTAACTGTAGAAAAAAAATGACCCAATATCCTTAAAAAAACATCTTCAGTTATCAAAAGAGCCACAAATATACAATGTAGAATCAATTGCAGTCACTCATGTCAGATTTAAATGTACCTGCTTGTAAACTCAGTGTATCTATTCTTCATTGGTGATAATCATCTTTCAGATAAAATTAATAAAGCAAAAAGATAGAAATGGTTTTCTATATGGTGTATTTTTGAAGGACATTGTTTTGACTGTTTGTAAATGTCATGCTTTGAATAATCAGTTATGCATATTAATTTTATTCATTTGTTTCAGTACACAATATTTTATTAGACCTATGTTATGATGAGCAGTAATGGTTCTTTTTCTGTGTGTTCTAGAGTCAGAAAATGCCTAGTTCTGATATGGCTGCATTCCGTAAATTGTTTGACAAAGCAAAACATATTGTTGTGCTGACTGGGGCAGGTGTAAGTGCTGAGAGTGGAGTACCAACATTCCGTGGAGCTGGCGGATTGTGGAGAACATGGCAGGCACAGGTATATAAATTACTGATTGTGATGAGTCATACAAGGAAGTACATGTATATAACTTCTTTTTTACCTATCAGGAAGAGGAAGAGTTCCACTTCAAAAGCATGTACATTTAATGTTTTATGATACATTGTTAGATCTGATCATGTATTTATCACTTTGAAAAATTTAATCTCTAGTTATTTTTAAAACAGACAACAGTAGATACATATTTCTAGCCTATCTAGCCAGGGAAAGACAAGTGTATTCCAGTAGAAGATTCTTGAGGAAAAGCCATACTACACATGTGTATTGTTACATTGAATGTCATAAACTAAAATATCTGATTTTATGATTAATTATATCTGTTAGAATATGCAGTGATTTGCAAGAAACATTTGGATGTGTGCAACTTAAAAATACATGTTATGATTGTGTGAGAGTTATTTTTTTACCTTTTGTAATGAACATGGTTTAACTTTAATATCTAACCCTTTACATTCTGTAATTCTCAGTTATTATTGTAGCAACTTGCTACCCCAGAAGCTTTCGATGACAGTCCATCTTTGGTCTGGGAATTCTACCACTACAGGAGGGAAGTGATGGGAACAAAACAACCAAACAAGGTCAGTTCTTTATACTCCATAAAGTTATTGGGAACAAAACAACCAAACAAGGTCAGTCCTTTATACTCCATAAAGTTATGGGAACAAAACAACCAAACAATGTCAGTTCTTTATACTCCATAAAGTCATGGGAATAAAACAACCAAACAAGGTCAGTTCTTTATACTTCATAAAGTCGTGGGAACAAAACAAGGTCAGTTCTTTATACCCCATAAAGTCATGGGAACAAAACAAACAAACAAGATCAGTTCTTTATACCCCATAAAGTCATGGGAACAAATTCAACAAAACAACCAAACAAGGTTTGTTCTTTATAACCCATAAAATAGCATTTACTCTAGAATGTCTCTATTCAAGGCACATGTATAAACAGTGCTGAAAATTAAAACATGCCCTAGATGTAAATACAGCATAAATCTATTCATTGCCAAGATATTTAGATACAGTGAAGTTTTAGATTTTTCTTTATTCATGTATCTGTTGGATTTTATGCTATTTTTCAGTATTATTTCATTTTAATACACTGCAGCCAGTTAACCTAACCAATGTTCCTTAACTTCTGAGTAGTACTGACCTGTTGGATCAGCGTCGGATTATAGTTGGATTTGAAAGTTTTTTAGACGTCATAATACGACGTCGATACAACGTCGAGAAACCAACTTATATCCAACCATGATGCAACCTTAACCCAACCACAATCCAATCATAACCCAACATGTTTACGACTGTATTCTACCCTTAATTTAACTTATAATTTTTGGCATTTAAACGTTGGAATTTTACTTGTGTACCAGCATATTATCAACACAATTATATGTATTTTCCAATCTTTATTTCATACTGTGGCAATTAACATAAATAAGTCCAAAAGATAAAGAGTGGTCAGTTATGCATGCCTCTTCAACACAGCTAAAACATCGACCTGAAATGTATAAAATATGAAGTTTTCAAGTCCACTAAATCGAAAATAAAAAATGCGAAAATGTAACTTCGTAAGAGCTAGAATCATAATCACTTCATGCAATATATAATATTTCCAAGATTCAGATAATCTTCTCTGACCTCGCAAAAAGTTTAAAGACTTTGGTAAAATGCAGTTCTAAAAAATCAAATGTTGTTTTTTTAAACAAAAAAAGAAAAAGAAAAAGAAAAAAAATCAGCTATCATTAAAGTAAGCCTAAGTTTTAAAATGTTTTACTCACGCTGCAGATCCCTTTGTGTAAAGTGTTTGTAAACTGGCTCAGTCTAACCTCTCCAAAGTATCAAATTACAGGAATAGAGTGTAAACCAAAGCCGGCTTATCTCAGGAGAATGCGTGACTAATAGGCAACATGTGTAGAGAAGACCCTGTGTTCTAAACTTTTACATGTTCAGTGTATATTGATTTCCTGTGCAAAATCTATTATCATTGTAAATGCTATTATTATTTTTATTATTATTTTAATTCTGAAAGTAGACAGTCTTTAATATGAATTTTTGTAAAATTAAAAAAAAAAGTTATGATTTTTAATATCCAAATGAAATATTATTTATCAGTTTTACGCGCATTTTCAAGACTTTGTGACAACAAGTAATTATTTTAACACTAATAATAATTCTACACCAAATAGTTGTTTAACTAAGAACAGCATTGTATTCTCTTCCAGTACGACCAGAATCCAACGTCGTATAGACATCTAAACCTAACGTCTGCTAGACGTCGTGAATATGACGTTGAACAGACATTGTATTTAGGTCGCCGACATTGCGACCAAAATCCAATGTTGTTTCAACGTTGTTTCGACGTCAGTGTTGGCTGGGTTGTAGAGCAGCACGCTTTGGGGGATACAAATATTGACTGTTATGTAGAGGTTGTTGTTCTGTAGAGGTAAATTTGATAGTATATTTCAGCTTAGGCAAATTATGATGATGTTGTAGAGAGGTTTTTGCTTAAGAGAGGGCCGTTCTGGAGAGGTTGTACTGTATTGGGCCGCTCTGGAGAGGTTGTACTGTATTGGGCCGCTCTGGAGAGGTTGTACTGTATTGGGCCGCTCTGGAGAGGTTGTACTGTATTGGGCCGCTCTGGAGAGGTTGTACTGTATTGGGCCGCTCTGGAGAGGTTGTACTGTATTGGGCCGCTCTGGAGAGGTTGTACTGTATTGGGCCGCTCTGGAGAGGTTGTACTGTATTGGGCCGCTCTGGAGAGGTTGTACTGTATTGGGCCACTCTGGAGAGGTTGTACTGTATTGGAAGCTTTGATTACTGTTTCTTCCCAGGAATGTGGTCTTTCAGTGTGTCTGTATATTAGCCAGTTCTGCTTCTTCCCAGCAAAGCAGGTTTTACTAGTTCTTTCAAAGAAAGCCAGCTTTGTGTGTTTCGGTACTTTACTGTTCTACTGACCATGTTAAAGAAACAAGGGATCTGTTTGCCACGCACTATAGTATCATATATCTAGATCAGTTTCTCAAACTTCATTGCTTCTAGTAGGTAACTGCTAGTAAATACCCAAAAGGGGAGTAAAGCATTAAGAATAGTTATTTATTTATATTTTATTTTGTTTGGTTTAACGTTGCACTGACACAATTGTAGGTCATATGGCGACTTTCCAGCTTTGGTGGTGGAGGAAGACCCCAGGTGCCACTCCGTGTATTACTTCATCACGAGAGGGCACCTGGGTAGAACCATGGACCTTCCGTAAGCCAGCTGGATGGCTTCCTCACATGAAGAATTCAATGGCCCGAGTGAGGCTCGAACCCAAATCCAAGTGATTTGAAGTCAGCGACCTTAACCACTCGGCCATGGAGGCCCCAAGAATAGACAGAGATAGGTATAAGCCAAAATTGTAAATGGCAATATTTCTCATATTTCAGGCCCACATAGCTATAGCAGAGTGTGAGAAGAGATTAAAAGGTCAGGGGAGAAGAGTGGTTGTGGTGACACAAAATATTGATGAACTCCACAAACGTGCTGGATCTGAAAATATCATAGAATTACATGGTAGATTTACTTTTCACTTGTGCTTGTTCCATTAATTCCTACACAATATTTTCAATAACTTGTTAAAATGCTATAATAGTTTTCTTGGAATCTTTTTATGGTAGCCCTAATTAAGCAGAATCATTATACCAGATTTATATAGCGCCCTTTTTATGATAAACAGGTTCAAAGGCGCTTTACAAATAGCAAACACAGCCACACAGGGCGCGAAATTCATCCTCTACTAGTACAGACACAGAATGATCTGACCAGAAGGACAGAGTGAGATAAAGCTCCCAGAACAGATAGAGAGAAATCCTTTTTGGATACACCCATGCAAAAACAGGGCCTTTGCAGAATATACCTTTTATCTTTGCCAAATATTTGCCATAACCTTTGCAGAACAGTTGCAGCACATGATTGCTGAATATATTCCGCAGACGAGTAGAAATGGAACGAAACGTGCAACTATTCTGCAAAGCTTTTGCAAATATACACAACGCACACAGAATGCAAATACTTCGCAAACAATTTACAATTCGCAGCTGAATCTTCGGCAAATAAATCGCAAACTGATAGCAAAGTAATCGCAAAGTGATAGCAAAGTATTCGCAACTTGCATGCAAATAATATGCAAAGTATTCGCAAATATGTAACAAACAGCATAAAATGAATTTCTGAGGTTCAAAGAAAAGGATTTTGTTTAATATCTGAAAAACAAATGTAAATTCACAAAACCATTAAAATTTTGCAGTTAAAATAAATATTAAAAGTCAGTCATTTCAGTGATCATTCAGTAACAATAACTAAAATCATGTAATAATGTAAGTTTCAACAATTGCTTTAGTAAAAAGTGTTTTATATAACTATCATTGATTTAAACATTACCTTTCCACATGCTGCAATATTCTCTGGTTCTTGGAAGTCTTATTGCTTAACAACATAGTATTGCATTATGCTTATTCAACAAAGTTTATATATCCAGAAAAAATAATTAGAATATTATATAAATAATCTGTTTAACACAAGTTTGCATCGCCAAAATATTTGTACTCACTGATGTGTAAACATTTCCTCACAATATTTTCAAAAATCCTGCCATTTGAATATAGACCAATCAGAAAACAGAATGGTTAATTACTTCCTGTACCTAGAGTCTACCAGGAAAGCAAATTCATCTATGTTAACTATTTGCAAATGCTTTGCTCTTTCATTTCTGTACAAAGTGTTTATTTGCAATACCTTTGCTAAGTAAATGAACTAAGTGTTTGTTTGCAGATGCTTTGCTGTCTGCTATTTTAATAAAGTATTTATTTGCAAAACCTTTGCAGTCTGTAATTTATCTAAGTGTTTATTTGCAAACCCTTTGCTTCAGTGAGATACGTTTTGCAGACTGTTTGCGAAAGTCTGATGCAAATACTTTGCAATCACTTGGAATATAGTTTCTGAGAAAACAAATATTTAAAATATATTCTGCAAATACATGACAAAGGGTTAAATGTGTATGGGCAGGCCTGTCCGGCTAACTTAGCCTAGCTCTTTGCGAATAGACAGTCTGGTTCTTTAACGTATAGAATCTTGTGATTATCTGCCTCAAAAAGTTGCCTAAAAAGACTCATTGTTCTGGAATTCGTTATGTCAAAGGTGAAGGTCAGACTGAAAAAGATTTCCCATTAATAACTAGAACATCTAGGTTTATAGCCATCATGGGTTACAAACAGCTCTTGTTATAACCATTCTCACAAGCAGTCTGCTCAAAATAAAACCTAAGGCATTTGTTTACAGATTTTATTAAATATTTCTACATTTTTTTTTCAGGAAATTTGTTCACAACCCGATGTACAAAGTGTGGAGATATTGCTAAGAATCATGACAGTCCTATTTGTGAGGCCTTAGGAGGAAAAGGGTTAGTAGCTTGAAAGTGTCAGGAAAAATACAGGAAAACAGCTATCAATTATGGGCGTATCCCTACTTACACTTTAACAACTTTATTAAACAAAGATAAATACATTTGTTGAGGATTTTGGTCCTCAGTGTGTCTAAAATTGAAAATGCTATAATTCAAAAGTATTTAAGCTTGAAACACTAAACCTCACATAAATATTTATTAGCATATGACCTTTGCTCAAATTTAGTAATATTCCCCTTTACCCAGTTAAAGCAGAGCTTTTCCCATTAATTTTGTAAAATTATTGATTTTTATCTGTATCTAAGTTACCTTTTGATGGATCATCATGATTATTTACACAGATGTAGATCACTACACACAACTTCCATGAGGATCACTCCAGTAACATCAGAGTTATTGCCCTTTAATTATTTTACAGTCAATTCCCACATAACAAAGTAATCCATTGATGGATCTTCTTGCAATTTAATACAAATATAGATCACTATAGGCCGGTGATGCATGCACATCTTTTATCAGGATCTCTTCATTAACTGCAGAGTTATAACCCTTTAACTGTTGTAAGATTCATAAATATATCTCTAAATTAGATATCTTCCAAAATACAGTCCGCTCATTTGCAAAACACCCTATTTGGCTGGGGATATAAATTTTGCATGTGCCAAGTATGCATTTCTTCAAGTACTTTATGGGCTAGTTGGACGCACACCAAAAGAAGGGACTATTGAGTTTTTATACGCCCGTTTGAAAAACGGGACGTATTATGGGAACGCCCCTGGCGGGCGGATGGGCGCGCGGGTGGGCGTGCGGCCGGGCGGCGTCCACAGATCTTGTCCGGAGCATATCTTCTACATGCATGGAGGGATTTTGATGAAACTTGGCACAGTTGTTCACCATCATGAGACGGAGTGTCATGCGCAAGAACCAGGTCCCTAGGTCTAAGGTCATGGTCACACTTAGAGGTTAAAGGTCAAATTCAAGAATGACTTTGTCCGGAGCATATCTTCTTCATGCATTGAGGGATTTTGATGAAAGTTGGCACAATTGTTCATCATCATGAGACGGAGTGTCATGCACAAAAACCAGGTCCCTAGGTCTAAGGTCAAGGTCACACTTAGAGGTCAAAGGATACAAGAATGAAAAATTCAAGAATGACCTTGTCCGGAGCATATCTTCTTCATGCATGGAAGGATTTTGATGAAGCTTGGCACAGTTGTTCACCATAATGAGACGGAGTGTCGTGCGCAAGAACCAGGTCCCTAGGGGTTAGGTCAAGGTCACACTTAGAGGTCAAGGATACAAGAATGAAAACTTTGTCCGGAGCATTTCTTCTTCATGCATTGAGGGATTTTGATACAACTTGGCACAAATGTTCACAAGCACGAGACGGAGTGTCATGCGCAAGAACCAGGTCCCTAGGTCTAAGGTCAAGGTCACACTTAGAGGCCAAAGGTCAGATACAAGAATGACATTGTCAGGAGCATTTCTTCTTCATGCATGGAGGGATTTTGATGTAACTTGGCACAATTGTACACCATCATGAGACTGAGTGTCATGCACTGGTCCTTTCTTTTGAATTACTTCCCTTTGCTGTTACTATAAATAGCTTATATTGTAACTTTTTCATTACAAGTCGTAGGGAAAAATCGAGACCACTTTTCTGTAGTACAACATGCATGTTACATCCAATTCTGAGGTGTATTTTGAGCTATCTCTACCTGGTAAGGATTTTTGTATGGACTTGTAATTTTTTTTTTTTTAAATTTTTTTTTTTTAATTTTTTTTTTTCTCTCTCTCGTTAAAGATTAACTTCCCTTAGTTGTTACTATAAATAACTTACATTGTAACTTTTTTATAATTGACCCTAGGGAATAACCAAGACCACTTTTCTGTGGTACAACATTGATGTAATTACTTTCAAATTTTGGGTGTATTTTAAGGTATCTCTACCTGGTAAGGATTTTTTTTGTGGACTTAGAAAAATAAAAGAATTACAATAATTTCTAAAAAGAAACATTGTAAACAACTAGAAAATTAAAATTCCATTTGCAAATACAGGTGCTAGTGTAAAGAAATTTGCTGTGACGGGCGTATATTATGACATTCTGGCACTCTTGTTTCCTAGATAAATCTTGGTTCAACTGGATAAGTGGTCAATAGTTCATGTGTTACAGGTCAATAGTTGCTTTTGGAGAAATAAGGAGTCAATAGCTCATTTTATTCCACCTCTTTTGTCAAATTTGCAACCTGTCAAATTACAGTTAAGACAATTGTAAACAAGTTAATGTATATACATGTAGTACATGTTAGTAGATTTTTAGGAAAAAATAATGTTTTTGGTAGCTTTGCAAGTACTGGAAAAAATGTTAGTTCCAGTCTTTTTGTTAAAAGTTCCTATCACAATTTTAATTTAACTTTCCATGTGTTTTACTATCAGTTCACCAGACGTGACGGCTAAGGATGCCAGAATCAAAGTAGAAGATCTGCCAAGGTATGTACAGTATAACTAGCATTAAAGCACATATACATTTATACTGTAGAAGTTGATCTTAATGATCTGAAAAAAAAAACAAGTGAGGTGGGCAAAATACTACAGGTAACATGTACAAAGCTTTTCTTTAATATTAGTTTTGGAAATAGTTTTAGACCCTTTAGAATGTTTAGTGGTGTTTTAGTTTGTATTGGGTTAGGGTTAGAGGTTACTGTTCCAATTACTCAGTATAAAGTACAGAAAAAAAACAACATAAATCTCTGTGGCTGATATGATTGTGGAATCCATTATCAGAAAGTAAGAGAAAGAGAGATTAAACATTAAATCATTTTCAACCTCTAAAAATAATCCCAAAGCAACATACAATTTGAGGATTTTCAGTTTATGACCATATACTATTTTTAGCTCATCTGATTTTTTGAAAAAAAATGATGAGTTATTGTCATCACTTGAGCTGCCTTCTTGGTTTTCAGAAGTTAGAATGTTTAGGGCACATGATAGGAGATGTTCAGACCCTTGAACCAGTTCCAAATAAAGTACAGGCTATACAAGATGCCGAGAGACCGAAAACCAAGAAGGCAATACGTTCGTTCTTAGGTGTAGTCGGATTTTACAGAAAGTTTATCCCCAATTTTGCCGCCATTGCAGTTCCGCTCACAGATTTGACGAAAAAGGGTCAGCCAAATCTTGTAGAGTGGGGTGAAAGTCAAGAAAAGGCTTTCCAGACTTTGAAGGCTAGCTTAATGGGTCCGCCTATTTTGAAGTTGCCAGATTTAGATCAGACTTTTATATTGAGAGTAGATGCTTCAGATTTAGGTTTAGGCTCAGTATTGCTTCAGGAAAGTGATGGAGAGAAATTACCTGTAGCGTATGCTAGTAGAAAATTGCTACCTAGGGAGCAAAAGTACTCAGTGATAGAGAAGGAGTGTTTAGCGATAGTATGGGCAGTAGCTAAGTTTCACCGGTATTTGTTCGGTAAAGACTTTGTATTAGAGACAGATCATCAGCCGCTCACTTATTTGAATAGAGCGAAACTTAGCAACTCCAGGCTGATGAGATGGGCATTGGCATTGCAGCCATATAGGATCAGTATCAGAGCAATTCCTGGTAGAGAAAATGTAGGTGCAGATTATTTGAGTAGAGTGTAGACAGGTGGCTATATTATATGATGTACAGATAGTGACAGTGTGTGTTTTCTTTTGTGTTTGCTATTTTCAGTATGTCATTTTGTTTTCATTTAAGAAAATTATGAATTTTCTTTTTAAGGGGGGACGTGTGTCACAAATTGACATACGGGCCTTATTTTATCTGTAGTGTAAATGCAGGTATTGCATCATCTTTTTGTAAATTTTTGAGTTATTGAGGTAAATGTCAGATTTCACGCATGAAATACCTCTTATATTTTTCGGTATTTCATAACTTAAATTTCCATGTAAATTTCATTAAATTCTGTTCAGTAATAAGAAAGTTGATATTTTATAAACTTCAGTAATTTATGTTTTTATCCCCAAAACCACTATAATGGGCCTCAAATTGTCAATTTAAATTCGCGCCAAAGTAGTTAGATTTCCCGGCTATATCGTGAATCCCGTGAAAATGACAATAGTCATAGCTCACGGCTTAGCCGTGAATCCTATGAAATTTAGTATTTGGCGGGACATTATCCTTTAAATAGACTGGACTAGATATGCCTTGCGCACACCACCTTCCGACATTATAGACGAATCTATGTCTGAATTATTTTCTTGCTAGAAATTTATGCTCGATCGAGGTAAGAAATTTATTTGTTAGATTTTTGTATGATTTTTGCATTACGATTTTTTATTTGATAAATTTTCGTTCATTCTACAGAATTCTGTAACATTTACTTTTCGGCACATGATTTTGGCTAGTTTCGGTATGTCAGGATTATTAAATTTTTCAGACTTTTGTAAATTATTTAGAAAGAGGAGTCTAAACGTTTCGTTTATATAAGATGTTAGATTTATACTGAAATTTGTAACATGAAATTTATAAAGTACTTTGTTTCAAAAACTTATGTCAAACATTTCGTTATTATGGAACGCCATTACTGCATTGTATTGTTATGTATAAATCTATATGGCAAGTCTAGCACCATGTATGTAATATATTATTGTAATTTGTAATTGTGTGACAGTCTATTGCATACACATACAATGTCCGTTTTAATGTATGGCATTAGACATTATATGGATGCCAACTCTCATATAACGTTTGATTTATATTGAATTTTGTTAATTTGTAGTTGTAAATAATGGCTGCAGTTTATCATTTCCATTACTATAATGTTTCATCATATACTTTTCATATCATTTCATACTTTAACTTTAGTCTTTTAAGTAAGTAATCTTTGTAATAATGGAAGTAATATGTGACGTATTTTAATCATGTGACGTCTGAACTTAGTAGCACGTATTATTTATGGGAGCCTACGGAGGTATGGTGTACCCAAAGGAGCAGCTATATGCCCTGACTTATTTGTTTTGCTATGGTGCTTACCATATGTTATATATTTTAGCTTCTTCCGCCAGACGATTTTTCCTGGTGATGTCATAACCCGGAAGTACAATGCCCGAGGTTCACTTGTCTTCACTCGCCTGGATGTGATATTCCCAGCGCAGAGCTTTCGTCCCATGGTTGTGCCGTAAACCGCAAAGACGATGATTTTTGTTATCCTCTGAAGTCAGCTCAGGGATGCAATCACCTACCACCATAGGGAGCCAACACGGAATCAACGTATTCACGGTTTAAAGGGACTGAATTTAGAAATCTGTTTTGTTTGTGCTACTTAAAGTTCACAATTACATTAAAGACCTGTGTCACGTCAGATTAGAATGGACTATAAGAACTTTTGTATCTAGAGATACTGAACTTTCTTTTTTTTTCTTTCTTATAATCAGTTTTTTTTTTCTTTTCATATCTATTCATTGTTAATAATCATCTTTTGTAAATAAATTTGTAAATATTGTAAAGGGTGTTGATTTGTTCTGATGGTTACTGTCGCCGGTACGGCCTTTCCTGTCACAATGGTGTCAGAAGTGGGATTCGAACCCACGCCCACATACGTGGACCAGAATTTACATATGACAGGAAAGGCCGTACCGGCGACAGTAACCATCAGAACAAATCAACACCCTTTACAATATTTACAAATTTATTTCCAAAAGATGATTATTAACAATGAATAGATATGAAAAGAAAAAAAACTGATTATAAGAAAGAAAAAAAAAAGAAAGTTCAGTATCTCTAGATACAAAAGTTCTTATAGTCCATTCTAATCTGACGTGACACAGGTCTTTAATGTAATTGTGAACTTTAAGTAGCACAAACAAAACATAGCTTCTAAATTCAGTCCCTTTAAACCGTGAATACGTTGATTCCGTGTTGGCTCCCTATGGTGGTAGGTGATTGCATCCCTGAGCTGACTTCAGAGGATAACAAAAATCATCGTCTTTGCGGTTTACGGCACAACCATGGGACGAAAGCTCTGCGCTGGGAATATCACATCCAGGCGAGTGAAGACAAGTGAACCTCGGGCATTGTACTTCCGGGTTATGACATCACCAGGAAAAATCGTCTGGCGGAAGAAGCTAAAATATATAACATATGGTAAGCACCATAGCAAAACAAATAAGTCAGGGCATAAAACTGCTCCTTTGGGTACACCATACCTCCGTAGGCTCCCATAAATAATACGTGCTACTTATACAAAACATATGTGCTACTAAGTTCATACGTCACATGATTAAAATACGTCACTTATTACTTCCATTATTACAAAGATTACTTACTTAAAGATTAAAGTTAAAGTATGAAAAAGATATGAAAAGTTTATGATGAAACATTATAGATACGGACATGATAAACTGCAGCTATTATTTACACTTACAAATTAACAAAATTCAATATAAATCAAACGTTATATCATAGTTGGCATCCATATAATATCAAATGCCATACACTACAACGGACATTAATTAGATGTGCTATAGACTGGCACACAATTACAAATTACAATAATATATTACATACATGGTACTAGACTTGCCATATAGATTTATACATAACAATACAATGCAGTAATGGCGTTCCATAATTAACAAAAATGTTTGACATAAGTTTTTGAAACAAAGTACTTTATAAATATCATGTTACAAATTTCAGTACAAATTTTACATCTTATATAAATGAAACATTTTAGATTCCTCTTTCCAAATAATTTACAAAAGTCTGAAAAATTTAATAAATCATCCTGACATACCGAAACTAGCTAAAATCACATGCCGAAAAGTAAATGTTACAGAATTCTGTAGAATGAACAAAAATTTACCAAATAAAAATCGTAATGCAAAAATCATACAAAAATCTAACAAATAAATTTCTTACCTCGATCGAGCATAAATTTCTAGCAAGAAAATAATTCAGACATAGATTCGTCTATAAAGTCGTAAGGTGGTGTGCGCAAGGCATATCTAGTCCAGTCTATTTAAAGGATAATGTCCCGCCAAATACTAAATTTCATAGGATTCACGGCTAAGCCGTGGACTCTTACTATTTCTATTTTCACGGGATTCACGATATAGCCGGGGAATCTAACTACTTTGGCGCGAATTTAAATTGACAATTTGAGGCCCATTATAGTGGTTTTGGGGATAAAAATATAAATTACTGAAGTTTATAAAATATCAACTTTCTTATTACTGAACAGAATTTAATGAAATTTACATGGAAATTTAAGTTATGAAATACAGAAAAACATGAGAGGTATTTCATGCGTGAAATCTGACATTTACCTCAATAACTCAAAAATTTACAAAAAGATGATGCAATACCTGCATTTACACTACATATAAAATAAGGCCCGTATGTCAATTTGTGACAGTTGTCGGCGTCGGCGTAGGCGTCGGCGTCGGCGTCGGCGTCGGCGTTGCCTGGTTAAGTTTTATGTTTAGGTCAGCTTTTCTCCTAAACTATCAAAGCTATTGCTTTGAAACTTGGAATACTTGTTCACCATCATAAGCTGACCCTGTATAGCAAGAAACATAACTCCACCTTGCTTTTTGCAAGATTTATGGCCCCTTTTGTACTTAGAAAATATCAGATTTCTTGGTTAAGTTTTATGTTTAGGTCAACTTTTCTCCTAAACTATCAGAGCTATTGCTTTGAAACTTGGAATACTTGTTTACCATCATAAGCAGACCATGTACATCAAGAAACATAACTCCATCTTGTTTTTTGCAAGAATTATTGCCCCTTTTGGACTTAGAAAATCAGTTTTCTTGGTTAAGTTTTATGTTTAGGTCAGCTTTTATCCTAAACTATCAAAGCTTTTGCTTTAAAACTTGCAACACTTGTTCACCATCATAAGCTGACCCTGTACATCAAGAAACATAACTCCATCCTGCTTTTTGCAAGATTTATGGCCCCTTTTGGACTTAGAAAATATCAGATTTCTTGGTTAAGTTTTATGTTTAGGTGAACTTTTTCTCTTAAACTATCAAAGCTATTGCTTTGAAACTTGCAACACTTGTTCACCATCATAAGCTGACCCTGTAAAGCAAGCAACATAACTCCATCCTGCTTTTTGCAATAATTATTGCCCCTTTTGGACTTAGAAAATAATTTTCTTGGTTGAGTATTATGTTTTAGTATACTTTTCTCATAAACTATCAAAGCTATTGCTTTAAAACTTGCAACAGTTTTTCACCATCATAAGTGGACACTGTACATCAAGAAACATAACTCTATCCTGCTTTTTGCAAGAATGATGGCCCTTTTTAGACTTAGAAAATCATGGGTAGGACAATATTTCTATTATACAAAAAAAATCAGATGAGCGTCAGCACCCGCAAGGCGGTGCTCTTGTTTGTAGATGTAAGAATGGTTATTGAGACCACTTAATGCATATGCTATTAGTTCCCTACTGGTTGAAAACCAGTTTCGGGGACTATAGGAATGCGCTTTTCCACCTGTCCATCATTCCATCCATCTGTCCATCCGCAATTTTGTGTCCGGTCCATAACTCTGTCATCCATGAAGGGATTTTAATATTACTTGGCACAAATGTACCTCATAATAAGACGATGTGTCATGGACATCTTTCAGACCCCTAGCTTAAAGGTCAAGGTCACACATGGCAGTCATATGTTAACATGGCATGAACGGGGTCTTTTTCGTGTCTGGTCCATAACTCTGTCATCCATGAAGGGATTTTAATATTACCTGGCACAAATGTTCCCTATGATGAGACGACATGTCCTTTGCAAATCCCAGACCCCTGGCTCAAAGGTTAAGGTCACAATTGGAGGTCAAAGGTCAACAGGGCTTTTTTCCTGTCGGGTCCGTAACTCTATCATCCATGAAGGGATTTTAATATTACTTGACACAAATGTTCCCCATGATGAGACGACATGTCTTGCACAAATCCCGGACCCCTGGCTCAAAGGTCAAGGTCACAATTGGAGGTCAGAGGTCAACAGGGCTTTTTTCCTGTCCAGTCCATAACTCTACCATCCATCAAGGGAATTCAATATTACTTGGCATAAATGTTCCCCATGATGAGACAATGTGTCATGCGCAAACACCCAGAGCCCTAGCTTAAAGGTCAAGGTCACACTTGGAGATTAAAGGTCAATAGGATTTTTTCTTCTTCATGCATGGAGGGATTTTGATGTAACTTGGCACAAATGTTTACCACCATGAGATGGATTGTCATACGCAAGAACCAGGTCCCTAGGTCTAAGGTCAAGGTCACACATAGAGATCAAAGGTCAAATTCAAGAATGAGTCTGTCCGGAGCATTTCTTCTTCATGCATGGAGAGATTTTGATGTAACTTGGCACAAATGTTCACCACCATGAGGCATCCTTATTTTTCAGAATTACATCCCTTTGTTTTTACTATAAATAGATTATATTGTAACCTTTTTATTACTGGTCGTAGGGAAAAATCGAGACCACATTTCTGTGGTACGACATGGATGTTACATCCAATCTTAAGGTGTATTTTGACCTATCTCTACCTGGTAAAGAGTTTCTTGTGGAATTATATTATATAGAATTTTTTTTTTTAGGATTTATTTCCCTGTGTTGTTACTTTAAATAACTTATATAATATTATGGTAACTTTTTTATAATTGGCCAAAATATTCCACATGAAAACAGCCGTAGGTTTTTATATATGTAAATTTTAATCCAAGTGTTTTGTTATAACATATTGTATATATAGTACAATATTGTTATATATGATTGACAGATATCAGTTCATTATGTTATACTGCAGTAGAGAAAATTAGGTGCATTCTAGTAGGGGACTTTGTATTGCATGGCAGTACTTCATTCACTTGTTAAATGTAGTAACAAATTTTGCACTGAATTTAAACATGTATGAGCAGCGCGAGGCTGATATTTGTGTTCATGTGAACTGGTGTGCCTGATATTGATATCAGACACACTTACGGCCATATCAGGCACACTTCCGTCTGCGCAAAACATCCAGATTTTATGTTTCTACTGACAGAATGTCAAGTATATACAAACTAACATTTATATTACCAAATAAAGCAAGGTAAATTAACATAATTTTACTAGCTTCCACTTCTGTCGTGGTTGAAAAAGGCTGACACAAGAAACTGCGACCTTGGATGCACAAATTTATAACAGATGTTTGAAAGGAATTGACGTCAGCGTCATCAATAAACGTGGACACTCCCGCGCATTACATGAACATTCAGTGATCTTGTTTTCTTGTTTTCACTTTAATGGTAGGGTAGAACATGTGCAATAAAAAGGTTATTAAACAGGGCTGGTGTGCCTTTAAGCGATATTGGCATACTAGACCGTTATTTGCCCTCGGGCCAATACCTCTTCTAGTATGCCAGTATCGCATTAAGGCACACCAGCCCAGTATAAAAACCTCTAAATTTTGTTTGGTTTATGTAATTTGTATAGGTGTTGGAAGGATTTATGTGGAAGGTTATTGTAACCTCATAATGTGTGGTTTATATTATATCTGTAGATGTAAGATAGATGGATGTGGAGGGTTATTAAGACCTCATGTTGTGTGGTTTGGAGAAGGATTGTACCCAGAGGTGCTGGCTGCAGCAGACAGAGAGCTAGATGCTTGTGATCTGTGTCTTGTGGTAAGGATACAATATTCTGTTATTTAAGTTTTAATGCAGTTTTTTTGTCTAACTTCATTTATCTCACTGAATAGTATTCTAAATTTTAAAGTTATGAAATGATATTATCAGTAGTGTACTTACTTGATGTATTTTATGAGCCTTTGAGGACATAGTATGGGACCACCTGCAGTGGCGATCAAGCAGGCAGGTCGAGTTCACAAAAGTTGTCCACTCTCTCTTGAGCAGTTCTTATCCATTGTTCACCAAACATTGTCACACTATTTATGAGGGTAATATCTTGGCCAAGTTCAATAACTAGCTGGAATCTCTTGAGTTCATGGCACTTTTATTACTAAAAGTAGCAAAAGTGACTGTGTCTACTATCTACTTTGAGCAGTTTCCAATCCAGTCCTCTTAAAATTTGGTCACATTGTTTATAGGCATAATATCTTGGTCAAGTTTGATAATCCTCCAGATTGTCCCAGTGACTTTGAGTTATGTCCTATTACTTTAAATTGTGAGACTATTCTATAAATTGATCAGTTTTTATCCAATATTCACCAAACTTGGTCACAATGTTTTTGGACATATTAGGTCAGCTAAATTTGATAATCAGCTGGATCCTCAAAGTCTGTCAGGGGTTGTGGTTTTTGAGTCGGCTAAAGGCTGAAAGCCTTTTGACGAGTCCTTGCTATCCAACGATTCTCTAAATGGACCGAATAACATGTGAAGGGATGTAGTTCCATTAGATTTCTCAAATTTCAAACAGTTCACTGCATGAATGAAGTTAAGTTGTGTCAATTCCCTTTGCTATGACCAATATACGATGTAATCTGTCATATTTATGACTTGTAATTGTGCAATTCTCGAATGTAACTCATTAAGCATAAATGTGCATTTTAAAAATTGCGCAGGCTTACAAAGCTTGGGTAACATCCAGCGAAAGACAAAAAATAGTTCCACTGCAGGGCTCCAGATAAGATGCGTATTAGCGTAAATTACGTATAGAAATAATGCAAATACGCATGTCTAATAATTTCTAAGCGTATAAAAACGTATATAAAATTACAGAAACGCACACAATGCTTTTTTAAAAACAAAATCTGAATCGTCTGGATGCGTTAGGTAACATAGCTGATCAGCCTTAATTCTCCCACATTGAACGTAAACACGCATCGTATGATTTCTATAAACGTTGCGTGGGTTGAATTTTGCAGTCAGTAAACGGATAAATTATCGGAAGAAGAAGCTCTTACTGGTTTGTTTAGTTACTACTGATATTAAAAATGATTTTAATTCTTATTTTTCGAGAAATAAACAAATCGGCGAAACATTAAATTGTATTTTCTTGTAGTTTTTGAAATCGAAAGTAGATCGTCTATGTTTGGCGAAACGAAACAACTTTTTTATGAAAAGATTTAAATAAGAGGTAATTTAACCGTAAACTTCAATGTCAGATACTGCCAATTGCTGCTAAATGTCTTCGTATCATCACAATTTGTAAAATATATTGTTGAAACTGGAGAAAAGTGTAATCGTATCCGGATATAATATTTTGGGTAAATATCGAGCTGTGTTATGAAATTTTAAGAAAAAAACTAAACACAAACTGAAACTGGTAGACTATACTGTCAGTACATCAATCATTAGCCGACTCAGGCCATTCAGGCCTTTGATTGAATTACTAAAAATTGCAGAAATTGACAGTTTCCTCTGTCTAATTTGAGCAGTTCTTATTCAGTGTTTAGTTATCTTAGTCACAGTGTTTATGGGCATAATATCTCGGCCAAGTTCTTATAATTCTCCTGATTGTCCAAGTGACTCTTGCATTATGGCCATTTAATTGCTAAATATTGTGTGTGTGTTCTCTGTCTTGAGTAGTTCTTATCCAATGTTCACAATTTTTACGGGTATAATATCTCAGACAGAATATTCATAGGCTTATTATAAATATATATGAATAATGCATTTGTTTTACAATTCAGAATATGTTTACAGTTTTTGCAGATACTAAATTGTTATTTTCAGAGACCTTTTATCTGCTGTAAGGAAAAATTGTCTTATGTACCAGCATGGTATTTTACCAGGACTTCTAGCTAGATGATGTTTAGGCATTATGTATTTACTTTCAGGTAGGAACATCATCTGTAGTGTACCCTGCAGCCATGTATGCCCCTTCCGTTGCCGCCAGAGGTGTCCCGGTTGCAGAATTTAACATTGAATCTACAGATGTTACCACAGGATTTGGGTAATCATTATTACCTTATATAGTCACTTCCTAGGAAAAAATGTTATTCTGTACAAAATGTGGAATATGTTTGCATCTAATAAAGCACCAGTTAAGATATGTTTTAAGGTATTTCAAACTTTCCAGATGCTTAGTTATCTGCACTTTGCAGTTAAAGAAAATATGAAAAGATGTTGACAATAACAGCTGCTGTTTCCTCTCTGTAGATTATTTTGCACTTTTTAAATTAAAGGATACGCAGTATTCTAACACAACCAGCTAATAATTAACCTACATACTTGTAGTGCAAAATCTATCTCGGGTTATTCTGCAATAAACTGAACTTGAACTTGCACCGTGTTTTGGCTATTGCTACATGCCGCAGCATAGCACGCAGTTGTAATTTACGTTTGATAAAAATACTCCTCTGCTTCTTGTCTAACTGTATTTGAAGTAAGTCATGTTAGAATCGAAATAATAAGTATCTAAATAAGGTTAATCGTAGAATAACTCTCATTTGTCGTTCTTATGTGTATGAATATATCACTCAGGACTTGGGCCTTCGTGATATATTCATACGCGTAAGAATGCCAAACTCAGGTAATTCTACAATAAACGTAACTTTGATACTTCCCTTACAGAAGAAAAAGGCCTGCTGCGTACTCTTAATTGCTGTGTACATACAGCGTATATGATGCGTACATGATGTGTACTGAAATCAAGGGCTTTAAACAGTACGCAGGATATACACCGCACATACACCGATAGTACGTTTGTAGTACACTTTTGACATGCAAATGAGCTCTGCCGCGTACTACTTGCTGCGTACATGCTGTGGACTACATAGTACACAGGATGTACGCTGGAGGAATTTAATATGCGGGAAATAGTACACAGCATGTGCGCGGCACATACACTTTTCACATGCAAATGAGCCTGCGGTGTACTACCCCTGCGGCGTACATGCTGTGTACTCCTGGCCAGAGTCCTGCGGCGTACATGCTGTGTACTCCTGCTGCATACATGCTGTGTACTCTTGTGGCAAAACTGCTGTGATAATGTAAATTCCTTACCCCACCAACTTTCATATGCAAATGCTGATCATTTGGACAGAAAAAAAAACAGAAAAAAGATAAGTGACATGCATCAATAAGTATTTACCCTTACCAAAATAATGTAGATTGATGTTATCAAATAAATTAGTATGCTTTTTTTCATCCACTTTTCAATGAAATAAATCAATTTTTGTAGCATGTAATTTGGTAAACATTTGAAGAAAATGGCGTAACTGCATCAAGGGGAAACAACTTTAATGCAACTAAATATAAGTGTTATGATTTATTTTAGATGATGTGTGCGTAGTATGTATTATTTTGATTAAAATCCATCTGAGAACAATCTAGGACTGGAATTATATAAGCATTTATACACTTTTATGTCCGTAATAAGTAGCGCTCCAAAAAATTTTGGATTGATTTTTTCCAATGGGGTGAGCGCAATTAGCCAAAAACGTTTTGAAAATATACGAGCGGCAAATCCGATGAACAACTTTTTAATTTGGTGAGACCTTAATGAGTTAACATAATGAGTATTAAAGCCTTTATAAAACATGATAGAATGGTGTTTTGCTTAAGAGTATTCAAATAACAGTGAGAGCTATTAATTCTTCTCATTCGGGCGCTGTTGAGGCATTATCTTGGTAATTATTTCATGTATTACAAAATGTAATGTAAAGTTCAAATAAGGCTTTTCAATTATCCAAGTTAGAAAGCTCCAGGATTAATTCAAAATGAAAAAGAATATATTTTTACACTGCATGCAAGGTGCAGCTCAGAAATCACTAAGATGTAAGCTTCACAAATGAACATTGCAAATAGTTTGGCAAATTTTCATTGTTCAGAATACCGGTAATCTGAAGTATTCTATGCTATTAAGATAAAAGTTACTCGGAAATCAAGTTCTTGCTTCCAAAAAAAAAAAATGTACAAATCCTTCCTGCATGAAGTGTACTTCAGACTTTTACCTAAAAAAATTCAAAGTATAAACACCAAAAGAAAATGAACAAGTCCCTCCCACGTATATGAAGTTTACTTCAGACTTTAACTTATAAAAAAAAAACTAAGTATAAATGCCAAAAGAAATTGTACAAGTCTTTCCCGCGTATATGAAGTGTACTGCACAAATTTCAAAGTATCTGAGGTGTACATGCAGTGTACTATTTTCTTGTACATGCAGTGTACTCCTTAAATTTTCAGAGCCTGTGCTGCGTACTTGAAGTGTACTAGTGACCTCCTGCGTACATGCTGTGTACTCGTCGAAATAGTACACGGCATGTACGCGGCATGCGGTGTATGTAAAATGTACTCCTCTGGCGTACTACTGTGTTCGCGGCATATACACAGCAAATACGCAGCATGTACGCCACAGAGGCTTGCTTCTGTAAGGGTTATTATTTCTTAATCATACCACTTTCTAGATAGTTAAAGTGTGCCTGAAGAGGTTATTGGTACAACGTGTTTTGGCAAAAGAGCGTTACGTCATCATCTATGCTTGTTTTATATGTACTTCTGAATAGCATGATTAGAGATAGTCAGATATGTTAAAAAGAACATGACCTTTTAAACAGAACATGTTGGCCTTATGCAAAGTTTGAAAACCTGGTTTTTGTTGTATTTCCATGTTTCTTGTTATGACTGTAAAATGTTGTTTTATTTTCAGATTTCATTTTCAAGGTCCTTGTGGTTCCACAATACCCGAGGCACTGGCTCCAACAGAATCAGAACCTACAAAGTGAATCCAGCTGGCTGGCAGAAAAAATGGCTTTTCTTATTTATTAGAAAAAAAACTATGTGATAAATTATTGAATGATATATAGAACTGAAGTACATACCCAGTGCTTTCTCAATGTACTGCATTTTATCTTCCTCTGTTTACAGTATTTAAGATATTTTTGCAGTTTTTTTGCATTTACTTTTTATTGCTAACAGGACATGGTCTGTGTGAATTAGTGTCGACTGCTGATGAAAAAAAAAAAAAGACACTGTTGCCCAGCAATAAATGTCCTCTACCAGAATAGGCATAATTAAATAACCATGTACAATTGTAATTAAAAATAATATCTTTTGTGCCATAGCAACCCCAATTTTTGATATTGCAAAAAAATTAAGTTAACTGTATATTATCCATTTTGCCCGTAATTTATCTCTTTAGTTAAATGTAAATTCTTTTGTAGATTCAAAGTTATTGCAGGATCCCTTTTGTATCATACTTTGTTTGTTGCTATAGGAATCATTTTTAATCGGGTGTTGGGATGCATATGTTGGCCACCATGCCCGTCCTTTCATCTGTCTAATCTTTGGATGTGCATCTATTTTCCACCTGGTCCGTCCATCTGACTGTCCACTGTGTCTTGATAACTCCTTCAGTTTTCCAGAGATTTGTTCCAAACGTATAGAAATGTATCATTATAAAGTACTTTTAGCTCGACTACAAAGTATGGAGAGCTATCCTACTCGACCCGGCGTCAGTGTCTTTCTGCGTCCCCACCTTGGTTAACTCATTAAGGACGCAGATCGCATTTATGCGTTCATTTTAACACTTATCGAGTACCGCATGTCGTATTTATCCGTCAAAAGATAACAGGCGTGTATGCCGGGGATTGCATAAATGCGCTATCCGCGTGATAGTACTGTATGCCGCGTGACGTGATTTTACGTTTGTAAGAGTACCAACGATTGGACTGCTGTCAAAGTCAACCAATGAAAATATTTTACTCTAAAGATTTATAAAACCTGGAAGCGATAGAAACAATCAAAATATTTATTATTTAAGCATGTTTTTTTTAATATACTCATCAATAAATATCGGAATTAGAAAGTTATTTGTAGGTATTGCCTGTTTTATCTTCTCATTCTGTTATACCGCAGAATCTTTCTTTTGTATTCAGTATTTTTAATTTTATTAAATAAAGTATAATTTTGTTCTTTCATAATGTCATTTGCTTTAAAGTTTAGCAATAGATGATATTTGAATAAATATAAAATAATCAAATAATGGCTGTTTTTCTATGTCCAATTTTTCTTGAATATTGCAGTTTTCCATATTCATTTACTTCAGTTTGCCTGTAAAACTATTTTGCAAATCAAAATAATAGTAAATTTTATATTATTGATTAGATCATGAATTGTAGTATCAGTTGTGAAAATTTCAGTTTTATTCATCTTTTATAAACAGATGTTTGTCCCTAATTTTGATCAAAGGATGCCTAGATCTTATCGATTATTGATTATCAGTGAAAATCCACAGGCATACAAAGCAGATAAATTGATAAGTGGCTCAGGAATGTATCGGAAAATTGATACCAGTTATTAAGCGGCGATATGGCTGCAGGTATTAATGAGTTAAAGGTATTTTTACACTTTCTCTTGATCTTTGTTATTACTTGAGGGATTTGCTTTAAACTTAAAAAAGTTATTCCTCATCACCCACATCATATGGCACAAGTTTCCTAACCCTGGCACCAATATTTCATGAATTATCCCCCCTTTATTACTTAGAATTTCAGGTTAAAGTTTTTGTGCACTAAGTTCACTTTATCTCTGTTATTTCTGAATGGATTTGATTCAAACTTAAAATACAAATGTAGTTGTTCAGCATCATCACCCACATTATATGACACAAGGTTCATAACTCTGGCTCCAATTTTTCTTGAATTATGCTCCCCTTTTTACAATTTAAATTTGTTAGGATTATTTGTGATTGTGCCCGGTGTCTTGCTATAATTATTTACTACAAATCTTGCAGCTTGCCTCTGAATGTTTCCTAATTTATCAATATCCTTCTGATGATTAGGATCCCAAACACTGGAACAATAAAGTTGGTCTAACAATGATGTTATAGGCAGCTGTTGTGATACAACTCTTAGCAGGATATATATTATGCTTTAAGAAACCAAGACATCGACATGCTTTACTAGATATCTTGTTTATATAAGGGGACCAAGGTAAGTTAAATGTTACTTCTACACCTAGGTAAGTAGCTTGACTGACAACAGACAGAGGCTGAACGTGTAAGATATAGACAGTATTCACTGGTTTTCTGGACCTACAAACATGCATGATATGACATTTGCTTACGTTAAAGGACATCTTCCATTTCTGCTCCCATAATGACAGGCTGTTAAGGTCCCGTTGCAGCTGAGCTATCACAGTCTGCCTGTGACTTAATTGTTCTGTAGAGAACACAGTCATCTGCAAAAACACATACATTGGAAGATACAGAACCCGGTAGGTCATTTATGTAGAGCAGAAATAGTAGAGGTCCCAGGACGGACCCCTGATATGACAGGAGCCAAGCCAGATTGACCCATCTACCACCACCCTTTGTGTTCTAGGAAAGCTTTGATCCACGAATATGCAGAGCCCCTGATGCCATAATGATCTCATTTTAATAAGAGTCGGCCATGGTGTTGTACATCAAATTCTTTACTAGAGTCCATGATTACAACATGAACTTGGCTTCGCTGTACTGATTTAGCTAAGTCATAAATAAAACCCACAGTATATCTGGCCCAACAGGGTACCTTGGTAGAATCATCCAGGCAGTATATCTGGCCCAACAGGGTTCCTTGGTAGAATCGTCCAGGCAGTATATCTGGCCCAACAGGGTACCTTCGTAGAATCGTCCAGGCAGTATATCTGGCCCAACAGGGTACCTTGGTAGAATCGTCCAGGCAGTATATCTGGCCCAACAGGGTACCTTGGTAGAATCGTCCAAGCAGTATATCTGGCCCAACAGGGTACCTTGGTAGAATCGTCCAGGCAGTATATCTGGCCCAACAGGGTACCTTTGTAGAATCGTCCAGGCAGTATATCTGGCCCAACAGGGTACCTCGGTAGAATCGTCCAGGCAGTATATCTGGCCCAACAGGGTACCTCTGTAGAATCGTCCAGGCAGTACATCTGGCCCAACAGGGTACCTCAGTAGAATCGTCCAGGCAGTACAATTTGGGCCCAAAAAGGGTACCTTTGTAGATCGTCCAGGCAGTACATCTGGCCCAACAGGGTACCTCAGTAGAATCGTCCAGGCAGTACATCTGGCCCAACAGGGTACCTTCGTAGAATCGTCCAGGCAGTACATCTGGCCCAACAGGGTACCTTCGTAGAATCGTCCAGGCAGTACATCTGACCCAACAGGGTACCTTCGTAGAATCGTCCAGGCAGTATATCTGACCCAACAGGGTACCTTTGTAGAATCGTCCAGGCAGTATATCTGGCCCAACAGGGTACCTTCGTAGAATCGTCCAGGCAGTATATCTGGCCCAACAGGGTACCTTCGTAGAATCGTCCAGGCACCTAGGTAGAATCGTCCAGGCAGTATATCTGGCCCAACAGGGTACCTAGGTAGAATCGTCCAGGCAGTATATCTGGCCCAACAGGGTACCTTCGTAGAATCATCCAGGCAGTATATCTGGCCCAACAGGGTACCTTCGTAGAATCATCCAGGCAGTATATCTGGCCCAACAGGGTACCTTGGTAAAATAATTCGGGCAGTATATCTGGCCCAACAGGGTACCTTGGTAGAATCATCCAGGCAGTATATCTGGCCCAACAGGGTACCTTGGTAGAATAATTCAGGCAGTATATCTGGCCCAACAGGGTACCTTGGTAGAATCATCCAGGCAGTATATCTGGCCCAACAGGGTACCCTCGTAGAATCATCAGGCAGTATATCTGGCCCAACAGGGTACCTTTGTAGAATCATCTAGGCAGTATATCTGGCCCAACAGGGTACCTTTGTAGAATCATCCAGGCAGTATATCTGGCCCAACAGGGTACCTTGGTAGAATCATCCAGGCAGTATATCTGGCCCAACAGGGTACCTTCGTAGAATCATCCGAATGCTTTAAACCAACCCCATAGGTTTCTTTAGATGAAGTCTTTCCTCCAAACCTAGCCAGGTAACTTCTTCAGAATGAGAAACTTTTACATCCAAAGCGTACCAGATAGCTTCACTCTTCAGATGTGACCTGAGAGACTTTAACATCCAAAGCTTGATATCTTCTTCATGTGAGATTTTCATCCAAAGCCTGTGGGAAAACTTTTGTAGATAATAGATTTTTATATCCAAAGCCAGTTGGATAACATCTCCAAGAGAATTTCACATCCAATACCAGTCAAATAGATCTTCCTGGTGAGAGACTTACATTCAAAGCCAGTTTTTTTCCTAATGTACAGCGATGAGGGGCAAGTGAACTGGCATTTATGGTAACTGACCTCCACTGTTCAGGCCCTAGGGATCCCAGTGTACTCGCTGATTCAATGATCATGATTAATTGTGCAGTAACCAAGCAACACAATGCGCTACTTTCTAAATTTATTTTGTATTTCTAAACATAGCAATAATACCGGTAGTTACAAATGTCTGCATACAAATTGTTCATATGTATACTGGTTCGAGTCGTAAATTCGGCCAGGTCGTAAATATTCGGCCACCCACTTTAAAGCATTTTTTGGAGCCAGATGCTTGAGAACACGTGTCATCACAAGCACTTGCGTTAGCAACAAAGTCGGCAAAAAACAACAAGTTGAGGTGACTAGAGAAAAAGTTGTCATTCCTTAAAGTTGTGTACTCTAAGTAGCAAATATTTTGTCTGGCAGGTCGTGTGACGTCACTGCACGCGCTCGTTTCTGCTGAGGCCCGGCAAGGGTTAATTCAGATCTAAACTTTATAACATGAAAAGAACATGCGCTAACTAGCATAAAATGCGTTATTACCAAGAAAACGAATATATTATCCCTCGATGTCATTAAATTTCCATGTCAACGTTGTTTTTTCACGTTGACATCATATCCTTTTGAATTATCCTTTTCGGGGGTGTAAAACGTTTATGCTTTGCCACAGAATGTGCATATATAAAAAGGTGTTATAACAGCACGTGAGCGCGAGAATCTCTTTAATCTCCTGTGAAAACACCCCCCAAAAGTGACAAGAACAGCAGTTTTATGCTTGAATGTGTGATTAACAGTGACGTAAAAATTATTTATTTATCTATTTATTTGGGTTTTACGGCGCACCAACACAGTATAGGTTAGACGTAAAAATTAAACTACGTCATGCTGGTGTGAGAAGAATGACAGGCGCTTTTGAATTCTCTGCTGGCAAATATTTCCCATGAGGTATGCTATTGAAAAATGATTGAAGTTTGTTGAAAAAAGAACAATTTGGCTGTAGCATCGATTTATTTCCAAGACAATGTTAAAAATATAACCAATTTAATGTTTAAAAAGTGGCCGAATATTTACAACCTCTAGAAGGTGAAATGCGGAGGCTAAACCTGTTCGTTATTTTAAGCGCGGTTTTATTGTTTACCATACTGTAAATAGTCGTTAATGATAACAATCAATGTTGCTTGTATTAAAGCACATATGGTTGAAATTTTGTACAAATCAATTGTATAAAGAAAGAAATATTTATGAAAAACCGCAAAAAGTGGCCGAATTTACGACTCGAACCAGTATGTGCACTGGTAATAGACTGGACAACATACAAAAATATACAGAAACCACATGTCTTTAAGACAGAATGAGAACCATATGAAAATAGAAACATGAAATGATTATCACAGTCAAGCATATGTGGAAAAACAGGACATATAAATGAAATAATTGTAACAAGAATCTTTAAATAGAAATTTTTTACTATTAACACATTTCTTGGTCAGGGTTTACATTTGAAGGTTTTTGCAACAGAACTGTGAAGGTTGTTACATATCCTTTATATTTCAACTTCTGACTATTAGTTAACCTTTACCCTGCTAAATTTCTAAAATGGAGTGGTCCATCATTTATATTGGACAGTACCATTAATTATTCAAAGGGATTTTCACTGAAAATTTACGGACTGAATGGCGAACAGTGCAGACCATGATTAGCCTGCGCGGATGTGCAGGATGATCTTGGTCTGCGCTGGTCGCAAACCCAGAATCAGCTGCTGCCAGTAGGCTAAAGGTTAAGATTTTTTTTATCAAGATTGTCAACAATAATAAGTTAAGTCTGCAAACTTGTTATCCTTGCTTATGATGACAAAAACGAGTTGTTTGTAAGACATGTGCCAGTATGTCTTTCATGATGACCTATCAGTGGCAAGTGGGTATGTTATTTTGCACGCTGTGTATGATCTCTACCACTGACCTCAAACAAAATGGGAGTCACATACTGACTAGAGGCAATCATCCTATGAAGTGTTCTTTAATTACTGACCAGAAACCATGTTCAGTCTGGAGTGCACTGCGACATTCACCTTTGCGCTACTAGCACTAAAAGTAGTAGTTCACCTACTGACCACATGCAATCAGCGCAGGAAGATTTGACAAATATACGCCAATGTTCTTTAGTCATTAAGTGGAAAACATTTTCAGTTCCAACATAAGTATGACCTTGACCTACACTAAAGTATCAGGGTCATCTATTGTTGACAGGCAGTCATCCAATGAAGTTTAACAAGTGTAGGCCATAGCATTCTTCAGTTATTTAACTGTTATCAGTCAGTCTTTTAGACCTTGACCTTTAGCCTAATGACAAAGCAATAGGGTTATCTACTGACCACAGGCAATCAATACTATCAAGTTTGCAACTGTGGGAGAAAGCTTTTTTTAGTATCTGAGCAGAAAACATTCCAAGTATCAAGGTCACGGAGACCTTGACAGTCAATGTGACCTTGACCTTTGACCTACTTACCCCTAAAACGATAGGGTTCATCTACTGACCACATGCAATCATCCTATCAAGTCTGACATTGCTTAACGAAGCAAATGGAAAACCAAATGGTCTACTGACCAGCAGAAAGATTGATCAGACAGTCAAGCAAAACAATATTCACCTTTATCTCTAAATGGAGACATAAAAATAACTTACAGACTGTAAATCTAATGTCAATGATAAAAGCTGGTCGGATTATTCCATAGACACAAAAGCTTTATTTTATCATCAACAAAAGAGATCTTAATATACATGTAGATCTGTATAACAAAAATTAACTTCTGTAAAATGTCCAAAGTAAGATTAGCATATTTGCAAAGTTTGTGGTCCCAAAAAGACTTCTTCAATGAAAAACACAGTTATTAAACTGGATTTTTATCATTTTTCCTTGACATTCTTGTTCTGTTTTTAAGGTTTACTATCCAAAAGCTCTAGAATAGTATTTACATTATTACAATCTGGTTGAAAGGTAATCTGAAAATTAAATTGCTCAAAAGTAAGTGTACATGAAATAAATGCACTTTATGTCAACATGATTCAGTTTAGAATAATAATTTTATGCATGTATAAGAACAACTGGAAAACTTTTAGACAGTTTAAACTGATATGCTGCCTTCCCTAAAGTTAGTTTTCCCAATTAAGGCATTTACTAATACACTGTCCCCATTTCTGCTCAGTTTAACAGCCTCTTCTAGAACCTCTTTCATATTGTCATCTTTGCTACGATCCAATTTGAGGCCCTTCCCTCCATATCCAATAGCAACTGTCTCATAGTCAGTGAACTGTAATAATGATGAAGATACATATATTTTTAGTGAACAGAGTTTTAAAAGCATGGAGTTGACAGAAAAATTTAGAATTCTGAATATTTACATTCACCATGTATATTTTGTTCAGAAAGATTTAATGATGTTAACTTTATTTTCAGGAGGCACATTCAATCTGACGCCATTCAAAAATCACATCAATAAAATTACTTCTTCAGGAAAAAGTATTTCAAAGTCGGCAACCAGAAGATTAAAAATAACATTCTATTATAGATAAAACTAATTTTTTGACAATAAAATCAACAGAACAAGGTGATGTTTGAGTGATTTAACAATTAAGTTTATTTCTGTGGAAAGGAGATTAATAATTCAACATGGAATATTTTTTATCTAAAGGTTGTACAGAAAGCAGATAGTCAGCCCTTTATTATGACTTTCTGATATGGAAAACCACCTTTTTGTTGCAAGCTATGGTTAAATATGGTGTAAATGTAAATATAAGGATTGAAAGTGATTGTTTTGAGAATTTAGATGGTTATATACCACACTGAACATCTGGCAGATTATCTATGACTTGTAAGTGCAATTCATTGATCTGCCAAAAGTCTCAATGCAGTTTATTTCTGGACACACAAAAATAATGTTGAGTCCTTAATTACTGAACACTTGTTTATCAAATGCTTTTATGTAACAAAATTATGATTATTACCATTTGCCTCAACAATCATTTCTAAACAAGAGCTGTCACTAATGGTGACAAATGCCCCCGCAGCACCTTGACCTTTGACCTGGTGACCCCAAAGTCAGTATAGGTGGTGTACTCAATAAGTACTATCAGAATGTGAAGTTTGAAGGTCCTGGCTGAAGTGGTTCGCATGTAAAGTGCCTTCATGCAAAAAGTAAACGTTGGCCCCCATGACCTTGACCTTTGACCTGGTGACCCCAAAGTCACTAGGGGTGGTGTACTCAATAAGTACTATCAGCATGTGAAGTTTGAAGGTCCTGGGTGCAGTGGTTCGCGAGTAAAGTGCCTTCATGCAAAAAGTTAACTTTGGCCCCTGTGACCCTGACCTTTGACCTGGTGACCCCAAAGTCAGTAGGGGTGGTGTACTCAATAAGTACTATCAGCAGGTGAAGTTTGAAGGTCCTGGGTGCAGTGGTTCGCGAGTAAAGTGACTTTATGCAAAAAGTTAACGGCCCCTGTGACCTTGACCTTTGACCTGGTGACCCCAAAGTCAGTAGGGGTGGTGTACTCAATAAGTACTATCAGCATGTGAAGTTTGAAGGTCCTGGATGCAGTGGTTTGTGAGTAAAGTGCCTTCATGCAAAAAGTTAACGTTGTGACTAACGAACGAACTAACTAACGAACGAACGGACGGACAGTTGAAAACTAATATGCCTCCCTTCGGGGGCATAATAAAACATTACACGGCAGTGCAATGAGATGTTTTCAAACTTGTTTTACACAGCTTATTATCAGTAAATCTGATTCAAGAGCCTTGCAATTAGCTAGTTACTGCAAGATATAAAATGCCATTTCATCTATATTAAATAAATATTCCACAGAAAAAGACAGAATGTCCTCCAGTTTGGAAGTTCAGGTAAGTTTAAAAGTGATAATAAAATTATCAATAAACACATGTTGTCACAATGACACTGTAAGAGATCCTCAATCTGTCATGTCTTATTACAAGGCCATTATGAAAACCCTTATTTACAAACATTATAGTATTTGATACTAGAACATAACAGTAAGAACTAAGATGATTTAGTGATATACTCACTGCCAGCTGACAGGCCACATTACTTCCAAACATTGGGACCTGTTCCCTGGATATCTGTGTCCAGCCTGCATCATTACCTACCAAAGCTATCACAGGGGTCTGCAATAAAGTAAAGGTAGTCAACACCTGCCTTAGGGGCCACCTGTTCTAAGTGACCCTTTGCCTTAAGCAGTCAGTCAGCTAACTTCCTAAACTGACCTATAGTTCAAATTTAAACTTGTCTTAAGCAGCCAAATGGCATTATTCCCCTTGCTGGCTGCTAAATACAGGTTTGACTGAAGTCAAAACTTTTCCAATCAATTTTCTCTACATCCTTCAGTAAGATACTAGCAAACATTTAACATGTTTTATATTAAAAATTCAATGAAAACAACATCAACATTTGACAAAAAAATCTAAAATGCAGGGAATGACTGTAAGCAACAGAAAAATCAATGTGGTGCAGAAAATGTTTAATAACAACAGAGTGTGAAAAAGCTGATTCTTGTCTTAAACATCTCCTATAGGAAGTGATTGCAAAAAAAATCTTTTCATATCGTTTTGTGAATCTGACTTTTTATTTTTTGTACAAACATAACACTGAATTATATATGTATAAACACTGAAAATGAAATTTGAATATTGATGAATATTGCTCATTACACAATCATACCTTATGCCTTGTGAATGTATCAAACTCAGCCACACTGTATCCTAATGAACCGTCTCCGTAAATGATCCACACATCACTATCTGGTCGACACAGCTTGGCTCCAAGTGCAAACCCACCACCTACACCAAGTGTGCCAAATGCACCAGGATCCAGCCACCTTAGAGGTCCTCTGGGTCTGCAAGAGTAAAACAGTAATGCACGTAATACTTTAATTTTGTTAATTCTAGTTTATTTACAGTCTGAATATTACTGCATTACTGGTAAATTTTATAGTGACTGGACTTTATCATATGTGAACAACATAATGCATGTTGCCTGACACTGTCCATAGAAAGAGTGCAATGTGAAGGTGTATGAAATGCTTGCTGTTCCAAGATCTGCCATTAATGGATGACTTGGTCATTTAGAAACTTACTACTATGATGGCTGTATTTTATGTCTACTTAGAAACTTTTACACATTATAGCATCCCCAATGTATTTCATACCTACATGTAACTAACAATTACAGAACTACGATTCATTACTTATACATGAACTTATCTTATTCCTCTTAATAGGTAAGAACAAATTATACAATTATAAAAATATACCTTTTTACAATGTTTTGACGACACAACCTTGACCCAGTTGTTTGAAACTTTAACAGTTGATTAAGCTAACAGTCGATTAACTTCTAGAATAATATTTCAACATTTTAGAAAACTTAGAAAAACAAATGTATGGTGTAAGGATTATGAACACTAAAACATCTTTACAGTGAAATTAAAATATCGTACTAGTGTTTCCCACCAAGACCAGTATTTTGAATGAAACTTTAACAGGCGATTAGTTTAACAGTCTGTTAAAGTTTCTAACAACTGAGCCCATTGCTGGAAAATATGATACATTTCCAGTCCACCTGGTTTTCACTGACCTAGTATTGACCAATATGTTAAGAAACAAAACATTGAGGAAACACTCATCACCTTAGAATATAAGCTGCTGTACCAACAAAGTCTCCACCGTCTGCCACCATGATAGTGTCGTCTGACATCACTTCCTCTGCTGTATGTAACACTTTTACTGGATTCAAATGAACATCTGTAGCTTCATTGCACTTTTCCCTGTTGGGTACCAATTTAACAAATATGTTAATACATAATATCATTAACACATATACAAAACAAACATGATTACAGTCAAACCTGCTAAAGGCCACATGTAAACATGACCTCCTGGCTCCAAAGACCATCAATTTTGTTTCCAATTAAAATACCAGCAGTGTATTTAAATAAACGGCACTTTCAAATAAAGATACCTTTTTGGTCTTCACAGGCAGGCTGAATGTATCTAATTAACATGTTGACATGATTGTCTTTAAGGTATCACAACTAAATCACTTGTGTGTGTACCCAGGTAAAGCAACGGATGAAAGCTCAACAGTCTCAACTAATTTGGTTTACAATTAATCAAGTGTTTCAAAGTTGAATGTCATTTATTTATATATAATTTATATTTGCAACTCATTTGTTGTCAGATCCAAACCAAACTTTCTACATGTATATAACATAAATAAACTCACTTAACAAATACAGTAAGAATAAAGCCCTTGCAAAAATTTACAGTATTCTACTGGCATGCACACTTTTTTCTGACAGGTTTGTATTTTTTTTCAAGACGAGGAGGTATTTGTCTGTATCACAGTTTAAAAATGACCAGTCATTACCTGTTTGCCTTCTCCTTGTCAATATCTTTATTTCTGAGCATGTCCAACCATTCAGTATCACACTTGTAACCTTGCATACCCTGAGCCAACTTTACTATAAAACTACCAACATCACCTTGTATAGCAACAGTAGGCTTCCAGAACATGTCTGTGTTCTACAAGAAAGTTTTAACTCAGTTTGTCTATCTAGCGATATTGAAACTTATGTAGATATGCAAAACAATTTTGGACTTTTGGTATCAAGAATCCACATAAATAACTTTTAAGCACAAACACGCTAGTAAGATTTTATCTTGTATCCATTAAAGTAGTTAAAATGCGATTTCTTGAACATGCTTATCTCAAAATTCCAGCTACCTCAAAAATGTTTTCAAGTCCTGTCCCTAATCACTGTGCACAAAATTTAAATTTTAAGTGGAATTTTGGTAATCTCAAAATAAAATGCTCGCTCCCTTGGAATTCAAGATACCGAGTGTTAACTGTAATTCCATTTTACCTTATCCTTACTTACTTTACAAGTACATTTGTAATGCTTTAATATTTACTGTTATATCAACACAACACACCTTATTTTCCTCAATTTACATCAATCTTCTTACTACGATATTTCAAGTTACGGCATTTCAAGTTACCTTATAAAGTTGTTCCTTGTTTCTATTTACAGCAATTATTTTGGATCTTCTATTTAGAACTCTTCCATAACCTAACCTAAAATCACAGACAGTTCCTGAAAATAAAACAGTAACCATTGATAAAACAATACAGTTCTGTTTTACACCAACATGTTTGGGAACATTGGTATTGAAATAGATTTCATAAATTTTATAGAATATTTATGATATTAGACCAACTTGTGAAACATGAAAATTTGATTATCTGAGTGTAAAAAATAACCAATGTTTTGAAACCTCAAGCCCACAGAGTTATAGTACTCTACTGTTTAAGTTGAACTTCACAATATCATATCTCATACTTACCTGCCAAGATAACTACATCAGCCTCTTTAAGAGCCTCCCCACGTTTCTGACGTATCTGTAAATCACTATGTCTCCCTAGCAACCCTCTTGCCATTCCACCAAGAAAACATGGGATACCCATACTCTAGATGTTATATAAACTTCATTATATTCTCTATCACATGTTGAAATTAAATTAATAAAGTATCAAAAATATATCATACATAAAATCAAAAATACATACAGACAAAGTCTAATTCTTATTTCTCATGATAAATGTCAAGCTATACTTCTGTAAATAGACGTAATATATTTTTCATTACTAAAACGAGATGCATTTTCAATTCAAAGAAGAGACACAATTTATGAAAAAAGACCATAATCTGGCAGCAGTTAAGATGACACATCTCAACAAACTACAGAAAATAGGGGAAAAGTGTAAATTAAGAACCTCCACAGCTGTCCTAAGATCATCTACAGGTGTAGGTGGAAGTGTTGACTGTGAACCCAGTAGTATCAGTGGCTTCTTGGCTCTGGATAACAACTCTATACTCTTCTGTACTGAAATATATCACATTCAGCTGCCATAACATTTCAATAAGGTACATTTACACAACAAGTGTCACTAAAATATCAAACCTGTAACTAAAGTCATTGAGCAGAAATGAAAAATTGTGTTATGAAGGTACACGTTACATTGACCTTCATGTGAGATGGCTAAAGGATGATGCCATCAACACACCAAGTTTTATTGAAAAAATTGCAATATAACCAAAGTAATCAAGCAAAGATTCACCCAACTGTCATTTATAATAAACAATAACTATTATTGTATTTCACAATAGAAACTCACTCTGATCACTGCTTGCTGTGGGTACCTGTGCTGGTAAAGGAGTAACGTCCCTTTCCTCCCACGCTCCCGCAAACAGATCATTGACATAATTCTGTAAATACCTGAAAATGACCAAAATACACTCAAAACACACTAGGACCAGTCTATGGCTGTATTTTACATTCAGTGACTTCTTTTTTTGAGCCGCACCATGAGAAAACCAACATAGTGCAGATGCGCAGACTGGTCTGGATCCATGTTGGTTTTCTCATGGTGCAGCTCATATGCATTTTAAAACAGCGAGCAAAGTTTTCTCTTTTACAGTTTAGTTTAAAGACTCATAATGCCTTTGTTTAAAATGTGGCTGCCATATTATCCTTTATGAGATACATTAACTTCTAGTTAAATCCTATTTCTGATAATTACTTCCTTTAACATTGTCAAAGGTTTGAATATTGCTGAATATACTATGTTTTATTGAAACTATTGTTTTTTATTACCATCTTTTTGGCTCTAACTATAACAGTTTATGTACAATATTAAAAGTAGTGTTTTTATAAGCAACAAGCACTGCTCCCTGGAGGCCATGCTTTTAAATGAAACAGAATAATTTGAAGAATTTTTTTCCCATACAGCCACATAAGACTAGGCCCGCCCCCTTGCAGCGATGTCATTCAATGAAACAGAATGATATGGAGGGACTGGTAGAGGGTAATCCAGGAAACATTTCTGTGAAATTATTTCTAAATTGGGCGAACAGCTTCTGAAAAAAAAAATGTTTACAGCTTTTACTTTCAGTTGCCATGGAAATAGAATTCTGCATGGATGACCTAGTTTTGTAGGAATCTGAAAGAAACAAATTTTCTCTGAAGTTTGGTTGAAATTGGCTTGGTAGTTTATGAACAGATCTTTTTATCAAGAAATCGTGGACAATTGACGATGGACGGACAGACAGAGGGCAGACATTTAACAACTCTAAAAGCTAACCATTAGTGCTCTGTGCTCAGGTGAGTTGAAAATCTAATAACTAATCTTTAAACTCACCAATTAACAATATTCTGAACAAGTCCTTTGCCTTTATTCTTGGCCCCAACTTCTTTGTTTACCATCTGGTATGGGTAGAGAGTATCAATTGGAAACTCCACAAATACAGGCCCTGCAATATAAATACATGTCAGAAATTCCATGTCAAAAATGTACTATTGTGCTTAATGATTCATTCTAACAGCGAGAAAAATATTTCAGCCTCCAAAAATCGGAAATAAATGAAAATATAATTTGTCAGTTATTGTTTTGTACAAGAAAATACATTTGTAACTATGTTTTGCTGCATTAACAGATATATATATATATATACTCTGCATAAAAAATCTGCATTACCACTGGCAACACGTCAAGTCTGCCAGCTGTCAAAATGACTAACATTTATGATACTATTTGGTGGCGACAGAACTGATTGCGGTAAACATTTCTGCCTAGTTATTTAAGAACATCTTCATCCAAGGCTAGTTTACAGCCCAGACAAGAGAAGCTGCATCAACTTTTGACCTTTGACCCCCTAAGTGTGACCTTGACCTTTCAACTACTTACACCTGACAGACTGTCTCACTGAGGCAAACAACTGTGCCACATTATTTATGAAACCCTCAATCCAAGGCTGAGTTACAGCGCGGACAAGGAAAACTGAAAAGTTTTGACCTTTGATCTCTAAGAATGACATTGACCTTTAAGCTACCAATCTGGTTGTTGCATATGACACATCATCTTATTGAGGCAAACATTTGGCCAAAGTATTTAAGAATATCTAAATCCATGGCTGAGTTACAGCCCGAACAAGCAAAACAGCACAGAGTTTCGACATTTGACCTCAATGTATGACCTTGATCTTTAAGCTACCAATCTGGTTCTTGCACAAGACATACCGTGTCATTGAGGCAAACATATGCGCCAAGTTATTTAAGAATCCCTTGATCCATAAGTTACAGCCCGGACAAACCGACTTCAAACAGCCATTGTGACAACTATGTCAAGCTCACCACCAGCGGGCCTGACAAAAATGAAAAGTGGCAGCTCTAAATTGGTTAATTTCATGGGCATGGAACTGCATGCTTTTAGCCAAAATGACTGTTTTGATGTGTGTGTGTTGTTGGGATGGGGGGGGGGGGGGGGTAATTTTTATGACTGATTTACAATAAAAATCCACAACATTTATTCTCCTACAAGTATTAGATAATGTTAATCAACTCAATCTTCCTAAAGAAAACATGTTCCACAAATTCTACCTACCTGGAGTTCCTGACTGGGCAACCTGTAATGCTTTCCTCAGAGTTGGTGCTATATCTCTCACCTTGGTTACTGTAGCACAGTATTTACACAGGGGTTTGAACAAAGACATCTGGTCTATATCCTGCAACGCACCACGTCCCTGTGAAATACATTTACAATGTAATTTCCTAATGCAAACAAGATTTAATATTTACTGCTTATAATAATAAGGTGTCATTCTATGAAACTTTCTACATCCATCATATCTAAATTCCTGTGAACAGTGCTAACCTCAACAAGAGAGCATTTCTGACATAGTAACACTTAACCATGCTAGTTACACTGTACTGTGTTCATCTCTCACTATTATAATACTGTGAAATATTTAAATTTGGTTGGCATAAAATTTCATGATTTGGACAAAAAATGGTTATTTCATGTATTAAAGGTCTAAATATAATTCTAATTATTTTTTAACTGACACAGTACCAGTGTATTTCTTCCAGTTTTATAACACAATGTCATCTGCTTAAAATGTGTACATGGTAATTGTAAGAGACAAATTAAAATTGACAAATACCTGTTACCTAAACATCAAGTTTCAAGGAGAGTTAAATCTGTTGATTTCAAAGTTTTAGATGAAATAAACAGGAATTTTCCCTGTTTGTTGAGATGTAATTTCATAGATTGACAAAACCATGAAATCTGCAACAATTACCAGTAGTTCCAAATGAATATTAATGACATCATAGTATGGATTTACATCTATGAAATCCTCATGAAATATATTCAGATTGGCTAAATGTATAAACTAACTGTATACAGAGCGAGAATTAAAGTAAATACATATATATTTGTTAGAAAAAAAATTCCAGTTTTTAGTAGCATTACAAATATTCATACTGCGTTTAATTCTCTTTTATTAATGTGTAGTATTTTAAACATTTATAACACAGTTTATATTTCAATACTGTATACTACATATATGTAGTAAGTTCATATTTTTAAACATAAGGTAAATGCTAGTTTATGATTCTGTAACCTGCGAAGGGCACATCATATTGTGCTTGGACAGTCTGAGGTCTATTATTAAAGGCCCAAACATGTTTCAGGCGGTACTTTTTTCTCCAGAAACAGTACTTTCTAAAACGATTCTCCAGAAACAGTCATTTCTAAATGAACCAATAACTATAAAATTGTATGAAATCTAAGTTTACAGATGTAGACTGAAGATTGGATTTTGACAGCTTACTTTAAGAAGTGAAGCTGCAGCTCCACCCATCAGAAGCAATGGAGATTCCGCCATCTGAGCATTCTTGACCGCTGTCACTGTATTGGTCAGTCCAGGACCTGCAGTTACAGCTGCCACACCCACTGTTCCTGACATCCTAGCAACAGCGTCAGCGGCAAATACTGCTGTAACCTACAACAGACAATAAAATAAACAAAGGTTGTCGGAGGACAGCAACACCTTGTCAACTGAATGAATATAAAAGTAGAAAAGTAGAAACAGCAGAGTCCTTTGTGCAAAAACAAGGACACTTAGCAAACTTTGTTTTATTTTGTTCTGATCTGTTCTGTGTTTTAGAAATGACCATAAAAATAGTATATTTTCAATGCTGCCAGGAAGAAAGCAACCCTAAAATGTCTTGGAAAAAGTGTATCAAACCATCTAAAGTATAACCACTCTAACAATCTGAAATAACTGATTTTCAACAAAAAGCGTAAAAAGAATCTTGACTGTTGTACTTACCTCATGTCTCGTATCTACGACCCTGATACCAAGTTTTTCACACGCTACAAGTATAGGTGAGATGTGACCACCAACAAGTGTAAATACATGCTTTACTCCATGTGCCTGAAATGATCATGGACAGAATAGTGTCAAGGTTGTCAATGATCATAGACAGAATACTGTCAAGGTTGATAATGATCATAGGCAGAATACTGTCAAGGTTGACAATGATCATAGACAGAATACTGTCAAGGTTGACAATGATCATAGACTGAATACTGTCAATGATCATAGACAGAATACTGTCAAGATTGACAATGATCATACACAGAATACTGTCAAGGTTGACAATGATCATAGGCAGAATACTGTCAAGGTTGACAATGATCATAGACAGAAAACTGTCAAGGTTGACAATGATCATAGACAGAATACATGTACTGTCAAGGTTGACAATGATCATAGGCGGAATAGTGTCAATGTTGACAATGATCATAGACAGAACAGTGTCAAGGTTGACAATGATCATAGACAGAATAGTTTCAAGGTTGACAATGATCATAGACAGAATAGTGGCATGTTTGACAATAATCATAGACAAGATAGTGCCAAGGCTGACTATGATCATAGGCAGAATAGTGACAATGTTGACAATGATCACAGACAGAACAGTGGCAATGTTGACAATAATCATAGACAGTTTTCAAGGTTATCTGGTCAGCCACCAGAAAATATTAGGGAAAATGGCTGGCAACCACATTAATTGCTTGAGTGAGCCCATGTGCTTGCTTCATCAATGCTCGAATGAGATCTGTCATGAAATTCAAACTGACATTATCAGAAGTCATACCTGAAGAACATTAGCAACAATTTCACCACCATGTCTTTTAGATTCCTTCTCAACCTGAAATTCAAGAAACATTCCTACTAAATTTAACATATATTCTAATATGCTTGTCTATGTTTAAACACTCTTACGCTAGAATGACGTCATGTAAACGTGCGGTGACGTCAGAGTTTTTGTTGCGACCAAGAAAGAGCGCTTCTATATTTTATCAACTGTTTTAGAAAAAGGGCATATTAGAATCGAAATAATTTATAGCGAAAGAGTGTTTAAACACTATTTATACACTCGGGCGGTAAAAGTTCAGCCTGATCAAGATACTAGAGAGTTATTTTCAATCGTTCTCCTAACAAAACAAGAAAGCAGATTGATTTAAGACAAGAGCTCCGCAAAGCAGGGCAATATATGCCAGAAGAAGGAAAAAAAAAAAAAAAGGAGGTAATTAATCTGAAGAATATTTTTGAGGTGTACGTGTCATGGGGTTGGGGGGGGGGGGGGGGTTAATATGGAAGCATAGTAGGACTGAGAAACAATGCTGTGAAAGCTAGGAACCTTGACAGTTTTTTTCATTTTTTCTAACTCCCCATGCATGACTATAATGTATCAGTATTAAACGTTTACCATTATCAGTTCCCAGAAAAGTCATAAATTAGCTATATAGCAAAATCTGGCTATCTATAATTAGAAATAGCTACAAAACCAATAACATTTGTATGTAGTATATGGCAATATCAAATAGAAAACAGTCATTATCCCATCCAAATGGTTTATGAAACAAAAAAACTATCACAAGGAACAGATCTATGCAGTCTCAATTTCAGTACATATTGCAAATTTGTGAGATAAATCATTACTAAACTAGTCATAAGGAATGGTGATTCTCACAAGTGTGAGACATATTCTGCAATGAGATATTGCAAACAATTGCTGCATTTATTGAAAATGTGACTTGGTTTCATTGTCTCTCATCTTATAAACCACTGGGATTCGGTAATGACCATTTAGCATTTGATTTTGACATATTTTGCACTACTGTTATTGGTTTTATAACTAATTCTCGCTAGATTTAGCTATATGCTGCTTTCTCCTTGATTCGAGCCTCTTAAATCTTTTAGAGGTGTGCAAATTTTTGTAAACCTGTTCAATTAAATAATTTTTGTTTTTTGTTGCAAAAATATTTGCATTTAACAATGGGCAATAAGAATTACAATGTTATCATCTTTTATATGTACTTTTTTGCATGAGACTGAAGGAGGTGAAACTCCACATCATTTTAAAACTTTCTCATCAATTTGAGCCCTCTGTTTGGAAGGTCATTAAATGTTTATGTTTGCATATTCTATTTCCATAAAGCAAATTTCTATCAAGTTTGACTTCTTGTTCACTCGTTACAACAGTCGAAATATGCTCGGGGTGCTTTAAATTTGAAATTTGGGCTCACAATATTACCCACTATGTAATTTCCTTTTGAAATAAGTAATTTTAGATGCAAAAATTTAAAATAGGTATTTCATCAATTTTTCAGTGGTTTTATGACTAATATTTTCCAAGGCATTATAAAATGTAAATTACACAAGTTTCTAATGGAAGAACATGCTACATGAGCATGAATTTTACTAAAACACAAGGGCTCGAATCGATGAGAAAGCTCGAATTGACGAGAAACAGGCATACAGCTAATTTGTGACAATTCTGGGCCCCAATTATTATAAATGATGATGATGATAATTGCTATCAACTTTTTCATTATCTATAATACATAACCAAGTCAAAATAATTTGACGTTCAGATTGTTTTATATTTGTGACGGGGCAATCTAAACGTCAAAACTTTGTATTACAAAAATAACAGAGGATAAATCACAGTACACAGTCAATAAAGTTATTGGTTTTATTGCTTGCGCATATTGGCATGTAGACACGGTAAACATTAATTGTGTACAGTATATACATAGGTTTAAATCACCAGAAAATTCGTAATTTTGGATATTATTTGATAAATTTACGAGTCACATCTCTCAAAATCAAAGTGCAAATTTGTCAAGAGAAAACTTCAGGTTAGTGGATAGTAACCTTATGAGACCACTGGTAAAGGATTCCAAACTTCTTCAAAAAGAAAAACAACCCAAAAGCAGCTGTTGACACCCCTGCAGGTATAACAAATCTTATAAAATTTGACTGGAACTGCCCCCAAACTGTCTTGTCTTCCATGGTGGAGAACTTTGACCCTTCACCGCTTGCCGTTCGTTAATAAAACCCGTACCACGAGTCCGGAACAATTATGTATCATAAACAAACATTAGTCAGTAAAAGTATTTGTCTATATATTACTTAAAATGTGAAAGAGAAAACATCGAAATCATACATTTTAATTTTCTTTCTCCAATGCATGTGCATAACATTCACTCATTTGTCCCGTTTCTGACGGCGTTTATCAACGTATCATTTTTTACGAAATCGTAAGCGGCATCTATTTTTGTCAGGCAGATTTTATTTTTCTCTCTTTTTTTTTGTTCTAACAATGCTTCCTGTTTGAATTTGAGTGATAACAGTGTAAGTTTGAATTAATTTTTTTCTCTGGTATATTGTCAGAGACATAGGGATCCGTCACGTGCTATGATACTGTACTGTAGACTTTTAAATGTTTTTCAAGTCACACTCGCAAGAATTTATCTGTAAAAAAAAATCACTCATAAAACATATATAAATAGACAAGGGGGATATCATCGTGGATTTCAATTTTGACCACTACGTTCTTTTACCCCATGCTATGGCGCAACATTTAGGTATTATTCGACTCATAACTACTGACTACCACCTTTCCTGGAAACCACATGTGGAGACAGTGGTCAAGAAAGGAAACAACAGCCTAGCTATACTACACTGCAACCTATGAAGTTGTCCAAGTAACATTAAGGATAGATGATATTTGTAGCTGGTCGGGTAATTAAAAATGTAATTAACTGCAATTAAATTACTTTTCCTAAGTAATTAAATGTAATTTGGATACAATGTACATGTATTTTATTGCACGTAATTGTAATTTAATTCATTGCAGAGCAGTTTTTGGGTACATTTCAATTACTTTCCAATTACATGGCACATGCATTAATTCAGTTTGTTGAACAAAAAAACAAAACAAAGACAAATATCAAACAGGGAATGCCACGCACCAAAAATGCAGCCTCCTCAAAACGAAACCCACAGCACGCAGATGCCTGCACCACACACACACACACACACACACACAGCCAACACATTAGGACAAAACGAACAAACAAAGGAACACACACACACACACACACAAAACCAACACATCAGGACAAAACGAACAAACAAAGGAACACAGTGGGGCACCGCCTTGGAACGGTCATTGGCAAAAACACCACTAGGGAGCTTAAACCGGTTTATCATGCGCACCCAACCTCACTCTTAACCTCACCATGTTCCAAAGACACGGGACAGTGTAAATAAAAGTTATCCCCTCCAGGTGAATCTCTTACACACGTAATGGAAACAAAAAGGCATGGCATGTAAAACACAAAAATGCTCGTGTATAGATATATAAAAAGCAAACCTTAAGAACCAAAAAGTAGTAGTATTAAACATGCTAATTTGCACTTCATAGCTGTGAAAAATATAACAACAGAATATTATGGTAGGTGTTAATCCCTTGGACATAGCTCCTTTGTTCTGATATAATTGTTTTATTAGAACCAATTAACTTATCATAACCAGCTGGTAATCTTTGATAATGTTTGTCACTATGTTTTTGGAGAAAAATGATCAGATTATGATTTGAAATTGTTATTTGCATCATTATTATTTTTATTTTTATCAAAGCAATAATTGAAAAGCTTAGCATTCAGTTTAATCATTTTTTTATCTATAAAATATAAATGATACAAACAACATAGCCTGTGACACCCTTTGACATGATAGTTGTAACAAGATAAAAAATGTAATTATTATCGTGGACATTATGAGTATTTAACAGTTTTAGTGACATAGTTATTCTAGGATGGCTCATGAACTTTACATTACTATTTTCAACAGGGGTCCTTTTGATAACATGTTGTGTCATACTTAGGATAAAACTTTAAATATATGCTTCAAAAGTAAATGATTAGATACTGAACTATACTAGCTAAGTTTGAAACATAATGCAGAACCATGATCATATAAACTTCAGAGAAATTCGGACCTCACAGAAATACCTGGCTAATTCCATGTCTCTAACCAAATTCTGCTTGACAATGCATTCAATATTAATTGAGGGCTGACTATTAGCTTCTTTTGCAATATTAACCCTTAGCCTGCTAGCCGCAAGTGATTCTGCCTTTGCGACCAGTGCAGACCAAGATCAGCCTGCACATCCGTGCAGTCTGATCATTGTCTGCACTGTTCGCTATTCAGTCAGTAATTTTTCAGTGAACACCCCTTTGAATAATAAGTGGTATGGCCCAAATTGAATGATAGACTGGTCCATTTTAGATATTTAGCAGGGTAAGGGTTAAGGACTGAATGATGTTCTCCCGCAAACACACATTTTACTTTTAGCGTTAATTAAATTTTGAAATAACTGAAATCAGTTTATAGGAGTATTATCATGTATATAGTACAATGTAAAGAACTTTGCTACAGTGTTCCTGTAAGAAGAATGTTAGGTTGTTACCACATTTGGTATTGTAATTGAATGTAATTTATTACAATTTGCAATGTAATTATAATTTACTGTAATTAATTACATTGCTAAATTTCATGTAATGGTAATTGTAATATAATTGAACATTTCACAATGTAATTGTTACACAGTAATTTAATTAACTGCATTTCAAAGTAATTGACCCCAGGTCTGGGTCCGGCCCATACTGGAATATACTGCCCCAGACTGGGATCTCCACACTCAGACGTGTATTCAGCCACTTGAAGCTGTGCAGGGAAGAGGTGCCCGCTTTGTAACTGAGGATTACTACACGGCAGCAGCACCAACAACATGATTGACTTTACAGCGCAAAGGCCATCATGGTATACCATATTGTGTATGGCCTTGTGGACATAGACCCTGCCTCCCACTACCACACCTCCGCTGCCATCAATAGGGGTACCACTGTCCCCTTCTGCAGAACAGATTCATACTGGCACTCCTTCTTTCCATCCAGTATACGGTTATGGAACACACTGCCAACTCACCTGACAGGAGCCTCTATCATAGAGGCTTTCAAGGCAGGCATCGTCTGTAATCCAATGTAAATACACCAGCGTTTTACCATTTTAACCTGCACTTGTTTGCGCCTCACGTCCACCTTGTAAAGTTTCACTTGTACGACGATGCTCCAGAGTGGACTATGTACAATTTTGGAAGAAGAAGGATGATACTAACAGAAAATGTATACTTTCCCACCTTAAAATGGACCAAAAAGTCGTAAATTATACTTTTCTATATGCTGACACGACCGTGTTTACAACCTGTACACGATCGTGTAACACATTGAAATGGTTAGTTCAGGACCTTATTGGTGTAAACTGCACTAAATAGCAGTAGAACTTGGTGAAACAAGTTTTGATTCATAAAATTATTAATAAATACACTAACTGCAAACACCTCGGAAAGCTCTATCGGAGAAGACTATACATGTGTATTTTTAGCTCACCTGTCACATAGTGACAAGGTGAGCTTTTGTGATCACCCTTCATCCGTCGTCAGTCCGTGCGTCAGCAATTTCTTGTCTGCACGATAGTGGTTTCATTTATGATTTTATTTTAACCAAACTTGCACACAACTTGTATCACCATAAGATCTCGGTTCCTTCCTTGAACTGGCCAGATCCCATTATGGGTTCCAGAGTTATGGCCCCTGAAAGGGCAAAAATTAGATATTTTGACCTTGTCTGCACAATAGCAGCTTTATTTATAATTTGATTTTTTCCAAACTTACACACAACTTGTATCACCATAAGATCTTGGTTCCTTTCTTCAACTGGCGAAATTCCTTTATGGGTTCCAGAGTTATGGCCCCTGAAAGGGCCAGAATTAGCTATTTTGACCTTGTCTGCACAATAGCAGCTTCATTTATGATTTGAATTTAATCAAACTTGCACAAAACTTGTGTCACCATAAGATCTCGATTCATTTTTTAAACCGGCCAGATCCCTTAATGGGTTCCAGAGTTATGGCTCCTGAAAAAGTCAGAATTAGCTATTTTGACCTTGTCTGCACAATAGCAGCTTCATTTATGATTTGATTTTAACCAAACTTGCACACAACTTGTATTACCACAAGATCTTGGTTCCTTTCTTGAACTGGCCAGATTCCATCATGGGTTCCAGAGTTATGGCCCCTTAAAGATCCAAAATTGCCTATTTTGGCTTTTGCAGCCATATAGATACTTCATTTATGGTTTTATTTGATACAAACTTCCAAAATATCTTCAACAACAATAAATCTTGGATTCCATGACAAATCAGATCCAATCTTAGGTTCCAGAGTTATAACGTCTCCCCCAGGAGACATATTGTTTTTGCCCTGTCCGTCCGTCCGTACGTCACACTTCATTTCCGAGCAATAACTGGAGAACCATTTGACCTAGAACCTTCAAACTTCATAGGGTTGTAGGGCTGCTGGAGTAGACGACTCCTATTGTTTTTGGGGTCACTCCATCAAAGGTCAAGGTCACAGGGGCCTGAACATTGAAAACCATTTCCAATCAATAACTAGAGAACCACTTGACCCAGAATGTTGAAACTTCATAGGATGATTGGTCATGAAGAGTAGATGACCCCTATTGATTTTGGGGTCACTCCATCAAAGGTCAAGGTCACAGGGGCCTGAACATTGAAAACCATTTCCGATCAATAACTAGAGAACCACCTGACCAAGAATGTTGAAACTTGATAGGATGATTGGTCATAAAGAGTAGATGACCCTTATTGATTATGGGATCACCCCGTCAAAGGTCAAGGTCACAGGGGCCTGAACATTGAAAACCATTTCTGATCAATAACTAGAGAACCACTTGACCCAGAATGTTGAAACTTCATAGGATGATTGTACATGCAAAGTAGATGACCCCTATCGATTTTGGGGTCACTCCATTAAAGGTCAAGGTCACAGGGGCCTGAACATTGAAAACCATTTCCGGTCAGTAACTGGAGAACCACTTGACCCAGAATGTTGAAACTTAATAGGATGATTGGTCATAAGGAGTAGATGACCCCTAACGATTTTGGGGTCACTCTATGAAAGGTCACGGTCACAGGGGCCCGAACATTGAAAACCATTTCCGGTCAGTAACTTGAGAACCACTTGACCCAGAATGATGAAACTTCGTAGGATGATTGGTCATGCAGAGTAGATGAACCCTAACGATTTTAGGGTCACTCTGTTAAAGGTCAAGGCCACAGGGGCCTGAACATGGAAAACCATTTCCAATCAATAACTTGAGAACCTCTCGACCCAGAATGTTGAAACTTCATAGGATGATTGTTCATGCAGAGTAAATGACCCTTATTGTTTTTGGGGTCACTCCGTTAAAGGTCAAGGTTACAGGGGCCTGAACATTGATAACCAGTTCCGATCAATAACTTGAGAACCACTTGACCCAGAATGTTGAAACTTCATAGGATGATTGAACATGCAGAGTAGACCCCTATTGATTTTGGGGTCAGTCTATTAAAGGTCAAGGTCACAGTGGCCTGTTCATGTAAAATCATTTTTTGGAAATAACTTGAGAACCACTTGACCTACAATGTTGAAACTTAATAGGATGATTGGACATGCAGAGTAGACGACTCCTATTTATTTTGAGGTCACTTGATCAAAGGTCAAGGTCACAGGAGCCTGAACAGTGACTTGAGAACCACTAGGCCACGAGTGTTGAAATTTAGCGGGATGACTGGACATGTCAAGTAGATGATCCCTATTGCAGCCAACCATCAGTGTCTCTCTGACTTTCGCTCCTGACCCCTATTGACTTCGTGCCTATAGGACTTTGCATTGGGGGAGACATGCGCTTTTTTACAAAAGCATTTTCTAGTTTTATATCTGATTACCTCCCCTGATTGTAATCAAAATGGATTTATATCAGTAAGTACTTATAGGACTTATTTGAAATTTCACTATTGTCATTAGTTGGACTGAGCCAATCAGGGTAGATAACTGTGGACTGATTTTATGTCAAATTACCTCCCGTTATTTCAAATTAAAATGGGTATATCTCTGTAACTAACGAAAATACTGATCTGAAATTTCATTTATGTGAACAGATTTATTTGGCAGTTCCTTCTTTTGTTCACTTACAATTATTTTTTTTTAATTACTTCCCTTTTACGTTACTATAAATAGCTTATTAGCTCGACTATTCAAAGAATAGTCTAGCTATTCTACTCACCCTGGCGTCGGTGTCGGCGTCACACCTTGGTTAAGTTTTTGCATGCAAGTACATACAGCTATCATTTAAAGGCATATAGCTTTGAAACTTATTTATTCTTTTTCTAGGTCAATTACCAACCTCACTGGGTCAAGTTCCATAACTCTAACATGTATTTTGAGCAAATTATGCCCCCTTTTGGACTTAGAAAATTCTGGTTAAAGTTTTACATGCAAGTTACTATCTCCAAAACTAATGTAGATATTGAATTGAAACTTCACATGTGTCTTCGGGGTTATAAAACTAGTTGATAGCAGCAAGTCCCATAACTCTGACCTTCATTTTGGCCAAATTATGCCCCCTTTTGGACTTAGCAGCAAGTCCCATAACTCTGACCTTCATTTTGGCCAAATTATGCCCCCTTTTGGACTTAGAAAATTCTGGTTAAAGTTTTGCGTGCAAGTACATACAGCTATTACCAAAAGGCATATAGATTTGAAACTTATTTTTTCTTTTTCTAGATCAATTACCTACGTCACTAGGTCAAGTCCAATAACTCTGACATGTATTTTGGCCAAATTATGCCCCCTTTTGGACTTAGAAAATTCTGGTTAAAGTTTTGCGTGCAAGTACATACAGCAATTACTAAAAGGCATATGGATTTAAAACTTATTTTTTCTTTTTCTAGATCAATTACCTACCTCACTGGGTCAAGTCCCATAACTCTGACATGTATTTTGGGCAAATTATGCCCCCTTTTGGACTTAGAAAATTCTGGTTAAAGTTTTACATGCAAGTTACTATCTCCAAAACTAATGCTGATATTGAATTGAAACTTCACAAGTGTCTTTGGGGTTATAAAACTAGTTGAAAGAATCAAGTCCCATAACTCTGACATGTATTTTGGGCAAATAATGCCCCCTTTTGGACTTAGAAAATTCTGGTTAAAGTTTTACATGCAAGTTACTATCTCCAAAACTAATCCAGATATTGAACTGAAACTTCACATGTGTCTTCGGGGTTATAAAACTAGCTGACAGAATCAAGTCCCATAACTCTGACCTGTATTTTGGGCAAATTATGCCCCCTTTTGGACTTAGAAAATTCTGGTTAAAGTTTTACATGAAAGTTACTATCTCCAAAACTAATGCAGATATGGAATTGAAACTTAACATGTTTGTTCGGGGTTATAAAACTAGTTGATAGCATCAAGTCCCATAACTCTGATATGCATTTTGGTCAAATTATGTCCCCTTTCGAACTTAAAACTCTTTTGATATTTAACATTTTGGGTAATAATTTCCTGCTTCTGTGACAATATTTTGAATAGTCGAGCTTGGCTGTCTTACGGACAGCTCTTGTTTTTAGTAACTTTTTTATTATTGGCCGTAAGGAAAAACCGAGACCACTTTTCTGTGGTACAACATGGATGGTACCTCAAATTTTTAGGTGCATTTTGACATATCTGTACCTTGTTAGAATTTTTTTTTCTTTTTGGTTTAATTTCTTCCCATTGTTGTTCCTGTCCTTTGGACTTTTTCTGAGGACCTTCTTGTCCTCAAGTACAATGATAACAGGTGAGCGATATAGGGCCCTCATGGCCCTCTTGTTTGTCTTTCTCGCTTTACATTCCTGCATTTCTCACCATGTTGACATCCGTCTAACTGTTTATGAAACCTGTATTCTGATCGGATGATCGATACAAAAAATGATCATGTGACCATTCTTGCGTCGTGGCTGGAAAAGAAGAAATGTTTGTCAGTTATGGTAAAATACACGTATTCTTCTCCGATAGATCTTTCCGAGGTGTGTAAATGTTTGCTGTTAGTGTATTTATTAACATTATTATGAAATATAACCTGTTTCACCAAGTTCTACCGCTATTTATTATAAGCATGTTCTGATTCAATGATTTTCAGCAGAGTTATAGCCCTTGAATTGTCATATTATATAGTGTTTACACTATTTGCTGCATATGATTTAGCTGAATTTCACCAAACCTTCTATGTAATTAGTGTGAAGCTAAGTTGTGCATATTATTGTCATGTTCTGACTAAATGACTTTCAGCGGAGTCATGACCCTTGATTTGTCAGATTTTTTGCTCTGTGCTACTCCTATGCCACTAGTTGGAATTTCATCAAACTTCAGACGAGTTTAATACCATTGCCAAGCATATGGGTGTATGTCCTTTGAATTTTATGGTTCAGTGATTTTCCTAGGAGTTATGGTCTTTAATTAATGGCATTTTGGAATTTCTGCATGGTATAAACTTTGTGGTGGGAGACATAAATTTTTCATGAAAATCAATCTCTAGTTTAGGTTACTAGTAGTTTGTGGACTGAAAATCAACCACATTTGAATATACTTTTGACAATTTGGATAAGTCCAGATTCAGATTCTCTCTCATTTGTTCAATATATATTTGGTCATATTTAGACAGCAGGCATAAGTATTGTTGGAATACAAGTAGTATAAACAACAGAGTGTTTGATGCCAGATATATCCCCTATGTTATCAGCATTACAGAATGTCTGGAGTTAATTGGTCATAACTCATGTAGAGTGTGTGTGTTCATATAAACGATGTTGTCTAATTGTAGCAGTGAGCACAGTGCCCAACATTATAGTACTGCTTCGCTTGAATATCACACATGTGACATGATACCCCACCCAGACTCATTATACTGACACTGGGCTGAACAGTCTTAGCACTGCCCTCTTAATGCTGAGCACCAAGCGAGGAAGCTACTAGTACTATTTTTTTTTACGTCTTTGGTATGATGCGGCCAGGGATCGAACTCACGACCTCCCGCAATAGAAGCAGGCGCTCTACCACTAGGCTACTGAGGCGGTACTAACTCCTGTAGAATCCCATTTTTCTGAGGTGTCTGTTGGTTTTGACAAGATCTTTTAAATTGGTCAGTTGAAAAAGTGATTCCTTCTCTTTTCAGATACCAGAGACTGGAAGTGATATAGATGAGCGATGGGGCTCGCTGAAGAAGAAGTTTTGATCAGAGATGACTCTGGTCTCTTGCTTGATGTAGGTGACACACGGGTACCAAAGTCACAAGAATGGACGAAAAAGCTCACAAAGACTATCTGTCTTTCATTAGGATTTCTTGTCCTCGTAAGTGATTTTTGTATAAAAACTGCTCTTAGGTCAAGTAATAAAAACAAACTTGTTAATACTCAAGTGGCCATAATTTCCACCTGATCTGTATGAAACATGGTCAGAATGTTTGTCTTTATTACATACAGGTCATGTTTTGAAACTGGGTCATTTTGGGTCAGAACAGATCAATATGTCAAAGGTCCATTACTAAGGGAAAGTGAGTTGGCAATTTTTTTCATAGCCAGTGCATAGACTTCTGCAAGACACTAAATAATGAAGATTGGCAGGTCAAAATTTACAGAAGGTCTTTGGAACTCAAAGAAATGTATGTGTATTATGTTGAAATTTCAATGAATCGACAGAATGACCCCCCAGGTCTTTTTAACTTTCTTCATACTTCATAGAAAAATAATTGTACATATACTGCGATTTATTTCGAATTTCTACATACCAACTTTCATTTTCCAATAAAATGAAATAGTTTCTGTGCTTTTTAAAAGAAATTAAAATGTTCACTTTCCTTAGTATTGGACCTTCGTAGAAAAATTGTTAAAACTAGAGGTCATATTTCCTTTCTTATCTAATATTCTGGCTAATTTTGAAACTAGGTCTCTCGGGTTAAAACACACTACAGGTCACAATTTTTACCTGATCTTCATGAAGCTTGGTCAGAATGTTGTCTTTATTAAATCCAGGCCAAGTTAGAAGCTGGGTCAAAAATTAGGACATACCAAATTATAGAAAAATTTTGTCAACATGCGTAGCAGCCATATTTTCTGCCAGATCTGTATGAAAGCTGGTCATAAATTGTGTCTTGATGAAATCTAGGCATTTTTACAAATTTGGGTATCTGAGATAAAAAGCTTGGTTACTATTTCAAATGAACTTTCTTCAAAGGTCACATTTTCTACTGGATCTTTATGAAGCAGTCAGAATAGTATAGTTGTCATCTGTAAGATGGGTAAAGTTTAAAGATATAGGTCAGGTGAGCAATACAGGTCTATCACGGTCCTCTTCTTTACCAAAGATGTTGCTTTATTCTGCAGTGATAAACAAGATACTTTCTCACCTGTGAAACTGAGTACCAGTAGTCAAAATTAAATTCTGGTATGTCACATTGCTTGTCTTACTTGGTGCATGCATAAGTTTTACCGTAAAACATAATGATAGTAAATTGAGTGATTAATAAATCTGCCACAACCATTAAGTTGTGGAGAAAGTGATTATAGAATATTGTTGAGAGATGTGGACGAGGAGAACCCAACTTAGGTTAAGATCTTGTCCAAAACCTTGGTTCAGTGTAGTTTTTGTACATACAGAGGATGAGATTTCCTGATTTCCACAACTTAACATGCTTAAGTGGCAAGGTACATGTAGGTTTATTTTGTTGCCCTTTAAAACATTATATTTAAATACTGACTCATTATTGGAAACATACTTCTAGAACCTTGCAGTGACATCATGTAACAATTAACTTAAAAGCTGAAATGACATCATCAAGTATTAACATTACTTTTTCCAAATACTGTGGCAATCAAATACTTTTTATGCTGGAGGTAATGAATTTTAGCAAAGATAATAATGCATTCATACTAATCAAAGCCTTGAGACGTCTGGTGGTTGCGGGTTTGGTAGATTTATTTTCTGTTTAATGGTGGTCGGTATTAAATCTCCCGCATTAAGCGTATGCACGCATTGAATGTACTGTATTAAACCTATGTTTAACTTGTACACTCAATATGTGCGTACATCCAGTAGGGGGGATTTAAAGTTAGTGGTTTAACAAAGCAAATGCCAATTTATAAATATACATGTATGAGAAACAAATACAAATTTGTCTCATATCTAAGATGAACTCTGCCTGACCTTACATGAACTTCTCTAAATTGCCAGCTGGAAATCAGTGATGTAACCATGGGCTAGAATGCCTTATCATTGATAGATCTTATATAATGTAAATGGTCAGTGTGAATGGATACAGGTTGAATTAGAACTGCTTTATCATTGATAATTCATCCGCATTTTTCATGAATGGGACTATTTTGTATAGCACATGAACATCCTTTTGATGTGATAAGGAATGAAATAAAGATGCTATATGATTGTCAGAAATACATTTGAAACTTTGGTAGCGGGGTAAACCCGCAACCCAAAACACAAAGATGAATGAAGAAGTATGTGAATCAGTGTGAGTGTTAAAGAAAAATAAGATCTTACAGTGATATTTTATTCAGAATATTCAGTCTCATAGGGGAGAAAGGAAATCCCACCGTATGAGTAAAGTATGTCCCAAAACTCACCAGAACCTTGTAATTGGACATGTCTCATTGACCTCTGGTGGAATCTCCTTATACACAACTCATGGGACTGGTAGATTCACTACATCTTTTTATAACGTGACTTCTGTTGATTGTTTTCTTCTGTTGCAGTAGTGTGTGACACCTTTTGAAAAAAAGTGTTGTATTTTTCAGGGTTTGTGTGTGGCTATTCCTGGTCCAACATTACTTGACCTTGAAGATCAGGTCAAGGCCACAACATTTGAAATGATGATTGTGTTTGCCTCAAGGTCACTGGGTTACCTGCTTGGAGCACTTCTAGGTGGAGTCCTGTTTGACTGCTTTGACAAACAGCTCCTGTTGTTCTGTACTTTACTGGTGTCTTCTGTAGCAACAGTGGCCATTCCATGGAGTCTGACATTGGTTGTCATGGCAACAATGTTTGCCTTGCAAGGAATCACCATGGGAGCACTTGATACTGGTAATACTGTGAGAAAGTTAATAGAAATAGGAATTTCAGAATAAGTAATCTTATCATTAGCTGACATGTGAACTAGACAGTCTGTGATACCGGTAGTTTTAACATTGTAGATATCAACAGGCATATTGTATTAATAATTTACATAGCTATGGAACAGTTAGTTTTAAAATGTAAATTCCATCCAGTCCCATAAAACTGTAAAGAAAAAATACCATTTCTGTTTTGTTTTCCTCCTGATCAAAGTCTGTGTGTCTCTGGAACAGGTATTTAAAGCATTCCAGGTTTAATAAGTTTTGATGTGTTTCAGGTGGCAATGTGTTCTGTATCCAGCTTTGGGGCAAGAAGAATCCACCATACATACAGACGTTACATTTCGCTTTTGGAATAGGAGCATTTGTTGCGCCGCTGCTGGCAAAACCATTCCTCTCCCACGGGGGTGTAGTTACAAATACATCCAGTATTGTTCAAGGAAATATTCCTGTGGCTCCATTCTTGACTAATCAGCTACATGTACATCCAAATATAACAAAAAGATCACCAGAATTTTCATATCTTCATTTTAACAAACTTAATACTGATTTACAAGAACTTGTACATGGAAAGGAGGAAGGCTGGAAAAGAAACAAGCGTGCTGGAAACAGTGCCAAATTTTATGTAATAGAAGGTGATCATGACTTAACTATAAGAAAAGACATTTTTAGAAATAGTAAAATACGATTTAAAAGACAGTCTGGAGATGATGAAGGAGGTTATAGTGGATGGTGGAAATGGAAAAGATATGTATCAAAGAGAGATACAACAAATGGTAATCCAGATGATCCAGTTTTAGGAACGACAACAACACCAAAGGCAGATGATGCTAAAAAGCCAGTTGAAAGTCCTGTTACTCCAATCAATGATGAGGCTAAGGAAGCAGGAACAGGTCCTGGTCATGCTGATACTGAAGCTACTAGTACAGGAAGTACTGCAGACAATGTTTATGAAAATAAAAAAGAATCTGAAAGTTTAGTTCCAGAAACCTCACAAAATAGTGAAGATTTGAGTACAAGTTCTGATGAAGTTGTCAATAAAAATGTGTCAGACACTTTCAAAGCTAAAAGTAATATCTCAGTAATGCCAAATGGTACTAATGGTGTCACCAGCACAGAAATGAACACACTTATAACTACACAATCCACAACAACTGAAGTTAAATTTCATAAACCAAGTGCAGCTACCGATACCAATAGAGAACCAGCAACTGCGGATGGTAAAGTTATTCACAAACCTAAAATACCTGCAAACACAGGTGGTGAAAGTGAATCAGATTCAGGATCTGTGAAGGAAGAAGTGAGCACTACAGCACCAGGCATAAGTAATAATTCTAAAGCAGAAAATATCTCACAGTTATCCAGTAACAACAGTGGCGGGGCAAGTGCTATGAATATATCAAATATTTCTTCAACATTGAAGCCAAAGAATTCTTCAGAGGCAACAAATAACAAGAGTACAGAAACAGTCAGTCCAGATGGAACTATCAAGTCAAGTATAAAGCCAAACACTACTACCATTCTAGCTACAAAATCAACAACAAAGAAACCAACCACTACTACAACACCACCACCACCAACTACAACAACAACACAAACTACAACTCCATCAACGACAACAACACAAACTACAACAGCTCCATCGACAACAACGACAACTACCCAAAAAACAACAACAACAGAGACAACAACAACAAGAATAGTGACAACAACAGAAAAACTTACAACAACAACTGTGAAAGTTACTACACCAAAGAAGCCAACACCACCACCAGCAACACAGGAAAAAGCAACTGAGTCTAGTACAAAGAAAACAACAGCATTGAATCAGCCTACAGAACACAATGACAAAAACACAAATACGACTGTCAGCCTAGTTACCACAACACCAAAAGTTTCCAGTACCAGTTCATCTGTCACAGTGGTCTCTCTGACCACCAATTCTACACTTTCTGATGATAAACTGAGTACCACTGAAGTCTCAATGAAACCAGAATCTACTGTAGACAGTTTTCTAAACAATGCAATTCATGCAGTGAAGAATATTTCCAAAATACAGTTTGCCTACCTAATTACAGGTTTAGCATTATTTCTGATTGCAATCTTGTTCTTAGTGCTGTATTGCAAAGACAAGAGACGTTTAACACCAGGTAGAGATTTTGAGGAACTTGAAAGATTCCGATCCCCTGTAACAAGTGCTAAAGCTGTATTGATTGTGTTACTAGGCGTGTTCTTTTTCTGCTACATGGGATTGGAAGTAACATTTGGAGCTTTGGTTACTACATTTGCTGTAGATTTCAACAAGTGGCCGAAGGAGCAAGGTGCTATGGCAGCAGCCATATTTTGGGGTTCATTGGCAACTGGGCGGGGTCTTTCAATCTTCCTGTCGAAGTGTTGTGGGCCCAGGGTCATGTTGATTATTGACTTGATATTTATGATAATTGGAGGATTAGTGCTATCTATAGGAATTCATGTCTATGATAAACTGTTGTGGCTGGGAACGTTGATTCTTGGCCTTGGAATGTCGTCTGCGTTTCCTGCTGGAATATCCTGGGCGGAGAACTACTTCCATCTCACTGGAAAATCCACAGCCGTTTTTGTGATAGGATCGGCACTTGGTCAAATGATTGTCCCAGTTGTTACAGGTTATCTGTATGAAAACTTAGGTGCCATTGTTCTAATGTATTCTAGTCTAGTTTTAAGCATATTGTCTCTTGTGATTTTCATATTAATGCAATGCGTGGCAGTGGGAAGAGGAATAACTCTGAAAGTACAGGAGAGAAATGGGTTTCTTCCCCTTGAAGATGATGATGATGAAAATTTAGAAATGGATGACTTAATTCATTTTGATAAATCTCAAGCAAGATCACGACATGATAAAAGAGGGGGAGGTAATGCAGAGTATCATACCTTGATATCTGATCTGGACGATGATTAAAATATTCATATGACTTTATTGTAAATGTATAATTTTGTACTTGTAACACATTATGAAATATTGGTTCTTGTTGTATTAGTATTGTTAAATAATTTGACTTTTTGTTACACAAAATCATTGAAATTTGATTGGTCAGTAGAGATTATGTGGCCACAGCTTATATATTGGTAAAATTCTGTGTTTTACCATAGTTATTTTCTTCACTGATTTATGAAATGTTGTTGATTTTTTACCAGTAAAATTTATTGCTGTTGCCTCTGGTATATTTATAACTTTTAAGCAATCTTTTAATGTTGAAACTGGTTAAATTTCACAAATTATTTGAGCTGTTAATTGTTTTACTCAAAAGAATGATTAGTACAGTAATCAAAATAATGTTAAAACAAAATTCGACATAATAAAACAGCGAATTTTTTTTTGAAAATTGCCAAATTTGTCAGGAGTAGTTGAAAGGTCAAGGTCACACTTAGGGGTCAAAAGTCAAAAGTTGATGCAGTTTCTCTTGTCTTGGCTGTAACTTAGCCATGGATGAAGATGTTCTTAAATATCTTGGCAGAAATGTTTGCCACAAACTAATGCAAATATTGAATTGGAACTTCCCCTTTTGAACTTATAAACTTCTGGTTAAAGTTTTGCATGCAAGTTACTCCAAAATTGATGCAGATACTGGATTGAAACTCTATAGATATTATAAAATTTAGGGTAATATTCCTGCTTCTGGTACAACAATTTGATTATTCCAGCATTTGGACAGCTCTTGTTTCTTTTTTCATATAATTACCTCCCAAAAAAGATTTCCTGAACTGAGCATATGTTGGTATCATGATAGGGTCATTTTGAGGGTTACCATACCTGTACTTATGAAAAGTTTGTTAAACATGAATGATTGTAAATATTTTATTTGTTATTGCATATGTAGTGCTTCAATATAATTTTGTAGCAATATTTCTGTGTTCAGATAGTTCTATATTTTCTGTGCCTTCAGCAATCTGGTTCTTATGTATTAGTGTATGTAGGGGCAATATATTTGTTTGTTTCTTCTTTGATTTTCATATTAATATATAATCATGTATAACATGATAGCTTATGTAAATGTAAATAAATGAGCCGCGCCATGAGAAAAGTAACATAGTGCATTTGCGACCAGCCTGCACATCCAGAAAAACCATTAGCAAACAGCATGGATCCTGAACACTGTGCAGATGCGCAGGCTGGTCTGGATCCATGCTGGTTGCAAACGCACTACAGTATGTTGGTTTTCTCATGGCGCGGCTCAATTATGTTATTTGCTACTTAAATTAGTTTGTAGATGCTGAGAGAAACTTCACACAATAGTTGTGATGAGACTATAATGTTTCATTGTTCACGTAATAAATACCAGCCTACAGTCACATAAGTTCTTACAAAGTTAAAATAGGATTGTAAAAACAGTACTGTAAATTCTGGTATTTTCACGTGGACTTTATTCAGCAGTTTATTATACGCCCAAAGGGACGTATTATGTTATGGTCCCGGTGTCCGTCCGTCTGTCCGAGCCCACGAATGAACATTTGTTGGGTACAGAGAACAATAGGTAACAGTAAATTTTATTCATTCCGTAATGTTTTTGGGGTACTTTTTGTCGCTTATTGGGTACTTTTTAATAAAAGAAATACCCAATAAAGGTCCATCTGTGGGATCTTCCGTCCGTCCGTTAGCAATTTCGTGTCCGCTCTGTAACTCTTGAACCCCTTGAAGGATTTCAAAAAAACTTGACACAAATGTTCACCACACCGAGACGTCATGCAGAGTGCATGTTTTGGATGTCTCATTTCAAGGTCAAGGTCACACTTAGGGGTCAATGGTCATATGAGTGTGTTTCGTGTCCGCTCTGTAACTCTTGAACTGCTTGAAGGATTTTGAAGAAAAGTGGCACAAATGTCCACCACACTGAGGCGACGTGCAGAGTGCATGTTTTAATGGAATCGCTTCAAGGTCAAGGTCACACTTAGGGGTCAAAGTTCATATATGACTGCTTTGTATATATTGCTATGCATTGCAGTGCTCTTGTTTTTATTTGGCAGATCCCTTTTTGTTCTTTTACAATAAATTTTTTTGGAATTACTTCCCTTTTTGGTTACTATGTATAGCTTATTTTGAAACTTTTTTTATTATTGGCTGTAGGGAAAAACCGAGACCACTTTTCTGTGGTACAACATGGATGGTACATCCAATTTTTAGCTCATCTGATTTTTTGAAAAAAAATGATGAGTTATTGTCATCACTTGAGCGGTTGTCGGCGTCGGCGTCGGTGTCGGCGTCGGCGTCTGCGTCGGCGTTGCCTGGTTAAGTTTTATGTTTAGGTCAGCTTTTCTCCTAAACTATCAAAGCTATTGCTTTGAAACTTGGAATACTTGTTCACCATCATAAGCTGACCCTGTATAGCAAGAAACATAACTCCATCTTGCTTTTTGCAAGATTTTTGGCCCCTTTTGTACTTAGAAAATATCAGATTTCTTGGTTAAGTTTTATGTTTAGGTCAACTTTTCTCCTAAAGTATCAAAGCTATTGCTTTGAAACTTGGAATACTTGTTCACCATCATAAGCAGACCCTGTACATCAAGAAACATAACTCCATCTTGCTTTTTGCAAGATTTATTGCCCCTTTTGGACTTAGAAAATCAGTTTTCTTGGTTAAGTTTTATGTTTAGGTCAGCTTTTATCCTAAACTATCAAAGCTATTGCTTTAAAACTTGCAACACTTGTTCACCATCATAAGTTGACCCTGTACAGCAAGAAACATAACTCCGTCCTGCTTTTTGCAAGATTTATGGCCCCTTTTGGACTTAGAAAATATCAGATTTCTTGGTTAAGTTTTATGTTTAGGTCAACTTTTTCTCTTAAACTATCAAAGCTATTGCTTTGAAACTTGCAACACTTGTTCACCATCATAAGCTGACCCTGTACAGCAAGCAACATAACTCCATCCTGCTTTTTGCAATAATTATTGCCCCTTTTGGACTTAGAAAATCATTTTCTTGGTTGAGTATTATGTTTAAGTCAACTTTTCTCATAAACTATCAAAGCTATTGCTTTAAAACTTGCAACAGTTTTTCACCATCATAAGTGGACACTGTACATCAAGAAACATAATTCTATCCTGCTTTTTGCAAGAATGATGGCCCTTTTTAGACTTAGAAAATCATGGGTAGGACAATATTTCTATTGCACAAAAAAAATCAGATGAGCGTCAGCACCCGCAAGGCGGTGCTCTTGTTAGATGTATTTTGACATAACTTTACCTGGTAAGAATTTTTTTGTGGACTTGGAAATTTTTTTTTTTTTGAATTTCTTCTTTTTGTTGTTCCTGTCCTTTGGGCTTCAGCAGTCATGTTCTTTAAATTTTCCCATCCTGTGATGTAACCCTTTGGGCGTATATTGCCCCGCTTGGCGGCGCTCTTATTGATAGCAGCCTCAGTCCTCTTGTAAAGAGTTCATGTTGCAGTAGTTTTTGTAACATGCAGAAGCATGTCCATTTGGATAACATTCAGATATATATTGTCAGACAATACAGGATATTAGTGTATAAGGGAGATAATAAGGTTTTGAACTTATAGCTATCTTGTTTCACAGAAAAATGGAAAAATATCTGTCGAATAGAATTTTCTTCATTTATTTTATCATCTAGAAAGAAATTACCAGATGTGCATTTAAGAATAAAATGAAGTTGTCTAATTTGGTTTATCTAGAGAACAGTAAGTTACATTATTTCACATAAGTTTTTATAAGCTATAGACAAGATGTGTTTAAATATGTGTGAGAGTGAATTAATCCGAATTGTGATTCAGAGACTGTGGACCAGCTGTAGAGCAAGTATGATGTGGATATGTTATACTTCACTAGCCCTGGTATGTTCTTTAATAAGGCGTATCAGAAAACAACATGCCATCATACAACAGTAACATATGGCAATTGCAGGGAAACTAAATTCTGCAATTCAGCTTATTTTTATAGACCAGCATATACTTCACATACATAGACTTGTAATATATGTACCTCTAAAATAGAAATGCCTCTCTTACATTATTTTTTATATAATTTCTTGCAAATGCACTAGTTTTGTATACTTTTGGTAATTGCCATGGATTCGTAGCCAGATATATTCAGTTTTAATGTTCATAAAACTAGAACACTAGAAAGAATCTGTACAATTTGCAGAAAAATATTTGTTACTGTTATGTATTTATTTTTCTCCAGTCTACTTTCCCTTTTTTGTCTGGCTATATATAACCTGTAGATAGTGTAAGGGAAAATAACTTATTGGAAATATTTATGAACAGTCACTTGCTGTATAAGAACATGTTTTGTTCATGAATAGAACTTAAAACAATAATTTCAGTTCATTTATTTTTTAAACTACATATACATAGAATATAATTATTTTTTTGTGTTCAGAAATTTATGTATTTTTACTACAGGAGTTCATGCTTTAACCACCTGCTCTTTCTGTTCTTGTTAAGCTTTGATATTGAGATTTATAAAATGGATTGGTCCATCATTTAGTTTTGGCAGTACCACTTATGATTCAAAGGGGTGTTCACTGAAAATTTACTGACTGAATAACACACAGTGAAGTCCAAGATCAGCCTGCACAGAAACTTGGATGCTGATGGTCTGCACTCGTCTCAAAGGCAAAATCACTTGGCAGTAGGCATTGATGGCTCAAGCACTCTGGTCAACTCAAGCACTCGGATTGACTAAAGCAATTTAGGTGGTCTGTGGTCATTTTCTATTATTTGATGGCTCAAAACTCTGTATAACTTTTGCCCATCCCATAACAATATTTTTTATAGCTATTTTCTTCATTGACTATGAAATCTTGTTGTTTTTTGTTTGCAATCTTAGTGACAATCATGAATAAGTCTCATGATGTCCCAAACTGGCAATATTGATGTGCCAAACACTGTCTGTGATTGTAGTGTGACTGGTTGCCAAAGTAACTGGTTTGTCAAAGCAATTGGTTTGCCACTGTGATTATACTATCGCTAGTTGACACTGATAATGATGTCATAGTGTGAATGGTTGCAGCTGTGATGATAGTGTGAATGGTTTCCAAAGTGACCGGTTGCCACTGTGATTATTGTGTGACTGGTTGCCACTGTGATTATTGTGCGACTGGTTGTCACTGTGATGACAGTGTGACTGGTTGCCACTGTGATTATTGTGTGACTGGTTGTCATTGTGATTATTGTGTGACTGGTTGTCACTGTGATGACAGTGCGACTGGTTGCCACTGTGATTATTGTGTGACTGGTTGCCAGTGTGATTATTGTGTGACTGGTTGTCAGTGTGATTATTGTGTGACTGGTTGTCACTGTGATGACAGTGTGACTGGTTGCCACTGTGATTATTGTGTGACTGGTTGCCACTGTGATTTTTAGCTCACCTGTCACAAAGTGACAAGGTGAGCTTTTGTGATCGCGCGGTGTCCGTCGTCCGTCCGTCCGTGCGTATGTCCGTAAACTTTTGCTTGTGACCACTCTAGAGGTCACATTTTTCATGGGATCTTTATGAAAGTTGGTCAGAATGTTCATCTTGATGATATCTAGGTCAAGTTCGAAACTGGTTCACGTGCCATCAAAAACTAGGTCAGTAGGTCTAAAAATAGAAAAACCTTGTGACCTCTCTAGAGGCCATACATTTCACAAGATCTTCATGAAACTTGGTCAGAATGTTCACCTTGATGATATCTAGGTCAAGTTCGAAACTAGGACATGTGCCGTCAAAAACTAGGTCAGTAGGTCTAAAAATAGAAAAACCTTGTGACCTCTCTAGAGGCCATATATTTCACAAGATCTTCATGAAAATTGGTCAGAACGTTCACCTTGATAATATCTAGGTCAAGTTCGAAACTGGGTCACGTGCCATCAAAAACTAGGTCAGTAGGTCAAATAATAGAAAAACCTTGTGACCTCTCTAGAGGCCATATTTTTCATGGGATCTGTATGAAAGTTGGTCAGAATGTTCATCTTGATGATATCTAGGTCAAGTTCGAAACTGGGTCATGTGCGATCAAAAACTAGGTCAGTAGGTCTAAAAGTAGAAAAACCTTGTGACCTCTCTAGAGGCCATATATTTCATGAGATCTTCATGAAAATTGGTCAGAATGTTCACCTTGATGATATCTAGGTCAAGTTCGAAAGTTGGTCACGTGCGGTCAAAAACTAGGTCAGTAGGTCAAATAATAGAAAAATCTTGTGACCTCTCTAAAGGCCATATTTTTCATGGGATCTGTATGAAAATTGGTCTGAATGTTCATCTTGATGATATCTAGATCAAGTTTGAAAGTGGGTCACGTGCCATCAAAAACTAGGTCAGTAGGTCAAATAATAGAAAAACCTTGTGACCTCTCTAAAGGCCATATTTTTCATAGGATCTGTATGAAAATTGGTCTGAATGTTTATCTGGATGATATCTAGGTCAAGTTTGAAACAGGGTCATGTGCGGTGAAAAACTAGGTCATTAGGTCTAAAAATAGAAAAACCTTGTGACCTCTCTAGAGACCATACTTGTGAATGGGTCTCCATAAGAATTGGTCAGAATGTTCACCTTGATGATATCTAGGTCAAGTTTGAAACTGGGTCACGTGCCAAAAAAACTAGGTTAGTAGGTCAAATAATAGAAAAACCTTGTGACCTCTCTAGAAGCCATACTTTTCATGGGATCTGTATGAAAGTTGTTCTGAATGTTCATCTTGATGATATCTAGGTCAAGTTTGAAACTGGGTCAACTGCGGTCAAAAGCTAGGTCAGTAGGTCTAAAATTATTAAAATCTTTTGACCTCTCTAGAGACCATATATTTCAATGGATCTTCATGAAAATTGGTCAGAGTTTTTATCTTGATAATATCTAGGTCAAGTTCAAAACTGGGTCACATGAGCTCAAAAACTAGGTCACTATGTCAAATAATAGAAAAAACGACGTCATACTCAAAACTGTGTCATGTAGGAAGAGGTGAGCGATTCAGGACCATCATGGTCCTCTTGTTGTGTGACTGGTTGCCAGTGTGATTATTGTGTGACTGGTTGTCAGTGTGATTATTGTGTGACTGGTTGTCACTGTGATGACAGTGTGACTGGTTGCCACTGTGATTATTTTGTGACTGGTTGCCACTGTGATTATTGTGTGACTGGTTGCCACTGTGATTATTGTGTGACTGGTTGTCCCTGTGATGACAGTGTGACTGGTTGCCAGTGTGATTATTGTGTGACTGGTTGCCAGTGTGATTATTGTGTGACTGGTTGTCCCTTTGATGACAGTGTGACTGGTTGCCACTGTGATTATTGTCAGACTATTTGCCAGTGTGATGACAGTGTGACTGGTTGTCCCTGTGATGACAGTGTGACTGGTTGCCACTGTGATTATTGTGTGACTGGTTGCCACTGTGATGACAGTGTGACTGGTTGCCAGTGTGATTATTGTGTGACTGGTTGCCACTGTGATGACAGTGTGACTGGTTGCCAGTGTAATGACAGTGTGACTGGTTGCTGGTGTGATGATTAAAGTACAACACATTTTCTGATAATAAAACAAAATATTTGGTTCACAAGTTCTTGCCCAAAAAATATATATCTCCAACAAGTTAGAAGATTATAATCATTAGCTCGACTATTCGAAGAATAAGTAGAGCTAACCTACTCACCACGGCGTCGGCGTCACACCCTGGTTAAGTTTTTCGTACCAGTCCACATTTTGAAAAAATCTTTTGAGATAAAGCTTTGAAACTTTCAACACTTGTTTACCATCACCATGTCCAGTTGTAGGCAAAAGGACATAACTCTGTCAAGCATTTTGACTGAATTATAACCCCTTTTGACTTAGAAATCTTGGTTAAGTTTTTCGTACCAGTTCGTATTTTGACAAAGTCTTTTGAGATAAAGCTTTGAAACTTTCAACACTTGTTTACCATCACCATGTCCAGTTGTTGGCAAGAGTACATATCTCCATCAAGCATTTTGGTTGAATTATTGCCCCTTTTTGACTTAGAAATCTTGGTTAAGTTTTTCGTACCATTCTACATTTTGACAAAGTCTTTTGAGATAAAGCTTTGAAACTTTCAACACTTGTTTACCATCACCATGTCCAGTTGTAGGCAAGAGTACATAACTCCATCAAGCATTTGGGCTGAATTATGGCCCTTTTTGAACTTGGAAATTGGTTCTGTTTTCATATATGCCCATGTTTTGTCAAGACTATTTGACATATGACTTTTAAACTTTAAACACTTGTTTATCATTATGATTTCCATCTGTAGGCAAGAGTACATAACTCTGACAACTATTTTGGCTGAATGATGGCCCTTTTTGGACTTTGAAATTTTTGTCAAAACTATTTGAACTGTGGCTTTGAAACTTTTAACACTAGCTAGTATATCAACATGAATTCCATCTGTAGGCAAGTGTACATAACTCTGTCAACTATTTCGACTGAATTATGACCCTTTTTGGACTTGGAAATTAGTTAAATTTCTCATACAAGTCCATATTTTGCCTAACATATAACTTAATAACATATTTGCCATCATGGTCACACATTGCCACTTAGTGCAAGACTAATCGAAATCCACAAATACAGGAACATTTTTTGTTTAATCCATTTTTTTCTTTTGTCTGAAAATCTATGGAAATATTTTGACCCCATTCTTCAATCAATTCTTCGAATAGTCGAGCGCGCTGTCATCCGACAGCTCTTGTTGTTATTGAAGTTACCTCCCTTTCATTAATGCTGAAATGATGTGGATTATACACCAGTCTTCTATCCTTGAATGTATTCATTAATTTTGGATTAATATGGAAGTTACAAACTTAATTAAAAGCAGTTAATGCATTTGTGTATGAGAGTTGTTTTGCAAATTTACTAGTCCACCGATTAATTCACAATTTCTGTAGCAAGATTTTTCCTTGATATTTCTTTAAATATAAGACAATATCTTTGCTACTATACATTACTTTCAAGAACTCTAAACCTGGTTATAACATTGTTTTAAAGTTTTGAAATATCTCAGTAAGATTTTTATTTGTTGTCAAAAACAAATTTTAGTGGGTATTCCATTGTAAATTCAATACATTTTTTTTCTGGCAAAATTCCACATTTGACACAACTTGTTATTGAATGAATGAAGCATTCAGATTATCTTGAAAGGTATAATATACACATGTAAGCATTGCACAAAGTTGTGAGAAAAAAATCAGATCTTTCATGGCCAAAATATTACACAAGGATTTTCCTATGAAAATTACAATACATCTTTGTCCGTGAAAATGAAATGATTTAAATTTTATTTTAAATTCTTAAAGGTTCTCGCCTACAGTTTGGGTGAACTTTTTCAGCATGTTCACTTCCACCATGTTTGGCATAGAATGTGTATATGACATTAAAAATTATAAAGTGAGTGAAAATAAAAGTTAGATATTGGTAAAAATGCAAGAAGAATGTTAATTTTCTGCATTATTTCAAAAGCGTTGCAATGGTTTACTACCTTCTGCACAATAGTTTTTATTTATAAGAATATCTTGCAAAAATCTTATGTCAGTTTGTTTGTACCACCAGTCACTTGCAGAGTACTTTCTTATTTTTTTTTTATTTTTGAGAGAAATTATTTTTCACCTAAAATGTGTTGGTTAGTCCCTTTAGTACAGGCCCTTTAGAATGATGAGTAAATTGTATCTAGGTTTTTATCAAATAAGAAATCAGAAAAAAATGGATTAAACAGTAAGTAAAATACTTATGTCAATGGAGACACTTGTATATATATATATATATATATATATATATATATATATATATATATATATATATATATATATATATATGTTGATATATCTTGTATTATTTTATGTCTTTGCCATAATTTTCTTGTTGATGAATTAAAAATTTTGTTAATGGCAAACAGGAAAATATTTTTCCCATTTGCTTTATAACAAAAACTGAATTTGAGTAAATGTTTTATAGCAAAGGTCAGGTAGGGGACACCTGTGATAAACAGAACAGTATATATTGTAAAGCATGTGGTAAAAGCTGTTTCTTTAGTAAGCAGGAAGATGTTTTATTTTAGCTATTTATGCTTTGATTTTTTTATCACTTTACTGTATGCAGTTTTCTTTCCTTTATGAATCGAGAGTCGTAGAAAGGCATTCTGTAAGTACTGGTAATACTTTAACCCTTGCCCTGCCAAATTTCTATAATGAACTTGTCCATCTTTCAGTTCGGACAATTGTTAAAAGGGGTGTTTACCAAAAAAATACTGACTAAATGGCGAACAGTGC